>NC_066607.1:0-682500 GCF_905475345.1 Vespula vulgaris
CCAGACGCAACCCAGACGCAACCCAGACGCAACCCAACGCAACCCAGACGCAACCCAGACGCAACCCAGACGCAACCCAGACGCAACCCAGACGCAACCCAGACGCAACCCAGACGCAACCGCGAGACGCAACCCAGACGCAACCCAGACGCAACCCAGACGCAACCCAGACGCAACCCGACCAACCCAGACGCAACCCAGACGCAACCCAGACGCAACCCAGACGCAACCCAGACGCAACCCAGACGCAACCCAGACGCAACCCAGACGCAACCCAGACGCAACCCAGACGCTACCCAGACGCAACCCAGACGCAACCCAGACGCAACCCAGACGCAACCCAGACGCAACCCAGACGCAACCCAGACGCAACCCAGACGCAGCCCAGACGCAACCCAGACGCAACCCAGACGCAACCCAGACGCAACCCAGACGCAACCCAGACGCAACCCAGACGCAACCCAGACGCAACCCAGACGCAACCCAGACGCAACCCAGACGCAACCCAGACGCAACCCAGACGCAACCCAGACGCAACCCAGACGCAACCCAGACGCAACCCAGACGCAACCCAGACGCAACCCAGACGCAACCCAGACGCAACCCAGACGCAACCCAGACGCAACCCAGACGCAACCCAGACGCAACCCAGACGCAACCCAGACGCAACCCAGACGCAACCCAGACGCAACCCAGACGCAACCCAGACGCAACCCAGACGCAACCCAGACGCAACCCAGACGCAACCCAGACGCAACCCAGACGCAACCCAGACGCAACCCAGACGCAACCCAGACGCAACCCAGACGCAACCCAGACGCAACCCAGACGCAACCCAGACGCAACCCAGACGCAACCCAGACGCAACCCAGACGCAACCCAGACGCAACCCAGACGCAACCCAGACGCAACCCAGACGCAACCCAGACGCAACCCAGACGCAACCCAGACGCAACCCAGACGCAACCCAGACGCAACCCAGACGCAACCCAGACGCAACCCAGACGCAACCCAGACGCAACCCAGACGCAACCCAGACGCAACCCAGACGCAACCCAGACGCAACCCAGACGCAACCCAGACGCAACCCAGACGCAACCCAGACGCAACCCAGACGCAACCCAGACGCAACCCAGACGCAACCCAGACGCAACCCAGACGCAACCCAGACGCAACCCAGACGCAACCCAGACGCAACCCAGACGCAACCCAGACGCAACCCAGACGCAACCCAGACGCAACCCAGACGCAACCCAGACGCAACCCAGACGCAACCCAGACGCAACCCAGACGCAACCCAGACGCAACCCAGACGCAACCCAGACGCAACCCAGACGCAACCCAGACGCAACCCAGACGCAACCCAGACGCAACCCAGACGCAACCCAGACGCAACCCAGACGCAACCCAGACGCAACCCAGACGCAACCCAGACGCAACCCAGACGCAACCCAGACGCAACCCAGACGCAACCCAGACGCAACCCAGACGCAACCCAGACGCAACCCAGACGCAACCCAGACGCAACCCAGACGCAACCCAGACGCAACCCAGACGCAACCCAGACGCAACCCAGACGCAACCCAGACGCAACCCAGACGCAACCCAGACGCAACCCAGACGCAACCCAGACGCAACCCAGACGCAACCCAGACGCAACCCAGACGCAACCCAGACGCAACCCAGACGCAACCCAGACGCAACCCAGACGCAACCCAGACGCAACCCAGACGCAACCCAGACGCAACCCAGACGCAACCCAGACGCAACCCAGACGCAACCCAGACGCAACCCAGACGCAACCCAGACGCAACCCAGACGCAACCCAGACGCAACCCAGACGCAACCCAGACGCAACCCAGACGCAACCCAGACGCAACCCAGACGCAACCCAGACGCAACCCAGACGCAACCCAGACGCAACCCAGACGCAACCCAGACGCAACCCAGACGCAACCCAGACGCAACCCAGACGCAACCCAGACGCAACCCAGACGCAACCCAGACGCAACCCAGACGCAACCCAGACGCAACCCAGACGCAACCCAGACGCAACCCAGACGCAACCCAGACGCAACCCAGACGCAACCCAGACGCAACCCAGACGCAACCCAGACGCAACCCAGACGCAACCCAGACGCAACCCAGACGCAACCCAGACGCAACCCAGACGCAACCCAGACGCAACCCAGACGCAACCCAGACGCAACCCAGACGCAACCCAGACGCAACCCAGACGCAACCCAGACGCAACCCAGACGCAACCCAGACGCAACCCAGACGCAACCCAGACGCAACCCAGACGCAACCCAGACGCAACCCAGACGCAACCCAGACGCAACCCAGACGCAACCCAGACGCAACCCAGACGCAACCCAGACGCAACCCAGACGCAACCCAGACGCAACCCAGACGCAACCCAGACGCAACCCAGACGCAACCCAGACGCAACCCAGACGCAACCCAGACGCAACCCAGACGCAACCCAGACGCAACCCAGACGCAACCCAGACGCAACCCAGACGCAACCCAGACGCAACCCAGACGCAACCCAGACGCAACCCAGACGCAACCCAGACGCAACCCAGACGCAACCCAGACGCAACCCAGACGCAACCCAGACGCAACCCAGACGCAACCCAGACGCAACCCAGACGCAACCCAGACGCAACCCAGACGCAACCCAGACGCAACCCAGACGCAACCCAGACGCAACCCAGACGCAACCCAGACGCAACCCAGACGCAACCCAGACGCAACCCAGACGCAACCCAGACGCAACCCAGACGCAACCCAGACGCAACCCAGACGCAACCCAGACGCAACCCAGACGCAACCCAGACGCAACCCAGACGCAACCCAGACGCAACCCAGACGCAACCCAGACGCAACCCAGACGCAACCCAGACGCAACCCAGACGCAACCCAGACGCAACCCAGACGCAACCCAGACGCAACCCAGACGCAACCCAGACGCAACCCAGACGCAACCCAGACGCAACCCAGACGCAACCCAGACGCAACCCAGACGCAACCCAGACGCAACCCAGACGCAACCCAGACGCAACCCAGACGCAACCCAGACGCAACCCAGACGCAACCCAGACGCAACCCAGACGCAACCCAGACGCAACCCAGACGCAACCCAGACGCAACCCAGACGCAACCCAGACGCAACCCAGACGCAACCCAGACGCAACCCAGACGCAACCCAGACGCAACCCAGACGCAACCCAGACGCAACCCAGACGCAACCCAGACGCAACCCAGACGCAACCCAGACGCAACCCAGACGCAACCCAGACGCAACCCAGACGCAACCCAGACGCAACCCAGACGCAACCCAGACGCAACCCAGACGCAACCCAGACGCAACCCAGACGCAACCCAGACGCAACCCAGACGCAACCCAGACGCAACCCAGACGCAACCCAGACGCAACCCAGACGCAACCCAGACGCAACCCAGACGCAACCCAGACGCAACCCAGACGCAACCCAGACGCAACCCAGACGCAACCCAGACGCAACCCAGACGCAACCCAGACGCAACCCAGACGCAACCCAGACGCAACCCAGACGCAACCCAGACGCAACCCAGACGCAACCCAGACGCAACCCAGACGCAACCCAGACGCAACCCAGACGCAACCCAGACGCAACCCAGACGCAACCCAGACGCAACCCAGACGCAACCCAGACGCAACCCAGACGCAACCCAGACGCAACCCAGACGCAACCCAGACGCAACCCAGACGCAACCCAGACGCAACCCAGACGCAACCCAGACGCAACCCAGACGCAACCCAGACGCAACCCAGACGCAACCCAGACGCAACCCAGACGCAACCCAGACGCAACCCAGACGCAACCCAGACGCAACCCAGACGCAACCCAGACGCAACCCAGACGCAACCCAGACGCAACCCAGACGCAACCCAGACGCAACCCAGACGCAACCCAGACGCAACCCAGACGCAACCCAGACGCAACCCAGACGCAACCCAGACGCAACCCAGACGCAACCCAGACGCAACCCAGACGCAACCCAGACGCAACCCAGACGCAACCCAGACGCAACCCAGACGCAACCCAGACGCAACCCAGACGCAACCCAGACGCAACCCAGACGCAACCCAGACGCAACCCAGACGCAACCCAGACGCAACCCAGACGCAACCCAGACGCAACCCAGACGCAACCCAGACGCAACCCAGACGCAACCCAGACGCAACCCAGACGCAACCCAGACGCAACCCAGACGCAACCCAGACGCAACCCAGACGCAACCCAGACGCAACCCAGACGCAACCCAGACGCAACCCAGACGCAACCCAGACGCAACCCAGACGCAACCCAGACGCAACCCAGACGCAACCCAGACGCAACCCAGACGCAACCCAGACGCAACCCAGACGCAACCCAGACGCAACCCAGACGCAACCCAGACGCAACCCAGACGCAACCCAGACGCAACCCAGACGCAACCCAGACGCAACCCAGACGCAACCCAGACGCAACCCAGACGCAACCCAGACGCAACCCAGACGCAACCCAGACGCAACCCAGACGCAACCCAGACGCAACCCAGACGCAACCCAGACGCAACCCAGACGCAACCCAGACGCAACCCAGACGCAACCCAGACGCAACCCAGACGCAACCCAGACGCAACCCAGACGCAACCCAGACGCAACCCAGACGCAACCCAGACGCAACCCAGACGCAACCCAGACGCAACCCAGACGCAACCCAGACGCAACCCAGACGCAACCCAGACGCAACCCAGACGCAACCCAGACGCAACCCAGACGCAACCCAGACGCAACCCAGACGCAACCCAGACGCAACCCAGACGCAACCCAGACGCAACCCAGACGCAACCCAGACGCAACCCAGACGCAACCCAGACGCAACCCAGACGCAACCCAGACGCAACCCAGACGCAACCCAGACGCAACCCAGACGCAACCCAGACGCAACCCAGACGCAACCCAGACGCAACCCAGACGCAACCCAGACGCAACCCAGACGCAACCCAGACGCAACCCAGACGCAACCCAGACGCAACCCAGACGCAACCCAGACGCAACCCAGACGCAACCCAGACGCAACCCAGACGCAACCCAGACGCAACCCAGACGCAACCCAGACGCAACCCAGACGCAACCCAGACGCAACCCAGACGCAACCCAGACGCAACCCAGACGCAACCCAGACGCAACCCAGACGCAACCCAGACGCAACCCAGACGCAACCCAGACGCAACCCAGACGCAACCCAGACGCAACCCAGACGCAACCCAGACGCAACCCAGACGCAACCCAGACGCAACCCAGACGCAACCCAGACGCAACCCAGACGCAACCCAGACGCAACCCAGACGCAACCCAGACGCAACCCAGACGCAACCCAGACGCAACCCAGACGCAACCCAGACGCAACCCAGACGCAACCCAGACGCAACCCAGACGCAACCCAGACGCAACCCAGACGCAACCCAGACGCAACCCAGACGCAACCCAGACGCAACCCAGACGCAACCCAGACGCAACCCAGACGCAACCCAGACGCAACCCAGACGCAACCCAGACGCAACCCAGACGCAACCCAGACGCAACCCAGACGCAACCCAGACGCAACCCAGACGCAACCCAGACGCAACCCAGACGCAACCCAGACGCAACCCAGACGCAACCCAGACGCAACCCAGACGCAACCCAGACGCAACCCAGACGCAACCCAGACGCAACCCAGACGCAACCCAGACGCAACCCAGACGCAACCCAGACGCAACCCAGACGCAACCCAGACGCAACCCAGACGCAACCCAGACGCAACCCAGACGCAACCCAGACGCAACCCAGACGCAACCCAGACGCAACCCAGACGCAACCCAGACGCAACCCAGACGCAACCCAGACGCAACCCAGACGCAACCCAGACGCAACCCAGACGCAACCCAGACGCAACCCAGACGCAACCCAGACGCAACCCAGACGCAACCCAGACGCAACCCAGACGCAACCCAGACGCAACCCAGACGCAACCCAGACGCAACCCAGACGCAACCCAGACGCAACCCAGACGCAACCCAGACGCAACCCAGACGCAACCCAGACGCAACCCAGACGCAACCCAGACGCAACCCAGACGCAACCCAGACGCAACCCAGACGCAACCCAGACGCAACCCAGACGCAACCCAGACGCAACCCAGACGCAACCCAGACGCAACCCAGACGCAACCCAGACGCAACCCAGACGCAACCCAGACGCAACCCAGACGCAACCCAGACGCAACCCAGACGCAACCCAGACGCAACCCAGACGCAACCCAGACGCAACCCAGACGCAACCCAGACGCAACCCAGACGCAACCCAGACGCAACCCAGACGCAACCCAGACGCAACCCAGACGCAACCCAGACGCAACCCAGACGCAACCCAGACGCAACCCAGACGCAACCCAGACGCAACCCAGACGCAACCCAGACGCAACCCAGACGCAACCCAGACGCAACCCAGACGCAACCCAGACGCAACCCAGACGCAACCCAGACGCAACCCAGACGCAACCCAGACGCAACCCAGACGCAACCCAGACGCAACCCAGACGCAACCCAGACGCAACCCAGACGCAACCCAGACGCAACCCAGACGCAACCCAGACGCAACCCAGACGCAACCCAGACGCAACCCAGACGCAACCCAGACGCAACCCAGACGCAACCCAGACGCAACCCAGACGCAACCCAGACGCAACCCAGACGCAACCCAGACGCAACCCAGACGCAACCCAGACGCAACCCAGACGCAACCCAGACGCAACCCAGACGCAACCCAGACGCAACCCAGACGCAACCCAGACGCAACCCAGACGCAACCCAGACGCAACCCAGACGCAACCCAGACGCAACCCAGACGCAACCCAGACGCAACCCAGACGCAACCCAGACGCAACCCAGACGCAACCCAGACGCAACCCAGACGCAACCCAGACGCAACCCAGACGCAACCCAGACGCAACCCAGACGCAACCCAGACGCAACCCAGACGCAACCCAGACGCAACCCAGACGCAACCCAGACGCAACCCAGACGCAACCCAGACGCAACCCAGACGCAACCCAGACGCAACCCAGACGCAACCCAGACGCAACCCAGACGCAACCCAGACGCAACCCAGACGCAACCCAGACGCAACCCAGACGCAACCCAGACGCAACCCAGACGCAACCCAGACGCAACCCAGACGCAACCCAGACGCAACCCAGACGCAACCCAGACGCAACCCAGACGCAACCCAGACGCAACCCAGACGCAACCCAGACGCAACCCAGACGCAACCCAGACGCAACCCAGACGCAACCCAGACGCAACCCAGACGCAACCCAGACGCAACCCAGACGCAACCCAGACGCAACCCAGACGCAACCCAGACGCAACCCAGACGCAACCCAGACGCAACCCAGACGCAACCCAGACGCAACCCAGACGCAACCCAGACGCAACCCAGACGCAACCCAGACGCAACCCAGACGCAACCCAGACGCAACCCAGACGCAACCCAGACGCAACCCAGACGCAACCCAGACGCAACCCAGACGCAACCCAGACGCAACCCAGACGCAACCCAGACGCAACCCAGACGCAACCCAGACGCAACCCAGACGCAACCCAGACGCAACCCAGACGCAACCCAGACGCAACCCAGACGCAACCCAGACGCAACCCAGACGCAACCCAGACGCAACCCAGACGCAACCCAGACGCAACCCAGACGCAACCCAGACGCAACCCAGACGCAACCCAGACGCAACCCAGACGCAACCCAGACGCAACCCAGACGCAACCCAGACGCAACCCAGACGCAACCCAGACGCAACCCAGACGCAACCCAGACGCAACCCAGACGCAACCCAGACGCAACCCAGACGCAACCCAGACGCAACCCAGACGCAACCCAGACGCAACCCAGACGCAACCCAGACGCAACCCAGACGCAACCCAGACGCAACCCAGACGCAACCCAGACGCAACCCAGACGCAACCCAGACGCAACCCAGACGCAACCCAGACGCAACCCAGACGCAACCCAGACGCAACCCAGACGCAACCCAGACGCAACCCAGACGCAACCCAGACGCAACCCAGACGCAACCCAGACGCAACCCAGACGCAACCCAGACGCAACCCAGACGCAACCCAGACGCAACCCAGACGCAACCCAGACGCAACCCAGACGCAACCCAGACGCAACCCAGACGCAACCCAGACGCAACCCAGACGCAACCCAGACGCAACCCAGACGCAACCCAGACGCAACCCAGACGCAACCCAGACGCAACCCAGACGCAACCCAGACGCAACCCAGACGCAACCCAGACGCAACCCAGACGCAACCCAGACGCAACCCAGACGCAACCCAGACGCAACCCAGACGCAACCCAGACGCAACCCAGACGCAACCCAGACGCAACCCAGACGCAACCCAGACGCAACCCAGACGCAACCCAGACGCAACCCAGACGCAACCCAGACGCAACCCAGACGCAACCCAGACGCAACCCAGACGCAACCCAGACGCAACCCAGACGCAACCCAGACGCAACCCAGACGCAACCCAGACGCAACCCAGACGCAACCCAGACGCAACCCAGACGCAACCCAGACGCAACCCAGACGCAACCCAGACGCAACCCAGACGCAACCCAGACGCAACCCAGACGCAACCCAGACGCAACCCAGACGCAACCCAGACGCAACCCAGACGCAACCCAGACGCAACCCAGACGCAACCCAGACGCAACCCAGACGCAACCCAGACGCAACCCAGACGCAACCCAGACGCAACCCAGACGCAACCCAGACGCAACCCAGACGCAACCCAGACGCAACCCAGACGCAACCCAGACGCAACCCAGACGCAACCCAGACGCAACCCAGACGCAACCCAGACGCAACCCAGACGCAACCCAGACGCAACCCAGACGCAACCCAGACGCAACCCAGACGCAACCCAGACGCAACCCAGACGCAACCCAGACGCAACCCAGACGCAACCCAGACGCAACCCAGACGCAACCCAGACGCAACCCAGACGCAACCCAGACGCAACCCAGACGCAACCCAGACGCAACCCAGACGCAACCCAGACGCAACCCAGACGCAACCCAGACGCAACCCAGACGCAACCCAGACGCAACCCAGACGCAACCCAGACGCAACCCAGACGCAACCCAGACGCAACCCAGACGCAACCCAGACGCAACCCAGACGCAACCCAGACGCAACCCAGACGCAACCCAGACGCAACCCAGACGCAACCCAGACGCAACCCAGACGCAACCCAGACGCAACCCAGACGCAACCCAGACGCAACCCAGACGCAACCCAGACGCAACCCAGACGCAACCCAGACGCAACCCAGACGCAACCCAGACGCAACCCAGACGCAACCCAGACGCAACCCAGACGCAACCCAGACGCAACCCAGACGCAACCCAGACGCAACCCAGACGCAACCCAGACGCAACCCAGACGCAACCCAGACGCAACCCAGACGCAACCCAGACGCAACCCAGACGCAACCCAGACGCAACCCAGACGCAACCCAGACGCAACCCAGACGCAACCCAGACGCAACCCAGACGCAACCCAGACGCAACCCAGACGCAACCCAGACGCAACCCAGACGCAACCCAGACGCAACCCAGACGCAACCCAGACGCAACCCAGACGCAACCCAGACGCAACCCAGACGCAACCCAGACGCAACCCAGACGCAACCCAGACGCAACCCAGACGCAACCCAGACGCAACCCAGACGCAACCCAGACGCAACCCAGACGCAACCCAGACGCAACCCAGACGCAACCCAGACGCAACCCAGACGCAACCCAGACGCAACCCAGACGCAACCCAGACGCAACCCAGACGCAACCCAGACGCAACCCAGACGCAACCCAGACGCAACCCAGACGCAACCCAGACGCAACCCAGACGCAACCCAGACGCAACCCAGACGCAACCCAGACGCAACCCAGACGCAACCCAGACGCAACCCAGACGCAACCCAGACGCAACCCAGACGCAACCCAGACGCAACCCAGACGCAACCCAGACGCAACCCAGACGCAACCCAGACGCAACCCAGACGCAACCCAGACGCAACCCAGACGCAACCCAGACGCAACCCAGACGCAACCCAGACGCAACCCAGACGCAACCCAGACGCAACCCAGACGCAACCCAGACGCAACCCAGACGCAACCCAGACGCAACCCAGACGCAACCCAGACGCAACCCAGACGCAACCCAGACGCAACCCAGACGCAACCCAGACGCAACCCAGACGCAACCCAGACGCAACCCAGACGCAACCCAGACGCAACCCAGACGCAACCCAGACGCAACCCAGACGCAACCCAGACGCAACCCAGACGCAACCCAGACGCAACCCAGACGCAACCCAGACGCAACCCAGACGCAACCCAGACGCAACCCAGACGCAACCCAGACGCAACCCAGACGCAACCCAGACGCAACCCAGACGCAACCCAGACGCAACCCAGACGCAACCCAGACGCAACCCAGACGCAACCCAGACGCAACCCAGACGCAACCCAGACGCAACCCAGACGCAACCCAGACGCAACCCAGACGCAACCCAGACGCAACCCAGACGCAACCCAGACGCAACCCAGACGCAACCCAGACGCAACCCAGACGCAACCCAGACGCAACCCAGACGCAACCCAGACGCAACCCAGACGCAACCCAGACGCAACCCAGACGCAACCCAGACGCAACCCAGACGCAACCCAGACGCAACCCAGACGCAACCCAGACGCAACCCAGACGCAACCCAGACGCAACCCAGACGCAACCCAGACGCAACCCAGACGCAACCCAGACGCAACCCAGACGCAACCCAGACGCAACCCAGACGCAACCCAGACGCAACCCAGACGCAACCCAGACGCAACCCAGACGCAACCCAGACGCAACCCAGACGCAACCCAGACGCAACCCAGACGCAACCCAGACGCAACCCAGACGCAACCCAGACGCAACCCAGACGCAACCCAGACGCAACCCAGACGCAACCCAGACGCAACCCAGACGCAACCCAGACGCAACCCAGACGCAACCCAGACGCAACCCAGACGCAACCCAGACGCAACCCAGACGCAACCCAGACGCAACCCAGACGCAACCCAGACGCAACCCAGACGCAACCCAGACGCAACCCAGACGCAACCCAGACGCAACCCAGACGCAACCCAGACGCAACCCAGACGCAACCCAGACGCAACCCAGACGCAACCCAGACGCAACCCAGACGCAACCCAGACGCAACCCAGACGCAACCCAGACGCAACCCAGACGCAACCCAGACGCAACCCAGACGCAACCCAGACGCAACCCAGACGCAACCCAGACGCAACCCAGACGCAACCCAGACGCAACCCAGACGCAACCCAGACGCAACCCAGACGCAACCCAGACGCAACCCAGACGCAACCCAGACGCAACCCAGACGCAACCCAGACGCAACCCAGACGCAACCCAGACGCAACCCAGACGCAACCCAGACGCAACCCAGACGCAACCCAGACGCAACCCAGACGCAACCCAGACGCAACCCAGACGCAACCCAGACGCAACCCAGACGCAACCCAGACGCAACCCAGACGCAACCCAGACGCAACCCAGACGCAACCCAGACGCAACCCAGACGCAACCCAGACGCAACCCAGACGCAACCCAGACGCAACCCAGACGCAACCCAGACGCAACCCAGACGCAACCCAGACGCAACCCAGACGCAACCCAGACGCAACCCAGACGCAACCCAGACGCAACCCAGACGCAACCCAGACGCAACCCAGACGCAACCCAGACGCAACCCAGACGCAACCCAGACGCAACCCAGACGCAACCCAGACGCAACCCAGACGCAACCTCGGACACAACCTTCAGACCCAACCTCGGACACAACCTTCAGACTCAACCTCGGATACAACCTCGGACACAACCTTCAGACACAACCTCGGACACAACCTTCAGACTCAACCTCGGATACAACCTCGGACACAACCTTCAGACACAACCTCGGACACAACCTCGGACACAACCTTCAGACACAACCTCGGACACAACCTTCAGACACAACCTCGGACACAACCTCGGACACAACCTTCAGACACAACCTCGGACACAACCTTCAGACACAACCTCGGACACAACCTCGGACACAACCTTCAGACACAATCTCGGACACAACCTTCAGACACAACCTCGGACACAACCTCGGACACAACCTTCAGACACAACCTCGGACACAACCTCGGACACAACCTCGGACACAACCTCGGACACAACCTTCAGACACAACCTCGGACACAACCTCGGACACAACCTTCAGACACAACCTCGGA
The DNA here is from genome assembly GCF_905475345.1 of Vespula vulgaris. Taxonomy (NCBI): domain Eukaryota; kingdom Metazoa; phylum Arthropoda; class Insecta; order Hymenoptera; family Vespidae; genus Vespula; species Vespula vulgaris. Next base: position 12,444 of record NC_066607.1, read on the forward strand.
CACAACCTTGGACACAACCTTCAGACACAACCTCGGACACAACCTTCAGACACAACCTCGGACACAACCTTCAGACACAACCTCGGACACAACCTCGGACACAACCTTCAGACACAACCTCGGACACAACCTTCAGACACAACCTCGGACACAACCTCGGACACAACCTTCAGACACAACCTCGGACACAACCTTCAGACACAACCTCGGACACAACCTCGGACACAACCTTCAGACACAACCTCGGACACAACCTTCAGACACAACCTCGGACACAACCTCGGACACAACCTTCAGACACAACCTCGGACACAACCTTCGGACTAAACTTTTTACACAACTTCTACAGAATTTTCTCACAAGTTGTACGTATCTTTCACATAAGTCTCACACAACTTTTACACACATATTGGACTTCTTTCAAACAACGTTTTCTCAACTCTCATACAGTTCTTACACGTCTCTCTTACAATCTTTCCGCTTCTTATGACGCATAATTTAACATGAAACAGAAGAAAGTCTGGTAGAGTACTGGTCGCAAATCAGACGTAACGCAAGTGGAAGTCATTGCTTCTCAGTCGCTTCTCTTATACAATAAAGACACAGGCTTGACGTAACCTTTTTCTCTTTAAGCGATTATTCGAAGGTGTCGTATAAATGATCAATCACAAACATTCCTATTCTGATGTCTACTTATAGCTTCTCCTGTGTTTAATATTATATAATAAAATCAGACAAATATCATGCAAAAAATTAGACAAATATTATATATTAAAATAAAACAAATATTATACAATAAAATCGGCAAATAGTATACAATAAAGTCAGACAAATATTATACTGTAGAATCAGACTAACACTGATTTCTCGGAAATTACGGAGTCCCACTACCTGTTTCAGAAACCGGCCGATAGATGTACTCTACGCTCTCATTTTTACGTACACACGTTCACAGGCATATGGCGGTGTCCCTAGGATTATGCAAATATGTTGTCATTTTTCGATTCCAAGTAATATTAAGAAAAATAAGCTGGGCATTACAGATAAACAGGAAATTATGCGTGCTTGCTAGGAGATATGAAATACCTATTAATTACCTAAGAGAGAGGAACATAAGAAAAATAATTACTCTACGTCACTGGATGGATTCGACACCATTTGTGTGGAATTACGTTGATCCACTGTAAACCAACGTAATACGAACTACAATTTTTGCAAAATTTGCTAGGGTACATAGAGACGAGCTTTATGGAAATGCTGATGGTTCCGCCGATTTTTCGATAATAACGCATACGCCACACGGTACATGCTTTTTATCAAATAATCACGTTAATATTTAGGATTAGTAAGTTGATGGAATAAGATACCCTGGAAATTACACGAACATCAACGAATGATGCAAAATTAACAAAATTTTGACAAGCATTACGTAAAAACATATTTATTCGCTTATGCGGACACTATGACGTTTCACCTGACACTTGGAGGCCACCTAGATACGTTCTAGGATTGACGAAAAACTTGGGAATTGACGGCAAGTCAGGGACATCAGACGGACGTTGCGGACGTCAGGGACGTCAGACGGACGTCACGGCGTTGATACGGTCATCAGTGACATCACGGACCTGTGACAGAAATTAAGGCGTCGTTTCTATCATCTGTGACGTCACGGACCTGTGACAGAAATTACGGCGTTGTTTCTATCATCTGTGACGTCACGGACCTGTGACAGAAATTACGGCGTTGTTTCTATCATCTGTGACGTCACGGACATGTGACAGAAATTACGGCGTTGTTTCTATCATCTGTGACGTCACGGACATGTGACAGAAATTACGGCGTTTTTTCTATCATCTGTGACGTCACAGATCTATTAGAGACGTTACGGCGTGGTTTTTCTGTCATCTGTGACGTCACGGACCTGTGACAGAAATTACGGCGTTGTTTCTATCATCTGTGACGTCACGGACCTGTGACAGAAATTACGGCGTTGTTTCGACCATCTGTGACGTCACGGACCTGTGACAGAAATTACGGCGTTGTTTCTATCATCTGTGACGTCACAGATCTATTAGAGATTTTACGGCGTTGTTTTTCTATCATCTGTGACGTCACGGACCTGTGACAGAATTTACGGCGTTGTTTCTATCATCTGTGACGTCACGGACCTGTGACAGAAATTACGGCGTTGTTTCTATTATCTGTGACGTCACGAACCTGTGACAGAAATTACGGCGTTGTTTCTATCATCTGTGACGTCACGGACATGTGACAGAAATTACGGCGTTTTTTCTATCATCTGTGACGTCACAGATCTATTAGAGACGTTACGGCGAAGTTTTTCTGTCATCTGTGACGTCACGGACCTGTGACAGAAATTACGGCGTTGTTTCTATCATCTGTGACGTCACGGACCTGTGACAGAAATTACGGCGTTGTTTCGACCATCTGTGACGTCACGGACCTGTGACAGAAATTACGGCGTTGTTTCTATCATCTGTGACGTCACAGATCTATTAGAGATTTTACGGCGTTGTTTTTCTATCATCTGTGACGTCACGGACCTGTGACAGAATTTACGGCGTTGTTTCTATCATCTGTGACGTCACAGATCTATTAGAGATTTTACGGCGTTGTTTTTCTATCATCTGTGACGTCACGGACCTGTGACAGAATTTACGGCGTTGTTTCTATCATCTGTGACGTCACGGACATGTGACAGAAATTACGGCGTTTTTTCTATCATCTGTGACGTCACGGACCTGTGACAGAAATTACGGCGTTGTTTCTATCATCTGTGACGTCACGGACCTGTGACAGAAATTACGGCGTTGTTTCGACCATCTGTGACGTCACGGACCTGTGACAGAAATTACGGCGTTGTTTCTATCATCTGTGACGTCACGGACCTGTGACAGAAATTACGGGGTTTTTTCTATCATCTGTGACGTCACAGATCTATTAGAGATGTTACGGCGTTGTTTCTACCATCTGTGACGTCACGGACCTGTGACAGAAATTACGGCGTTGTTTCGACCATCTGTGACGTCACAGATCTATTAGAGCCGTTACTGCGTTGTTTTTCTATCATCTGTGACGTCACGGACCTGTGACAGAAATTACGGCGTTGTTTCTATCATCTGTGACGTCACGGACCTGTGACAGAAATTACGGCGTTGTTTCTATCATCTGTGACGTCGCGGACATGTGACAGAAATCACGGCGTTTTTTCTACCATCTGTGACGTCACGGACATGTGACAGAAATTACGGCGTTGTTTCGACCATCTGTGACGTCACGGACCTGTGACAGAAATTACGGTGTTGTTTCTATCATCTGTGACGTCACGGACTTGTGACAGAAATTACGGCGTTGTTTCTATCATCTGTGACGTCACGGACATGTGACAGAAATTACGGCGTTTTTTCTATCATCTGTGACGTCACGGACATGTGACAGAAATTACGGCGTTTTTTCTATCATCTGTGACGTCACGGACATGTGACAGAAATTACGGCGTTTTTTCTATCATCTGTGACGTCCCAGATCTATTAGAGATGTTACGGCGTGGTTTTTCTATCATCTGTGACGTCACGGACCTGTGACAGAAATTACGGGGTTTTTTCTATCATCTGTGACGTCACAGATCTATTAGAGATGTTACGGCGTTGTTTCTACCATCTGTGACGTCACGGACCTGTGACAGAAATTACGGCGTTGTTTCTATCATCTGTGACGTCACGGACCTGTGACAGAAATTACGGCGTTGCTTCGACCATCTGTGATGTCACGGACCTGTGACAGAAATTACGGCGTTGTTTTTATCATCTGTGACGTCACGGACCTGTGACAGAAATTACGGGGTTTTTTCTATCATCTGTGACGTCACAGATCTATTAGAGATGTTACGGCGTTGTTTCTACCATCTGTGACGTCACGGACCTGTGACAGAAATTACGGCGTTGTTTCGACCATCTGTGACGTCACAGATCTATTAGAGCCGTTACTGCGTTGTTTTTCTATCATCTGTGACGTCACGGACCTGTGACAGAAATTACGGCGTTGTTTCTATCATCTGTGACGTCACGGACCTGTGACAGAAATTACGGTGTTGTTTCTATCATCTGTGACGTCACGGACTTGTGACAGAAATTACGGCGTTGTTTCTATCATCTGTGACGTCACGGACATGTGACAGAAATTACGGCGTTTTTTCTATCATCTGTGACGTCACGGACATGTGACAGAAATTACGGCGTTTTTTCTATCATCTGTGACGTCACGGACATGTGACAGAAATTACGGCGTTTTTTCTATCATCTGTGACGTCCCAGATCTATTAGAGATGTTACGGCGTGGTTTTTCTATCATCTGTGACGTCACGGACCTGTGACAGAAATTACGGGGTTTTTTCTATCATCTGTGACGTCACAGATCTATTAGAGATGTTACGGCGTTGTTTCTACCATCTGTGACGTCACGGACCTGTGACAGAAATTACGGCGTTGTTTCTATCATCTGTGACGTCACGGACCTGTGACAGAAATTACGGCGTTGCTTCGACCATCTGTGATGTCACGGACCTGTGACAGAAATTACGGCGTTGTTTCTATCATCTGTGACGTCACGGACCTGTGACAGAAATTACGGGGTTTTTTCTATCATCTGTGACGTCACAGATCTATTAGAGATGTTACGGCGTTGTTTCTACCATCTGTGACGTCACGGACCTGTGACAGAAATTACGGCGTTGTTTCGACCATCTGTGACGTCACAGATCTATTAGAGCCGTTACTGCGTTGTTTTTCTATCATCTGTGACGTCACGGACCTGTGACAGAAATTACGGCGTTGTTTCTATCATCTGTGACGTCACGGACCTGTGACAGAAATTACGGTGTTGTTTCTATGATCTGTGACGTCACGGACATGTGACAGAAATTACGGCGTTGTTTCTATCATCTGTGACGTCACGGACCTGTGACAGAAATTACGGCGTTGTTTCGACCAACTGTGACGTCACGGACCTGTGACAGAAATTACGGTGTTGTTTCTATCATCTGTGACGTCACGGACTTGTGACAGAAATTACGGCGTTGTTTCTATCATCTGTGACGTCACGGACATGTGACAGAAATTAGGGCGTTTTTTCTATCATCTGTGACGTCACAGATCTATTAGAGACGTTACGGCGTGGTTTTTCTATCATCTGTGACGTCACGGACCTGTGACAGAAATTACGGCGTTGTTTCTATCATCTGTGACGTCACGGACCTGTGACAGAAATTACGGCGTTGTTTCGACCATCTGTGACGTCACGGACCTGTGACAGAAATTACGGCGTTGTTTCTGTCATCTGTGACGTCACGGACCTGTGACAGGAATTACGGCGTTGTTTTTCTACCATCTGTGACGTCACGGACCTGTGACAGAAATTACGGCGTTGTTTCGACCAACTGTGACGTCACGGACCTGTGACAGAAATTACGGTGTTGTTTCTATCATCTGTGACGTCACGGACTTGTGACAGAAATTACGGCGTTGTTTCTATCATCTGTGACGTCACGGACATGTGACAGAAATTAGGGCGTTTTTTCTATCATCTGTGACGTCACAGATCTATTAGAGACGTTACGGCGTGGTTTTTCTATCATCTGTGACGTCACGGACCTGTGACAGAAATTACGGCGTTGTTTCTATCATCTGTGACGTCACGGACCTGTGACAGAAATTACGGCGTTGTTTCGACCATCTGTGACGTCACGGACCTGTGACAGAAATTACGGCGTTGTTTCTGTCATCTGTGACGTCACGGACCTGTGACAGGAATTACGGCGTTGTTTTTCTACCATCTGTGACGTCACGGACCTGTGACAGAAATTACGGCGCTGTGTCGACCATCTGTGACGTCACGGACCTGTGACAGAAATTACGGCGTTGTTTCTATCATCTGTGACGTCACGGACCTGTGACAGGAATTACGGCGTTGTTTCGACCATCTGTGACGTCACGATCCTGTGACAGAAATTACGGCGTTGTTTCTATCATCTGTGACGTCACGGACATGTGACAGAAATTACGGCGTTTTTTCTATCATCTGTGACGTCACGGACATGTGACAGAAATTACGGCGTTTTTTCTATCATCTGTGACGTCACAGATCTATTAGAGACGTTACGGCGTGGTTTTTCTATCATCTGTGACGTCACGGACCTGTGACAGAAATTACGGCGTTGTTTCTATCATCTGTGACGTCACGGACCTGTGACAGAAATTACGGCGTTGTTTCGACCATCTGTGACGTCACGGACCTGTGACAGAAATTACGGCGTTGTTTCTGTCATCTGTGACGTCACGGACCTGTGACAGGAATTACGGCGTTGTTTTTCTATCATCTGTGACGTCACGGACCTGTGACAGAAATTACGGCGCTGTGTCGACCATCTGTGACGTCACGGACCTGTGACAGAAATTACGGCGCTGTGTCGACCATCTGTGACGTCACGGACCTGTGACAGAAATTACGGCGTTGTTTCTATCATCTGTGACGTCACGGACCTGTGACAGGAATTACGGCGTTGTTTCGACCATCTGTGACGTCACGATCCTGTGACAGAAATTACGGCGTTGTTTCGACCATCTGTGACGTCACAGATCTATTAGAGCCGTTACGGCGTTGTTTTCTATCATCTGTGACGTCACGGACCTGTGACAGAAATTACGGCGTTGTTTCTATCATCTGTGACGTCACAGATCTATTAGAGACGTTACGGCGTTGTTTTCCTATCATCTGTGACGTCACGGACCAGTGACAGAAATTACGGCGTTGTTTCTATCATCAGTGACGTCACGGACCTGTGACAGAAATTACGGCGTTGTTTCTATCATCTGTGACGTCACAGATCTATTAGAGATGTTACGGCGTTGTTTCTATCATCTGTGACGTCACGGACCTGTGACAGAAATTACGGCGTTGTTTCTATCATCAGTGACGTCACGGACCTGTGACAGAAATTACGGCGTTGTTTCTATCATCTGTGACGTCACGGGCCTGTGACAGAAAATACGGCGTTGCTTCGACCATCTGTGACGTCACAGATCTATTAGAGCCGTTACGGCGTTGTTTTTCTATCATCTGTGACGTCACGGACCTGTGACAGAAATTACGGCGTTGTTTCTATCATCTGTGACGTCACGGACTTGTGACAGAAATTACGGCGTTGTTTCTATCATCTGTGACGTCACGGACATGCGACAGAAATTACGGCGTTGTTTCTATCATCTGTGACGTCACGGGCCTGTGACAGAAATTACGGCGTTGTTTCGACCAACTGTGACGTCACGGACCTGTGACAGAAATTACGGTGTTGTTTCTATCATCTGTGACGTCACGGACTTGTGACAGAAATTACGGCGTTGTTTCTATCATCTGTGACGTCACGGACCTGTGACAGAAATTACGGTGTTGTTTCTATCATCTGTGACGTCACAGATCTATTAGATACGTTACGGCGTTGTTTTTCTATCATCTGTGACGTCACGGACCTGTGACAGAAATTACGGCGTTGTTTCTATCATCTGTGACGTCACGGACTTGTGACAGAAATTACGGCGTTGTTTCTATCATCTGTGACGTCACGGACTTGTGACAGAAATTACGGCGTTGTTTCTATCATCTGTGACGTCACGGACCTGTGACAGAAATTACGGTGTTGTTTCTATCATCTGTGACGTCACAGATCTATTAGATACGTTACGGCGTTGTTTTTCTATCATCTGTGACGTCACGGACCTGTGACAGAAATTACGGCGTTGTTTCTATCATCTGTGACGTCACGGACTTGTGACAGAAATTACGGCGTTGTTTCTATCATCTGTGACGTCACGGACCTGTGACAGAAATTACGGCGTTGTTTCTATCATCTGTGACGTCACGGACATGTGACAGAAATTACGGCGTTGTTTCTATCATCTGTGACGTCACAGATCTATTAGAGACGTTACGGCGTTGTTTTTCTGTCATCTGTGACGTCACGGACCTGTGACAGAAATTACGGCGTTGTTTCTATCATCTGTGACGTCACGGACTTGTGACAGAAATTACGGCGTTGTTTTTATATCATCTGTGACGTCACGGACCTGTGACAGAAATTACGGCGTTGTTTCGACCATCTGTGACGTCACGGACCTGTGACAGAAGTTACGGCGTTGTTTATATCATCTGTGACGTCACAGATCTAATAGAGACGTTACGGCGTTGTTTGTCTATCATCTGTGACGTCACGGACCTGTTACAGAAGTTACGGCCTTGTTTCGATCACCTCTGACGTCACGGACCTGTGTCAGGAGTTACGGCGTTGTTTTTCTATCATCTGTGACGTCACAGATCTCTGAGAGACGTTACGGCCTTGTTTCTATCATCTGTGACGTCACGGACCTGTGACAGAAGTTACGGCGTTGTTTCTATCATCTGTGACGTCACGGACCTGTGACAGAAATTACGGCGTTGTTTCTATCATCTGTGACGTCACAGATCTATTAGAGACGTTACGGCGTTGTTTTTCTGTCATCTGTGACGTCACGGACCTGTGACAGAAATTACGGCGTTGTTTCTATCATCTGTGACGTCACGGACCTGTGACAGAAATTACGGCGTTGTTTCTATCATCTGTGACGTCACGGATCTATTAGAGACGTGACGGCGTTGTTTTTCTATCATCTGTGACGTCACGGACCTGTGACAGAAATTACGGCGTTGTTTTTATCATCTGTGACGTCACCGATCCATTAGAGACGTGACGGCGTTGTTTTTCTGTCATCTGTGACGTCACGGACCTGTGACAGAAATTACGGCGTTGTTTCTATCATCTGTGACGTCACGGATCTATTAGAGACGTGACGGCGTTGTTTTTCTATCATCTGTGACGTCACGGACCTGTGACAGAAATTACGGCGTTGTTTTTATCATCTGTGACGTCACCGATCCATTAGAGACGTGACGGCGTTGTTTTTCTATCATCTGTGACGTCACGGACCTGTTACAGAAGTTACGGCCTTGTTTCGATCATCTATGACGTCACGGACCTGTGTCAGGAGTTACGGCGTTGTTTTTCTATCATCTGTGACGTCACAGATCTCTGAGAGACGTTACGGCCTTGTTTCTATCATCTGTGACGTCACGGACCTGTGACAGAAGTTACGGCGTTGTTTCTATCATCTGTGACGTCACGGACCTGTGACAGAAATTACGGCGTTGTTTCTATCATCTGTGACGTCACAGATCTATTAGAGACGTTACGGCGTTGTTTTTCTGTCATCTGTGACGTCACGGATCTATTAGAGACGTGACGGCGTTGTTTTTCTATCATCTGTGACGTCACGGACCTGTGACAGAAATTACGGCGTTGTTTCTATCATCTGTGACGTCACCGATCCATTAGAGACGTGACGGCGTTGTTTTTCTATCATCTGTGACGTCACGGACCTGTGACAGAAATTACGGCGTTGTTTCTATCATCTGTGACGTCACCGATCCATTAGAGACGTTACGGTGTTGTTTTTCTATCATCTGTGACGTCACGGACCTTTGACAGGAATTACGGCGTTGTTTCTATCATCTGTGACGTCACAGATCTATTAGAGCCGTTACGGCATTGTTTTTCTATCATCTGTGACGTCACGGACCTGTAACAGAAATTACGGCGTTGTTCCTATCATCTGTGACGTCACGGACCTGTGACAGAAATTACGGCGTTGTTTCTATCATCTGTGACGTCACGGACCTGTGACAGGAGTTACGGCGTTGTTTTTCTATCATCTGTGACGTCACGGACCTGTGACAGAAGTTACGGCGTTGTTCCTATCATCTGTGACGTCACCGATCTATTTGAGACGTTACGGCGTTGTTTTTCTATCATCTGTGACGTCACGGACCTGTGACAGAAATTACGGCGTTGTTTCTATCATCTGTGACGTCACGGACCTGTGACAGAAGTTACGGCGTTGTTTATATCATCTGTGACGTCACAGATCTATTAGAGACGTTACGGCGTTGTTTTTCTATCATCTGTGACGTCACGGACCTGTTACAGAAGTTACGGCCTTGTTTCGATCATCTGTGACGTCACGGACCTGTGACAGGAGTTACGGCGTTGTTTTTCTATCATCTGTGACGTCACAGATCTCTGAGAGACGTTACAGCGTTGTTTCGATCATCTATGACGTCACGGTCCTGTGACAGAAGTTACGGCCTTGTTTCGATCATCTGTGACGTCACGGACCTGTGACAGACTTTACGGCGTTGTTTCCATCATATGTGACGTCGCGGACCTGTGACAGACGTTACGGCGTTGTTTCGATCATCTGTGACGTCACGGACCTGTGACAGACGTTACGGCGTTTTTACGGACGTTACGGCGTTGTTTCCAGCATCTGTGACGTCACGGACCTGTGACAGACGTTAAGGTGTTGTTATGGACGTCAGGGACTTCAGACGGACATTACGGCGTTGTTACGGTCGTCACGGACGTGTGACAGACGTTACGGCGTTATTTCGATCATCTGTGATGTCACGGAGCTGTGACAGACGTTACGGCGATGTTACGGACGTTACGGATGTTCGACAGACGTTTCGGATGTTCGAGTGAGGTTACGGCACTCTTACGGACGTAAGACAGACGTTATGGATGGTCGAGTGATGTTACGGCACTTTTACGGACGTTAGGTAGTTGCGACGATATTACGGACGTTATGGAAGTTCGAGTGAGGTTAGAGCACTCTTACGGACGTTACAGCGGTTTACTGAAACTATAGCACCTAGAAGAACGGGACCGGACTCATGGGTGAGCTCTCGTTGCGCCCTCTAGGCGGATTTTTTTTTGTCCAGATCGGACCAATCATGTACGAGTGAAGTCTACAAACGATCTATATATAGTTTGGAAATTCTTCAGTCAACGCCATCTATGAGTCAATGGAAAATCTTTCCAATCAACTACTTGTACGCTAATGGCGTAATGTATAATTGGAATTGAATTATTTCTGGATTTACAAAGAAAAACAGCAAGACTTGCCGCAGCCAAAAGTATATCAACCGCTTTTATAGCTTCGCAAAAGAAAGAATCATCATCCTGGACAATCAAGAACCAATGGATCAGATTTTTTTCACCAAAACATTTTTGTATGCATTGAAAAAGGTCAGTTTTTATTTCACGTTGCATGACACACATAGCTATAACTTTTATTAATTTCTTTTTATTGTAGAAGTCAAAGTTACTTCTATGAAAGAATTACGAAACTTCTTAATTTCTGTTATCGTATTTTGTTGGAGATAGTTCTTGATCGATAAAAAAAGAGGCTATACGCGAAGCGTGTGACGTACAGTATGAAGAAAAGAATTGTGAAGCTGTGACAGATGAATGTCCAAAAAATAATCTTTTATTGGACCAAATCTTTCTGTAATAATTGGAGCATTTAAACCCGCAAAAATTGTCGGTATGTTTCCATCGTATATATTTCCATTTTAAACTATGCATTAACTTTCAAAAACCAGAAATAGCTACGTTACTTATTAGGTATTCCCAGAGGTTTGAAAAAACTTGTTTCCTCAAAAATGAAGAGTCTACGGTACACAGAACTTATATATTATATTATATAGAAATCCTTGGAATGCGCCACTTCTGAGTCTATTAAAAGTCTTTACAATCAATTACTTACCATACATGGCAGTAGTGTAATATAAATTTGAATGGAATTATTTCAGGACTTAGAAAGGTATCATAATCGGATATATGTGTAATCGTCTTTAATATGAATGGGTTTTTGATATAATTGTACTTTGGACGGCTCATGCTTCCTTATCGAGTGCCTCTTTGTCAAGAGCTAACAAAGTTTCATTTCAATTTAATCTCGATATCGTTCTTTGTTTTATTTCAATAATCGATTCGTTTACCCTTTCTCTTTCTCTCTCTCTCTCTATATATATATATAGTATATAATACATAACAGAAATGAGTAACTAAGGGTTTATAAAAAAACATTATCATATACGTATTCATCTGCGTATCAATGCAAATACGACTTACATCTTGCATCGAAAAATGACAATAGTCGACTATAACTATTGAATTTCTTAATCAGTGGTATCACATCTTACGTTGATACATTTGTGAAGAGCTTTGTTATCTACGGCCAGTTGAAAGGCATTTTAATTATTAACCGAAGTATAGAAATCTTTTATCAAAAGTCTTAACGTTAACGACAAACGAATAAAAGATTGTATTAGAGTTTAATTCGATATCTTCCATTGTATCTTCCAATATAATAATGTAAAGTTTATTAACAAGAAGTAGAATCATATATCTAATTAAAAATAAACAACTAATAGATTTCGTTCCATTACACAAATGTATATACATACATTTATGCGTACACATTAAAAGTATTGCTAATAAAAAATCAATGGAATTATAGAAAACATTTCATTGTAAATTGATGCCGAAAATAACAAATACCCTTCAATAATGTGTAATTTTTTCTTTTTCTATTAAGTATTAATTTCTTTTTAATCAATTTAAACATTTTTAGTTCATAATGAATTGTATCAATAACAATATCAGATATGTAATTTTGGCTCCTTGCAGCACAAAGGTTGCTCGTTACAGTCTATACAATATAATAAATCTCAAGCAATACCCAAGAGAAAGACTGTGTGTGTGTATGTGCGTGTGGGTGTGTATATTATCTATCTAGTTATGTACATATGTACATATATACATATGTATCTATTTACAAACGTATGTTTATATAAGATCTTTCAAGTTTCCACCTCGGTGGTTGCCGAAAGACTGATCTCATACGATATTCGACAGAAAGTAAATAACATAAGGTGTACTTAGATATTTCAGCTTAGATAGAAACATATAAGCATTGTAATAAGATTTGCTTTGTATACGTCAGCTAGTAAATGGTATAAACATTCTCTTTTTCTTTCAGTGTAATAATATTATATATATATATATATATATATATATATATATATTTAAATTTTTATAATTTAATTAGTTAATTAATCAAAATCAAAAAATAAAAGAAAGCAACAGCAATAGAAAAATACGAGACCTCATCGAAAACTCCGTTCGTTAGGACAGACGTCCTTCCTCAAAAACAATGTACTTTCATCTTTCTCTCTCTCTCTCTCTCTTCCTCGCTCTGTTTTGCTATTTTTTTCTTAATTTTCTGTATGCACGTCTACGAGTACGTACGTAATACGTATATGCCTTTCAACAAATGTAATATCGTTTGGTATCGATATATTTTATATATAGAAAGATCGTCGACGATCGAACGTGATGCGTGTACCTGATCGTGACACCCTTATTTCAATATTGTAAATTTAATTTGTCAACGAGGTATAAATTCTATATACATTTAAATACACATACATTGATATGTGTATGAATAATGCATATTAATCATAATACGCCTTAAATGACACGTTTAAATGAAATCCCACATTAAAATTTACATTGTACTAGATACATATACTACATAAGAACAAGAAAGCAAAATTGAATATACCAAGATACTTTATTCTTCTTCTTCTTCTTCTTCTGCATATTATTGTTGTTGTTATTATTGTTATTATTATCCTTATTGTATTTAGAAATCTATCATAATTGAAGATATTGGGAAATAAAGATGAGATTTCTTTCTTATTCTTCTTAACTGTTTTTTTTTTCTTTTTCTTTTCTTTTATATGAATAATAAGAAATATAAGGTATCATAATCAGATACATATGTAATCTTCTTTAATTTGAATGGGTTTTTGATATAATTGTACTTTGGACTCCTAATACTTCATTATCGAATGCCTTTTTGTCAAGAGCTGACAAAGTTTCTCTTCAATTTAATCACGATATCGTTCTTTGTTTTATTCAAATTCTCGATTCGTTTACCCTTTCTTTCTCTCTCTCTATCTGTATATATATATACATATTATATATAATATATATATATATATATATATATATATATATATATATGTATATATCTGTATATATCACAATCTGTATCAGAAATAAACTCAGGGTTTATAAAAAAACATTATCATATACGTATTCATCTGCGTATCAATGCAAATACGACTTACATCTTGCATCGAAAAATGACAATAGTCGACTATAACTAGTGAATTTCTTAATCAGTGGTATCACATCTTACGTTGATACATTTGTGAAGAGCTTTGTTATCTACGGCCAGTTGAAAGGCATTTTAATTATTAACCGAAGTATAGAAATCTTTTATCAAAAGTCTTAACGTTAACGACAAACGTATAAAAGATTGTATTAGAGTTTAATTCGATATCTTCCATTGTATCTTCCAATATAATAATGTAAAGTTTATTAACGAGAAGTAGAATCATATATCTAATTAAAAATAAACAACTAATAGATTTCGTTCCATTACACAAATGTATATACATACATTTATGCGTACACATTAAAAGTATTGCTAATAAAAAATCAATGGAATTATAGAAAACATTTTATTGTAAATTGATGCCGAAAATAACAAATACCCTTCAATAATGTGTAATTTTTTCTTTTTCTATTAAGTATTAATTTCTTTTTAATCAATTTAAACATTTTTAGTTCATAATGAATTGTATCAATAACAATATCAGATATGTAATTTTGGCTCCTTGCAGCACAAAGGTTGCTCGTTACAGTCTATACAATATAATAAATCTCAAGCAATACCCAAGAGAAAGACTGTGTGTGTGTATGTGCGTGTGGGTGTGTATATTATCTATCTAGTTATGTACATATGTACATATATACATATGTATCTATTTACAAACGTATGTTTATATAAGATCTTTCAAGTTTCCACCTCGGTGGTTGCCGAAAGACTGATATCATACGATATTCGACAGAAAGTAAATAACATAAGGTGTACTTAGATATTTCAGCTTAGATAGAAACATATAAGCATTGTAATAAGATTTGCTTTGTATACGTCAGCTAGTAAATGGTATAAACATTCTCTTTTTCTTTCAGTGTAATAATATATATATATATATATATATATATATATATATATATATATATTTAAATTTTTATAATTTGATTAGTTAATTAATCAAAATCAAAAAATAAAAGAAAGCAACAGCAATAGAAAAATACGAGACCTCATCGAAAACTCCGTTCGTTAGGACAGACGTCCTTCCTCAAAAACAATGTACTTTCATCTTTCTCTCTCTCTCTCTCTCTTCCTCGCTCTGTTTTGCTATTTTTTTCTTAATTTTCTGTATGCACGTCTACGAGTACGTACGTAATACGTATATGCCTTTCAACAAATGTAATATCGTTTGGTATCGATATATTTTATATATAGAAAGATCGTCGACGATCGAACGTGATGCGTGTACCTGATCGTGACACCCTTATTTCAATATTGTAAATTTAATTTGTCAACGAGGTATAAATTCTATATACATTTAAATACACATACATTGATATGTGTATGAATAATGCATATTAATCATAATACGCCTTAAATGACACGTTTAAATGAAATCCCACATTAAAATTTACATTGTACTAGATACATATACTACATAAGAACAAGAAAGCAAAATTGAATATACCAAGATACTTTATTCTTCTTCTTCTTCTTCTTCTGCATATTATTGTTGTTGTTATTATTGTTATTATTATCCTTATTGTATTTAGAAATCTATCATAATTGAAGATATTGGGAAATAAAGATGAGATTTCTTTCTTATTCTTCTTAACTGTTTTTTTTTTCTTTTTCTTTTCTTTTATATGAATAATAAGAAATATAAGGTATCATAATCAGATACATATGTAATCTTCTTTAATTTGAATGGGTTTTTGATATAATTGTACTTTGGACTCCTAATACTTCCTTATCGAATGCCTTTTTGTCAAGAGCTGACAAAGTTTCTCTTCAATTTAATCACGATATCGTTCTTTGTTTTATTCAAATTCTCGATTCGTTTACCCTTTCTTTCTCTCTCTCTATCTGTATATATATATACATATTATATATAATATATATATATATATATATATATATATATGTATATATCTGTATATATCTCAATCTGTATCAGAAATAAACTCAGGGTTTATAAAAAAACATTATCATATACGTATTCATCTGCGTATCAATGCAAATACGACTTACATCTTGCATCGAAAAATGACAATAGTCGACTATAACTAGTGAATTTCTTAATCAGTGGTATCACATCTTACGTTGATACATTTGTGAAGAGCTTTGTTATCTACGGCCAGTTGAAAGGCATTTTAATTATTAACCGAAGTATAGAAATCTTTTATCAAAAGTCTTAACGTTAACGACAAACGAATAAAAGATTGTATTAGAGTTTAATTCGATATCTTCCATTGTATCTTCCAATATAATAATGTAAAGTTTATTAACGAGAAGTAGAATCATATATCTAATTAAAAATAAACAACTAATAGATTTCGTTCCATTACAAAAATGTATATACATACATTTATGCGTACACATTAAAAGTATTGCTAATAAAAAATCAATGGAATTATAGAAAACATTTCATTGTAAATTGATGCCGAAAATAACAAATACCCTTCAATAATGTGTAATTTTTTCTTTTTCTATTAAGTATTAATTTCTTTTTAATCAATTTAAACATTTTTAGTTCATAATGAATTGTATCAATAACAATATCAGATATGTAATTTTGGCTCCTTGCAGCACAAAGGTTGCTCGTTACAGTCTATACAATATAATAAATCTCAAGCAATACCCAAGAGAAAGACTGTGTGTGTGTATGTGCGTGTGGGTGTGTATATTATCTATCTAGTTATGTACATATGTACATATATACATATGTATCTATTTACAAACGTATGTTTATATAAGATCTTTCAAGTTTCCACCTCGGTGGTTGCCGAAAGACTGATCTCATACGATATTCGACAGAAAGTAAATAACATAAGGTGTACTTAGATATTTCAGCTTAGATAGAAACATATAAGCATTGTAATAAGATTTGCTTTGTATACGTCAGCTAGTAAATGGTATAAACATTCTCTTTTTCTTTCAGTGTAATAATATTATATATATATATATATATATATATATATATATATATTTAAATTTTTATAATTTGATTAGTTAATTAATCAAAATCAAAAAATAAAAGAAAGCAACAGCAATAGAAAAATACGAGACCTCATCGAAAACTCCGTTCGTTAGGACAGACGTCCTTCCTCAAAAACAATGTACTTTCATCTTTCTCTCTCTCTCTCTCTCTTCCTCGCTCTGTTTTGCTATTTTTTTCTTAATTTTCTGTATGCACGTCTACGAGTACGTACGTAATACGTATATGCCTTTCAACAAATGTAATATCGTTTGGTATCGATATATTTTATATATAGAAAGATCGTCGACGATCGAACGTGATGCGTGTACCTGATCGTGACACCCTTATTTCAATATTGTAAATTTAATTTGTCAACGAGGTATAAATTCTATATACATTTAAATACACATACATTGATATGTGTATGAATAATGCATATTAATCATAATACGCCTTAAATGACACGTTTAAATGAAATCCCACATTAAAATTTACATTGTACTAGATACATATACTACATAAGAACAAGAAAGCAAAATTGAATATACCAAGATACTTTATTCTTCTTCTTCTTCTTCTTCTGCATATTATTGTTGTTGTTATTATTGTTATTATTATCCTTATTGTATTTAGAAATCTATCATAATTGAAGATATTGGGAAATAAAGATGAGATTTCTTTCTTATTCTTCTTAACTGTTTTTTTTTTCTTTTTCTTTTCTTTTATATGAATAATAAGAAATATAAGGTATCATAATCAGATACATATGTAATCTTCTTTAATTTGAATGGGTTTTTGATATAATTGTACTTTGGACTCCTAATACTTCCTTATCGAATGCCTTTTTGTCAAGAGCTGACAAAGTTTCTCTTCAATTTAATCACGATATCGTTCTTTGTTTTATTCAAATTCTCGATTCGTTTACCCTTTCTTTCTCTCTCTCTATCTGTATATATATATACATATTATATATAATATATATATATATATATATATATATATATATATGTATATATCTGTATATATCTCAATCTGTATCAGAAATAAACTCAGGGTTTATAAAAAAACATTATCATATACGTATTCATCTGCGTATCAATGCAAATACGACTTACATCTTGCATCGAAAAATGACAATAGTCGACTATAACTAGTGAATTTCTTAATCAGTGGTATCACATCTTACGTTGATACATTTGTGAAGAGCTTTGTTATCTACGGCCAGTTGAAAGGCATTTTAATTATTAACCGAAGTATAGAAATCTTTTATCAAAAGTCTTAACGTTAACGACAAACGTATAAAAGATTGTATTAGAGTTTAATTCGATATCTTCCATTGTATCTTCCAATATAATAATGTAAAGTTTATTAACGAGAAGTAGAATCATATATCTAATTAAAAATAAACAACTAATAGATTTCGTTCCATTACACAAATGTATATACATACATTTATGCGTACACATTAAAAGTATTGCTAATAAAAAATCAATGGAATTATAGAAAACATTTCATTGTAAATTGATGCCGAAAATAACAAATACCCTTCAATAATGTGTAATTTTTTCTTTTTCTATTAAGTATTAATTTCTTTTTAATCAATTTAAACATTTTTAGTTCATAATGAATTGTATCAATAACAATATCAGATATGTAATTTTGGCTCCTTGCAGCACAAAGGTTGCTCGTTACAGTCTATACAATATAATAAATCTCAAGCAATACCCAAGAGAAAGACTGTGTGTGTGTATGTGCGTGTGGGTGTGTATATTATCTATCTAGTTATGTACATATGTACATATATACATATGTATCTATTTACAAACGTATGTTTATATAAGATCTTTCAAGTTTCCACCTCGGTGGTTGCCGAAAGACTGATCTCATACGATATTCGACAGAAAGTAAATAACATAAGGTGTACTTAGATATTTCAGCTTAGATAGAAACATATAAGCATTGTAATAAGATTTGCTTTGTATACGTCAGCTAGTAAATGGTATAAACATTCTCTTTTTCTTTCAGTGTAATAATATTATATATATATATATATATATATATATATATATATATTTAAATTTTTATAATTTGATTAGTTAATTAATCAAAATCAAAAAATAAAAGAAAGCAACAGCAATAGAAAAATACGAGACCTCATCGAAAACTCCGTTCGTTAGGACAGACGTCCTTCCTCAAAAACAATGTACTTTCATCTTTCTCTCTCTCTCTCTCTCTTCCTCGCTCTGTTTTGCTATTTTTTTCTTAATTTTCTGTATGCACGTCTACGAGTACGTACGTAATACGTATATGCCTTTCAACAAATGTAATATCGTTTGGTATCGATATATTTTATATATAGAAAGATCGTCGACGATCGAACGTGATGCGTGTACCTGATCGTGACACCCTTATTTCAATATTGTAAATTTAATTTGTCAACGAGGTATAAATTCTATATACATTTAAATACACATACATTGATATGTGTATGAATAATGCATATTAATCATAATACGCCTTAAATGACACGTTTAAATGAAATCCCACATTAAAATTTACATTGTACTAGATACATATACTACATAAGAACAAGAAAGCAAAATTGAATATACCAAGATACTTTATTCTTCTTCTTCTTCTTCTTCTGCATATTATTGTTGTTGTTATTATTGTTATTATTATCCTTATTGTATTTAGAAATCTATCATAATTGAAGATATTGGGAAATAAAGTTGAGATTTCTTTCTTATTCTTCTTAACTGTTTTTTTTTTCTTTTTCTTTTCTTTTATATGAATAATAAGAAATATAAGGTATCATAATCAGATACATATGTAATCTTCTTTAATTTGAATGGGTTTTTGATATAATTGTACTTTGGACTCCTAATACTTCCTTATCGAATGCCTTTTTGTCAAGAGCTGACAAAGTTTCTCTTCAATTTAATCACGATATCGTTCTTTGTTTTATTCAAATTCTCGATTCGTTTACCCTTTCTTTCTCTCTCTCTATCTGTATATATATATACATATTATATATAATATATATATATATATATATATATATATATATATATATATATGTATATATCTGTATATATCTCAATCTGTATCAGAAATAAACTCAGGGTTTATAAAAAAACATTATCATATACGTATTCATCTGCGTATCAATGCAAATACGACTTACATCTTGCATCGAAAAATGACAATAGTCGACTATAACTAGTGAATTTCTTAATCAGTGGTATCACATCTTACGTTGATACATTTGTGAAGAGCTTTGTTATCTACGGCCAGTTGAAAGGCATTTTAATTATTAACCGAAGTATAGAAATCTTTTATCAAAAGTCTTAACGTTAACGACAAACGAATAAAAGATTGTATTAGAGTTTAATTCGATATCTTCCATTGTATCTTCCAATATAATAATGTAAAGTTTATTAACGAGAAGTAGAATCATATATCTAATTAAAAATAAACAACTAATAGATTTCGTTCCATTACAAAAATGTATATACATACATTTATGCGTACACATTAAAAGTATTGCTAATAAAAAATCAATGGAATTATAGAAAACATTTCATTGTAAATTGATGCCGAAAATAACAAATACCCTTCAATAATGTGTAATTTTTTCTTTTTCTATTAAGTATTAATTTCTTTTTAATCAATTTAAACATTTTTAGTTCATAATGAATTGTATCAATAACAATATCAGATATGTAATTTTGGCTCCTTGCAGCACAAAGGTTGCTCGTTACAGTCTATACAATATAATAAATCTCAAGCAATACCCAAGAGAAAGACTGTGTGTGTGTATGTGCGTGTGGGTGTGTATATTATCTATCTAGTTATGTACATATGTACATATATACATATGTATCTATTTACAAACGTATGTTTATATAAGATCTTTCAAGTTTCCACCTCGGTGGTTGCCGAAAGACTGATCTCATACGATATTCGACAGAAAGTAAATAACATAAGGTGTACTTAGATATTTCAGCTTAGATAGAAACATATAAGCATTGTAATAAGATTTGCTTTGTATACGTCAGCTAGTAAATGGTATAAACATTCTCTTTTTCTTTCAGTGTAATAATATTATATATATATATATATATATATATATATATATATATATATTTAAATTTTTATAATTTGATTAGTTAATTAATCAAAATCAAAAAATAAAAGAAAGCAACAGCAATAGAAAAATACGAGACCTCATCGAAAACTCCGTTCGTTAGGACAGACGTCCTTCCTCAAAAACAATGTACTTTCATCTTTCTCTCTCTCTCTCTCTCTTCCTCGCTCTGTTTTGCTATTTTTTTCTTAATTTTCTGTATGCACGTCTACGAGTACGTACGTAATACGTATATGCCTTTCAACAAATGTAATATCGTTTGGTATCGATATATTTTATATATAGAAAGATCGTCGACGATCGAACGTGATGCGTGTACCTGATCGTGACACCCTTATTTCAATATTGTAAATTTAATTTGTCAACGAGGTATAAATTCTATATACATTTAAATACACATACATTGATATGTGTATGAATAATGCATATTAATCATAATACGCATTAAATGACACGTTTAAATAAAATCCCACATTAAAATTTACATTGTACTAGATACATATACCACATAAGAACAAGTAAGCAACATTGAATATACCAAAATACTTTATTCTTCTTCTTCTTCATATTATTGTTGTTGTCATTATTGTTATTATTATCCTTATTGTATTTAGAAATCAATCATAATTGAAGATATTGGGAAATAAAGATGAGATTTCTTTCTTATTCTTCTTAACTGTTTTTTTCTTCTTTTTCTTTTCTTTTATATGAGTAATAAGAAATATAAGGTATCATAATCAGATACATATGTAATCTTCTTTAATTTGAATGGGTTTTTGATATAATTGTACTTTGGACGCCTAATGCTTCCTTATCGAATGCCTTTTTGTCAAGAGCTAACAAAGTTTCTTTTCAATTTAATCTCGATATCGTTCTTTGTTTTATTCAAATTCTCGATTCGTTTACCCTTTCTTTCTCTCTCTCTCTCTCTCTCTCTCTCTCTGTATATATATATACATATTATATATATATATATATATATATATATATATATATATATATATATATATATATATATATATATCTGTATATATCTCAATCTGTATCAGAAATGAGTAACTCAGGGTTTATAAAAAAACATTATCATATACGTATTCATCTGCGTATCAATGCAAATACGACTTACATCTTGCATCGAAAAATGACAATAGTCGACTATAACTAGTGAATTTCTTAATCAGTGGTATTACATCTTAAGTTGATACATTTGTGAAGAGCTTTGTTATCTACGGCCAGTTGAAAGGCATTTTAACTATTAACCGAAGTATTGAAATCTTTTATAAAAAGTCTTAACGTTAACGACAAACGAATAAAAGATTGTATTAGAGTTTAATTCGATATCTTCCATTGTATCTTCCAATATAATAATGTAAAGTTTATTAACGAGAAGTAGAATCATATATCTAATTAAAAATAAACAACTAATAGATTTCGTTCCATTACAAAAATGTATATACATACATTTATGCGTACACATTAAAAGTATTGCTAATAAAAAATCAATGGAATTATAGAAAACATTTCATTGTAAATTGATGCCGAAAATAACAAATACCCTTCAATGATGTGTAATTTTTTCTTTTTCTATTAAGTATTAATTTCTTTTTAATCAATTTAAACATTTTTAGTTCATAATGAATTGTATCAATAACAATATCAGATATGTAATTTTGGCTCCTTGCAGCACAAAGGTTGCTCGTTACAGTCTATACAATATAATAAATCTCAAGCAATACCCAAGAGAAAGACTGTGTGTGTGTATGTGCGTGTGGGTGTGTATATTATCTATCTAGTTATGTACATATGTACATATATACATATGTATCTATTTACAAACGTATGTTTATATAAGATCTTTCAAGTTTCCACCTCGGTGGTTGCCGAAAGACTGATCTCATACGATATTCGACAGAAAGTAAATAACATAAGGTGTACTTAGATATTTCAGCTTAGATAGAAACATATAAGCATTGTAATAAGATTTGCTTTGTATACGTCAGCTAGTAAATGGTATAAACATTCTCTTTTTCTTTCAGTGTAATAATATTATATATATATATATATATATATTTAAATTTTTATAATTTGATTAGTTAATTAATCAAAATCAAAAAATAAAAGAAAGCAACAGCAATAGAAAAATACGAGACCTCATCGAAAACTCCGTTCGTTAGGACAGACGTCCTTCCTCAAAAACAATGTACTTTCATCTTTCTCTCTCTCTCTCTCTCTTCCTCGCTCTGTTTTGCTATTTTTTTCTTAATTTTCTGTATGCACGTCTACGAGTACGTACGTAATACGTATATGCCTTTCAACAAATGTAATATCGTTTGGTATCGATATATTTTATATATAGAAAGATCGTCGACGATCGAACGTGATGCGTGTACCTGATCGTGACACCCTTATTTCAATATTGTAAATTTAATTTGTCAACGAGGTATAAATTCTATATACATTTAAATACACATACATTGATATGTGTATGAATAATGCATATTAATCATAATACGCATTAAATGACACGTTTAAATAAAATCCCACATTAAAATTTACATTGTACTAGATACATATACCACATAAGAACAAGTAAGCAACATTGAATATACCAAAATACTTTATTCTTCTTCTTCTTCATATTATTGTTGTTGTCATTATTGTTATTATTATCCTTATTGTATTTAGAAATCAATCATAATTGAAGATATTGGGAAATAAAGATGAGATTTCTTTCTTATTCTTCTTAACTGTTTTTTTCTTCTTTTTCTTTTCTTTTATATGAGTAATAAGAAATATAAGGTATCATAATCAGATACATATGTAATCTTCTTTAATTTGAATGGGTTTTTGATATAATTGTACTTTGGACGCCTAATGCTTCCTTATCGAATGCCTTTTTGTCAAGAGCTAACAAAGTTTCTTTTCAATTTAATCTTGATATCGTTCTTTGTTTTATTCAAATTCTCGATTCGTTTACCCTTTCTTTCTCTCTCTCTCTCTCTCTCTCTCTCTCTCTGTATATATATATACATATTATATATATATATATTATATATATATATATATATATATATATATATATATATATATCTGTATATATCTCAATCTGTATCAGAAATGAGTAACTCAGGGTTTATAAAAAAACATTATCATATACGTATTCATCTGCGTATCAATGCAAATACGACTTACATCTTGCATCGAAAAATGACAATAGTCGACTATAACTAGTGAATTTCTTAATCAGTGGTATCACATCTTACGTTGATACATTTGTGAAGAGCTTTGTTATCTACGGCCAGTTGAAAGGCATTTTAATTATTAACCGAAGTATTGAAATCTTTTATCAAAAGTCTTAACGTTAACGACAAACGAATAAAAGATTGTATTAGAGTTTAATACGATATCTTCCATTGTATCGTCCAATATAATAATGTAAAGTTTATTAACGAGAAGTAGAATCATATATCTAATTAAAAATAAACAACTAATAGATTTCGTTCCATTACAAAAATGTATATACATACATTTATGCGTACACATTAAAAGTATTGCTAATAAAAAATCAATGGAATTATAGAAAACATTTCATTGTAAATTGATGCCGAAAATAACAAATACCCTTCAATAATGTGTAATTTTTTCTTTTTCTATTAAGTATTAATTTCTTTTTAATCAATTTAAACATTTTTAGTTCATAATGAATTGTATCAATAACAATATCAGATATGTAATTTTGGCTCCTTGCAGCACAAAGGTTGCTCGTTACAGTCTATACAATATAATAAATCTCAAGCAATACCCAAGAGAAAGACTGTGTGTGTATGTGCGGGTGGGTGTGTATATTATCTATATAGTTATGTACATATGTACATATATACATATGTATCTATTTACAAACGTATGTTTATATAAGATCTTTCAAGTTTCCACCTCGGTGGTTGCCGAAAGACTGATCTCATACGATATTCGACAGAAAGTAAATAACATAAGGTGTACTTAGATATTTCAGCTTAGATAGAAACATATAAGCATTGTAATAAGATTTGCTTTGTATACGTCAGCTAGTAAATGGTATAAACATTCTCTTTTTCTTTCAGTGTAATAATATTATATATATATATATATATATATATATATATATTTAAATTTTTATAATTTAATTAGTTAATTAATCAAAATCAAAAAATAAAAGAAAGCAACAGCAATAGAAAAATACGAGACCTCATCGAAAACTCCGTTCGTTAGGACAGACGTCCTTCCTCAAAAACAATGTACTTTCATCTTTCTCTCTCTCTCTCTCTCTTCCTCGCTCTGTTTTGCTATTTTTTTCTTAATTTTCTGTATGCACGTCTACGAGTATGTACGTAATACGTATATGCCTTTCAACACATGTAATATCGTTTGGTATCGATATATTTTATATATAGAAAGATCGTCGACGATCGAACGTGATGCGTGTACCTGATCGTGACACCCTTATTTCAATATTGTAAATTTAATTTGTCAACGAGGTATAAATTCTATATACATTTAAATACACATACATTGATATGTGTATGAATAATGCATATTAATCATAATACGCATTAAATGACACGTTTAAATAAAATCCCACATTAAAATTTACATTGTACTAGATACATATACCACATAAGAACAAGTAAGCAAAATTGAATATACCAAAATACTTTATTCTTCTTCTTCTTCTTCATATTATTGTTGTTGTCATTATTGTTATTATTATCCTTATTGTATTTAGAAATCAATCATAATTGAAGATATTGGGAAATAAAGATGAGATTTCTTTCTTATTCGTCTTAACTGTTTTTTTTTTCTTTTTCTTTTCTTTTATATGAGTAATAAGAAATATAAGGTATCATAATCAGATACATATGTAATCTTCTTTAATTTGAATGGGTTTTTGATATAATTGTACTTTGGACGCCTAATGCTTCCTTATCGAATGCCTTTTTGTCAAGAGCTAACAAAGTTTCTTTTCAATTTAATCTCGATATCGTTCTTTGTTTTATTCAAATTCTCGATTCGTTTACCCTTTCTTTCTCTCTCTCTCTCTCTCTCTCTCTGTATATATATATACATATTATATATATATATATATATATATATATGTATATATCTCAATCTGTATCAGAAATGAGTAACTCAGGGTTTATAAAAAAACATTATCATATACGTATTCATCTGCGTATCAATGCAAATACGACTTACATCTTGCATCGAAAAATGACAATAGTCGACTATAACTAGTGAATTTCTTAATCAGTGGTATTACATCTTAAGTTGATACATTTGTGAAGAGCTTTGTTATCTACGGCCAGTTGAAAGGCATATTAACTATTAACCGAAGTATTGAAATCTTTTATAAAAAGTCTTAACGTTAACGACAAACGAATAAAAGATTGTATTAGAGTTTAATTCGATATCTTCCATTGTATCTTCCAATATAATAATGTAAAGTTTATTAACGAGAAGTAGAATCATATATCTAATTAAAAATAAACAACTAATAGATTTCGTTCCATTACAAAAATGTATATACATACATTTATGCGTACACATTAAAAGTATTGCTAATAAAAAATCAATGGAATTATAGAAAACATTTCATTGTAAATTGATGCCGAAAATAACAAATACCCTTCAATGATGTGTAATTTTTTCTTTTTCTATTAAGTATTAATTTCTTTTTAATCAATTTAAACATTTTTAGTTCATAATGAATTGTATCAATAACAATATCAGATATGTAATTTTGGCTCCTTGCAGCACAAAGGTTGCTCGTTACAGTCTATACAATATAATAAATCTCAAGCAATACCCAAGAGAAAGACTGTGTGTGTGTATGTGCGTGTGGGTGTGTATATTATCTATCTAGTTATGTACATATGTACATATATACATATGTATCTATTTACAAACGTATGTTTATATAAGCTCTTTCAAGTTTCCACCTCGGTGGTTGCCGAAAGACTGATCTCATACGATATTCGACAGAAAGTAAATAACATAAGGTGTACTTAGATATTTCAGCTTAGATAGAAACATATAAGCATTGTAATAAGATTTGCTTTGTATACGTCAGCTAGTAAATGGTATAAACATTCTCTTTTTCTTTCAGTGTAATAATATTATATATATATATATATATATATATATATATTTAAATTTTTATAATTTAATTAGTTAATTAATCAAAATCAAAAAATAAAAGAAAGCAACAGCAATAGAAAAATACGAGACCTCATCGAAAACTCCGTTCGTTAGGACAGACGTCCTTCCTCAAAAACAATGTACTTTCATCTTTCTCTCTCTCTCTCTCTCTTCCTCGCTCTGTTTTGCTATTTTTTTCTTAATTTTCTGTATGCACGTCTACGAGTATGTACGTAATACGTATATGCCTTTCAACAAATGTAATATCGTTTGGTATCGATATATTTTATATATAGAAAGATCGTCGACGATCGAACGTGATGCGTGTACCTGATCGTGACACCCTTATTTCAATATTGTAAATTTAATTTGTCAACGAGGTATAAATTCTATATACATTTAAATACACATACATTGATATGTGTATGAATAATGCATATTAATCATAATACGCATTAAATGACACGTTTAAATAAAATCCCACATTAAAATTTACATTGTACTAGATACATATACCACATAAGAACAAGTAAGCAAAATTGAATATACCAAAATACTTTATTCTTCTTCTTCTTCTTCATATTATTGTTGTTGTCATTATTGTTATTATTATCCTTATTGTATTTAGAAATCAATCATAATTGAAGATATTGGGAAATAAAGATGAGATTTCTTTCTTATTCTTCTTAACTGTTTTTTTTTTCTTTTTCTTTTCTTTTATATGAGTAATAAGAAATATAAGGTATCATAATCAGATACATATGTAATCTTCTTTAATTTGAATGGGTTTTTGATATAATTGTACTTTGGACGCCTAATGCTTCCTTATCGAATGCCTTTTTGTCAAGAGCTAACAAAGTTTCTTTTCAATTTAATCTCGATATCGTTCTTTGTTTTATTCAAATTCTCGATTCGTTTACCCTTTCTTTCTCTCTCTCTCTCTCTCTCTCTCTCTGTATATATATATACATATTATATATATATATATATATATATATATATATATATATATATATGTATATATCTCAATCTGTATCAGAAATGAGTAACTCAGGGTTTATAAAAAAACATTATCATATACGTATTCATCTGCGTATCAATGCAAATACGACTTACATCTTGCATCGAAAAATGACAATAGTCGACTATAACTAGTGAATTTCTTAATCAGTGGTATTACATCTTAAGTTGATACATTTGTGAAGAGCTTTGTTATCTACGGCCAGTTGAAAGGCATTTTAACTATTAACCGAAGTATTGAAATCTTTTATAAAAAGTCTTAACGTTAACGACAAACGAATAAAAGATTGTATTAGAGTTTAATTCGATATCTTCCATTGTATCTTCCAATATAATAATGTAAAGTTTATTAACGAGAAGTAGAATCATATATCTAATTAAAAATAAACAACTAATAGATTTCGTTCCATTACAAAAATGTATATACATACATTTATGCGTACACATTAAAAGTATTGCTAATAAAAAATCAATGGAATTATAGAAAACATTTCATTGTAAATTGATGCCGAAAATAACAAATACCCTTCAATGATGTGTAATTTTTTCTTTTTCTATTAAGTATTAATTTCTTTTTAATCAATTTAAACATTTTTAGTTCATAATGAATTGTATCAATAACAATATCAGATATGTAATTTTGGCTCCTTGCAGCACAAAGGTTGCTCGTTACAGTCTATACAATATAATAAATCTCAAGCAATACCCAAGAGAAAGACTGTGTGTGTGTATGTGCGTGTGGGTGTGTATATTATCTATCTAGTTATGTACATATGTACATATATACATATGTATCTATTTACAAACGTATGTTTATATAAACTCTTTCAAGTTTCCACCTCGGTGGTTGCCGAAAGACTGATCTCATACGATATTCGACAGAAAGTAAATAACATAAGGTGTACTTAGATATTTCAGCTTAGATAGAAACATATAAGCATTGTAATAAGATTTGCTTTGTATACGTCAGCTAGTAAATGGTATAAACATTCTCTTTTTCTTTCAGTGTAATAATATTATATATATATATATATATATATATATATATATATATATTTAAATTTTTATAATTTAATTAGTTAATTAATCAAAATCAAAAAATAAAAGAAAGCAACTGCAATAGAAAAATACGAGACCTCATCGAAAACTCCGTTCGTTAGGACAGACGTCCTTCCTCAAAAACAATGTACTTTCATCTTTCTCTCTCTCTCTCTCTCTTCCTCGCTCTGTTTTGCTATTTTTTTCTTAATTTTCTGTATGCACGTCTACGAGTATGTACGTAATACGTATATGCCTTTCAACAAATGTAATATCGTTTGGTATCGATATATTTTATATATAGAAAGATCGTCGACGATCGAACGTGATGTGTGTACCTGATCGTGACACCCTTATTTCAATATTGTAAATTTAATTTGTCAACGAGGTATAAATTCTATATTCATTTAAATACACATACATTGATATGTGTTTGAATAATGCATATTAATCATAATGCGCATAAAATGACACGTTTAAATGAAATCCCACATTAAAATTTACATTGTACTAGATACATATACTACATAAGAACAAGAAAGCAAAACTGAATATACCAAGATACTTTATTCTTCTTCTTCTTCTTCTTCTTCATATTTTTGTTGTTGTTATTATTGTTATTATTATCCTTATTGTATTTAGAAATCTATCATAATTGAAGATATTGGGAAATAAAGATGAGATTTCTTTCTTATTCTTCTTAACTGTTTTTTTTTTCTTTTTCTTTTCTTTTATATGAATAATAAGAAATATAAGGTAGCATAATCAGATACATATGTAATCTTCTTTAATTTGAATGGGTTTTTGATATAATTGTACTTTGGACGCCTAATGCTTCCTTATCGAATGCCTTTTTGTCAAGAGCTAACAAAGTTTCTTTTCAATTTAATCTCGATATCGTTCTTTGTTTTATTCAAATTCTCGATTCGTTTACCCTTTCTTTCTCTCTCTCTCTCTCTCTCTCTCTGTATATATATATACTTATTATATATATATATATATATATATATATATATATATATATATATATATATATATATATTTGTATATATCTCAATCTGTATCAGAAATGAGTAACTCAGGGTTTATAAAAAAACATTATCATATACGTATTCATCTGCGTATCAATGCAAATACGACTTACATCTTGCATCGAAAAATGACAATAGTCGACTATAACTAGTGAATTTCTTAATCAGTGGTATTACATCTTATGTTGATACATTTGTGAAGAGCTTTGTTATCTACGGCCAGTTGAAAGGCATTTTAACTATTAACCGAAGTATTGAAATCTTTTATAAAAAGTCTTAACGTTAACGACAAACGAATAAAAGATTGTATTAGAGTTTAATTCGATATCTTCCATTGTATCTTCCAATATAATAATGTAAAGTTTATTAACGAGAAGTAGAATCATATATCTAATTAAAAATAAACAGCTAATAGATTTCGTTCCATTACAAAAATGTATATACATACATTTATGCGTACACATTAAAAGTATTGCTAATAAAAAATCAATGGAATTATAGAAAACATTTCATTGTAAATTGATGCCGAAAATAAAAAATACCCTTCAATAATGTTTAATTTTTTCTTTTTCTATTAAGTATTAATTTCTTTTTAATCAATTTAAACATTTTTAGTTCATAATGAATTGTATCAATAACAATATCAGATATGTAATTTTGGCTCCTTGCAGCACAAAGGTTGCTCGTTACTGTCTATACAATATAATAAAATCTCAAGCAATACCCAAGAGAACGACTACTATATACTTTGTGTATGAGTGTGTGGGTGTGTATATTGTGTCTAGTTATGTACATATGTACATATATACATATCTATCTATTTACAGACGTATGTTTATACGCGATCTTTCAAGTTTCCACCTCGGTGGTTGTCGAAAGACTGATCTCATACGATATTCGACAGAAAGTAAATAACATAAGGTGTACTTAGATATTTCAGCTTAGATAGAAACATATAAGCATTGTAATAAGATTTGCTTTGTATACGTCAGCTAGTAAATGGTATAAACATTCTCTTTTTCTTTCAGTTTAATAATATTATATATATATATATATATATTTAAATTTTTATAATTTAATTAGTTAATTAATCAAAATCAAAAAATAAAAGAAAGCAACAGCAATATAAAAATACGAGACCTCATCGAAAACTCCGTTCGTTAGGACAGACGTCCTTCCTCAAAAACAATGTACTTTCATCTCTCTCTCTCTCTCTCTCTCTCCCTCGCTCTGTTTTGCTATTTTTTTCTTAATTTTCTGTATGCACGTCTACGAGTACGTACGTAATACGTATATGCCTTTCAACAAATGTAATATCGTTTGGTATCGATATATTTTATATATAGAAAGATCGTCGACGATCGAACGTGATGTGTGTACCTGATCGTGACACCCTTATTTCAATATTGTAAATTTAATTTGTCAACGAGGTATAAATTCTATATTCATTTAAATACACATACATTGATACGTGTATGAATAATGCATATTAATCATAATGCGCATAAAATGACACGTTTAAATGAAATCCCACATTAAAATTTACATTGTACTAGATACATATACTACATAAGAACAAGAAAGCAAAACTGAATATACCAAGATACTTTATTCTTCTTCTTCTTCTTCTTCTTCATATTTTTGTTGTTGTTATTATTGTTATTATTATCCTTATTGTATTTAGAAATCTATCATAATTGAAGATATTGGGAAATAAAGATGAGATTTCTTTCTTATTCTTCTTAACTGTTTTTTTTTTCTTTTTCTTTTCTTTTATATGAATAATAAGAAATATAAGGTAGCATAATCAGATACATATGTAATCTTCTTTAATTTGAATGGGTTTTTGATATAATTGTACTTTGGACGGCTAATGCTTCCTTATCGAATGCCTTTTTGTCAAGAGCTAACAAAATTTCTTTTCAATTTAATCTCGATATCGTTCTTTGTTCTATTCAAATTCTCGATTCCTTTACCCTTTTTCTTTCTCTCTCTCTCACACTCTCAATGTCTGTATATACATTTACATATATATATATATATATATATATATATATATATATATATATTATTTTATATGTATATATCTGAATCTGTATCAGAAATGAGTAACTCAGGGTTTATAAAAAAACATCATCATATACGTATTTATCCCCGTATCAATGCAAAATACGACTTACATCTTGCATTGAAAAATGACAATAGTCGACTATAATTAGTGAAGTTCTTAATCAGTGGTATTATATCTTACGTTGATACATTTGTGAAGAGCTTTGTTATCTACGGCCAGTTGAAAGGCATTTTAACTATTAACCGAAGTATTGAAATCTTTTATCAAAAGTCGTAACGTTAACGACAAATGAATAAAAGATTGTATTAGAGTTTATTTCCAATTTTCCAGCTCGGTAGTTGCCGAAAGACTGATCTCATACGATTTTCGACAGAAAGTAAATAATGTAAAGTGTATTTAGATATTTCAGCTTATATAGAAACAAATAAACATTGTAATAAGATTTGCTTTGTATACGTCAGCTAGTAAATGGTATAAACATTATCTTTTTCTTTCAGTGTAATAATATTATATATATATATCTATATATATATATATATATTTAAATTTTTATAATTTAATTAGTTAATTAATCAAAATCAAAAAATAAAAGAAAGCAACAGCAATAGAAAAATACGAGACCTCATCGAAAACTCCGTTCGTTAGGACAGACGTCCTTCATCAAAAACAATGTACTTTCATCTTTCTCTCTCTCTCTCTCTCTTCCTCGCTCTGTTTTGCTATTTTTTTCTTAATTTTCTGTATGCACGTCTACGAGTACGTACGTAATACGTATATGCCTTTCAACAAATGTAATATCGTTTGGTATCGATATATTTTATATATAGAAAGATCGTCGACGATCGAACGTGATGCGTGTACCTGATCGTGACACCCTTATTTCAATATTGTAAATTTAATTTGTCAACGAGGTATAAATTCTATATACATTTAAATACACATACATTGATATGTGTATGAATAATGCATATTAATCATAATACGCATTAAATGACACGTTTAAATAAAATCCCACATTAAAATTTACATTGTACTAGATACATATACCACATAAGAACAAGTAAGCAAAATTGAATATACCAAAATACTTTATTCTTCTTCTTCTTCTTCATATTATTGTTGTTGTCATTATTGTTATTATTATCCTTATTGTATTTAGAAATCAATCATAATTGAAGATATTGGGAAATAAAGATGAGATTTCTTTCTTATTCTTCTTAACTGTTTTTTTTTTCTTTTTCTTTTCTTTTATATGAGTAATAAGAAATATAAGGTATCATAATCAGATACATATGTAATCTTCTTTAATTTGAATGGGTTTTTGATATAATTGTACTTTGGACGCCTAATGCTTCCTTATCGAATGCCTTTTTGTCAAGAGCTAACAAAGTTTCTTTTCAATTTAATCTCGATATCGTTCTTTGTTTTATTCAAATTCTCGATTCGTTTACCCTTTCTTTCTCTCTCTCTCTCTCTCTCTCTCTCTGTATATATATATACATATTATATATATATATATATCTGTATATATCTCAATCTGTATCAGAAATGAGTAACTCAGGGTTTATAAAAAAACATTATCATATACGTATTCATCTGCGTATCAATGCAAATACGACTTACATCTTGCATCGAAAAATGACAATAGTCGACTATAACTAGTGAATTTCTTAATCAGTGGTATTACATCTTAAGTTGATACATTTGTGAAGAGCTTTGTTATCTACGGCCAGTTGAAAGGCATTTTAACTATTAACCGAAGTATTGAAATCTTTTATAAAAAGTCTTAACGTTAACGACAAACGAATAAAAGATTGTATTAGAGTTTAATTCGATATCTTCCATTGTATCTTCCAATATAATAATGTAAAGTTTATTAACGAGAAGTAGAATCATATATCTAATTAAAAATAAACAACTAATAGATTTCGTTCCATTACGAAAATGTATATACATACATTTATGCGTACACATTAAAAGTATTGCTAATAAAAAATCAATGGAATTATAGAAAACATTTCATTGTAAATTGATGCCGAAAATAACAAATACTCTTCAATAATGTGTAATTTTTTCTTTTTCTATTAAGTATTAATTTCTTTTTAATCAATTTAAACATTTTTAGTTCATAATGAATTGTATCAATAACAATATCAGGTATGTAATTTTGGCTCCTTGCAGCACAAAGGTTGCTCGTTACAGTCTATACAATATAATATATCTCAAGAAATACCCAAGAGAAAGACTGTGTGTGTGTATGTGCGTGTGGGTGTGTATATTATCTATCTAGTTATGTACATATGTACATATATACATATGTATCTATTTACAAACGTATGTTTATATAAGATCTTTCAAGTTTCCACCTCAGTGGTTGCCGAAAGACTGATCTCATACGATATTCGACAGAAAGTAAATAACATAAGGTGTACTTAGATATTTCAGCTTAGATAGAAACATATAAGCATTGTAATAAGATTTGCTTTGTATACGTCAGCTAGTAAATGGTATAAACATTCTCTTTTTCTTTCAGTGTAATAATATTATATATATATATATATATATATATATTTAAATTTTTATAATTTAATTAGTTAATTAATCAAAATCAAAAAATAAAAGAAAGCAACAGCAATAGAAAAATACGAGACCTCATCGAAAACTCCGTTCGTTAGGACAGAGGTCCTTTCTCAAAAACAATGTACTTTCATCTTTCTCTCTCTCTCTCTCTCTTCCTCGCTCTGTTTTGCTATTTTTTTCTTAATTTTCTGTATGCACGTCTACGAGTATGTACGTAATACGTATATGCCTTTCAACAAATGTAATATCGTTTGGTATCGATATATTTTATATATAGAAAGATCGTCGACGATCGAACGTGATGCGTGTACCTGATCGTGACACCCTTATTTCAATATTGTAAATTTAATTTGTCAACGAGGTATAAATTCTATATACATTTAAATACACATACATTGATATGTGTATGAATAATGCATATTAATCATAATACGCATTAAATGACACGTTTAAATAAAATCCCACATTAAAATTTACATTGTACTAGATACATATACCACATAAGAACAAGTAAGCAACATTGAATATACCAAAATACTTTATTCTTCTTCTTCTTCTTCATATTATTGTTGTTGTCATTATTGTTATTATTATCCTTATTGTATTTAGAAATCAATCATAATTGAAGATATTGGGAAATAAAGATGAGATTTCTTTCTTATTCTTCTTAACTGTTTTTTTTTCTTTTTCTTTTCTTTTATATGAGTAATAAGAAATATAAGGTATCATAATCAGATACATATGTAATCTTCTTTAATTTGAATGGGTTTTTGATATAATTGTACTTTGGACGCCTAATGCTTCCTTATCGAATGCCTTTTTGTCAAGAGCTAACAAAGTTTCTTTTCAATTTAATCTCGATATCGTTCTTTGTTTTATTCAAATTCTCGATTCGTTTACCCTTTCTTTCTCTCTCTCTCTCTCTCTCTCTCTGTATATATATATACATATTATATATATATATATATATATATATATATATATATATATATATATATATATATATATATATATATATATATATATCTGTATATATCTCAATCTGTATCAGAAATGAGTAACTCAGGGTTTATAAAAAAACATTATCATATACGTATTCATCTGCGTATCAATGCAAATACGACTTACATCTTGCATCGAAAAATGACAATAGTCGACTATAACTAGTGAATTTCTTAATCAGTGGTATTACATCTTAAGTTGATACATTTGTGAAGAGCTTTGTTATCTACGGCCAGTTGAAAGGCATTTTAACTATTAACCGAAGTATTGAAATCTTTTATAAAAAGTCTTAACGTTAACGACAAACGAATAAAAGATTGTATTAGAGTTTAATTCGATATCTTCCATTGTATCTTCCAATATAATAATGTAAAGTTTATTAACGAGAAGTAGAATCATATATCTAATTAAAAATAAACAGCTAATAGATTTCGTTCCATTACAAAAATGTATATACATACATTTATGCGTACACATTAAAAGTATTGCTAATAAAAAATCAATGGAATTATAGAAAACATTTCATTGTAAATTGATGCCGAAAATAACAAATACCCTTCAATAATGTGTAATTTTTTCTTTTTCTATTAAGTATTAATTTCTTTTTAATCAATTTAAACATTTTTAGTTCATAATGAATTGTATCAATAACAATATCAGATATGTAATTTTGGCTCCTTGCAGCACAAAGGTTGCTCGTTACAGTCTATACAATATAATAAATCTCAAGCAATACCCAAGAGAAAGACTGTGTGTGTGTATGTGCGTGTGGGTGTGTATATTATCTATCTAGTTATGTACATATGTACATATATACATATGTATCTATTTACAAACGTATGTTTATATAAGATCTTTCAAGTTTCCACCTCGGTGGTTGCCGAAAGACTGATCTCATACGATATTCGACAGAAAGTAAATAACACAAGGTGTACTTAGATATTTCAGCTTAGATAGAAACATATAAGCATTGTAATAAGATTTGCTTTGTATACGTCAGCTAGTAAATGGTATAAACATTCTCTTTTTCTTTCAGTGTAATAATATTATATATATATATATATATTTAAATTTTTATAATTTAATTAGTTAATTAATCAAAATCAAAAAATAAAAGAAAGCAACAGCAATAGAAAAATACGAGACCTCATCGTAAACTCCGTTCGTTAGGACAGACGTCCTTCCTCAAAAACAATGTACTTTCATCTCTCTCTCTCTCTCTCTCTCTCCCTCGCTCTGTTTTGCTATTTTTTTCTTAATTTTCTGTATGCACGTCTACGAGTACGTACGTAATACGTATATGCCTTTCAACAAATGTAATATCGTTTGGTATCGATATATTTTATATATAGAAAGATCGTCGACGATCGAACGTGATGTGTGTACCTGATCGTGACACCCTTATTTCAATATTGTAAATTTAATTTGTCAACGAGGTATAAATTCTATATTCATTTAAATACACATACATTGATATGTGTATGAATAATGCATATTAATCATAATGCGCATAAAATGACACGTTTAAATGAAATCCCACATTAAAATTTACATTGTACTAGATACATATACTACATAAGAACAAGAAAGCAAAACTGAATATACCAAGATACTTTATTCTTCTTCTTCTTCTTCTTCTTCATATTTTTGTTGTTGTTATTATTGTTATTATTATCCTTATTGTATTTAGAAATCTATCATAATTGAAGATATTGGGAAATAAAGATGAGATTTCTTTCTTATTCTTCTTAACTGTTTTTTTTTTCTTTTTCTTTTCTTTTATATGAATAATAAGAAATATAAGGTAGCATAATCAGATACATATGTAATCTTCTTTAATTTGAATGGGTTTTTGATATAATTGTACTTTGGACGGCTAATGCTTCCTTATCGAATGCCTTTTTGTCAAGAGCTAACAAAATTTCTTTTCAATTTAATCTCGATATCGTTCTTTGTTCTATTCAAATTCTCGATTCCTTTACCCTTTTTCTTTCTCTCTCTCTCACACTCTCAATGTCTGTATATACATTTATATATATATATATATATATATATATATATATATATATATTATTTTATATGTATATATCTGAATCTGTATCAGAAATGAGTAACTCAGGGTTTATAAAAAAACATTATCATATACGTATTTATCCCCGTATCAATGCAAATACGACTTACATCTTGCATTGAAAAATGACAATAGTCGACTATAATTAGTGAATTTCTTAATCAGTGGTATTATATCTTACGTTGATACATTTGTGAAGAGCTTTGTTATCTACGGCCAGTTGAAAGGCATTTTAACTATTAACCGAAGTATTGAAATCT
Organism: Vespula vulgaris; assembly: GCF_905475345.1. Lineage (NCBI taxonomy): Eukaryota > Metazoa > Arthropoda > Insecta > Hymenoptera > Vespidae > Vespula > Vespula vulgaris. The sequence goes on from NC_066607.1 coordinate 50,998, forward strand.
TTTATCAAAAGTCGTAACGTTAACGACAAATGAATAAAAGATTGTATTAGAGTTTATTTCCAATTTTCCAGCTCGGTGGTTGCCGAAAGACTGATCTCATACGATTTTCGACAGAAAGTAAATAACGTAAAGTGTATTTAGATATTTCAGCTTATATAGAAGCAAATAAACATTGTAATAAGACATGCTTTGTATACGTCAGCTAATAAATGGTATAAACATTCTCTTTTTCTTTCAGTGTAATAATATTATATATATATATATATATATATATATATATATTTAGATTTTTATAATGTAATTAGTTAATTAATCAAAATCAAAAAAAAAAGAAAGGAACAGGAATAGAAAAATACGAAACCTCATCGAAAACTCCGTTCGTTAGGACAGACGTCCTTCCTCGAAAACAATGAACTTTCATCTCTCTCTCTCTCTTTCTCGCTGTATTTTGCTATTTTATTCTTAATTTTTCTGTATGCACGTGTACGCGTATGTATGTAATACGTATATGCCTTTTAACAAATGTAATATCGTTTGGTATCGATATATTTTATATATAGAAAGATCGTCGACGATCGAACGTGATGTGTGTACCTGATCGTGACACCCTTATTTCAATATTGTAAATTTAATTTGTCAACGAGGTATAAATTATATATTCATTTAAATACACATACATTGATATGTGTATGAATAATGCATATTAATCATAATACGCATTAAATGACACGTTTAAATGAAATCCCACATTAAAATTTACATTGTACTAGATACATATACTACATAAGAACAAGAAAGCAAAATTGAATATACCAAGATACTTTATTCTTCTTCTTCTTTTTCATATTATTGTTGTAATTGTTGTTCTTATTATTGTTATTATTATTCTTATTGTTTTTAGAAATCAATCATAATTGCAGATATTGGGAAATAAAGATGAGATTTCTTTCTTAATCTTCTTAACTGTTTTTTTTTCTTCTTCTTTTCTTTTATATGAATAATAAGAAGTATAAGGTAGCATAATCAGATACCTATGAAATCGTCTTTCATTTGAATGGGTCTTTGATATAATTGTACTTTGGATGGCTGATCTTTCCTAATCGAGTGCCTCTTTGTCAAGATCTAACAAAGTTTCTTTTCAATTTAATCTCGATATCGTTCTTTGTTCTATTCAAATTATCGATTCCTTTACCCTTTTTCTTTCTCTCTCTCTCACACTCTCAATGTCTGTATATACATTTATATATATATATATATATATATATATATATATATATATATATTATTTTATATGTATATATCTGAATCTGTATCAGAAATGAGTAACTCAGGGTTTATAAAAAAACATCATCATATACGTATTTATCCCCGTATCAATGCAAAATACGACTTACATCTTGCATTGAAAAATGACAATAGTCGACTATAATTAGTGAAGTTCTTAATCAGTGGTATTATATCTTACGTTGATACATTTGTGAAGAGCTTTGTTATCTACGGCCAGTTGAAAGGCATTTTAACTATTAACTGAAGTATTGAAATCTTTTATCAAAAGTCGTAACGTTAACGACAAATGAATAAAAGATTGTATTAGAGTTTATTTCCAATTTTCCAGCTCGGTGGTTGCCGAAAGACTGATCTCATACGATTTTCGACAGAAAGTAAATAATGTAAAGTGTATTTAGATATTTCAGCTTATATAGAAACAAATAAACATTGTAATAAGATTTGCTTTGTATACGTCAGCTAGTAAATGGTATAAACATTATCTTTTTCTTTCAGTGTAATAATATTATATATATATATATATATATATATATATATATTTAAATTTTTATAATTTAATTAGTTAATTAATCAAAATCAAAAAATAAAAGAAAGCAACAGCAATAGAAAAATACGAGACCTCATCGAAAACTCCGTTCGTTAGGACAGACGTCCTTCATCAAAAACAATGTACTTTCATCTTTCTCTCTCTCTCTCTCTCTCTTCCTCGCTCTGTTTTGCTATTTTTTTCTTAATTTTCTGTATGCACGTCTACGAGTACGTACGTAATACGTATATGCCTTTCAACAAATGTAATATCGTTTGGTATCGATATATTTTATATATAGAAAGATCGTCGACGATCGAACGTGATGCGTGTACCTGATCGTGACACCCTTATTTCAATATTGTAAATTTAATTTGTCAACGAGGTATAAATTCTATATACATTTAAATACACATACATTGATATGTGTATGAATAATGCATATTAATCATAATACGCATTAAATGACACGTTTAAATAAAATCCCACATTAAAATTTACATTGTACTAGATACATATACCACATAAGAACAAGTAAGCAAAATTGAATATACCAAAATACTTTATTCTTCTTCTTCTTCTTCATATTATTGTTGTTGTCATTATTGTTATTATTATCCTTATTGTATTTAGAAATCAATCATAATTGAAGATATTGGGAAATAAAGATGAGATTTCTTTCTTATTCTTCTTAACTGTTTTTTTTTTCTTTTTCTTTTCTTTTATATGAGTAATAAGAAATATAAGGTATCATAATCAGATACATATGTAATCTTCTTTAATTTGAATGGGTTTTTGATATAATTGTACTTTGGACGCCTAATGCTTCCTTATCGAATGCCTTTTTGTCAAGAGCTAACAAAGTTTCTTTTCAATTTAATCTCGATATCGTTCTTTGTTTTATTCAAATTCTCGATTCGTTTACCCTTTCTCTCTCTCTCTCTCTCTCTCTCTCTCTCTCTCTCTCTCTGTATATATATATACATATTATATATAATATATAATATATATATATAATACAGATATATATATATATATATATATATATATATAAATATATATATATATATATATATATATATATCTGTATATATCTCAATCTGCATCAGAAATGAGTAACTCAGGGTTTATAAAAAAACATTATCATATACGTATTCATCTGCGTATCAATGCAAATACGACTTACATCTTGCATCGAAAAATGACAATAGTCGACTATAATTAGTGAATTTCTTAATCAGTGGTATTACATCTTACGTTGATACATTTGTCAAGAGCTTTGTTATCTACGGCCATGAAAAGGCGTTTTAACTATTAACCGAAGTATTGAAATCTTTTATAAAAAGTCTTAACGTTAACGACAAACGAATAAAAGATTGTATTAGAGTTTAATTCGATATCTTCCATTGTATCTACCAATATAATAATGTAAAGTTTATTAACGAGAAGTAGAATCATATATCTAATTAAAAATAAACAACTAATAGATTTCGTTCCATTACAAAGATATATATACATACATTTATGCGTACACATTAAAAGTATTGCTAATAAAAAATCAATAGGATTATAGAAAACATTTCATTGTAAATTGATGCCGAAAATAAAAAATACCCTTCAATAATGTGTAATTTTTTCTTTTTCTATCAAGCATTAATTCCTTTTTTAATCAATATAAGCATTTTTAGTTCATAATGAATTGTATCAATAACAATATCAGACATGCAATTTTGGCTCCTTGCAGCACAAAGGTTGCTCGTTACTGTCTATACAATATAATAAAATCTCAAGTAATACCCAAGAGAAAGCCTACTATATACTTTGTCTATGTGTGTGTGGGTGTGTATATTATGTATCTAGTTATGTACATATGTACATATATACATATGTATCTATTTACAAACGTATGTTTATATGGGATCTTCCAACATTCCACCTCGGTGGTTACCTAAAGACTGATCTCATACGATATTCGACAGAAAGTAAATAACATAAGGTGTATTTAGATACTTCAGCTTATATAGAAACATATAAACATTTTAATAAGATTTGCTTTGTATACGTCAGCTAGTAAATGCTATAAACATTCTCTTTTTCATTCAGGGTAATAATATTATATATATATATATATATATATATATATATATATTTAAGTTTTTATAATTTAATTAGTTAATTAATCAAAATCAAAAAAAGAAAAGAAAGCAACAGGAATAGAAAAATACGAGACCTCATCGAAAACTTCGTTCGTTAGGACAGACGTCCTTCCTCGAAAACAATGAACTTTCATCTATCTCTCTCTCTCTGTCTCTTCCTCGCTCTATTTTGCTATTTTTTTCTTAATTTTTCTGTATGCACGTGTACGCGTACGTACGTAATACGTATATGCATTTTAACGAATGTAATATCGTTTGGTATCGATATATTTTATAATTAGAAAGATCGTCGACGATCGAACGTGATACGTGTACCTGATCGTGACACCCTTATTTCAATATTGTAAATTTAATTTGTCAACGAGGTATAAATTCGATATTCATTTAAATATATATACATTCATATGTGTATGAATAATGTATATTAATCATAATGCGCATTAAATGACGTTTAATTGAAATCCCACATTAAAATTTACATTGTACTAGCTACATATACCACATAAGAACAAGAAAGCAAAATTGAATATACCAAGATACTTTGTTCTTCTTCTTCTTTTTCATATTATTGTTGTTATTATTATTGTTATTATTATTCTTATTGTCTTTATAAATCAATCATAATTGAAGATATTGGGAAATAAACATGAAATTTCTTTCTTAATCTTCTTAACTGTTTTTTTTCTTCTTCTTTTCTTTTATATGAATAATAAGAAGTATAAGGTATCATAATAGGATACCTATGTAATCGTCTTTCATTTGAATAGGTCTTTGATATAATTCTACTTTGGACGGCTAATGCTTCCTTATCGAATGCCTCTTTGTCAAGAGCTAACAAAGTTTCTTTTCAATTTTATCTCGATATCGTTCTTTGTTTCATTCAAATTCTCGATTCGTTTACCCTTTCTCTCTCTCTCTCTCTCTCTCTCTCTCTCTCTCTGTATATATATATACATATTATATATAATATATAATACATATATATATCTGTATATATCTGAATCTGTATCAGAAATGAGTAACTCAGGGTTTATAAAAAAACATTATCATATACGTATTCATGTATGTATCAATGCAATTACAACTTACATTTTGCATCGAAAAATGACAATAGTCGACTATAACTAGTGAATTTCTTAATCAGTGGTATCACATCTTACGTTGATACATTTGTGAAGAGCTTTGTTATCTACGGCCAGTTGAAACGCATTTTAACTATTAACCGAAGTATCGAAATCATTTATCAAAACTCGTAACTTTAACGACAAACGAATAAAAGATTGTATTAGAGTTTAATTTGATATCTTCCATTGTATCTTCCAATATAATAATGTAAAGTTTATTAACGAGAAGTAGAATCATATATCTAATTAAAAATAAACAACTAATAGATTTCGTTCCATTACAAAAATATATATACATACATTTATATAATACAAACGAATAAAAGATTGTATTAGAGTTTAATTTGATATCTTCCATTGTATCTTCCAATATAATAATGTAAAGTTTATTAACGAGAAGTAGAATCATATATCTAATTAAAAATAAACAACTAATAGATTTCGTTCCATTACAAAAATATATATACATACATTTATATAATACAAACGAATAAAAGATTGTATTAGAGTTTAATTTGATATCTTCCATTGTATCTTCCAATATAATAATGTAAAGTTTATTAACGAGAAGTAGAATCATATATCTAATTAAAAATAAACAACTAATAGATTTCGTTCCATTACAAAAATATATATACATACATTTATGCGTACACATTAAAAGTATTGCTAATAAAAAATCAATGGAATTATAGAAAACATTTCATTGTAAATTGATGCCGAAAATAACAAATACCCTTCAATAATGTGTATTTTTTTCTTTTTCTATCAAGCATTAATTCCTTTTTTAATCAATATAAGCATTTTTAGTTCATAATGAATTGTATCAATAACAATATCAGACATGCAATTTTGGCTCCTTGCAGCACAAAGGTTGCTCGTTACTGTCTATACAATATAATAAAATCTCAAGTAATACCCAAGAGAAAGCCTACTATATACTTTGTCTATGTGTGTGTGGGTGTGTATATTATGTATCTAGTTATGTACATATGTACATATATACATATGTATCTATTTACAAACGTATGTTTATATGGGATCTTCCAACATTCCACCTCGGTGGTTACCTAAAGACTGATCTCATACGATATTCGACAGAAAGTAAATAACATAAGGTGTATTTAGATACTTCAGCTTATATAGAAACATATAAACATTGTAATAAGATTTACTTTGTATACGTCAGCTAGTAAATGCTATAAACATTCTCTTTTTCTTTCAGGGTAATAATATTATATATATATATATATATATATATATATATATTTAAATTTTTATAATTTAATTAGTTAATTAATCAAAATCAAAAAAAGAAAAGAAAGCAACAGGAATAGAAAAATACGAGACCTCATCGAAAACTTCGCTCGTTAGGACAGACGTCCTTCCTGGAAAACAATGAACTTTCATCTATCTCTCTCTCTCTGTCTCTTCCTCGCTCTATTTTGCTATTTTTTTCTTAATTTTTCTGTATGCACGTGTACGCGCACGTACGTAATACGTATATGCATTTTAACGAATGTAATATCGTTTGGTATCGATATATTTTATAATTAGAAAGATCGTCGACGATCGAACGTGATACGTGTACCTGATCGTGACACCCTTATTTCAATATTGTAAATTTAATTTGTCAACGAGGTATAAATTCGATATTCATTTAAATATATATACATTCATATGTGTATGAATAATGCATATTAATCATAATGCGCATTAAATGACGTTTAATTGAAATCCCACATTAAAATTTACATTGTACTAGCTACATATACCACATAAGAACAAGAAAGCAAAATTGAATATACCAAGATACTTTGTTCTTCTTCTTCTTTTTCATATTATTGTTGTTATTATTATTGTTATTATTATTCTTATTGTCTTTATAAATCAATCATAATTGAAGATATTGGGAAATAAACATGAAATTTCTTTCTTAATCTTCTTAACTGTTTTTTTTCTTCTTCTTTTCTTTTATATGAATAATAAGAAGTATAAGGTATCATAATAGGATACCTATGTAATCGTCTTTCATTTGAATAGGTCTTTGATATAATTCTACTTTGGACGGCTAATGCTTCCTTATCGAATGCCTCTTTGTCAAGAGCTAACAAAGTTTCTTATCAATTTTATCTCGATATCGTTCTTTGTTTCATTCAAATTCTCGATTCGTTTACCCTTTCTCTCTCTCTCTCTCTCTCTCTCTCTCTCTCTCTGTATATATATATACATATTATATATAATATATAATACATATATATATCTGTATATATCTGAATCTGTATCAGAAATGAGTAACTCAGGGTTTATAAAAAAACATTATCATATACGTATTCATGTACGTATCAATGCAATTACAACTTACATTTTGCATCGAAAAATGACAATAGTGGACTCTAATTAGTGAATTTCTTAATCACTGGTATTACATCTTACGTTGATACATTTGTGAAGAGCTTTGTTATCTACGGCCAGTTGAAAGGCATTTTAACTATTAACCGAAGTATTGAAATCTTTTATCAAAAGTCTTAACGTTAACGACAAACGAATAAAAGATTGTATTAGAGTTTAATTCGATATCTTCCATTGTATCTTCCAATATAATAATGTAAAGTTTATTAACGAGAAGTAGAATCATATATCTAATTAAAAATAAACAACTAATAGATTTCGTTCCATTACAAAAATATATAGACATACATTTATGCGTACACATTAAAAGTATTGCTAATAAAAAATCAATGGAATTATAGAAAACATTTCATTGTAAATTGATGCCGAAAATAACAAATACCCTTCAATAATGTATAATTTTTTCTTTTTCTATCAAGCATTAATTCCTTTTTTAATCAATATAAGCATTTTTAGTTCATAATGAATTCTATCAATAACAATATCGGATATTTAATTTTGGGTAATTGCAGAACAAAGGTTGCTCGTTACTGTCTATACAATATAATAAAATCTCAAGCAATACCCAAGAGAACGACTACTATATACTTTGTGTATGAGTGTGTGGGTGTGTATATTGTGTCTAGTTATGTACATATGTACATATATACATATCTATCTATTTACAGACGTATGTTTATACGCGATCTTTCAAGTTTCCAACTCGGTGGTTGCGGAAAGACTGATCTCATACGATATTCGACCAAAAGTAAATAAGATAAGGTGTATTTAGATATTTCAGCTTATATAGAAACATATAACCATTGTAATAAGATTTGCTTTGTATCCGTCCGCTAGTAAATGCTATAAACATTCTCTTTTTCTTTCAGGGTAATAATATTATATATATATATATATATATATATATATATATATTTAAATTTTTATAATTTAATTAGTTAATTAATCAAAATCAAAAAAAGAAAAGAAAGCAACAGGAATAGAAAAATACGAGACCTCATCGAAAACTTCGCTCGTTAGGACAGACGTCCTTCCTGGAAAACAATGAACTTTCATCTATCTCTCTCTCTCTGTCTCTTCCTCGCTCTATTTTGCTATTTTTTTCTTAATTTTTCTGTATGCACGTGTACGCGCACGTACGTAATACGTATATGCATTTTAACGAATGTAATATCGTTTGGTATCGATATATTTTATAATTAGAAAGATCGTCGACGATCGAACGTGATACGTGTACCTGATCGTGACACCCTTATTTCAATATTGTAAATTTAATTTGTCAACGAGGTATAAATTCGATATTCATTTAAATATATATACATTCATATGTGTATGAATAATGCATATTAATCATAATGCGCATTAAATGACGTTTAATTGAAATCCCACATTAAAATTTACATTGTACTAGCTACATATACCACATAAGAACAAGAAAGCAAAATTGAATATACCAAGATACTTTGTTCTTCTTCTTCTTTTTCATATTATTGTTGTTATTATTATTGTTATTATTATTCTTATTGTCTTTATAAATCAATCATAATTGAAGATATTGGGAAATAAACATGAAATTTCTTTCTTAATCTTCTTAACTGTTTTTTTTCTTCTTCTTTTCTTTTATATGAATAATAAGAAGTATAAGGTATCATAATAGGATACCTATGTAATCGTCTTTCATTTGAATAGGTCTTTGATATAATTCTACTTTGGACGGCTAATGCTTCCTTATCGAATGCCTCTTTGTCAAGAGCTAACAAAGTTTCTTTTCAATTTTATCTCCATATCGTTCTTTGTTTTATTCAAATTCTCGATTCGTTTACCCTTTCTTTCTCTCTCTCTCTCTCTCTCTCTCTCTCACTCTCTCTGTATATATATATACATATTATATATAATATATAATACATATATATATCTGTATATATCTGAATCTGTATCAGAAATGAGTAACTCAGGGTTTATAAAAAAACATTATCATATACGTATTCATGTATGTATCAATGCAATTACAGCTTACATTTTGCATCGAAAAATGACAATAGTCGACTCTAATTAGTGAATTTCTTAATCACTGGTATTACATCTTACGTTGATACATTTGTGAAGAGCTTTGTTATCTACGGCCAGTTGAAACGCATTTTAACTATTAACCGAAGTATCGAAATCATTTATCAAAACTCGTAACTTTAACGACAAACGAATAAAAGATTGTATTAGAGTTTAATTTGATATCTTCCATTGTATCTTCCAATATAATAATGTAAAGTTTATTAACGAGAAGTAGAATCATATATCTAATTAAAAATAAACAACTAATAGATTTCGTTCCATTACAAAAATATATATACATACATTTATATAATACAAACGAATAAAAGATTGTATTAGAGTTTAATTTGATATCTTCCATTGTATCTTCCAATATAATAATGTAAAGTTTATTAACGAGAAGTAGAATCATATATCTAATTAAAAATAAACAACTAATAGATTTCGTTCCATTACAAAAATATATATACATACATTTATGCGTACACATTAAAAGTATTGCTAATAAAAAATCAATGGAATTATAGAAAACATTTCATTGTAAATTGATGCCGAAAATAACAAATACCCTTCAATAATGTGTAATTTTTTCTTTTTCTATCAAGCATTAATTCCTTTTTTAATCAATATAAGCATTTTTAGTTCATAATGAATTGTATCAATAACAATATCAGACATGCAATTTTGGCTCCTTGCAGCACAAAGGTTGCTCGTTACTGTCTATACAATATAATAAAATCTCAAGTAATACCCAAGAGAAAGCCTACTATATACTTTGTCTATGTGTGTGTGGGTGTGTATATTATGTATCTAGTTATGTACATATGTACATATATACATATGTATCTATTTACAAACGTATGTTTATATGGGATCTTCCAACATTCCACCTGGGTGGTTACCTAAAGACTGATCTCATACGATATTCGACAGAAAGTAAATAACATAAGGGGTATTTAGATACTTCAGCTTATATAGGAACATATAAACATTGTAATAAGATTTACTTTGTATACGTCAGCTAGTAAATGCTATAAACATTCTCTTTTTCATTCAGGGTAATAATATTATATATATATATATATATATATATATATATATATTTAAGTTTTTATAATTTAATTAGTTAATTAATCAAAATCAAAAAAAGAAAAGAAAGCAACAGGAATAGAAAAATACGAGACCTCATCGAAAACTTCATTCGTTAGGACAGACGTCCTTCCTCGAAAACAATGAACTTTCATCTATCTCTCTCTCTCTGTCTCTTCCTCGCTCTATTTTGCTATTTTTTTCTTAATTTTTCTGTATGCACGTGTACGCGTACGTACGTAATACGTATATGCATTTTAACGAATGTTAGATCGTTTGGTATCGATATATTTTATATATAGAAAGATCGTCGACGATCGAAAGTGATACGTGTACCTGATCGTGACACCCTTATTTCAATATTGTAAATTTAATTTGTCAACGAGGTATAAATTCGATATTCATTTAAATATATATACATTCATATGTGTATGAATAATGCATATTAATCATAATGCGCATTAAATGACGTTTAATTGAAATCCCACATTAAAATTTACATTGTACTAGCTACATATACCACATAAGAACAAGAAAGCAAAATTGAATATACCAAGATACTTTGTTCTTCTTCTTCTTTTTCATATTATTGTTGTTATTATTATTGTTATTATTATTCTTATTGTCTTTATAAATCAATCATAATTGAAGATATTGGGAAATAAACATGAAATTTCTTTCTTAATCTTCTTAACTGTTTTTTTTCTTCTTCTTTTCTTTTATATGAATAATAAGAAGTATAAGGTATCATAATAGGATACCTATGTAATCGTCTTTCATTTGAATAGGTCTTTGATATAATTCTACTTCGGACGGCTAATGCTTCCTTATCGAATGCCTTTTTGTCAAGAGCTAACAAAGTTTCTTTTCAATTTTATCTCGATATCGTTCTTTGTTTCATTCAAATTCTCGATTCGTTTACCCTTTCTCTCTCTCTCTCTCTCTCTCTCTCTCTCTCTCTCTCTCTCTCTCTCTCTCTCTGTATATATATATACATATTATATATAATATATAATACATATATATATCTGTATATATCTGAATCTGTATCAGAAATGAGTAACTCAGTGTTTATAAAAAAACATTATCATATACGTATTCATGTAGGTATCAATGCAATTACAACTTACATTTTGCATCGAAAAATGACAATAGTCGACTCTAATTAGTGAATTTCTTAATCACTGGTATTACATCTTACGTTGATACATTTGTGAAGAGCTTTGTTATCTACGGCCAGTTGAAACGCATTTTAACTATTAACCGAAGTATCGAAATCATTTATCAAAACTCGTAACTTTAACGACAAACGAATAAAAGATTGTATTAGAGTTTAATTTGATATCTTCCATTGTATCTTCCAATATAATAATGTAAAGTTTATTAACGAGAAGTAGAATCATATATCTAATTAAAAATAAACAACTAATAGATTTCGTTCCATTACAAAAATATATATACATACATTTATGCGTACACATTAAAAGTATTGCTAATAAAAAATCAATGGAATTATAGAAAACATTTCATTGTAAATTGAAGCCGAAAATAACAAATACCCTTCAATAATGTGTAATTTTTTCTTTTTCTATCAAGCATTAATTCCTTTTTTAATCAATATAAGCATTTTTAGTTCATAATGAATTCTATCAATAACAATATCAGATATTTAATTTTGGCTCATTGCAGAACAAAGGTTGCTCGTTACTGTCTATACAATATAATAAAATCTCAAGCAATACCCAAGAGAAAGACTACTATATACTTTTTGTATGAGTGTGTGGATGAGTATATTGTGTCTAGTTATGTACATATGTAGATATATACATATCTATCTATTTACAAACGTATGCTTATACGGGATCTTTCAAGTTTCCAACTCGGTGGTTGCCGAAAGACTGATCTCATACGATATTCGACCAAAAGTAAATAAGATAAGGTGTATTTAGATATTTCAACTTATATAGAAGCAAATAAACATTGTAATAAGATATGCTTTGTATACGTCAGCTAATAAATGGTATAAACATTCTCTTTTTCTGTCAGTGTAATAATATTATATATATATATATATATATATATATATATATATATTTAAGTTTTTATAATTTAATTAGTTAATTAATCAAAATCAAAAAAAGAAAAGAAAGCAACAGGAATAGAAAAATACGAGACCTCATCGAAAACTTCATTCGTTAGGACAGACGTCCTTCCTCGAAAACAATGAACTTTCATCTATCTCTCTCTCTCTGTCTCTTCCTCGCTCTATTTTGCTATTTTTTTCTTAATTTTTCTGTATGCACGTGTACGCGTACGTACGTAATACGTATATGCATTTTAACGAATGTAATATCGTTTGGTATCGATATATTTTATATATAGAAAGATCGTCGACGATCGAAAGTGATACGTGTACCTGATCGTGACACCCTTATTTCAATATTGTAAATTTAATTTGTCAACGAGGTATAAATTCGATATTCATTTAAATATATATACATTCATATGTGTATGAATAATGCATATTAATCATAATGCGCATTAAATGACGTTTAATTGAAATCCCACATTAAAATTTACATTGTACTAGCTACATATACCACATAAGAACAAGAAAGCAAAATTGAATATACCAAGATACTTTGTTCTTCTTCTTCTTTTTCATATTATTGTTGTTATTATTATTGTTATTATTATTCTTATTGTCTTTATAAATCAATCATAATTGAAGATATTGGGAAATAAACATGAAATTTCTTTCTTAATCTTCTTAACTGTTTTTTTTCTTCTTCTTTTCTTTTATATGAATAATAAGAAGTATAAGGTATCATAATAGGATACCTATGTAATCGTCTTTCATTTGAATAGGTCTTTGATATAATTCTACTTCGGACGGCTAATGCTTCCTTATCGAATGCCTTTTTGTCAAGAGCTAACAAAGTTTCTTTTCAATTTTATCTCGATATCGTTCTTTGTTTCATTCAAATTCTCGATTCGTTTACCCTTTCTCTCTCTCTCTCTCTCTCTCTCTCTCTCTCTCTCTCTCTCTCTCTCTCTCTCTCTCTCTCTCTCTCTCTGTATATATATATACATATTATATATAATATATAATACATATATATATCTGTATATATCTGAATCTGTATCAGAAATGAGTAACTCAGTGTTTATAAAAAAACATTATCATATACGTATTCATGTATGTATCAATGCAATTACAACTTACATTTTGCATCGAAAAATGACAATAGTCGACTCTAATTAGTGAATTTCTTAATCACTGGTATTACATCTTACGTTGATACATTTGTGAAGAGCTTTGTTATCTACGGCCAGTTGAAACGCATTTTAACTATTAACCGAAGTATCGAAATCATTTATCAAAACTCGTAACTTTAACGACAAACGAATAAAAGATTGTATTAGAGTTTAATTTGATATCTTCCATTGTATCTTCCAATATAATAATGTAAAGTTTATTAACGAGAAGTAGAATCATATATCTAATTAAAAATAAACAACTAATAGATTTCGTTCCATTACAAAAATATATATACATACATTTATGCGTACACATTAAAAGTATTGCTAATAAAAAATCAATGGAATTATAGAAAACATTTCATTGTAAATTGATGCCGAAAATAACAAATACCCTTCAATAATGTGTAATTTTTTCTTTTTCTATCAAGCATTAATTCCTTTTTTAATCAATATAAGCATTTTTAGTTCATAATGAATTGTATCAATAACAATATCAGACATGCAATTTTGGCTCCTTGCAGCACAAAGGTTGCTCGTTACTGTCTATACAATATAATAAAATCTCAAGTAATACCCAAGAGAAAGCCTACTATATACTTTGTCTATGTGTGTGTGGGTGTGTATATTATGTATCTAGTTATGTACATATGTACATATATACATATGTATCTATTTACAAACGTATGTTTATATGGGATCTTCCAACATTCCACCTGGGTGGTTACCTAAAGACTGATCTCATACGATATTCGACAGAAAGTAAATAACATAAGGTGTATTTAGATACTTCAGCTTATATAGAAACATATAAACATTGTAATAAGATTTACTTTGTATACGTCAGCTAGTAAATGCTATAAACATTCTCTTTTTCATTCAGGGTAATAATATTATATATATATATATATATATATATATATTTAAGTTTTTATAATTTAATTAGTTAATTAATCAAAATCAAAAAAAGAAAAGAAAGCAACAGGAATAGAAAAATACGAGACCTCATCGAAAACTTCATTCGTTAGGACAGACGTCCTTCCTCGAAAACAATGAACTTTCATCTATCTCTCTCTCTCTGTCTCTTCCTCGCTCTATTTTGCTATTTTTTTCTTAATTTTTCTGTATGCACGTGTACGCGTACGTACGTAATACGTATATGCATTTTAACGAATGTAATATCGTTTGGTATCGATATATTTTATATATAGAAAGATCGTCGACGATCGAAAGTGATACGTGTACCTGATCGTGACACCCTTATTTCAATATTGTAAATTTAATTTGTCAACGAGGTATAAATTCGATATTCATTTAAATATATATACATTCATATGTGTATGAATAATGCATATTAATCATAATGCGCATTAAATGACGTTTAATTGAAATCCCACATTAAAATTTACATTGTACTAGCTACATATACCACATAAGAACAAGAAAGCAAAATTGAATATACTAAGATACTTTGTTCTTCTTCTTCTTTTTCATATTATTGTTGTTATTATTATTGTTATTATTATTCTTATTGTCTTTATAAATCAATCATAATTGAAGATATTGGGAAATAAACATGAAATTTCTTTCTTAATCTTCTTAACTGTTTTTTTTCTTCTTCTTTTCTTTTATATGAATAATAAGAAGTATAAGGTATCATAATAGGATACCTATGTAATCGTCTTTCATTTGAATAGGTCTTTGATATAATTCTACTTCGGACGGCTAATGCTTCCTTATCGAATGCCTTTTTGTCAAGAGCTAACAAAGTTTCTTTTCAATTTTATCTCGATATCGTTCTTTGTTTCATTCAAATTCTCGATTCGTTTACCCTTTCTTTCTCTCTCTCTCTCTCTCTCTCTCTCTCTCTCTCTCTCTCTCTCTCTGTATATATATATACATATTATATATAATATATAATACATATATATATCTGTATATATCTGAATCTGTATCAGAAATGAGTAACTCAGGGTTTATAAAAAAACATTATCATATACGTATTCATGTACGTATCAATGCAATTACAACTTACATTTTGCATCGAAAAATGACAATAGTCGACTCTAATTAGTGAATTTCTTAATCACTGGTATTACATCTTACGTTGATACATTTGTGAAGAGCTTTGTTATCTACGGCCAGTTGAAAGGCATTTTAACTATTAACCGAAGTATTGAAATCTTTTATCAAAAGTCTTAACGTTAACGACAAACGAATAGAAGATTGTATTAGAGTTTAATTCGATATCTTCCATTGTATCTTCCAATATAATAATGTAAAGTTTATTAACGAGAAGTAGAATCATATATCTAATTAAAAATAAACAACTAATAGATTTCGTTCCATTACAAAAATATATAGACATACATTTATGCGTACACATTAAAAGTATTGCTAATAAAAAATCAATGGAATTATAGAAAACATTTCATTGTAAATTGATGCGGAAAATAACAAATACCCTTCAATAATGTGTAATTTTTTCTTTTTCTATCAAGCATTAATTCCTTTTTTAATCAATATAAGCATTTTTAGTTCATAATGAATTCTATCAATAACAATATCAGATATTTAATTTTGGCTCATTGCAGAACAAAGGTTGCTCGTTACTGTCTATACAATATAATAAAATCTCAAGCAATACCCAAGAGAAAGACAACTATATACTTTTTGTATGAGTGTGTGGATGAGTATATTGTGTCTAGTTATGTACATATGTAGATATATACATATCTATCTATTTACAAACGTATGCTTATACGGGATCTTTCAAGTTTCCAACTCGGTGGTTGCCGAAAGACTGATCTCATACGATATTCGACCAAAAGTAAATAAGATAAGGTGTATTTAGATATTTCAACTTATATAGAAGCAAATAAACATTGTAATAAGATATGCTTTGTATACGTCAGCTAATAAATGGTATAAACATTCTCTTTTTCTGTCAGTGTAATAATATTATATATATATATATATATATATATATATATATATATATATATATTTAAATTTTTATAGTTTAATTAGTTAATTAATAAAAATCAAAAAAAAAAGAAAGGAACAGGAAGAGAAAAATACGAAACCTCATCGAAAACTCCTTTCGTTAGAACAGACGTCCTTCCTCGAAAACAATGAACTTTCATCTCTCTCTCTCTCTTTCTCGCTGTATTTTGCTATTTTATTCTTAATTTTTCTGTATGCACGTGTCCGCGTATGTACGTAATACGTATATGCATTTTAACAAATGTAATATCCTTTGGTATCGATATATTTTATATATAGGAAGATCGTCGACGATCGAACGTGATGCGTGTACCTGTTCGTGACACCCTTATTTCAATATTGTAAATTTAATTTTTCAACGAGGTATAAATTCGATATTCATTTAAATACACATACATTCATATGTGTATGAATAATGCATATTAATCATAATACGCATTAAATGACACGTTTAATTGAAATCCCACATTAAAAATTACATTGTACTAGATACATATACCACATAAGAACAAGAAAGCAAAATTGAATATACCAAGATACTTTGTTCTTCTTCTTCTTTTTCATATTATTGTTGTTATTATTATTGTTATTATTATTCTTATTGTCTTTATAAATCAATCATAATTGAAGATATTGGGAAATAAACATGAAATTTCTTTCTTAATCTTCTTAACTGTTTTTTTTCTTCTTCTTTTCTTTTATATGAATAATAAGAAGTATAAGGTATCATAATAGGATACCTATGTAATCGTCTTTCATTTGAATAGGTCTTTGATATAATTCTACTTTGGACGGCTAATGCTTCCTTATCGAATGCCTTTTTGTCAAGAGCTAACAAAGTTTCTTTTCAATTTTATCTCGATATCGTTCTTTGTTTCATTCAAATTCTCGATTCGTTTACCCTTTCTCTCTCTCTCTCTCTCTCTCTCTCTCTCTCTCTCTCTGTATATATATATACATATTATATATAATATATAATACATATATATATCTGTATATATCTGAATCTGTATCAGAAATGAGTAACTCAGGGTTTATAAAAAAACATTATCATATACGTATTCATGTACGTATCAATGCAATTACAACTTACATTTTGCATCGAAAAATGACAATAGTCGACTCTAATTAGTGAATTTCTTAATCACTGGTATTACATCTTACGTTGATACATTTGTGAAGAGCTTTGTTATCTACGGCCAGTTGAAAGGCATTTTAACTATTAACCGAAGTATTGAAATCTTTTATCAAAAGTCTTAACGTTAACGACAAACGAATAGGAGATTGTATTAGAGTTTAATTCGATATCTTCCATTGTATCTTCCAATATAATAATGTAAAGTTTATTAACGAGAAGTAGAATCATATATCTAATTAAAAATAAACAACTAATAGATTTCGTTCCATTACAAAAATATATAGACATACATTTATGCGTACACATTAAAAGTATTGCTAATAAAAAATCAATGGAATTATAGAAAACATTTCATTGTAAATTGATGCCGAAAATAACAAATACCCTTCAATAATGTGTAATTTTTTCTTTTTCTATCAAGCATTAATTCCTTTTTTAATCAATATAAGCATTTTTTGTTCATAATGAATTATTCTATCAATAACAATATCAGATATTTAATTTTGGCTCATTGCAGAACAAAGGTTGCTCGTTACTATCTATACAATATAATAAAATCTCAAGCAATACCCAAGAGAAAGACTACTATATACTTTGTGTATGAG
Organism: Vespula vulgaris; assembly: GCF_905475345.1. Classification (NCBI taxonomy): domain Eukaryota; kingdom Metazoa; phylum Arthropoda; class Insecta; order Hymenoptera; family Vespidae; genus Vespula; species Vespula vulgaris. The sequence continues at coordinate 69,651 of NC_066607.1, forward strand.
TGTGTGGGTGTGTATATTGTTTCTAGTTATGTACATATGTACATATATACATATGTATCTATTTACAAACGTATGTTTATATGGGATCTTCCAACATTCCACCTCGGTGGTTGCCTAAAGACTGATCTCATACGATATTCGACAGAAAGTAAATAACATAAGGTGTATTTAGATACTTCAGCTTATATAGAAACATAAAAACATTGTAATAAGATTTGCTTTGTATACGTCAGCTAGTAAATGCTATAAACATTCTCTTTTTCATTCAGGGTAATAATATTATATATATATATATATATATATATATATATATATATTTAAGTTTTTATAATTTAATTAGTTAATTAATCAAAATCAAAAAAAGAAAAGAAAGCAACAGGAATAGAAAAATACGAGACCTCATCGAAAACTTCGTTCGTTAGGACAGACGTCCTTCCTCGAAAACAATGAACTTTCATCTATCTCTCTCTCTCTGTCTCTTCCTCGCTCTATTTTGCTCTTTTTTTCTTAATTTTTCTGTATGCACGTGTACGCGTACGTACGTAATACGTATATGCATTTTAAGGAATGTAATATCGTTTGGTATCGATATATTTTATATATAGAAAGATCGTCGACGATCGAACGTGATACGTGTACCTGATCGTGACACCCTTATTTCAATATTGTAAATTTAATTTGTCAACGAGGTATAAATTCGATATTCATATAAATATATATACATTCATATGTGTATGAATAATGCATATTAATCATAATACGCATTAAATGACGTTTAATTGAAATCCCACATTAAAATTTACATTGTACTAGCTACATATACCACATAAGAACAAGAAAGCAAAATTGAATATACCAAGATACTTTGTTCTTCTTCTTCTTTTTCATATTATTGTTGTTATTATTATTGTTATTATTATTCTTATTGTCTTTATAAATCAATCATAATTGAAGATATTGGGAAATAAACATGAAATTTCTTTCTTAATCTTCTTAACTGTTTTTTTTCTTCTTCTTTTCTTTTATATGAATAATAAGAAGTATAAGGTATCATAATAGGATACATATGTAAGCTTCTTTAATTTGAATGGGTTTTTGATATAATTGTACTTTGGACGGCTAATGCTTCTTTATCGAATGCCTTTTTGTCGAGAGCTAACAAAGTTTCTTTTCAATTTAATCTCGATATCGTTCTTTGTTTCATTCAAATTCTCGATTCGTTTACCCTTTCTTTCTCTCTCTCTCTCTCTCTCTCTGTATATATATATATATATATATATATATATATATATATATATATATCTGTATATATCTGAATCTGTATCAGATATGAGTAACTCAGGGTTTATAAAAAAACATTATCATATACGTATTCATGTACGTATCAATGCAATTACAACTTACATTTTGCATCGAAAAATGACAATAGTCGACTCTAATTAGTGAATTTCTTAATCACTGGTATTACATCTTACGTTGATACATTTGTGAAGAGCTTTGTTATCTACGGCCAGTTGAAACGCATTTTAACTATTAACCGAAGTATCGAAATCATTTATCAAAACTCGTAACTTTAACGACAAACGAATAAAAGATTGTATTAGAGTTTATTTCAATATCTTCCAATGTATCTTCCAATATAATAATGTAAAGTTTATTAACGAGAAGTAGAATCATATATCTAATTAAAAATAAACAACTAATAGATTTCGTTCCATTACAAAAATATATATACATACATTTATGCGTACACATTAAAAGTATTGCTAATAGAAAATCAATGGAATTATAGAAAACATTTCATTGTAAATTGATGCCGAAAATAACAAATACCCTTCAATAATGTAAAATTTTTTCTTTTTCTATCAAGTTTTAATTTCTTTTCTAATCAATTTAAACATTTTTAGTTTATAATGAATTGTATCAATAACAATATCAGACATGTAATTTTGGCTCCTTGCAGCACAAAGGTTGCTCGTTACTGTCTATACAATATAATAAAATCTCAAGTAATACCCAAGAGAAAGACTACTATATACTTTGTGTATGTGTGTGTGGGTGTGTATATTATGTATCTAGTTATGTATATATGTACATATATACATATGTATCTATTTACAAACGTATGTTTATATGGGATCTTCCAACATTCCACCTCGGTGGTTGCCGAAAGACTGATCTCATACGATATTCGACAGAAAGTAAATAACATAAGGTGTATTTAGATACTTCAGCTTATATAGAAACATATAAACATTGTAATAAGATTTGCTTTGTATACGTCAGCTAATAAATGGTATAAACATTCTCTTTTTCTTTCAGTGTAATAATATTATATATATATATTTAAATTTTTATAATTTAATTAGTTAATTAATCAAAATCAAAAAAAAAGAAAGCAACAGGAATAGAAAAATACTAGACCTCATCGAAAACTTCGTTCGTTAGGACAGACGTCCTTCCTCGAAAACAATGAACTTTCATCTATCTCTCTCCCTCTGTCTCTTCCTCGCTCTATTTTGCTATTTTATTCTTAATTTTTCTGTATGCACGTGTACGCGTATGTACGTAATACGTATATGCATTTTAACGAATGTAATATCGTTTGGTATCGATATATTTTATATATAGAAAGATCGTCGACGATCGAACGTGATACGTGTACCTGATCGTGACACCCTTATTTCAATATTGTAAATTTAATTTGTCAACGAGGTATAAATTCGATGTTCATTTAAATATATATACATTCATATGTGTATGAATAATGCATATTAATCATAATACGCATTAAATGACACGTTTAAATGAAATCCCACATTAAAATTTACATTGTACTAGATACATATACCACATAAGAACAAGTAAGCAAAATTGAATATACCAAGATACTTTATTCTTCTTTTTCTTCTTCATATTATTGTTGTTGTTATTATTGTTATTATTATCCTTATTGTATTTAGAAATCAATCATAATTGAAGATATTGGAAAATAGAGATGAGAGTTCTTTCTTATTTTTCTTAACTGTTTTTTTTTCTTTTTCTTTTCTTTTATATGAATAATAAGAAATATATGGTATCATAATCAGATACATATGTAAGCTTCTTTAATTTGAATGGGTTTTTGATATAATTGTACTTTGGACGGCTAATGCTTCTTTATCGAATGCCTTTTTGTCGAGAGCTAACAAAGTTTCTTTTCAATTTAATCTCGATATCGTTCTTTGTTTCATTCAAATTCTCGATTCGTTTACCCTTTCTTTCTCTCTCTCTCTCTCTCTCTCTGTATATATATATATATATATATATATATATATATATATATATATATATATATATATATATATATATCTGTATATATCTGAATCTGTATCAGATATGAGTAACTCAGGGTTTATAAAAAAACATTATCATATACGTATTCATGTACGTATCAATGCAATTACAACTTACATTTTGCATCGAAAAATGACAATAGTCGACTCTAATTAGTGAATTTCTTAATCACTGGTATTACATCTTACGTTGATACATTTGTGAAGAGCTTTGTTATCTACGGCCAGTTGAAACGCATTTTAACTATTAACCGAAGTATCGAAATCATTTATCAAAACTCGTAACTTTAACGACAAACGAATAAAAGATTGTATTAGAGTTTATTTCAATATCTTCCAATGTATCTTCCAATATAATAATGTAAAGTTTATTAACGAGAAGTAGAATCATATATCTAATTAAAAATAAACAACTAATAGATTTCGTTCCATTACAAAAATATATATACATACATTTATGCGTACACATTAAAAGTATTGCTAATAGAAAATCAATGGAATTATAGAAAACATTTCATTGTAAATTGATGCCGAAAATAACAAATACCCTTCAATAATGTAAAATTTTTTCTTTTTCTATCAAGTTTTAATTTCTTTTCTAATCAATTTAAACATTTTTAGTTTATAATGAATTGTATCAATAACAATATCAGACATGTAATTTTGGCTCCTTGCAGCACAAAGGTTGCTCGTTACTGTCTATACAATATAATAAAATCTCAAGTAATACCCAAGAGAAAGACTACTATATACTTTGTGTATGTGTGTGTGGGTGTGTATATTATGTATCTAGTTATGTATATATGTACATATATACATATGTATCTATTTACAAACGTATGTTTATATGGGATCTTCCAACATTCCACCTCGGTGGTTGCCGAAAGACTGATCTCATACGATATTCGACAGAAAGTAAATAACATAAGGTGTATTTAGATATTTCAGCTTATATAGAAACATATAAACATTGTAATAAGATTTGCTTTGTATACGTCAGCTAGTAAATGCTATAAACATTCTCTTTTTCATTCAGGGTAATAATATTATATATATATATTTAAATTTTTATAATTTAATTAGTTAATTAATCAAAATCAAAAAAAAAGGAAGCAACAGGAATAGAAAAATACTAGACCTCATCGAAAACTTCGTTCGTTAGGACAGACGTCCTTCCTCGAAAACAATGAACTTTCATCTATCTCTCTCCCTCTGTCTCTTCCTCGCTCTATTTTGCTATTTTATTCTTAATTTTTCTGTATGCACGTGTACGCGTATGTACGTAATACGTATATGCATTTTAACGAATGTAATATCGTTTGGTATCGATATATTTTATATATAGAAAGATCGTCGACGATCGAACGTGATACGTGTACCTGATCGTGACACCCTTATTTCAATATTGTAAATATAATTTGTCAACGAGGTATAAATTCGATATTCATTTAAATATATATACATTCATATGTGTATGAATAATGCATATTAATCATAATACGCATTAAATGACGTTTAATTGAAATCCCACATTAAAATTTACATTGTACTGGATACATATACCACATAAGAACAAGTAAGCAAAATTGAATATACCAAGATACTTTATTCTTCTTTTTCTTCTTCATATTATTGTTGTTGTTATTATTGTTATTATTATCCTTATTGTATTTAGAAATCAATCATAATTGAAGATATTGGAAAATAGAGATGAGAGTACTTTCTTATTTTTCTTAACTGTTTTTTTTTCTTTTTCTTTTCTTTTATATGAATAATAAGAAATATATGGTATCATAATCAGATACATATGTAAGCTTCTTTAATTTGAATGGGTTTTTGATATAATTGTACTTTGGACGGCTAATGCTTCTTTATCGAATGCCTTTTTGTCGAGAGCTAACAAAGTTTCTTTTCAATTTAATCTCGATATCGTTCTTTGTTTCATTCAAATTCTCGATTCGTTTACCCTTTCTTTCTCTCTCTCTCTCTCTCTCTCTGTATATATATATATATATATATATATATATATATATATATATCTGTATATATCTGAATCTGTATCAGATATGAGTAACTCAGGGTTTATAAAAAAACATTATCATATACGTATTCATGTACGTATCAATGCAATTACAACTTACATTTTGCATCGAAAAATGACAATAGTCGACTCTAATTAGTGAATTTCTTAATCACTGGTATTACATCTTACGTTGATACATTTGTGAAGAGCTTTGTTATCTACGGCCAGTTGAAACGCATTTTAACTATTAACCGAAGTATCGAAATCATTTATCAAAACTCGTAACTTTAACGACAAACGAATAAAAGATTGTATTAGAGTTTATTTCAATATCTTCCAATGTATCTTCCAATATAATAATGTAAAGTTTATTAACGAGAAGTAGAATCATATATCTAATTAAAAATAAACAACTAATAGATTTCGTTCCATTACAAAAATATATATACATACATTTATGCGTACACATTAAAAGTATTGCTAATAGAAAATCAATGGAATTATAGAAAACATTTCATTGTAAATTGATGCCGAAAATAACAAATACCCTTCAATAATGTAAAATTTTTTCTTTTTCTATCAAGTTTTAATTTCTTTTCTAATCAATTTAAACATTTTTAGTTTATAATGAATTGTATCAATAACAATATCAGACATGTAATTTTGGCTCCTTGCAGCACAAAGGTTGCTCGTTACTGTCTATACAATATAATAAAATCTCAAGTAATACCCAAGAGAAAGACTACTATATACTTTGTGTATGTGTGTGTGGGTGTGTATATTATGTATCTAGTTATGTATATATGTACATATATACATATGTATCTATTTACAAACGTATGTTTATATGGGATCTTCCAACATTCCACCTCGGTGGTTGCCGAAAGACTGATCTCATACGATATTCGACAGAAAGTAAATAACATAAGGTGTATTTAGATACTTCAGCTTATATAGAAACATATAAACATTGTAATAAGATTTGCTTTGTATACGTCAGCTAGTAAATGCTATAAACATTCTCTTTTTCATTCAGTGTAATAATATTATATATATATATTTAAATTTTTATAATTTAATTAGTTAATTAATCAAAATCAAAAAAAAAGGAAGCAACAGGAATAGAAAAATACTAGACCTCATCGAAAACTTCGTTCGTTAGGACAGACGTCCTTCCTCGAAAACAATGAACTTTCATCTATCTCTCTCCCTCTGTCTCTTCCTCGCTCTATTTTGCTATTTTATTCTTAATTTTTCTGTATGCACGTGTACGCGTATGTACGTAATACGTATATGCATTTTAACGAATGTAATATCGTTTGGTATCGATATATTTTATATATAGAAAGATCGTCGACGATCGAACGTGATACGTGTACCTGATCGTGACACCCTTATTTCAATATTGTAAATTTAATTTGTCAACGAGGTATAAATTCGATATTCATTTAAATATATATACATTCATATGTGTATGAATAATGCATATTAATCATAATACGCATTAAATGACGTTTAATTGAAATCCCACATTAAAATTTACATTGTACTGGATACATATACCACATAAGAACAAGTAAGCAAAATTGAATATACCAAGATACTTTATTCTTCTTTTTCTTCTTCATATTATTGTTGTTGTTATTATTGTTATTATTATCCTTATTGTATTTAGAAATCAATCATAATTGAAGATATTGGAAAATAGAGATGAGAGTTCTTTCTTATTTTTCTTAACTGTTTTTTTTTCTTTTTCTTTTCTTTTATATGAATAATAAGAAATATATGGTATCATAATCAGATACATATGTAAGCTTCTTTAATTTGAATGGGTTTTTGATATAATTGTACTTTGGACGGCTAATGCTTCTTTATCGAATGCCTTTTTGTCGAGAGCTAACAAAGTTTCTTTTCAATTTAATCTCGATATCGTTCTTTGTTTCATTCAAATTCTCGATTCGTTTACCCTTTCTTTCTCTCTCTCTCTCTCTCTCTCTGTATATATATATATATATATATATATATATATATATATATATATATATATATATATATCTGTATATATCTGAATCTGTATCAGATATGAGTAACTCAGGGTTTATAAAAAAACATTATCATATACGTATTCATGTACGTATCAATGCAATTACAACTTACATTTTGCATCGAAAAATGACAATAGTCGACTCTAATTAGTGAATTTCTTAATCACTGGTATTACATCTTACGTTGATACATTTGTGAAGAGCTTTGTTATCTACGGCCAGTTGAAACGCATTTTAACTATTAACCGAAGTATCGAAATCATTTATCAAAACTCGTAACTTTAACGACAAACGAATAAAAGATTGTATTAGAGTTTATTTCAATATCTTCCAATGTATCTTCCAATATAATAATGTAAAGTTTATTAACGAGAAGTAGAATCATATATCTAATTAAAAATAAACAACGAATAGATTTCGTTCCATTACAAAAATATATATACATACATTTATGCGTACACATTAAAAGTATTGCTAATAGAAAATCAATGGAATTATAGAAAACATTTCATTGTAAATTGATGCCGAAAATAACAAATACCCTTCAATAATGTAAAATTTTTTCTTTTTCTATCAAGTTTTAATTTCTTTTCTAATCAATTTAAACATTTTTAGTTTATAATGAATTGTATCAATAACAATATCAGACATGTAATTTTGGCTCCTTGCAGCACAAAGGTTGCTCGTTACTGTCTATACAATATAATAAAATCTCAAGTAATACCCAAGAGAAAGACTACTATATACTTTGTGTATGTGTGTGTGGGTGTGTATATTATGTATCTAGTTATGTATATATGTACATATATACATATGTATCTATTTACAAACGTATGTTTATATGGGATCTTCCAACATTCCACCTCGGTGGTTGCCGAAAGACTGATCTCATACGATATTCGACAGAAAGTAAATAACATAAGGTGTATTTAGATACTTCAGCTTATATAGAAACATATAAACATTGTAATAAGATTTGCTTTGTATACGTCAGCTAGTAAATGCTATAAACATTCTCTTTTTCATTCAGGGTAATAATATTATATATATATATTTAAATTTTTATAATTTAATTAGTTAATTAATCAAAATCAAAAAAAAAGGAAGCAACAGGAATAGAAAAATACTAGACCTCATCGAAAACTTCGTTCGTTAGGACAGACGTCCTTCCTCGAAAACAATGAACTTTCATCTATCTCTCTCCCTCTGTCTCTTCCTCGCTCTATTTTGCTATTTTATTCTTAATTTTTCTGTATGCACGTGTACGCGTATGTACGTAATACGTATATGCATTTTAACGAATGTAATATCGTTTGGTATCGATATATTTTATATATAGAAAGATCGTCGACGATCGAACGTGATACGTGTACCTGATCGTGACACCCTTATTTCAATATTGTAAATATAATTTGTCAACGAGGTATAAATTCGATAATCATTTAAATATATATACATTCATATGTGTATGAATAATGCATATTAATCATAATACGCATTAAATGACGTTTAATTGAAATCCCACATTAAAATTTACATTGTACTGGATACATATACCACATAAGAACAAGTAAGCAAAATTGAATATACCAAGATACTTTATTCTTCTTTTTCTTCTTCATATTATTGTTGTTGTTATTATTGTTATTATTATCCTTATTGTATTTAGAAATCAATCATAATTGAAGATATTGGAAAATAGAGATGAGAGTTCTTTCTTATTTTTCTTAACTGTTTTTTTTTCTTTTTCTTTTCTTTTATATGAATAATAAGAAATATATGGTATCATAATCAGATACATATGTAAGCTTCTTTAATTTGAATGGGTTTTTGATATAATTGTACTTTGGACGGCTAATGCTTCTTTATCGAATGCCTTTTTGTCGAGAGCTAACAAAGTTTCTTTTCAATTTAATCTCGATATCGTTCTTTGTTTCATTCAAATTCTCGATTCGTTTACCCTTTCTTTCTCTCTCTCTCTCTCTCTCTCTCTCTCTGTATATATATATATATATATATATATATATATATATATATATCTGTATATATATATATCTGTCTATATCTGAATCTGTATCAGATATGAGTAACTCAGGGTTTATAAAAAAACATTATCATATACGTATTCATGTACGTATCAATGCAATTACAACTTACATTTTGCATCGAAAAATGACAATAGTCGACTCTAATTAGTGAATTTCTTAATCACTGGTATTACATCTTACGTTGATACATTTGTGAAGAGCTTTGTTATCTACGGCCAGTTGAAACGCATTTTAACTATTAACCGAAGTATCGAAATCATTTATCAAAACTCGTAACTTTAACGACAAACGAATAAAAGATTGTATTAGAGTTTATTTCAATATCTTCCAATGTATCTTCCAATATAATAATGTAAAGTTTATTAACGAGAAGTAGAATCATATATCTAATTAAAAATAAACAACTAATAGATTTCGTTCCATTACAAAAATATATATACATACATTTATGCGTACACATTAAAAGTATTGCTAATAGAAAATCAATGGAATTATAGAAAACATTTCATTGTAAATTGATGCCGAAAATAACAAATACCCTTCAATAATGTAAAATTTTTTCTTTTTCTATCAAGTTTTAATTTCTTTTCTAATCAATTTAAACATTTTTAGTTTATAATGAATTGTATCAATAACAATATCAGACATGTAATTTTGGCTCCTTGCAGCACAAAGGTTGCTCGTTACTGTCTATACAATATAATAAAATCTCAAGTAATACCCAAGAGAAAGACTACTATATACTTTGTGTATGTGTGTGTGGGTGTGTATATTATGTATCTAGTTATGTATATATGTACATATATACATATGTATCTATTTACAAACGTATGTTTATATGGGATCTTCCAACATTCCACCTCGGTGGTTGCCGAAAGACTGATCTCATACGATATTCGACAGAAAGTAAATAACATAAGGTGTATTTAGATACTTCAGCTTATATAGAAACATATAAACATTGTAATAAGATTTGCTTTGTATACGTCAGCTAGTAAATGCTATAAACATTCTCTTTTTCATTCAGGGTAATAATATTATATATATATATTTAAATTTTTATAATTTAATTAGTTAATTAATCAAAATCAAAAAAAAAGGAAGCAACAGGAATAGAAAAATACTAGACCTCATCGAAAACTTCGTTCGTTAGGACAGACGTCCTTCCTCGAAAACAATGAACTTTCATCTATCTCTCTCCCTCTGTCTCTTCCTCGCTCTATTTTGCTATTTTATTCTTAATTTTTCTGTATGCACGTGTACGCGTATGTACGTAATACGTATATGCATTTTAACGAATGTAATATCGTTTGGTATCGATATATTTTATATATAGAAAGATCGTCGACGATCGAACGTGATACGTGTACCTGATCGTGACACCCTTATTTCAATATTGTAAATTTAATTTGTCAACGAGGTATAAATTCGATATTCATTTAAATATATATACATTCATATGTGTATGAATAATGCATATTAATCATAATACGCATTAAATGACGTTTAATTGAAATCCCACATTAAAATTTACATTGTACTGGATACATATACCACATAAGAACAAGTAAGCAAAATTGAATATACCAAGATACTTTATTCTTCTTTTTCTTCTTCATATTATTGTTGTTGTTATTATTGTTATTATTATCCTTATTGTATTTAGAAATCAATCATAATTGAAGATATTGGAAAATAGAGATGAGAGTTCTTTCTTATTTTTCTTAACTGTTTTTTTTTCTTTTTCTTTTCTTTTATATGAATAATAAGAAATATATGGTATCATAATCAGATACATATGTAAGCTTCTTTAATTTGAATGGGTTTTTGATATAATTGTACTTTGGACGGCTAATGCTTCTTTATCGAATGCCTTTTTGTCGAGAGCTAACAAAGTTTCTTTTCAATTTAATCTCGATATCGTTCTTTGTTTCATTCAAATTCTCGATTCGTTTACCCTTTCTTTCTCTCTCTCTCTCTCTCTCTCTGTATATATATATATATATATATATATATATATATATATATATATATATATATATATATATCTGTATATATCTGAATCTGTATCAGATATGAGTAACTCAGGGTTTATAAAAAAACATTATCATATACGTATTCATGTACGTATCAATGCAATTACAACTTACATTTTGCATCGAAAAATGACAATAGTCGACTCTAATTAGTGAATTTCTTAATCACTGGTATTACATCTTACGTTGATACATTTGTGAAGAGCTTTGTTATCTACGGCCAGTTGAAACGCATTTTAACTATTAACCGAAGTATCGAAATCATTTATCAAAACTCGTAACTTTAACGACAAACGAATAAAAGATTGTATTAGAGTTTATTTCAATATCTTCCAATGTATCTTCCAATATAATAATGTAAAGTTTATTAACGAGAAGTAGAATCATATATCTAATTAAAAATAAACAACTAATAGATTTCGTTCCATTACAAAAATATATATACATACATTTATGCGTACACATTAAAAGTATTGCTAATAGAAAATCAATGGAATTATAGAAAACATTTCATTGTAAATTGATGCCGAAAATAACAAATACCCTTCAATAATGTAAAATTTTTTCTTTTTCTATCAAGTTTTAATTTCTTTTCTAATCAATTTAAACATTTTTAGTTTATAATGAATTGTATCAATAACAATATCAGACATGTAATTTTGGCTCCTTGCAGCACAAAGGTTGCTCGTTACTGTCTATACAATATAATAAAATCTCAAGTAATACCCAAGAGAAAGACTACTATATACTTTGTGTATGTGTGTGTGGGTGTGTATATTATGTATCTAGTTATGTATATATGTACATATATACATATGTATCTATTTACAAACGTATGTTTATATGGGATCTTCCAACATTCCACCTCGGTGGTTGCCGAAAGACTGATCTCATACGATATTCGACCAAAAGTAAATAAGATAAGGTGTATTTAGATACTTCAGCTTATATAGAAACATATAAACATTGTAATAAGATTTGCTTTGTATACGTCAGCTAGTAAATGCTATAAACATTCTCTTTTTCATTCAGGGTAATAATATTATATATATATATTTAAATTTTTATAATTTAATTAGTTAATTAATCAAAATCAAAAAAAAAGGAAGCAACAGGAATAGAAAAATACTAGACCTCATCGAAAACTTCGTTCGTTAGTACAGACGTCCTTCCTCGAAAACAATGAACTTTCATCTATCTCTCTCCCTCTGTCTCTTCCTCGCTCTATTTTGCTATTTTATTCTTAATTTTTCTGTATGCACGTGTACGCGTATGTACGTAATACGTATATGCATTTTAACGAATGTAATATCGTTTGGTATCGATATATTTTATATATAGAAAGATCGTCGACGATCGAACGTGATACGTGTACCTGATCGTGACACCCTTATTTCAATATTGTAAATATAATTTGTCAACGAGGTATAAATTCGATATTCATTTAAATATATATACATTCATATGTGTATGAATAATGCATATTAATCATAATACGCATTAAATGACGTTTAATTGAAATCCCACATTAAAATTTACATTGTACTGGATACATATACCACATAAGAACAAGTAAGCAAAATTGAATATACCAAGATACTTTATTCTTCTTTTTCTTCTTCATATTATTGTTGTTGTTATTATTGTTATTATTATCCTTATTGTATTTAGAAATCAATCATAATTGAAGATATTGGAAAATAGAGATGAGAGTTCTTTCTTATTTTTCTTAACTGTTTTTTTTTCTTTTTCTTTTCTTTTATATGAATAATAAGAAATATATGGTATCATAATCAGATACATATGTAAGCTTCTTTAATTTGAATGGGTTTTTGATATAATTGTACTTTGGACGGCTAATGCTTCTTTATCGAATGCCTTTTTGTCGAGAGCTAACAAAGTTTCTTTTCAATTTAATCTCGATATCGTTCTTTGTTTCATTCAAATTCTCGATTCGTTTACCCTTTCTTTCTCTCTCTCTCTCTCTCTCTCTGTATATATATATATATATATATATATATATATATATATATATATATATATATATATATATCTGTATATATCTGAATCTGTATCAGATATGAGTAACTCAGGGTTTATAAAAAAACATTATCATATACGTATTCATGTACGTATCAATGCAATTACAACTTACATTTTGCATCGAAAAATGACAATAGTCGACTCTAATTAGTGAATTTCTTAATCACTGGTATTACATCTTACGTTGATACATTTGTGAAGAGCTTTGTTATCTACGGCCAGTTGAAACGCATTTTAACTATTAACCGAAGTATCGAAATCATTTATCAAAACTCGTAACTTTAACGACAAACGAATAAAAGATTGTATTAGAGTTTATTTCAATATCTTCCAATGTATCTTCCAATATAATAATGTAAAGTTTATTAACGAGAAGTAGAATCATATATCTAATTAAAAATAAACAACGAATAGATTTCGTTCCATTACAAAAATATATATACATACATTTATGCGTACACATTAAAAGTATTGCTAATAGAAAATCAATGGAATTATAGAAAACATTTCATTGTAAATTGATGCCGAAAATAACAAATACCCTTCAATAATGTAAAATTTTTTCTTTTTCTATCAAGTTTTAATTTCTTTTCTAATCAATTTAAACATTTTTAGTTTATAATGAATTGTATCAATAACAATATCAGACATGTAATTTTGGCTCCTTGCAGCACAAAGGTTGCTCGTTACTGTCTATACAATATAATAAAATCTCAAGTAATACCCAAGAGAAAGACTACTATATACTTTGTGTATGTGTGTGTGGGTGTGTATATTATGTATCTAGTTATGTATATATGTACATATATACATATGTATCTATTTACAAACGTATGTTTATATGGGATCTTCCAACATTCCACCTCGGTGGTTGCCGAAAGACTGATCTCATACGATATTCGACAGAAAGTAAATAACATAAGGTGTATTTAGATACTTCAGCTTATATAGAAACATATAAACATTGTAATAAGATTTGCTTTGTATACGTCAGCTAGTAAATGCTATAAACATTCTCTTTTTCATTCAGGGTAATAATATTATATATATATATTTAAATTTTTATAATTTAATTAGTTAATTAATCAAAATCAAAAAAAAAGGAAGCAACAGGAATAGAAAAATACTAGACCTCATCGAAAACTTCGTTCGTTAGGACAGACGTCCTTCCTCGAAAACAATGAACTTTCATCTATCTCTCTCCCTCTGTCTCTTCCTCGCTCTATTTTGCTATTTTATTCTTAATTTTTCTGTATGCACGTGTACGCGTATGTACGTAATACGTATATGCATTTTAACGAATGTAATATCGTTTGGTATCGATATATTTTATATATAGAAAGATCGTCGACGATCGAACGTGATACGTGTACCTGATCGTGACACCCTTATTTCAATATTGTAAATATAATTTGTCAACGAGGTATAAATTCGATATTCATTTAAATATATATACATTCATATGTGTATGAATAATGCATATTAATCATAATACGCATTAAATGACATTTAATTGAAATCCCACATTAAAATTTACATTGTACTGGATACATATACCACATAAGAACAAGTAAGCAAAATTGAATATACCAAGATACTTTATTCTTCTTTTTCTTCTTCATATTATTGTTGTTGTTATTATTGTTATTATTATCCTTATTGTATTTAGAAATCAATCATAATTGAAGATATTGGAAAATAGAGATGAGAGTTCTTTCTTATTTTTCTTAACTGTTTTTTTTTCTTTTTCTTTTCTTTTATATGAATAATAAGAAATATATGGTATCATAATCAGATACATATGTAAGCTTCTTTAATTTGAATGGGTTTTTGATATAATTGTACTTTGGACGGCTAATGCTTCTTTATCGAATGCCTTTTTGTCGAGAGCTAACAAAGTTTCTTTTCAATTTAATCTCGATATCGTTCTTTGTTTCATTCAAATTCTCGATTCGTTTACCCTTTCTTTCTCTCTCTCTCTCTCTCTCTCTGTATATATATATATATATATATATATATATATATATATATATATATCTGTATATATCTGAATCTGTATCAGATATGAGTAACTCAGGGTTTATAAAAAAACATTATCATATACGTATTCATGTACGTATCAATGCAATTACAACTTACATTTTGCATCGAAAAATGACAATAGTCGACTCTAATTAGTGAATTTCTTAATCACTGGTATTACATCTTACGTTGATACATTTGTGAAGAGCTTTGTTATCTACGGCCAGTTGAAACGCATTTTAACTATTAACCGAAGTATCGAAATCATTTATCAAAACTCGTAACTTTAACGACAAACGAATAAAAGATTGTATTAGAGTTTATTTCAATATCTTCCAATGTATCTTCCAATATAATAATGTAAAGTTTATTAACGAGAAGTAGAATCATATATCTAATTAAAAATAAACAACTAATAGATTTCGTTCCATTACAAAAATATATATACATACATTTATGCGTACACATTAAAAGTATTGCTAATAGAAAATCAATGGAATTATAGAAAACATTTCATTGTAAATTGATGCCGAAAATAACAAATACCCTTCAATAATGTAAAATTTTTTCTTTTTCTATCAAGTTTTAATTTCTTTTCTAATCAATTTAAACATTTTTAGTTTATAATGAATTGTATCAATAACAATATCAGACATGTAATTTTGGCTCCTTGCAGCACAAAGGTTGCTCGTTACTGTCTATACAATATAATAAAATCTCAAGTAATACCCAAGAGAAAGACTACTATATACTTTGTGTATGTGTGTGTGGGTGTGTATATTATGTATCTAGTTATGTATATATGTACATATATACATATGTATCTATTTACAAACGTATGTTTATATGGGATCTTCCAACATTCCACCTCGGTGGTTGCCGAAAGACTGATCTCATACGATATTCGACAGAAAGTAAATAACATAAGGTATATTTAGATACTTCAGCTTATATAGAAACATATAAACATTGTAATAAGATTTGCTTTGTATACGTCAGCTAGTAAATGCTATAAACATTCTCTTTTTCATTCAGGGTAATAATATTATATATATATATTTAAATTTTTATAATTTAATTAGTTAATTAATCAAAATCAAAAAAAAAGGAAGCAACAGGAATAGAAAAATACTAGACCTCATCGAAAACTTCGTTCGTTAGGACAGACGTCCTTCCTCGAAAACAATGAACTTTCATCTATCTCTCTCCCTCTGTCTCTTCCTCGCTCTATTTTGCTATTTTATTCTTAATTTTTCTGTATGCACGTGTACGCGTATGTACGTAATACGTATATGCATTTTAACGAATGTAATATCGTTTGGTATCGATATATTTTATATATAGAAAGATCGTCGACGATCGAACGTGATACGTGTACCTGATCGTGACACCCTTATTTCAATATTGTAAATATAATTTGTCAACGAGGTATAAATTCGATATTCATTTAAATATATATACATTCATATGTGTATGAATAATGCATATTAATCATAATACGCATTAAATGACGTTTAATTGAAATCCCACATTAAAATTTACATTGTACTGGATACATATACCACATAAGAACAAGTAAGCAAAATTGAATATACCAAGATACTTTATTCTTCTTTTTCTTCTTCATATTATTGTTGTTGTTATTATTGTTATTATTATCCTTATTGTATTTAGAAATCAATCATAATTGAAGATATTGGAAAATAGAGATGAGAGTTCTTTCTTATTTTTCTTAACTGTTTTTTTTTCTTTTTCTTTTCTTTTATATGAATAATAAGAAATATATGGTATCATAATCAGATACATATGTAAGCTTCTTTAATTTGAATGGGTTTTTGATATAATTGTACTTTGGACGGCTAATGCTTCTTTATCGAATGCCTTTTTGTCGAGAGCTAACAAAGTTTCTTTTCAATTTAATCTCGATATCGTTCTTTGTTTCATTCAAATTCTCGATTCGTTTACCCTTTCTTTCTCTCTCTCTCTCTCTCTCTCTCTCTCTCTGTATATATATATATATATATATATATATATATATATATATATATATATCTGTATATATATATATCTGTCTATATCTGAATCTGTATCAGATATGAGTAACTCAGGGTTTATAAAAAAACATTATCATATACGTATTCATGTACGTATCAATGCAATTACAACTTACATTTTGCATCGAAAAATGACAATAGTCGACTCTAATTAGTGAATTTCTTAATCACTGGTATTACATCTTACGTTGATACATTTGTGAAGAGCTTTGTTATCTACGGCCAGTTGAAACGCATTTTAACTATTAACCGAAGTATCGAAATCATTTATCAAAACTCGTAACTTTAACGACAAACGAATAAAAGATTGTATTAGAGTTTATTTCAATATCTTCCAATGTATCTTCCAATATAATAATGTAAAGTTTATTAACGAGAAGTAGAATCATATATCTAATTAAAAATAAACAACGAATAGATTTCGTTCCATTACAAAAATATATATACATACATTTATGCGTACACATTAAAAGTATTGCTAATAGAAAATCAATGGAATTATAGAAAACATTTCATTGTAAATTGATGCCGAAAATAACAAATACCCTTCAATAATGTAAAATTTTTTCTTTTTCTATCAAGTTTTAATTTCTTTTCTAATCAATTTAAACATTTTTAGTTCATAATGAATTGTATCAATAACAATATCAGACATGTAATTTTGGCTCCTTGCAGCACAAAGGTTGCTCGTTACTGTCTATACAATATAATAAAATCTCAAGTAATACCCAAGAGAAAGACTACTATATACTTTGTGTATGTGTGTGTGGGTGTGTATATTATGTATCTAGTTATATACATCTGTACATATATACATACGTATCTATTTACAAATGTATGTTTATATGGGATCTTCCTACATTCCACCTCCATGGTTGCGGAAAGACTGATATCATACGATATTCGACCAAAAGTAAATAAGATAAGGTGTATTTAGATACTTCAGCTTATATAGAAACATATAAACATTGTAATAAGATTTGCTTTGTATACGTCAGCTAGTAAATGCTATAAACATTCTCTTTTTCATTCAGGGTAATAATATTATATATATATATTTAAATTTTTATAATTTAATTAGTTAATTAATCAAAATCAAAAAAAAAGGAAGCAACAGGAATAGAAAAATACTAGACCTCATCGAAAACTTCGTTCGTTAGGACAGACGTCCTTCCTCGAAAACAATGAACTTTCATCTATCTCTCTCCCTCTGTCTCTTCCTCGCTCTATTTTGCTATTTTATTCTTAATTTTTCTGTATGCACGTGTACGCGTATGTACGTAATACGTATATGCATTTTAACGAATGTAATATCGTTTGGTATCGATATATTTTATATATAGAAAGATCGTCGACGATCGAACGTGATACGTGTACCTGATCGTGACACCCTTATTTCAATATTGTAAATATAATTTGTCAACGAGGTATAAATTCGATATTCATTTAAATATATATACATTCATATGTGTATGAATAATGCATATTAATCATAATACGCATTAAATGACGTTTAATTGAAATCCCACATTAAAATTTACATTGTACTGGATACATATACCACATAAGAACAAGTAAGCAAAATTGAATATACCAAGATACTTTATTCTTCTTTTTCTTCTTCATATTATTGTTGTTGTTATTATTGTTATTATTATCCTTATTGTATTTAGAAATCAATCATAATTGAAGATATTGGAAAATAGAGATGAGAGTTCTTTCTTATTTTTCTTAACTGTTTTTTTTTCTTTTTCTTTTCTTTTATATGAATAATAAGAAATATATGGTATCATAATCAGATACATATGTAAGCTTCTTTAATTTGAATGGGTTTTTGATATAATTGTACTTTGGACGGCTAATGCTTCTTTATCGAATGCCTTTTTGTCGAGAGCTAACAAAGTTTCTTTTCAATTTAATCTCGATATCGTTCTTTGTTTCATTCAAATTCTCGATTCGTTTACCCTTTCTTTCTCTCTCTCTCTCTCTCTCTCTGTATATATATATATATATATATATATATATATATATATATATATATATATATATATATATATCTGTATATATCTGAATCTGTATCAGATATGAGTAACTCAGGGTTTATAAAAAAACATTATCATATACGTATTCATGTACGTATCAATGCAATTACAACTTACATTTTGCATCGAAAAATGACAATAGTCGACTCTAATTAGTGAATTTCTTAATCACTGGTATTACATCTTACGTTGATACATTTGTGAAGAGCTTTGTTATCTACGGCCAGTTGAAACGCATTTTAACTATTAACCGAAGTATCGAAATCATTTATCAAAACTCGTAACTTTAACGACAAACGAATAAAAGATTGTATTAGAGTTTATTTCAATATCTTCCAATGTATCTTCCAATATAATAATGTAAAGTTTATTAACGAGAAGTAGAATCATATATCTAATTAAAAATAAACAACTAATAGATTTCGTTCCATTACAAAAATATATATACATACATTTATGCGTACACATTAAAAGTATTGCTAATAGAAAATCAATGGAATTATAGAAAACATTTCATTGTAAATTGATGCCGAAAATAACAAATACCCTTCAATAATGTAAAATTTTTTCTTTTTCTATCAAGTTTTAATTTCTTTTCTAATCAATTTAAACATTTTTAGTTTATAATGAATTGTATCAATAACAATATCAGACATGTAATTTTGGCTCCTTGCAGCACAAAGGTTGCTCGTTACTGTCTATACAATATAATAAAATCTCAAGTAATACCCAAGAGAAAGACTACTATATACTTTGTGTATGTGTGTGTGGGTGTGTATATTATGTATCTAGTTATGTATATATGTACATATATACATATGTATCTATTTACAAACGTATGTTTATATGGGATCTTCCAACATTCCACCTCGGTGGTTGCCGAAAGACTGATCTCATACGATATTCGACAGAAAGTAAATAACATAAGGTGTATTTAGATACTTCAGCTTATATAGAAACATATAAACATTGTAATAAGATTTGCTTTGTATACGTCAGCTAGTAAATGCTATAAACATTCTCTTTTTCATTCAGGGTAATAATATTATATATATATATTTAAATTTTTATAATTTAATTAGTTAATTAATCAAAATCAAAAAAAAAGGAAGCAACAGGAATAGAAAAATACTAGACCTCATCGAAAACTTCGTTCGTTAGGACAGACGTCCTTCCTCGAAAACAATGAACTTTCATCTATCTCTCTCCCTCTGTCTCTTCCTCGCTCTATTTTGCTATTTTATTCTTAATTTTTCTGTATGCACGTGTACGCGTATGTACGTAATACGTATATGCATTTTAACGAATGTAATATCGTTTGGTATCGATATATTTTATATACAGAAAGATCGTCGACGATCGAACGTGATACGTGTACCTGATCGTGACACCCTTATTTCAATATTGTAAATTTAATTTGTCAACGAGGTATAAATTCGATATTCATTTAAATATATATACATTCATATGTGTATGAATAATGCATATTAATCATAATACGCATTAAATGACGTTTAATTGAAATCCCACATTAAAATTTACATTGTACTGGATACATATACCACATAAGAACAAGTAAGCAAAATTGAATATACCAAGATACTTTATTCTTCTTTTTCTTCTTCATATTATTGTTGTTGTTATTATTGTTATTATTATCCTTATTGTATTTAGAAATCAATCATAATTGAAGATATTGGAAAATAGAGATGAGAGTTCTTTCTTATTTTTCTTAACTGTTTTTTTTTCTTTTTCTTTTCTTTTATATGAATAATAAGAAATATATGGTATCATAATCAGATACATATGTAAGCTTCTTTAATTTGAATGGGTTTTTGATATAATTGTACTTTGGACGGCTAATGCTTCTTTATCGAATGCCTTTTTGTCGAGAGCTAACAAAGTTTCTTTTCAATTTAATCTCGATATCGTTCTTTGTTTCATTCAAATTCTCGATTCGTTTACCCTTTCTTTCTCTCTCTCTCTCTCTCTCTCTGTATATATATATATATATATATATATATATATATATATATATATATATCTGTATATATCTGAATCTGTATCAGATATGAGTAACTCAGGGTTTATAAAAAAACATTATCATATACGTATTCATGTACGTATCAATGCAATTACAACTTACATTTTGCATCGAAAAATGACAATAGTCGACTCTAATTAGTGAATTTCTTAATCACTGGTATTACATCTTACGTTGATACATTTGTGAAGAGCTTTGTTATCTACGGCCAGTTGAAACGCATTTTAACTATTAACCGAAGTATCGAAATCATTTATCAAAACTCGTAACTTTAACGACAAACGAATAAAAGATTGTATTAGAGTTTATTTCAATATCTTCCAATGTATCTTCCAATATAATAATGTAAAGTTTATTAACGAGAAGTAGAATCATATATCTAATTAAAAATAAACAACTAATAGATTTCGTTCCATTACAAAAATATATATACATACATTTATGCGTACACATTAAAAGTATTGCTAATAGAAAATCAATGGAATTATAGAAAACATTTCATTGTAAATTGATGCCGAAAATAACAAATACCCTTCAATAATGTAAAATTTTTTCTTTTTCTATCAAGTTTTAATTTCTTTTCTAATCAATTTAAACATTTTTAGTTCATAATGAATTGTATCAATAACAATATCAGACATGTAATTTTGGCTCCTTGCAGCACAAAGGTTGCTCGTTACTGTCTATACAATATAATAAAATCTCAAGTAATACCCAAGAGAAAGACTACTATATACTTTGTGTATGTGTGTGTGGGTGTGTATATTATGTATCTAGTTATATACATCTGTACATATATACATACGTATCTATTTACAAATGTATGTTTATATGGGATCTTCCTACATTCCACCTCCATGGTTGCGGAAAGACTGATATCATACGATATTCGACCAAAAGTAAATAAGATAAGGTGTATTTAGATACTTCAGCTTATATAGAAACATATAAACATTGTAATAAGATTTGCTTTGTATACGTCCGCTAGTAAATGCTATAAACATTCTCTTTTTCTTTCAGGGTAATAATATTATATATATATATATATATTTAAATTTTTATAATTTAATTAGTTAATTAATCAAAATCAAAACAAGAAAAGAAAGCAACAGGAATAGAAAAATACGAGACCTCATCGAAAACTTCGTTCGTTAGGACAGACGTCCTTCCTCGAAAACAATGAACTTTTATCTATCTCTCTCTCTCTGTCTCTTCCTCGCTCTATTTTGCTATTTTTTTCTTAATTTTTCTGTATGCACATGTACGCGTACGTACGTAATACGTATATGCATTTTAACGAATGTAATATCGTTTGGTATCGATATATTTTATATATAGAAAGATCGTCGACGATCGAACGTGATACGTGTACCTGATCGTGACACCCTTATTTCAATATTGTAAATTTAATTTGTCAACGAGGTATAAATTCGATATTCATTTAAATATATATACATTCATATGTGTATGAATAATGCATATTAATCATAATACGCATTAAATGACGTTTAATTGAAATCCCACATTAAAATTTACATTGTACTAGCTACATATACCACATAAGAACAAGAAAGCAAAATTGAATATACCAAGATACTTTGTTCTTCTTCTTCTTTTTCATATTATTGTTGTTAGTATTATTGTTATTATTATTCTTATTGTCTTTATAAATCAATCATAATTGAAGATATTGGGAAATAAACATGAAATTTCTTTCTTAATCTTCTTAACTGTTTTTTTTCTTCTCCTTTTCTTTTATATGAATAATAAGAAGTATAAGGTATCATAATAGGATACCTATGTAATCGTCTTTCATTTGAATAGGTCTTTGATATAATTGTACTTTGGACGGCTAATGCTTCCTTATCGAATGCCTTTTTGTCAAGAGCTAACAAAGTTTCTTTTCAATTTAATCTCGATATCGTTCTTTGTTTCATTCAAATTCTCGATTCGTTTACCCTTTCTCTCTCTCTCTCTCTCTCTCTCTCTCTGTATATATATATACATATTATATATAATATATAATACATATATATATCTGTATATATCTGAATCTGTATCAGAAATGAGTAACTCAGGGTTTATAAAAAAACATTATCATATACGTATTCATGTACGTATCAATGCAATTACAACTTACATTTTGCATCGAAAAATGACAATAGTCGACTCTAATTAGTGAATTTCTTAATCACGGGTATTACATCTTACGTTGATACATTTGTGAAGAGCTTTGTTATCTACGGCCAGTTGAAACGCATTTTAACTATTAACCGAAGTATCGAAATCATTTATCAAAACTCGTAACTTTAACGACAAACGAATAAAAGATTGTATTAGAGTTTATCTCAATATCTTCCAATGTATCTTCCAATATAATAATGTAAAGTTTATTAACGAGAAGTAGAATCATATATCTAATTAAAAATAAACAACTAATAGATTTCGTTCCATTACAAAAATATATATATATACATTTATGCGTACACATTAAAAGTATTGCTAATAAAAAATCAATGGAATTATAGAAAACATTTCATTGTAAATTGACGCCGAAAATAACAAATACCCTTCAATAATGTGTAATTTTTTCTTTTTCTATCAAGCATTAATTCCTTTTTTAATCAATATAAGCCTTTTTAGTTCATAATGAATTCTATCAATAACAATATCAGATATTTAATTTTGGCTCATTGCAGAACAAAGGTTGCTCGTTACTGTCTATACAATATAATAAAATCTCAAGCAATACCCAAGAGAAAGACTACTATATACTTTGTGTATGAGTGTGTGGGTGTGTATATTGTGTCTAGTTATGTACATATGTACATATATACATATCTATCTATTTACAAAGGTATGTTTAAACGGGATCTTTGAAGTTTCCAACTCGGTGGTTGCGGAAAGACTGATATCATACGATATTCGACCAAAAGTAAATAAGATAAGGTGTATTTAGATACTTCAGCTTATATAGAAAGATATAAACATTGTAATAAGATTTGCTTTGTATACGTCCGCTAGTAAATGCTATAAACATTCTCTTTTTCTTTCAGGGTAATAATATTATATATATATATATATTTAAATTTTTATAATTTAATTAGTTAATTAATCAAAATCAAAACAAGAAAAGAAAGCAACAGGAATAGAAAAATACGAGACCTCATCGAAAACTTCGTTCGTTAGGACAGACGTCCTTCCTCGAAAACAATGAACTTTTATCTATCTCTCTCTCTCTGTCTCTTCCTCGCTCTATTTTGCTATTTTTTTCTTAATTTTTCTGTGTGCACGTGTACGCGTACGTACGTAATACGTATATGCATTTTAACGAATGTAATATCGTTTGGTATCGATATATTTTATATATAGAAAGATCGTCGACGATCGAACGTGATGCGTGTACCTGATCGTGACACCCTTATTTCAATATTGTAAATTTAATTTCTCAACGAGGTATAAATTCGATATTCATTTAAATATACATACATTCATATGTGTATGAATAATGCATATTAATCATAATACGCATTAAATGACACGTTTAATTGAAATCCCACATTAAAATTTACATTGTACTAGCTACATATACCACATAAGAACAAGAAAACAAAATTGAATATACCAAGATACTTTGTTCTTCTTCTTCTTTTTCATATTATTGTTGTTTTTATTATTGTTATTATTATTCTTATTGTCTTTATAAATCAATCATAATTGAAGATATTGGGAAATAAACATGAAATTTCTTTCTTAATCTTCTTAACTGTTTTTTTTCTTCTTCTTTTCTTTTATATGAATATTAAGAAGTATAAGGTATCATAATAGGATACCTATGTAATCGTCTTTCATTTGAATAGGTCTTTGATATAATTGTACTTTGGATGGCTGATGCTTCCTAATCGAGTACCTCTTTGTCAAGATCTAACAAAGTTTCTTTTCAATTTAATCTCGATATCGTTCTTTGTTTTATTGAAATTCTCGATTCGTTTACCCTTTCTCTTTCTCTCTGTATATATATATCTATATATATATATATATATATATATATATATATATACATACATATATATATATATATCTGCATGTATCAGAATCTGTATCAGAAATGAGTAACTCAGGGTTTATAAAAAAACATTATCATATACGTATTCATCTGCGTATCAATGCAAATACAACTTACATCTTGCATCGAGAAATGACAATAGTCGACTCTAATTAGAGAATTCCTTAATCAGTGGTATTACATCTTACGTCGATACATTTGTGAAGAGCTTTGTTATCTACGGCCAGTTGAAACGAATTTTAACTATTAACCGAAGTATCGAATTCATTTATCAAAAGTCGTAACGTTAACGACAAACGAATAAAACATTGTATTAGAGTTTAATTCGATATCTTCCATTGTATCTTCCAATATAATAATGTAAAGTTTATTAACGAGAAGTAGAATCATATATCTAATTAAAAATAAACAACTAATAGATTTCGTTCCATTACAAAAATATATATACATACATTTATGCGTACACATTAAAAGTATTGCTAATAAAAAATCAATGGAATTATAGAAAACATTTCATTGTAAATTGATGCCGAAAATAAATACACTTCAATAATGTGTAATTTTTTCTTTTTCTATCAAGCATTAATTCCTTTTTTAATCAATATAAGCATTTTTAGTTCATAATGAATTCTATCAATAACAATATCAGATATTTAATTTTGGCTCATTGCAGAACAAAGGTTGCTCGTTACTGTCTATACAATATAATAAAATCTCAAGCAATACCCAAGAGAAAGACTACTATATACTTTGTGTATGAGTGTGTGGGTGTGTATATTGTGTCTAGTTATGTACATATGTACATATATACATATCTATCTATTTACAAAGGTATGTTTAAACGGGATCTTTGAAGTTTCCAACTCGGTGGTTGCGGAAAGACTGATATCATACGATATTCGACCAAAAGTAAATAAGATAAGGTGTATTTAGATACTTCAGCTTATATAGAAAGATATAAACATTGTAATAAGATTTGCTTTGTATACGTCCGCTAGTAAATGCTATAAACATTCTCTTTTTCTTTCAGGGTAATAATATTATATATATATATATATTTAAATTTTTATAATTTAATTAGTTAATTAATCAAAATCAAAACAAGAAAAGAAAGCAACAGGAATAGAAAAATACGAGACCTCATCGAAAACTTCGTTCGTTAGGACAGACGTCCTTCCTCGAAAACAATGAACTTTTATCTATCTCTCTCTCTCTGTCTCTTCCTCGCTCTATTTTGCTATTTTTTTCTTAATTTTTCTGTGTGCACGTGTACGCGTACGTACGTAATACGTATATGCATTTTAACGAATGTAATATCGTTTGGTATCGATATATTTTATATATAGAAAGATCGTCGACGATCGAACGTGATGCGTGTACCTGATCGTGACACCCTTATTTCAATATTGTAAATTTAATTTCTCAACGAGGTATAAATTCGATATTCATTTAAATATACATACATTCATATGTGTATGAATAATGCATATTAATCATAATACGCATTAAATGACACGTTTAATTGAAATCCCACATTAAAATTTACATTGTACTAGCTACATATACCACATAAGAACAAGAAAACAAAATTGAATATACCAAGATACTTTGTTCTTCTTCTTCTTTTTCATATTATTGTTGTTTTTATTATTGTTATTATTATTCTTATTGTCTTTATAAATCAATCATAATTGAAGATATTGGGAAATAAACATGAAATTTCTTTCTTAATCTTCTTAACTGTTTTTTTTCTTCTTCTTTTCTTTTATATGAATATTAAGAAGTATAAGGTATCATAATAGGATACCTATGTAATCGTCTTTCATTTGAATAGGTCTTTGATATAATTGTACTTTGGATGGCTGATGCTTCCTAATCGAGTACCTCTTTGTCAAGATCTAACAAAGTTTCTTTTCAATTTAATCTCGATATCGTTCTTTGTTTTATTGAAATTCTCGATTCGTTTACCCTTTCTCTTTCTCTCTGTATATATATATCTATATATATATATATATATATATATATATATATACATACATATATATATATATATCTGCATGTATCAGAATCTGTATCAGAAATGAGTAACTCAGGGTTTATAAAAAAACATTATCATATACGTATTCATCTGCGTATCAATGCAAATACAACTTACATCTTGCATCGAGAAATGACAATAGTCGACTCTAATTAGAGAATTCCTTAATCAGTGGTATTACATCTTACGTCGATACATTTGTGAAGAGCTTTGTTATCTACGGCCAGTTGAAACGAATTTTAACTATTAACCGAAGTATCGAATTCATTTATCAAAAGTCGTAACGTTAACGACAAACGAATAAAACATTGTATTAGAGTTTAATTCGATATCTTCCATTGTATCTTCCAATATAATAATGTAAAGTTTATTAACGAGAAGTAGAATCATATATCTAATTAAAAATAAACAACTAATAGATTTCGTTCCATTACAAAAATATATATACATACATTTATGCGTACACATTAAAAGTATTGCTAATAAAAAATCAATGGAATTATAGAAAACATTTCATTGTAAATTGATGCCGAAAATAAATACACTTCAATAATGTGTAATTTTTTCTTTTTCTATCAAGCATTAATTCCTTTTTTAATCAATATAAGCATTTTTAGTTCATAATGAATTCTATCAATAACAATATCAGATATTTAATTTTGGCTCATTGCAGAAGAAAGGTTGCTCGTTACTGTCTATACAATATAATAAAATCTCAAGCAATACCCAAGAGAAAGACTACTATATACTTTGTGTATGAGTGTGTGGGTGTGTATATTGTGTCTAGTTATGTACATATGTACATATATAGATATCTATCTGTTTACAAACGTATGTTTATATGGGATCTTTGAAGTTTCCAACTCGGTGGTTGCGGAAAGACTGATCTCATACGATATTCGACAAAAAGTAAATAACATAAGGTGTATTTAGATACTTCAGCTTATATAGAAACATTGTAATAAGATTTGCTTTGTATACGTCCGCTAGTAAATGCTATAAACATTCTCTTTTTC
This sequence comes from Vespula vulgaris, assembly GCF_905475345.1. Classification (NCBI taxonomy): domain Eukaryota; kingdom Metazoa; phylum Arthropoda; class Insecta; order Hymenoptera; family Vespidae; genus Vespula; species Vespula vulgaris. The sequence continues at coordinate 98,463 of NC_066607.1, forward strand.
TTTCAGGGTAATAATATTATATATATATTTAAATTTTTTTAATTTAATTAGTTAATTAATTATTTTAATAATGATTGATTTTATAACGAATATTTTTAAGGTAATCTTGGCATTGTTTGTATATGTATATTATGTACTAATATATATACATATATTTATGTTAATGAATAGGTAATATAGAATATTTATATTTAAATAAATATGTATCTTTTTTTAGTTTTAAGTATTATAAAATCATTAGAAAATATTGTCATTAATTATGTTAAAATATCCCTTATCTATACCGTATTGGCTAATAAGTAATATCGGTAAAGTATCTTCCTTTCTTTATATTTAAATAAATAATATCGTGTATTTTCATCGATTGGAAAATTTGTAACTATGTCTACAACTTAATGATAAAACATTTAGATATATCTTGAAGAACAATACTTCACAAAAATAGCGAAAACAGATAATTCAATTGTGATTGATCGTACAAGAAGAATTATTATCAATTGTATCAAAATTTGACTAAATGAAGTTTCGAACATTTCTACTCGTTGTTAATTTTGAAAATCTTTATGGAAAATTCGCATGATTCATACGATTCAACTTTATAATAACGATAGTTATCATCCATAAAATTTAGCTAAGTTTAATACTGCACAAGCCGATTTATATTGATCGTATAACACAGAGGAAAATTATACCGTTGCAATTACCACAAATTGAAATTCCAAGGAAATGCATTCCTATAGCGGGTTACTGAAACTATAGCACCAAGAAGAACGGGTCCGGGGTCATTGGTGAGCTCTCGTTGCGCCCTCTACGCGCATATTTTTCGTCCAGATCGGACCAATCGTTCGACAGACGTTACGGATGTCGAGTGAGGTTATGGCACTCTTACGGACGTTACGGCGTGTTACGGTCGTTATAGCACCCTTATGGACCTTATGGCTTGTTACGGTTGTTACGGCACCCTTATGGACCTTACGGCTTGTTACGGTCGTTACGGCGATGTTACGGACGTTACGGACGTTGCGGCGTGTTACGGTCGTTACGGCACCCTTATGGACCTTACGGCTTGTTACGGTCGTTACGGTGATGTTACGGACGTTCGACAGACGTTACGGATGTTCGAATAAGGTTACGGCACTCTTACGGACGTTACAGCGGGTTACGGTCATTACTGCACCCTTACAGACGTTACGGCGTGTTACGGTCGTTACGGCACCCTTATGGACGTTACGGATGGTCGAGTGAGGTTACGACACTCTTACGGACGTTACAGCGGGTTACTGAAACTATAGCACCTAGAAGAACGCGACTGGGGTCATTAGTGAGCTCTCGTTGCGCCCTCTACACGCATATTTTTTTCGTCCAGATCGGACCAATAAAAATAACGAGTGCAGTCTACACACGATTTATATAATTTGGAAATCCTTTAGTACACATAATTTCCATCGATTTCTCCAATTCTCATTCGTATATCGATTATTCTCCCTGCTTTCACCCTCTCCACCTATCCCTCAATAAACACATGTACACACATGTACATATATGGATATTATATATATATGTTTGTACGTATGTACACTCAATATATCTATATAGTATGAAGTATATGTATTTGAGAAATAACGATACTATTATATAGTATATACATTTATATTATATATAATTATGATATATAATTATAATTATATAATATATATAATTATAACTATATAAGAATATACAGAATGTATTATTACTAGTACTATTACTAGTATTATTATATATATAATAATCCTTTACAAAGATATACGTATAAACAAATCTTACGAATTCTCAAATTCCATTAAATTAAAAAAAAAAAAAGAAAGAAAGAAAGAAAAAGAGAAAACAGGAATGAAAGAAAACAAAACAATAAAAGATAAAAATACATTTAATTCTCATTCAATTGAAAATATTCATCGATATCGATATTCGATACTTATCAATAGTTAATAATACCTTTAATCTCGTGTTCTAATTGTAGAAATAATTAATTATGATCATCACTGAGGATAATTAACTAATCCGTTATACTAAGTTATCGATAGACAAACTCGCATGTTCATTACGATCGCTGAAAGGAAATTCGAAGTGGCTTTAACCTTAAAGACAATAGCTTTTGTAAGCTTATCTCGACCGTCCTTCGTGTATATTCGAAATAATTTCGGAATATACATATTGCAAAGAGGTATAACGATCCCGTTGAGAATTGGCACGATATAGCTCGCTCTCTGTCTTTCTCGTTCTCTATATCGTTCAACTAATAGGAATTATAAGCGAAATGATTTAAAGCTCGTCGCGATAAAGATAAAATTCCCGATAAAGATTAAACATTCGACAAACTAAAACTTTAATGATTCTCTTTAAAAAATTATATTCTTTTAAAAAGAATAATATTCTCTTAAAAAAATTAATATTCTCGAATTATTGTTCCAAAGATTGTCCGTTTATCCTCTTTCCTTTTTTCTTGTTTTCTTTTACTGTGATTATTTTTTGAAAGATAATTCTTTATTTACACGTACATATTTATCCTTTTGTATTTTATTCTTTATATTATTTTTTATTTATCTTTTCGTATTTTTTTAATACTGTTCATCTAAAACTTGTATCTTAATATTTTTTTTACTTGAGAAAGCATGTCACGCAATTTATTCTAATAAAAACATAGAAATTCGAAAGTGTTCATAAATTTGGCTTGATTTATTGTTAAATTTTTACAACGACGATGAATCAACAAATTAATTAATCATTAATTCTTAATAATACAATAAAGAAAAAAAAGAAATGATAAAATAAATCGCACATTAATTTCAATGCAACGTTTTGTAGATTAAAAATCTATGAGAGTTATTTCTTTTTTTTTTCTCTCGATGGAAAATTTATTAAAAAATTCTCTATTGTTACATGGAACCAACATATCTTTATTACATACATGTATTGTGTATATATGTGTCTATGTCTGAGAATGGCGTTAAATTAAAAGAGAGGGTTGTAAATGGTTTCGGTCGGTGCTCCATCCTGTTATACTTGCTCTATGATGTCAAACCGGAGACAGAAGAGCTCTCACTCTGTGAACCTCGTTTTCCGGGTCAAACGAGGTTAAAGTTATAATAACAACATACGTAGTTCTTGTTCCAATAGTTTTCTCCTCGATCTAACAAATTCGAGTTGAAAAAATTTGTCATAGTCCACGATGATTTCCAACGTTTTAATGATGGTACAATATAGTCTAAGAAATTAAAGATCAATGTGAAATAGAATTATAATTGTTCATAGCGAGTGGGAATAATAAAGTTTATTCTCTCTTTTATAAAACATTTTTTCTGTGTTATCTCAATAAATAAAATATGTGTATAACAATTCACGTTATACGATTTTAAGTATTGTTTAAAAGAAAAGTAGTAATATTAATAATGATACGAATTTACTTTGTTTCTTATTGTATGTATATATATTATTGTGTATATATATATAATATATAATATATAATATATAATATATAATATATAATATATAATATATATATTATATATATTATATATATATATATATATATATATATATATATATATATTTCATTAAATAAAATCTTTACAAAAGTAATTACAATAGTAACGATACAAATTAAATTCGTTTCTCATTGTGTGTGTGTATTTATGTGTGTATGTATATATGTATATGAGAATGATTTTCAATTCGTGTCAATGTATATCTATTTTTTAATAAAATTGAAGTTTAGTAAATAAAATTGTTAAAAAAGTAGAAACAATAGTAACGATGCAAATTAATATCATTTATCCCAATATATACAGGTATGCGTATGTGTGTGTGTGTATACCTATATACTATATAAGGCTTTGTATATATGTAAATAAATCGTAGAGTGCTTGTTCATTCTGGATCTTCTCTTTTATCAACGTAACGCAAAAGTCGCAGTGAAAAGCCAATTTGAATATATATATATATATATATATATATATACATATATATATATATATAGATGATATATGTATATATATATATACTCACGTACATATATATGCGTTTATATATGTATAGATCAGAAATGGAGAATCGTGCCCGACGATTTCGTAGAATCATTTCTCGACGTCGACAACCATAAATCTTCGATTAAATGCATCGTTACTCGTTGTTCCGTCATCTTTGGCGATGATTCAAAAGAGAACTCAGTAGTCGTCGCTTAAAATCAGCAATTAATTATTAATAACATGAGAGTTATTCGTTCATGATTGTTTTATTCTTTTGAGAAAAAGAAAAAGATAAATAAAATATTTTTAAAAAAAGAAAAGAAAAAACAAGAAAGAAAAAGAGAAAATATTAGATTCATTTTGCTTGAAAATACATATTTCCTATCTTCTTTTCTCTCTCTTTTTCTCTCTTTCTCTCTCTCTCTCTATCTCTCTCTTTCTCTCTCTTTTTCTCTTTCTTTATTTGCAATGGGAAGTTCAGTTTACACAACAAGGGGAAGCAAAACGAATCGCTGTTTTTATGCTACGAACATACTCGAGTGTCTAGAGAACAGCATGTTGTCGCTATACTGTTGACAGCTCTCGATAAAACTTTTCACGTGATTGCCGGTGAATACATCAATAGAATGTAATGAGTAAAAAGAGAAACACAGAAAACATCAAATTCCAAACGCAAACATTAAATGCATATGCAAATATATATATATATATATATATATATATATATATATATTTATATATGTATATATATGTATATATATATATTATATATGTATATATATATTATATGTATATATATGTATATTTATATATGTATATATATATATATATATATATATATATATATATATATATATATATACATATATACATATATCGTACGTACATACGTACATGCGTACATGCATAGGTATAAGTGCTGTTACATCTGTAACGTGGATGATAATCCATTGACAATATTTTCCTTCATCGTGAATCATTTCACACGAGTTACTTTTTCATTTCATACCGAGATTTGTCGAATAAAAACGAATTTCCTAGGAAACGAGAAGAACTAAATCGCTAGGTAGGTTGATAGATTGATCCGAATGGATGGCTATCAATTCTGCACCCACTTGGTAACGAATTGGTCCACACGCATAGTACGACATATAATATATATATACATATATATATATATACATATATATATATATATATATATATATATGTATGAGAGGAGATCCTGGCTATCGGCCTTTTAATTAAATGCCCTGTCATGAGTACCGTTCGATTCCATATTCGTTGAAAACGAACACCCATGTAGGATCCAATGAATGCCGAATTTAACGTTCGAAAATATTCCTCTCGATTGTCATCCAATTTTTATTCTAACGTCGTTTGTGATATAATTTTTGATAAATTTTGTGATCATCGATAATCCAACGTCTAATCGATCGTTATCTAACTCGATAGTGTTCAACTGTACGTTCAAATATTTTTCATAATCTTGTTAAAGGATCAAGATATTGGCAACATATGTGTATTTATAATCACTAAACAACTATATTTTCGTATCTTCGTGATTTATGGATCAATGTCGTTATAAATCTTTGTTAACAAGTTTAATGAACAGATTTTAAAGTCGAATTTATTATTTGGTTTAATTCATCATTTTTTATCTTCTTTCTTCGATACTGTTGTATTCTTTTTTTGATTAAATAATAAATGTATTATAGACATATATATATACATATATGTATATACAATACTATATTATACTATATCACAAGCTAGATATACATTACAATGTAAGATTTGGAAGTGTTTGATGAAGGAAAGTCCGGTTCTCTGGTTCTTCCACCATCCGATTGTAGTTGAACTTATGTTCTAAATCTTCGAACTCGTCGGCTGGTGACAATATTAATATTAAACATTACTAATTTTTAACTTTAAATTGTATAGACAAATAAGAGTTACACGAAAACGCAGTAATAAAGTTAATGGTAGAGGTCAGTAGAAAGGCAACAATTTCAGATACGTAAAATTGTAATTTACAAAAATCGGTGAAACGTAGTTGTCATTCCATTTTACGTATCACTTTCATATTTAGATCGAGGTAAAAATGTTTCTTCGTTTTCTATCGGCCCCATAACTTTAGCAATGTCAAACAATCCACCGCGCGTTCGAAAGTTGAATTTTCATAGAGTTTTCATAGAGTTTTCATATCTTTAGAAAGGTCATGCTTTGTATGTGTTTATGTGTTTAAAAGTTATGCCTTATAAATAAGGTAGAATAAAGTAGACATATTTTGAAATTTTATTACAAGGAGGATAATAATGCCGCTCTAGCTATTAAAAATATTTGTAATATTTATCGACCGATGCGTTAACAATGGACGTCGTACATAGCTACATCAAACGTTTTCGATATGGAAGATATGATGTAGTGGTGGAAGACATAGACTAGGAACCAACCATCGGTCACAAAACAGTTCTACATCATTTGAAGAATGCTGGATGTAAAAAGATATCCAATGTTCATGTTCCATATGATCAAATAGTGAAGCGTTTAATGGATTTCTGTCTGCGAATCGTTATTAGGACCTAACGAAACCGATGCACTCTTGAAACGGGCCATTATGTGCGATAATCTATGAAAAGGATCATGATCCATGGAAGGAGAATCAACCGTTGTCGCGCCGTTCAAACTATTGATCATAATCTCTTCTCTAAACAATCGGAAAATGATTTGCTTTTGCATTGAAATACGAAGAAACCTTTTCCCCTAACTTAACATCTCGATTAGTAATGTCATTGATTAATATCAATCTTTTACGGAAATTGACTCGAATTATTGCGATAATGTAGCCAGTAAAGTATATCGTTTAACGAGTGAATGACATTACTGATATGATTATTATATTATCTAAAAATTGAGTTATACGCAATTAACTATTAGCAATTAAAGAATACAATAATAAATATATTTCAATATTCGATATAATAAATTTTACACAAAATTTTAGTCGAACTTTTAATAAATTTGCCTGGAATGTATATTTATGTGTCTTAATACTGAATGGAGAATTAACCTGAGGTATCAGGTTAATTCGTACTTTTAATCAAGATTTTTAAGTTAACGAAATTAATTTGAAATCCTGTGGCACACTAAAAATATTCAAATGTTATGAATTGAAGGAATGGGAAATGTCAACTATAATTTCAGTTTACACTTGTAACACCATCACATAGATTTACGGACATCACACGCAGATATCACTGAGAATGAATACAAACCAGGTCGGTAGAATTTCCTGATACGTATTCGTTCGTTTGTTTTTTTCAAACGATATGTCATCTCCGCGTGGCGTAGCCTTATCTTCCTTTCTTCAGAAATCAAACGCAAAAGATTTTTTCTTTTGTTACGCGGAAAATCATTTCGAGTTAGCTTAACCATTGATAAAGCGCGAATTACCTCGTATCCTACGTGTCCTACGAATCGTCTGATACATCACAAACTCGACGTATGACGTTTTAAGTTGGTCGGAGGATTTACTGAACGACTAAACTTCTAATATCTACAAATTCGTATAGTCTCGAAATGATCGAAGGGATTAAACAAGATTTTAAAATATCGTCCTTTCCGCAAGAAGCTTTCTATTCCTTTTCTCTCCATATTTGCAAAATTGTTTTTATACAAAAGCACTGCTTTCTTTACGCATAAGTTCAAAGACGCAAACAATCAGATAACGACACCTACAAGCATTTATGGAATTAATCGTCGCTTGTATCAGTACTTTACGGTTTCACGTTAAATATTGATATCAAAAGAATTCATGATATTGTATCGTTTACGATTCAAACGAAATATGTGATATTTCTAGAGCAGGAGGTAGGTAATTAAAAAATCAAAAGACGTTCATTCATTTCACAAAAAAGAAAATAAACCTGATCGTGCGTATCACACGATATCACACGACAAAAGCAAAGTTCTATTTCTATTTTAATTAAAGTTTCTAATTATTAGATGAATATTTTTCAACATTTTTAATCGGTAATTTAAATAAATTAATGGTCATCATTAATAATGAATTATCAATACGTGGTATAAGTGGTAGGTATTAAACCGATTGATACAAAAACTATAAGAATTTTAATTGAAACAATTGTGGGCGTAATAATTTATTATTATTCTAAAAAGGTAGATGAGAATTTACAATAAATCCTGACGCAACACTGACACGACATTTTACTATTTATTATATATTAACCATATATACCACGTACTGATATTTAACTACAAATACTAATGAAAACATTTATTGAATACTATTAATTTTGATTTTCTCTATACTCTGCTGTATCTCTTTCGCTCTTTCTTTTTCTTCTATGAACTGGAAGAACGAAAACGTAATGAAATAAGTGAAGTTAACGATCCATCTCACTTATTCTCATACTATTTCCGTATACTTTCTCGTATTCGTTTTTTTCTTTCATTTTATTTTTGTTTCACTTCGACCCTTACTCACATGTTGAAGGAGTTTGGTTTAAAACATTTTTTAAATTACGTGTAAGTACTCACATATAAGTGGATACGTAAGAAACAAAATTAGCACCTTTAGTTTCGACATTATAAAGTTTGGCTACATTGGATGGTCATACATATGTACATGTAGTTGTATATGTTTGTATGTATTAATATTAATGAATAACTATAACGGACCTGTACCCATAACGTCTATAATACAGATGTAAATATTTAGCAAAAAGTTTAAATTAACCCTTTGCATTCGGCGCCCACTCGGACGTTCGGAGTTTCGAATGATTTACTCGTATTTAATTTAGACAACTTTGCAAACGTTGTAGAACATATTCTTTTGCAAAAAAATCAATATTTTGTTCCTTATAATATTCTCGATAATACGATAAGTTTTGAAGGAATTTGTTTATATCATTTACATTGATATCGTTATTTATAAAAATTCCTCGTTTTCTGATCGTTCTGGGGGAACATCCGAGTGCGAAGGGTTAAAGAAAAATTAAAAAATAAATTAAAATAAAAAGAAAAGAAAGAAAAGTTAGAATTGAAAAAGAAGAAAAAGAAATTACTACCAAAAAGAGAAAAACGAAAAAGATTACAAAATAAATTAGAATCAAAAGAAAGATTAAAATCTAAAAGAGGAAAAGAAAATTAAAAAAAATTAAAATCAGAACAAAGGAAAACAGAAAAAGAATTAAAAGAAAGAGATTAAAGGGAGAAAAAAGACAAAGAAGGAAAAAACAAATAAACATGCGTTGGGAAATTGTAACGATCCATTTCATATTTATTCCGAGTGAGTGATATCTGTCTGTAACGGGCGTAAATCTACGCGATGTCGATGTTATAACTGCAAACTGAAATGTTAGTCGATATTTGCTATTCCTTCAATTATCTACGACATTTGAATATTTTCAATCTGCCACAGAATTTGATCTTAATTTCATTGACTCAAAAATCTTGATTAAAAGCTCGAATTAACCTGATACCTCAGGTTAATTCTCTAGTCAGTTTTGCTACACAGAATATCGATAAATCGTATATTGAAATATATTTATTATTATTATAACATTTAATTAGATATAATTAATTACGTGTATGATATACGTGTATAATCTATATGTAATATAATGATCCTATCAGTAATGTCATTCATTCACATTGTTAAGCAAGATAAATACCTTTGACTATATTACTGAAATAATTCGAGTTAATTTCCATAAAGGAATGATATCAACCAATGACATTACTAATCAAGATATTAAGTTAGAGGAAAAGGTTTCTTCGTATTTCAATGCAAAAGCAAATCATTTTCCGATTGTTTAGAGAAGAGATTATGATCAATAGTTTGAACGGCGCGACAACGGTTGATTCTCCTTCCATGGATCATGATCCTTTTCATAGATTATCGCACATAATGGCCCGTTTCAAGAGTGCATCGGTTTCGTTAGGTCCTAATAACGATTCGCAGACAGAAATCCATTAAACGCTTCACTATTTGATCATATGGAACATGAACATTGGATATCTTTTTACATCCAGCATTCTTCAAATGATGTAGAACTGTTTTGTGACCGATGGTTGGTTCCTAGTCTATGTCTTCCACCACTACATCATATCTTCCATATTGGAAACGTTTGATATAACCATGTGCGATGTCCATTTATAACGCATCGATTCTAAATTTTTTCAAGAGTTGGAGTGGCATTATTCTTTTCCTCGTAATAAAATTTCAAAATACATCTTCTTTGTTCTATCTCACTTATAAGGCGTGATAACTTTTAAACAAATACACGAATTCGAAAAAACCTCTCGAAAAATATTCCACAAAAACTCAACTTTCAAACGCGCGACGTTTGATTACCAAATTGATTGTTGGACATTACTAAAGTTATGGACCCGGAATAATGTCATCAGCCAATATAGGAATACGAAGAAACATTTTTCCCGAATTAACTCGACCTAAATAAGGTAGGAACATATAAAATGGAATGACAATTAGGTTTCACCCATTTTTTTAAATTACAATTATGCGTATCTGACATCGTTGCTTTTCCACCGACTACTCTACTCTTACGGTTATTACTGTGTCTACGCGGGACTATTCCTCGTGTATACAATTCAAGGTTATCATCTATTTCATTTTGTCATTATATATGCTCACTAGCGGAGTTATTATGCGTAGAAGAAAAGAAGCTATATGCGAAACGCGTGATGTGCCAGAGGAATAAAAAAAAATGGAGAATCTGAAATAATTAATATCTAGAAAGTAGAGTTGCTTTTATAGCTTTTATACATCTTTCTCTAATAGTTGGAACATTTCTAATAATTGTTCCCCTGGTTCTTTATTCAATATTATATCAATGTTATCATTCGTACCTTTCTGAGAAGCATCGATATCACTACAGGAGTTGATGCATCTTTGGCAAGTCTTGCCGTTTCTCTTTGTAAATCCTGAAATAATTCAATTGCGAATATACATTACACCATTGCCATACAAGTGGTTGATTGTGTTCGTCACTTTTGAAAAAGCAAGTTTGTCAAACCTCCGGCAAAACCTAACAAGTAACATAGGTATATTAGATTTCCAAAATTTAATGCATAGTTTAAAATACAAATAAATTCGAAAGAAACATACCGATAATTTTTGCAAGCTTAAGTGCTCCAATTGTTACAGAAAGACTTGGTCCTACAAAAGACGATCAACTTTCTGGACATTCATCTGTCGCAGCCTCACAATTTCTTTACACTTCCGGTACGCCACGCGCTTCGCGTATAAACTCTTTTTCTTTTCGATCAAGAACTGTCTGTAACAAAATATAATAACAGAAATTAGGAAGCTTTGTAATTCTCTCACAGAAGTAACTTTTACTTCTATAATAAAAAGAAATTAATAAAGGTTATAGATATGTAAAGCATACGATGTGAAATAAAAACTAACTTTCTTTAATACATAGGAGAGTGTTTGGTGAAAGAAAATCTGGCCCATTGGTCCTTGATTGACCAAAATGACCATTCTTTCTCTTGTGAGAGGCATCTACACAAGCGATTGATGCACCTTTGGCTGTGGCAAGTCTTGTCGTATCTCTTCGTAAATCCTGAAATAATTCAATTGCGAATATATATTACGCCATTGCCGTACAAGCGGTTGATCTTAAACATTTTCAATAGACTTACGGACGGTGTTTACAGAAGGATTATAGAATGACATATAAATCCTGCATAGGGTAGACTAGTCGTTTTTGAAGAACCAAGTTTGTCAAACCGTCGGCAACATCTAATATGTAACGTAGGTATATTTGATTTACAAAAGTTAATGAATAGTTTAAAATGGAAATAAATTCGAAGGAAAAATACCGATAATTTTTGGAGGCTTAGATACTCTAATTGTTACAGAAAGACTTGATCCTACAAAAGACGCTCTACTTTCTAGATATTCATCTGTCACAGCATCATCATTTTTTTATTCTTTCGGTGCGTATATACGCTTCGCCTATAGCTTCTTTTTCTTCCTTGTTTAATAACTGTCTGTAACAAAATATAATAACAGATATCAGGAAGACTTTCTTATTCTTCAGAATTATCCCAAATTCTCAGTAGCAACTTTTCCTTTTATAATAAGAAGAAATTAATAGAGGTTATAAATATGTGAAGTAATGTGTAATAATATAAAAATTAACTAACCTTCTTTAATAGATTTGTAAGTGTTGCTTGTTAAAAGAAAGTCCGGTTCTTTGGTTTTTGCACCGTGCGATTCCCCGGAGTTACACTTATCTTCCATATCTTTCAACTTGTCGGCAGATTTATTTAATATTAACATTAAATCGCACTAGTTTCTAATCTTAAATTATATACATAAATAATAGTCGCGAGAAAAAACAATAATAAAATTAACAGTAGAAATCAGTACAAAAGCAACCATCCCAGTTATGTAAGATTATAACTGACAATAATTGTTGAAACCTAGTTCTTCTACCCTTTTGCGTCACATTCCTTATTCAAATGTTTCCTAGCATTCTACCGGCTAATGAATGACATCCGATATAATTTTGTTAATGTTAAACAATTAATTTGGCAATAGTGCCGCGCGATTATCGAAAGGCGAGCTTCCATCAAGTATTTCGAGCAAGGTCGAATCGAAGAACGAAGAAGATACATTTGAATATTTTATTACAAGAGAGATAATGATGCCACTCCGGCTCTTAAAGAAATTTCTGACATTTATTGACCAATCCGTTATCAATGGACGTTGCACAAAGCTGTATCAAACGTTTCCAATATAGATGGTATCATGTAAGTGATGCAAATGATGCTGTCAAGGAACCAACTGTACACAAAACAGACATAAATCATTGAAGAAGAATAAAAATCCAATGTTTGTGTGCCGCATGATTAATTAATGAAACATTTAATGGATCATATTTTTATTTGCGAATCGTTACTAAAACGGAACGGAACGGAACTGAAGCATTCTTGAAAGGATCCATGAAGCACAATTCTGGGTGAAATTGATCATGACCTATGGAAGGGGAGATTCAACCGTTGCCGTCCGTTCAAACTATTAATTATGATCTATACTCTAAACAATCGTAAATCGTAACCGCTTTTGCATTAAAATGCAAAATAGGAAAATAAAAAGAAACTTTTTTCCCTGACTTAATATCTTAATCAGTAATGTCGATAATTAATATCACTCTTTTATAAAAATTAACTCTATTTATTACAATGATGTAATTAAATGTATCACGTTTAACGAATGATTAACATTACTAATTTGATTGTTATATCATATAAAAATTATCTTACACCTAATCAACTATATCTGATTAAACAATATAATAGTAATAAGTATATTTCGATATATGATTTAATAAATTTTACTCGAATTTTTAGTCGAATTTCTAACAAATTTACTCGATTCTATATTTTTGTGCCTCGTACTGCTTAGAGAATTAACCTGAAATATTCCGTTAATTCGCATTCTCAATCAAGTTTTTTAATCAAGCTAATGAAATTAAAATCAAATCGTACAGCCGATTAAAAATATTCAAATATTGTGAATAATTAAAGAAATAGCAAATATTCGGTTAAAAGTTGAGTTTACATTTGCGACATCGCTATTACAACGACTCACAGAAATTAGACACAGATATCACTCGATATAAATATGAAATATATCCGTACAATTTACCAATACGCATTTGTTTGTAATATTTTTCTTTTTTTTCTTCTTCATTTTTTTTTCCTTGAATTCTTTTCTCCATTTTAATCCTTTTTTCTGATTTTCCTTTTTTGATTATTCTAATTCTTTTTCCACCTTTTTTCCTTTTTTTGAATTTTAATCTTTTTTTCGATTCTAATTTCTTTTTTAATCTTTTGCGTTTTCTCCTTTTTGGTATTAATTTCTTTTTTTTTCTTTTTCAATTCTAATTTTTCTTTCTTTTCTTTTTATTTTAATTTATTTTTTAATCTTTCTTTATCCCTTCGCACCCAGACGTCCCCACAGAGATCCCCATCAGAAAAACGGAAATTCTTACAAGTAACACAAGATATCAATGAAACTGGCGTAATCGAATTTCTTCAAAACTTATCGTACTATCGAGAAAATTATAAGAAACAAAATATTGATTTTTTTTGCAAAAGAGTTGCAACGTTTGCAAATTCGTCTAAATCAAATATGAATAAATCAATCGAAGCTCCGAACGTCTGAGAGGGCGCCGAAGTAAGGGGGTTAATTTTACCTTTTTCTAAATATCTACATGTATACAGATGAATACAAAGGCAAATTATAGTTATACATCAATATTAATACGTACACACACACATGTATATATGTATTTTTATGATTATACACACATATACACACTTATATACTTATACATATATATACATCTATTAACCCTAAATACATCCTACATATAGAGAGGTTTTCCGTTTAAACATTCGTAATAGTTAAAACATATCAACACATGTTCTGTATGTGTATCTCTACATGTGTGTGTGTGTGTGTGTATAGGGTTAATTAATCTGATTCACGCATTCACGAGTATAAAGATAAATAGAAAAAGAAGATGAAAATACAAATGTAAATTCACTTATATAGATACATTCGCGTCGTTAAACGATCAAACGTAATGATTTGGACGTAATTTTAGATATAATTGAATATTTACTTTTGCTTAATCCTGGTCCCGTCTGAAAAGAATAAAGAAAATTGAATTGATGTACGTACGTATAAGAGAAAATATTATATAAATTTATCTCTGGGTTGATTAAACAAAAATAAAATGTAATGATTTTACGACAGGATAGCGAACATAATTCTATCTCTTTCTATTGATAATTGTAATTAAGCAAGTTATCGTTTAATAATAATTTTGCAGAATGGTATTCAAGATAAATTTTAGCATATAATATTATATCACGATTGATCGAATGAAATTTACTTTTGTAACTATTCTGATTAATTGCAAAAGGAGTCGGTTTTCTGATTTTGTGCAACATGATATAACGGGAATATGGGATGGATTTGCGGAAAACCAATATTTACAGTCATTGCTTCCACAGCAATGAAATTATAATATTGTAATATTATAATATGATGAAAAATTTATAGCAGAATTTTAAATTTCATCGCTATTTTTATTACTCGTTATTGTTAAAGGAAAGAAATGAAAATTACTTACGGCATTGCTAGGAATCCATGCTCGTTCTTGCTTATATTACATATGTGTTCAAACAATGTGAGCATTCCGGTCATCTCGTTACGTCCTGGACATTAAACGAAATATTAAGTTCTTACTTAATTTCATTTCTTTCCTTGAAAATTGGTTTCATTAAAAATAAAACATCATTATTCTTTACCATGTGGAT
Organism: Vespula vulgaris; assembly: GCF_905475345.1. Classification (NCBI taxonomy): domain Eukaryota; kingdom Metazoa; phylum Arthropoda; class Insecta; order Hymenoptera; family Vespidae; genus Vespula; species Vespula vulgaris. The sequence goes on from NC_066607.1 coordinate 113,861, forward strand.
CAATCAAGCACGCTCACGGTAGTCAAGGAAAGATACTTTCAGTGCTCTTCAGACATTTTTATTTCGTGTTAATTCCGTATTTTAGTTTTATGAAAACTTTTAATAGTTTCTCCCATCGGCGCGATCTTGTGAGACACCGTTAACACAGTCGTCTAGGAAGAAAAATTATAAATAAGTACATATTTACATGTACAGATGAATATCATTTGTTATTATTATTTCGATCGATCTGGTTTATAAATTTTCCTAAGAATAAATAATAAATAATAAGCTTCATATAGATCGTATTTCGACATGAGGCGCGTCATTTAAAGGATAATATTAATGATGATAATATTAATAGGACATATTTAAATGGTCGAACACTTTTAAATTACTCTTTTCGAATAATTGGTAATTATTCCAATTACACGATCTAAACGTTGACAGAGCATGCTTAAAAAAACTCTATTAAAAGATTTTGATAACTTTAGTGTTTTATCTTTATTAAAAATACTTCAAAGTCTTTCAAAATGTTCGATAAATCTTTCGATATAAAGTCAAAGTCTTTCCAAATGTTCTAATTATTTATGGAAAAATTTGGACCAACATTCAGAATTTTATTTTAACTTTACATAGAAAAAATGTCAGAATCTCCTTGAAACTTTTTCAATATTGCACGAACTTTTTCGTATCGTGCAAACGTTACGAAATATCCGTTTAATAATTGAAACCACAACAACTGAAATGTTTAATCAAAGATCCATACGATTCGTTGAGAACGTTAAGGGACCTTTCTATTTTTCTTCTATTTTTCATTTTTCTGTTCTCTTCGTCAATGAATTAAATCATGTATCTCTGTTCCAATTGATTAACTAATCGGCAGAGGAACGATTGAACTAGTGTCAAACCAGCAAATTAGCTAGTATCGTGGATTTCTCAAAGGATATTTTCATCGGGGGTTACGAAACAGGATAGAGCTACGCAACAGTTGGCCATATATACGATTATTATAATACGACATATAAATGTATAACAGAAATATCCTAATTCAGATAACTCTAATTATATTTTCCTCTCTCTTTAATATTATGCGATAATACGTCAAAGACAAATTACAGATAAAATAAAATATAATATAATAAATGTAAAAGAATAGATAAAATATAGTATAAAGTAATAATAAAGAACTATGCAATTTTCTTTAGTACATTATAAATTGCTATATCGTAGTATCGTAGTATTGGACACAAAGTATAAAATAGTGTATAATGTAGCGTCTCCAATATAACTCATATATACATATATAAAATTATAGAATTTTCTATAGCGAGGCGTACAAAAAATTTTTAAATCTATGAAAATAAATCCTTGAGTTATGTATTAAATGTTAATATTAAATTCAATTATAATTTATTATACCAAGGCCATGAAGTGTAGAACGTCGGCGATTCTTAACGTCACTTTCTAATTTTTTGGCATTTCTCAGCTACTTCCGTTTGCACGCTCGTCTTCCTTTTTAAATCGTCTTTCATCTTTTGGAATTTGTTAGCACTGGTCACATTAGTGTCTCCAAACGGAATAACTTTCGCTGGTCCAACTCTCATCGAAAAGCTTCTACCCCGACTCCCAGACACAATGCAGGCGCAACCCAGTTGAGAGCATGCGTTATTCATTTCCCCCTATTATTTTTCATAGTCCGACGAGAATATCATTTTCTGTAATCTCACCAGTATTGCTAACAAGTTTAGATCAATACAGCTATTACGGGAAATTTTTTTTTGTTTTCAACTTCGTTTTCTCTTTTTAAATATCACTTCTTTTGATTTTCCCTATCTGTCGTTTTCCATATACATATCCTATTCATCATCTTATTATTTAAGAATCGAATTTCGTTTATTTTCCTTTTCGGGAGGGAATTTTTTTTTCTTTTTTTTTTTTAAATTTATTTAGTTTACGTGAAGAGAACATCGACATTGCATAGAAAATAAAATTTAAAAGATTGTATTTAGAAGGAATGGTTATTTATTTCATTGAAAATTTGTCTCTCTATGCCATTTATAACTTTTGTTTTTAGCGATATTAATCGGTTAATCGAATATCTACCATTATCTTAAGGAATAATTAGAAGTAAATATTGGGTAAAGTATTATTTAAGTGCTTTTCGAAGAATTTATTCATTTGGATAATACAATCCGAAATGTTATATTGCTAGAAATATAATAAATGCCATAATAATGCTATGCACATTTATACGTAATAAGAAATAGACGATTAGAGAAATGTAATATTTTTCTAGTAAATTACTTGTTACTTTTGAATTAGTACAGTATGAATTATTAATTAACCGAAAGTATGATTCGATCATTTTTTTTAAATTCTTCAATAGAGAGTAAATTTTTAGGAAAATGTAGTCGTTTATATGATTGAAATAAATTAGCGATGTGATACATAGTTCTGTAAAAAAAAAACAAACAGATAATTAAATAATTAGATAAAACCAATCGTATTATCTAGATATCTGTTATTGTTTAATACAAGGAAAACGAGTGAAAAAATAATTTTTTTATTTTCAAAACATGCAAAATACACAGACGCACGCATATATCTGCGCACGCAGTCTCGCCCACTTGACCAGAACGCATGCATACGCGTACAAATGCATGCACAGAGGGAATAGGATTATAGGCAAAACGAATAATAACTAATGAAGGTATGTGACGATACATAGGAGACTATGGATAACGAAGACGCAATTTCATTGAATTCCTATTCAAATTTATTGACATTGGAATTCGCAGTATGAGTTTATTAATCTATATTCTTATATTTTTAGGAAACGTTGAATATTATGATTATATTAAACATTAATAGTATAAATATTTATAATATTATTAAATGTTATGAATATTTTATTAGTATATGTTGTGAATATTATAACAAACAATTTGGAGCATTGAATTTATAATTTCTTCTACGTCGACTTATATTGAATAATTACTTATATCAAATTGATGCAACTACGATTAAGACAGGAAGTGGAGGAAACATGGAATGGACATTTTTCGTATAATTTCAAAATATTCCCGAAGAACGTTATTGTCTTGAGAAACGGTACACCTTGTTCGATGAAAAATTCCTCTTTGATTCGTGTAACTGCCATTATAAATTTTTTCTCTTTTATCTTCCTCCTTAATTTCAATCACATAACGAACACGATGTGGATTTTACGAATCACTTAAAAACGAAGATGATGTTTGAAAAAGAAATATCTTGCCTTTAAATCCTGTATGTTGATTTATAGTATTAAACCAAGAATAATAAAAAAGTTCAACAAGCCGCTGATAATCTTCGATAGTATAGTACCGCCGACCGTTGCCATGTAATTTAATTTATGCTTTTCACGCATGAGATACATAGAATTACCCGAAACTTTTATAACTTTTGTGCATTGAAAAATCAATAAAACCACCCTTAATTCCCAGTACTTTACCGAATTTTTTGATATATAAAAATTTAAGAATTTTTTTATTAAGTATCCTAAATCGCACTGAATTGAGCTGATCCTGCCCAAAACTTTTATAGTAGATTCTGTGTACCGTAAAATGAATGGAACCATTCTTTAATCTCGATATTATGCTGAATTTAATTGAAATAGTACAATTAAAAATTTTTTGTTAGGCACTTTTAATCTCCTCTGATTGAGCCGACCGCTTGCGAAACTTTTATAATAAATTTTATGCAACGTAAAATTAATAAAGCCTCCCTTAAATCCCGACAGTTCGCCGAATTTTATTGTATATTAAAATTTAAAGAATTTTGCATTAACATCAAAAATCGCCCCTAATTGTGCCCGCCCTGTACGAAAATATTATAATAGATTCTGTGCGCTGTAAAAAAGTAAAACCACTCTTAAACTCCAGTACTTCATTAAATTTTTTTGTATATTAGAATTTAAAAAATACTTTATTAAATTCGGCAAAATACCATGTTTTAAGGGTGGTTTTATTAAATTTACTGCGCACAAAATCTATTATAAAAGCTTCGGACATGGCCGGCAAAATTAGTGGTAATTTAGAATACTTAATAAAAAAATTTTTTAATTTTAATATTTGTATTAAATTCGGCAATGTATGGAGATTTAAGGATGATTTTGTTAATTTTACCGTTCATAGAAAGTATTATAAAATTTTCGGACATGGCTGGTTCAATTAAGAGCGAATTAGGATGCTTAGCAGAATAGTTCTTTAAATTTAATTACTGAAGTAAATATAGCAAAGCACATGTGTGTCAGGATGGTTTTGTTAATTTTACGATGTACAGAATGTATTATAAAATTTTGGACAGGTCTGTATCAATTAAGGGCAACTTAGGGTGCTTTATAAAAAATTCTATAAATTTTTATATTGTAAAAGATTCGAAAAATACTTAGGTTTAGTAGTAGCTTCATTAATTTTACAGTGCACCGAATCTATTATAAAAGTTCTGGACTGTCCCGGCTCATTTAAAGGTGATTTAGGGTGCTGAATAGAAAATTATTTAATTTTGTTTATTTCAATAAATTCGGCGAAATACCAGGTATAAGGGATGGCATTATTAGTTCTACGGTACACAGAACTTGTTATATAACTTTCGGAAAAGGCTGACTCAATTAGTATCGATTTAAAGTGCCTAATAAAAAAATTTTTGAATTTTATTATTTCAATTAATTCCGGCATAGTAACGAGTTTAATGGTAGCCTTATTAATTTTACGGTGTGCAGAACCTATTATCTAAGTTTCAGACAAGGCCGACTGAATTAGGTGCGACGTAGGGTTCTTTATAAACAAATTCATTATATTTTAACATCTCAAAAAGTTCGACAAAGTACCGGGGTTGAAGGGTAGCTTTATTTATTTTACGGTGCACAAAAGCTATGATAAATGTTTCGGACAGGGCCATATCAATTAAGGGAGACTTAGAATGCTTCATGAAAATTTTGTAAATGTTATTATTTCGAAAAATTTGGCAAAGTAACGGGGTTTCTGAGTGGTCTCATTAATTTTACGGTGCACAGGATGTATTACAAAAATTTCGGACAGGACCGGTTCAATTAAGGGTGAATCGAAGTTTTGATTAGTTCCAATTAGCAGTGAATTAGGGTGCTTAATATTAAATTCCTTAATTTATAATATTTGAATTATAATCGGCAAAGTAGCGGAGTTTCAGTATTATTTTAATAAATTTATGCTGCTCAAAATCTGTAATAGGAGTTTCGAAAAGGTACAGCATAATTAGAGGTGAATCAAGTTGCTTAAAATAAAATTTTTTAATTTTCCATATTTCAATTAAATTCAGAAAAGTACCAGACTTTTACGGTTGTTTTACTGGTTTTACGAAGTACAAAAAAAATATTAATTTTGGACGGGGCCGACTCAAGTAGGGAACAATTAGTGTGCTTAAAAAGAATTTTACAATTTTTAATATTTCAATTGAAATCGAAGAATTGCATGGTTATCGAAATGGTTTTATTAATTTACGATGGATATATCATTCCATATATATTATAAAAGTTTCTGACAGGTCCGGCTTAATTAGGGTGAATTAGGGGTGAATTAGGGTGCTTAATAGAAAATTATTTATATATATTAATATTTCAAATTATATAATATTAATAATATAAATAATATAAATAATAATATTAATATTTCAAAAAATTCGGCAAAGTACCGGTGTTTAAGGGTGGTTTTATCAATTTTACAGTGCACAGAATCGGTAATAAAAGCTTCAGACAGATCAAATATCAATTAGGAGCCATTTAAGATGTTTAATAGGAAATAATTTCAGTTTTAATATTTCATTTAAAATCGGCAAAATACTGGAGTTTCATTCCAGTATTAATAATAACTTGAAATATAAAACATATTACTAAATTATAAAAGAATACAACTATTTAACATATTTAACAATAAAATTTAATAAAATTAAGCAAAATTGAACAAACAAATTAATAATTAAATTTTAATATTTAATAATAATATTTTCTAGTGTGGTATTTGACAAAATATCTAATTTTATATATTAGAATTTTACAAAATCTGTAAATAAAAACAGTATTTTTAGATTTCCTTTTCTATATATCTAGTCTACATTGCTTTTGTAGCTATTTTGAGACCAGAAATTTTTATTATTTCCAAATAATGTGTGTTGATGCCTCTTAACAAACATTGCAGAGGAGCGTTTTTAGTTATTAAATTTGAAATAATTTACGAATATATTATCGGTAATCAGTTACAGATTTTGGCATGTCATTACATTACTGGTATTCAGTTAAATATTTTGAGATAGCCTAGGATTATGATATTAACACTCTCGAATTCGATGTTATCAGTCTCTTCCTTTTCCTTAAGTAATTTAGAAATCTCTAGTTGTATCATCATAAAATCTAAAATGTTGCACATTTTCAAAAATAAGTTTGAATAATAGAAATTGTACTCTATATTATTGCTCTAAAATCCTGGTTCATGAAAAAATGTTTTATATACACTGATAATAATATCATGAAAATTTTAACGATCGTTATTGTTATTAAAATTGATCTATCTAAGCTTCAATGTTTTGACTCAATCAAGTATATTCTAAACATTATTATGGAATAATATAAATTACTTTTCCAAGATTTTCAAGTTTTCTAATTATAAGTACTTTTAAACTTTACTTTTCATTTCTATTAAACATGAACACAAAACTAATCTCACTATAAAATAATGTTTCTTTGAAAATATATCATGCAAAAGTATAAAGCCTTTTCAAAAATTCGAAAGAGCGCCGTCTTTGATTAAACGTTCATCTTTAAAATAAGATCTTGTTCATCAAAATCAGTCAGTAACTACGCCTATTACCATTGTAATATGTACATAGTAAATGCTTCTTTCGACATCTTTCGCGAAAAAGAAGTTTTGTACAATGCCTGTTTCAACCCTCGAAATTTGTGGCAAAAAAGGAGCTTGTATACCCACTATTAATTTATATATACACACTTGAATGGTGTTTGTTTTATTTTCGTGACGATTGTTTGCTTGTTGTGTAGTGGAAGCTGATGATGCTTAGATTTTCTAAACTATTATATTTCAAACGCAATGAAATGCGTTTCACGATGCTCGCACGGAAAAGCTACAGTAATTCACTCGTGCATTTTAATGAGCTTTGGATAAAATAAGAATATACGAGTCCAATCGTTCATGTCAATGGATCTGTTTCTAAGATACTGTTAAATTTTAGAAAAATTTGTAGTTCCTTCCAGATTTTATATAAAAATGCAAACTTCTTAGAAGTGTGTAGTAGAAGTGTGGCAGGCGTATTAGTTTTGTAATTCCGTTATACAGACTTTTATACTATTGTATGTTGTCAAATAAAAATTATTTATATTTTTATAAAAAAAAAGTTTCATAATACAGGGATCGCAAGCTCAATGACCTCTTGTGTTTTTTATTATACTTATATAACATAATCAACTAATTTATTCTTTTTCTTTCCTTATCTAATAATTTAATAAGATATACAATTCAATCTCTTACATTTATTTTCTTCGCTGATGGTGATGTGAATTTCGTGATGTTTTGTAATAAATAAGATACAGTAGCGGTACGATTTGGTTTGATGACATATAGTTATAAAGTATACACATTTATTGATTATTTCTTCAAAAATAAAAATTAGTGATCATACACTTATATATTACATATTATTTTGATAAAGATTAAAACATGAGTTCCATCCACATTACGCATTTTTTCTTCCAGCGCTATTTTATAGCTTCATATTATTTTTATTATTCACTGATTTTACATTATATTATTACTATTACTATTGCTATTACTATTACTACAATAATAATATATAATATAATAATATAGTAATAAGAACAATGATAAAAAGAAAAAGTAGAAAAATATGCCTATATGCATCATATACATATATGATGATAATTTATGATAACGGAAAAAGAACAATGTGTTCACTTCACGGGACTCTCAATAAATCCTGTTTTTGATTATCTCGACACATAACCACTCGTTGATAGATACGTGTAATATTAACGACCTATAGTAAGTACAAAATGTTTGTTTTGTTTTCGTCCGTTATTGATTTACTTTGTCTTTTTATCTTGTAAACGTATTTGTTCTTAACACATTTGTTTTTATAGCGTTTCTTACTCACAATCAGTCGAAGCATCACGATCTGTAGGCTTAATAATTTTGTCTGGTGAGTGATTTAAAAATGCCAGCAAGAGAAAGCAATATGAAAATAAGAAAAAGTAAGACCAATCCATTGGCCTTGAAAAATTACTGTAGGAAGAAGGGAGAATGAATTTCAGTATTTCAAGAAAAAAAAAAAAAAATAGAAATTAAATTCCAGTTCACCGAACACACCAAGTGGAAATTCACAGAATATATTTTTGAATCTCTATAGATAAGCGCAAATATTTTTAATTTCTTCCCATCTCCTCTATAAATAGAACGTATCAAATATAAATACAGATAAAAATTCTTTTCAATTATCAAGGCGTCGAGTATTATATATTTTATATTCTATAAACATTTAAATGGTGTGGATCTGCAAGTAGATCTTCCTTTTTCTTGTGCAATCATGGATATGTATTAATTTTAAAATCCCGCAATGATTTTATCAGCATTATAAAATTAAAATGTAGTGTATGATAACTGTAGTATATTTATAAATATCCTAGGTCAATATCGAAGATATTAAATTATAGAAATATGTGTTGAATATTTCTTACAATTACACTTAGTCGTCATCTGACGCGAAATAAATCACGGAAATAAAAATAATACATGATTCGACATACACCAATTAGTAATGTTTCATTATGAAAAAAAAAGCAGTACGAGAAGTCGCGAATCTTTTAAAGATACCCAAGAATATCGTATAGGATATTATTAGAGATATCGAGACGAAGACAGAATCGAATTAAAATCTTAAACAAGTCGTCCAAAAATTTTTAACACGTTTGCTACCGTTTTCACAGCGGAGAAGAAATTTCGTTTACAGCCCAGTATTATTTTTGTAAAATTCTTCAAAATATGATACAAGTTTCTATTTATTTCTGCAAAGATAACAATACAACTTATGAGTATATATTATTATACATACATATATGTATATTATATTATATACATACTTTATAATATATTATTATACATACATATATGTACGTGTGTACATGAGCAATATACATATATAATCGAGAGAAAGGAGGTAGAGAAAATAAAGAGAAGAGAGAAAATGAAGGAGAGAATTTGTTTCGAAATATTTCGATTTATTTTCACGAATGAGTTTTGAATGTATTATTTATTTCTAACACTTTTATTAAAATGTACAGGACTTCTATAAATTTTATCCTAGGAATAATAATTGAATTTATATTAGTATTAGCTTACAATGATAAGTTATTAAAGCTGTGTCTAAATATACATCTTCTAATTAAATATTCGGTTGCTTATACCACAACTTGCTAATCGGTTATGTTTCAACGATATTTTTAGTATAAAAATTGTACAAAATAATAATGGAAAATTGTAGGGACTGCAATAGCAAATCTTACTTTTCTTGATATTGTTTTAAAACAGTACGTCAGAAAATTTCATTTTTGCCTAATATTCTATCTGTTAACTTTGAAACCAACGAAAACAAATGAACTGATCAATAATATTTGAAGTAATAATTATCATGTATATAAAGATGAATTAATATAAATTTTCTCTATTCGAAGTTTAGACTACTTATTCTGTTTGTTAATAGAAACAAAAATTATTAATAACAATAATTAATTATTGTCTACGATCTTTACTTTGCACTGTTTATCCAGTTATTTCTATTATTAAGAAGTTTTTAATTTTGCTTATATTTTACTTATAATAATTATTGAAAGTAATTAATTGGAAATTTTTACATAGTTATACCATAGGTGACTGCTATGGTCCCGTTAACAAAACAATAGGGCCAAAATAGACAGAAAGTTACTAAGTATCAAAGATCCGAAGTCGAGTAAATTTTATTAGAAGATAATTCTGACAAATCTCTGACAAAATTATTCTGTCGCTGGTCTCTGATATTTTTCTGTTAAAGAACTTTTTTACAATATTAGTTGCATTAAAGAAATCTGAAAATTCTATTCCATTCACAATAAATTCATATATTATTACAATTATACATATATATATATATATATATATATATATATATATATGTTCTATTTTTATCAATTTGTGTGTGTCTGTATGTATGTATTACTTATAGAGGTTATAAATTATTAACATTATATAATTTTTATTCCTTTAATCCGATGATATTTAACTGATTGTAATGGAACAGAGAAAAACAAACAAAAGTCATTTCTCCACAATAGAAGATTTCTTATCTTAACAAAAAATTTTCTTTTCTTTGACGAAATATTTGTCACGAATCCCAGATATAACAATCGAATTTATTATTTTTTATTTAATGGAAAATTTCAGTCATTTAAAGCTTAATTTTCTTTTTTAAATAAAAAAAACCTACACTTTTTATGATATATTAGGAAACAATATGAATTAAATATTTCCGCAATTCACCAACGAAATTACAAACCTTTTTTGTATCCTTATGTGTTCCTCCGAATTCATAAATTCATTTCTTTCATATATATGTACATTGAGGCTTTCATCTAATGCTTGCTAATTGCCTATCTCGCTCCAACCTCACTACTTACTTTCCTTGTTCAAGACTAACTCGTTCGCCCTTACTCTTTCGACATATTTTACGGTATGCTACTATACGTAATTAATTCTTCATAACACAAGATGAAACTTTATCATCAACCATATAGCTTATTCATAACTATAAATTCTGTTGAAATATCAAATTCCCATTCGTGATAATCGTTCGATTAATCTATTCGTTTCTATCAGTTAATATTCAAGGATAATTTGAACATCAATACATCGATTAATATCACTAGCAATTAGACCGATAACAAATCAATACTATCGATATCAGTTTACAAATCATGATGTCGTATCGAATACTAATTCTAAGTCGTAAGTATTATGTTATGAAAATATTCACGTGTATGCGCGCGTGTGTGTGTATATCGAAAGAGTGCTAAGATTAGTATCTATAATACAGAAACGTAATACTAGTAATATAAATGACATGAGCGGTATGTAAGCGAGAGTATATGACCGATAGAGATGCACATGAGGAGATTACATGATGTCTAGGACTTCGTTTGAAAAGTCCTAAAAGATATATCTGGATACAAGAAAGCGATAATAAGGGAACGAAAGAAAGAAGCGGTAACTAATATGAGAGACTAGGTATCAATGCAGAGAGAGCAGAGAATACAAGAGATCAGAGCAGAGAGTAGAAAACAATAAAGAGTACAAGAGAGTAAAATAGAATAGTTGAATATTATCGAGTATTGACATTGTCGAGCAAATGTACAAACGAGAGAAAGTTTGTATATCTCAGGAAATAATAGAAAAACTGTTAATATTTTTATTTTCTTTGCTGTATCACGAATATTTATACGGCTATCGATACATCTGTGGAAGTATTAATACCCGTTCCGTACTTCTATGAAAATATAAAGACGATTTGTCTTTCAGTCTTTCATCTTTCAGATTTTCGTTCGTTAATCCAAAAAATCGCTATTCGTTTGTTACTGTGTCAATATTAAACATCATCTCCTTTTTATTAAATTATATTATTATTTATTTAATAAAAAATTTATTTAATAAAAAACAATATTAAACATAAGTATCAAACGAGTGTCAATACTTTCATTAGGTATCATCAAACGGAAATTGATTCAATATTATTAGGTATCATCAAACAGAAATTGATTCAATATTATTAGGTATCATCAAATGGATATTGATCCGATATAAACGCTTTTCAACTTGATATCGATTCATTGAAGTATGTCAGTTTCGAAAATTGATATCAAGTACCTACAATTTTAATATATATCGACTCTTCCCATTGAGTGCTTTGATATTGAATTGCTTGGATATCATCAATAATATCAGTATCGATCCGATCATTAGCTATTTTATACATAAAGAATAATGAAAGTTTGTAGAAATCGATCTTCCTTTTCGATAACCGATTGAAATCCAATTTTCAATTAACCATTTAACATATAATACTTTGTAAGTAGACCTAATATTTGTTTGACGACACGAGTCCTCTTTATTGACAATTTTATACGCAAACGAGTATTAAATGGACCTGTACTGTTATATTTACTAATCAAATTCTTATCTCATAAAAAGATAAAGATGAAAGAAACAAGTTACTGTTGCTGAAATGTTTTCAAGATAAGATGATTACGCGCCGTGCCATGTTTCAAGTATCATAATCAATGAATTTTTTATTTCTTTTGAATAGTATTTAATATAAATAAACAACATATTTTTAACAATGTGTTTCCTAATATAAAAAAAAATAAATATTAAAAAAATAAATATTATTTCTAAACATAAAATGTTTCCCATAGAATAAATAAAATAAATATGTATTATAAAAATAATATCCTTAAAAAGGTATAATTTAATAAAAAGGAGATGATATATATATATCATTTTGTTAATTGTGACAAAATATTAACTATTAAAAATTCATGTTTTCTACATTAAAATGTCTGTGTCACGCCAATAATAATCATAAACTGGTAATATTACAGTTATTATTGTAAAGAATTTATTATAACTAATTTTTTAATAATATTGTATTTCTTTTAATCATGTACTAATAATAACAAATTTATTTAATAAAAAAAAATAGATAAGAATGCTTCTTTATAATGACGTTCAACTTCTTGTTAACCCCCAAAACAGCTCGTTGATTTATTCTTCTTCGAAACCAAACTATTTGACTCCGTAGCTTTTTCTAAAACTCCTTATTCCTTCATGTCAGCAATTAAGTGCTGTTTCTCCTACTGTTAATGAATTTGAAACCTCTTAGGTGTTTATTTAATAGCAAAAAATCATCTGTGTCTATCTAACATTACGTCTCCCTATATCAAAAGAAGATTTGATAAAAATATCTTAATGATCCTTTCTAAAGAATTTTGTTCTATTTGTTTCGTCTCTTTCTCTGGAATTTTTTCTATATTCCTTTAAAACAAACCTTTCAAATAATAAAGTACTTCCCATTCTTTTCCTTTTTCTAAATTCTTCTTTTTGCTTCATAATAGCTGGTTTTCCTGCTATACGTATTTTTTCCTCCCCACCCATTAATTTTACATCTATTATACAATTATTCTTCTTAATAAAATTCGAATCTAATATAATATTCTCTGCTATGTTCGCTAAATGTACATTCTGACTTAAATAAAGTTCCCAATACGAATCTATATTAATTTTTGCCATATACCATTTTCAGCCCCCCTATTATCATCGTAAATTCGATTTTATCGAATTAAAATGCTCTATATCTATTGTCCTGAAGTGAGGCTGACGGATCTGTGAGGAATTTTCGTTTTCTGAAAAGGAAAATAATTTCCTTGTTTTCTGTCCTTCGACGAAACTAGGTTATCCCTCTCGTCCTTACCTCGGTGTCACTTTTGAGCTTCAAATAATTCTTTTTCTTCTTTTAGTATTGCAGATACTAGTTCTTAAAATGTCCTCTTTTTCTGTAACGCCAACATTGCTCTATCCTTGTGTTACAGAATTTCTTTCTCGTCTCGTCCTGCTTTCCTAAAATTTTTTCGAAAATTTGTAGGGACGTTTCATCTTTCTTTCATTTCTAAAAACAGAATCATTGACTGATTTGAATCTCACAGGCTTCAACAATACTTCATCAAAAGAACGGCACTTAAATTAACAGAAAAGAAATTCAGCAGAATCGTCACTTCAATACGAAAATTTGATATTTACATTTATATTTTACAATGATATAAATACGTATATGTATTATTTTTCTAAGTAATATTATTGTCAATTTATTGTTACAACACATTTTTTTAGATAGTAAGAGCAATATGGCAAGATAAACGAAAGATGCAGAAATACAGTACTTTTTGCAATAGGATATAAATATATTTATTAACATCTTTTGATAATATTATTACCTCCTAAATCATATTATTATAATATTATTATAATGAATTGTTTTAAGCAGATGCAAACAAAAAAAAATGCATTTAGTTATTCGAGTATCTGAGGAGAAGCTATGTCTAACTAGAAGACATACGAAGAATCTATATTGATTTTGTACCAGCTGTTCTGTAAAAATTGATAATTATACTGATGTCTTACAATCAGTTTAGTTCTTCAATTTTTGTTGTGGATGTACTACAAAATAATGAATACAAAACGTACTGGCATAGAAGCGTTACTACCGATAAAACAACATTACACAATAAACTGGAGATCACACTAATCCACAAACACAAGAAAATAACACAACTAATTGAAATAGCCATAACAAATACAATAAACATATAAAAGAAAACAGGAAGATAGTAAATATAGGAAGAAAATAGAAAAATACATTGAAGCAGCTAAAAAAAATCAGAAAATTATGATATAAACAAAATAGTAGTAATTCTGATCATATTATCAACCAAAGGAGCCATAATACACAACATATGCATACTGTCATTATATACAAACATATATATACAGTTACGGCATTTAAGAAAGTCTATTACTCGTATCATATAATAGATCAGATTTATAATTCCGTAATATCTTTATCGAACAATATTGATTCAAATATTTTATTAATTCTAATAGCAATTTTAAATTACCGAAAATATTGAAATACTACTGTATTTAATCCTTTTCTAATGTACGCTGCATTTCAACTCCATTCATATTATCTATGTCAATAATAATGTATTCGTTAGTTTTTTATATTTAATTAATTAAATAATTAAATTCTCATGAAAACGCTCCTGAAATATAATATATTCCGACTTGCTTTTTTCAACTTAATAGTAGTTGTCTAATTTTCTTTTCGATTTTTTTCAATAATTTTGATTACTTATTATCTTCTATTTTTTTCCAATTCCGAATTCTTTTTCTTCTCGCACTTCGTCCAGTGCTAGATTTATGCGGGGACAAATGACATCTACATTCTTACAAAGATCGGTTGTATTTTTCATTCCTCCCAACTATTGCTTTTAGCTTTACCTTTATTTACAACAAAAGCAATATTTGCAGTATCGTCGGTAGGAAGAATCTAATACTCCGAGAAAGCCAAGTAATGTTATTAATCCTCCTCACTTCGATATAGTCAATTTCCTCTTTTTCTTAACTTCTTAGGAAAGGATGAGTCACGAGTAATATCACAATCTCTAAGTGAATTTATCCTATTCAAACTTATGGAACCATATTCTATAAAGGGAAGAACCATAACAACTGACAATTTTTTTAGAAGCTTACCGTTTGTATCAAAATTACTAGCAAAAAGAATAACACTAGTTAGTACTATATGCGGAAAAAATAAATTATTTTATAAATAAAAAAATTTGTAAAACAAAGAAAGATACTATGGCTCGTTTTTCGTCATTACTTTCTAGATGAAATGGGATTGTTCTCACAATTCTCACAATTCGAGATTCTAAGCATTGTGTGTCGGGTCATGAAAAGGAGCAATGAAAAATCATAGAGTACATCAACTCCTTTATAACATTCAGCAAACCAATGTTCATGCAATTGACTATGTTGGTTTATCTACTAAATCGATTATTAAGATTCGGAAGGAAGGTTCCAAATTTGTATAAGAAGAAAAAAATATAAAGGAAAATGGAAAAGATATTTCACTTTTTTGAAGATGAAAAAGTAAAAATAAGGAATATTATGTATGACTACATTAAATAAAAAATTTTATCAAGTACGTCTCAATTACGAGTACCTATTCGGGAAAAAATACATTTTCCGTGAGAACTACACAGTCTCCAGAAATTCTTGAAAAACTGTTCAAGCAGTGGAGGAATAATAACAGTATCTGTAAAATTTTAATAAACAGGCCAAATATTTGTGTTTCCGTAGCGAGGGAAATATATAAAAACGATTGATTATTGCAGATCTCAGAATAGAAATATGAAATATATTGACGAAGAATACGCTAGTTAATAAACAATGCTCTATTTAGTTTCGATAAATATAGACGAACGAAGAAAATGTTTGATGTTTTAAAAAATACGTATAAGTATCTTTCATTGTTATATAGTAGTCCACGATGAAGGAGAACATGGATTTATGGATGGAGCTAAATTAATTTTTAAAACAAATACTATAATTGGCGACTAATATAGCCAAATGAATACGTAGAAATTTGGAAAATAGATATAAGAAAATTTAATTCCAAAGATCCCAGTTAATTCTGTGATAGAATTCTAGTGATAGATAATATACCGTCGTATCACCTGACTGAAGTTAATAAAGCAATATACTGCAAAGAAAGACATGATTAAAAGACTCTTAAAAAATAAAGTCCCTCATTTATAAAATACGAAAAAATATCAATTATTTGCCCTGATAAATCGAAATAAAAATAATGAAAAAATATTTATAGTCAATGTAGCAGTTCATAAAACTGCATGGTCATAACGTTTTAAGAGTACCTCCGTGTATGTGTAAGCTAAACCCCATCGAACTAGTATAGACAGAAATGGAACGAAATCCTTCTACTTTAACACGTAATGAATTGACTGATAGATTAGCTGATCCAAATAAATTTATCATAACAGATAGCTGCAAGGAATACTGTCAGCACACATCAAAGGTTCAGAAACCCTACTGAGATAAAGGCAGTTTAATGGAGAATGTATTAGAAATGTTATCATTACAAAATAATGATAGCGAGAATGACAATAAAAGTGATTCAAGTGACAAAGATACTATTTCTGAAAATTCTGAGGGAAAAGCAATTTACCTCGGAATTTATTTAAATTCTGACTAAAAAATTAATAAACCTTAAAATTTATTTCGACATCGAATTTATATTGAGAATAAAGAGAACTTAGTATTGAAGAATATTTTTTCATTATGTTAATAGCTAGAAATCCGGAACTATATTCATGATTTGACATTGAATTCATCGTTTGCTCTGTCTCATTTGTTCCTAATAGATCTTATTTATTATCTACTAATCTAGTCATTATCGTCACTTGATATAATTAGTATGTCTGACTGTTTCAACAAGACAGAGCAGAAAATATGTGTGAGAAAAGACCTCTCCTTTCATTCTGATCAATTAGATTCATATTCCTTCCGCAGAACTTTCTATCTCTACACAATAACAATCTAAATTTGTGAGAACGTAACAGACATTCCAAGTAAAGATCAATGATAGACATTAAAGAAACACGATGAACTTCGGAGAAAGATAACTGAACTCGACGCACAGTTCTGTAATGAAATTATTTTTATTGTCGAACATCGATGTGTTGTTAAATAAATGAAAATACGATGTTGCACGTTATAATTCGTAAAAATCAATATTATCAAAATAAAAATTACAAATCTGGTTTGTTATGAATTTTATGAATGTGGGAGATCAGATTTCCGGTGTCTTATAGACTCTATGCCAGTTAAAACTGTGTTTTTCGGCTGGCGATTATTTGTTTGCGGTAGTTATTAATCCTTTTCGTACGGTACTCATGGTCGCGATAAATTAAAATGGTTCACCGATAAATTAAACAGCGAATAATGTTACCTAGATAAAAAATAGTCGATCTTTTGCGAATTTTTGCAATATTTTAATAATCATTTATTATATATCGTTTACTATATCTTTTGTTATACTTCTTGTTCCTTTTATAATACATCCTATATTATTTCCTTATTGTAATAGTCGAGGCGTCGAACTCACAATAGTTTTGTCTCACGAATGATTTAAAAATGCCAGCAAAAAAAGGAAATCTGACAAGAAAAAACAGGCGCAATTCATTGGTCTATACCATCCGGTGACACTACGTTGATGCCACACGAAAATTTTCACACAGATGCTGGTAAGACCATACAAGTTGGAATCTGCGAAGCTATCGCATAAATGCCTATAACATACTGCTAGTGTTCTACACAAGGCAACAATTAATTACAGGTTGCAATACGATCATATTAACCCATTTTCTTGTTTCTAACTTTTTAATAAAGCAAAAAATTGTACCCTTTGATAATGGCAAACGAAAAAGAAAATACGTTTATACTAGATAAATAATTTATCCGATGTTCCTATTGAATTTTGGGATACATATTCAGATAAGAAATAAACCCAAACATGTTCGAATGGCTCCAAAGTCCGAAATGATCTGACTTCGCGCCATAAAACGTATTACCATGTGACACAGAATATTGGATGAAGATAATGATATTAAAGTGATAAGATTTTGGTTTACTGAAAAACAATAAGAAATTCGAAAACTCCACAGAACCTAACTCCTAATTAATAACCTATTCTCCAGAGAACTACAAAACGTAGAAGATTTCGCAGATTTATTTATTAAAGTGGATTTAATTGAATTTATTAGTATGGAAACTAATATACACAGAATTCTGATAAGAGTAAGTAATATAAAAAAAGTTTCTTATTTTTATATTATTTTTCAAAGTCACTACACGCGAACTTAAAAAGTAGGTTGCCTTAGCAATTCTTATGATTCATATGATCTTATTGATAAAAAAAACCGTGGATAAATGATTATTGGTCAACGAATTCGTTACGGGAAACTTCAATATTTCGTGAAACTATAACTCATAATAGAATTACAGAAATATTATCATTTTTACATTATTTCGATAACAGCAGTATGCCCGACAATACTGATTGACTCTTTAAGGTGCAATCCATAATAGATTATTTCTCAAAAAAGTTTTGAGAAACCTTTAATCCTAGGCAAAATATTTTCATCGACGAAGATATGATACAATAACGTGAATGACCGAGTTTCGTAATTTATAATCCTTCGCAAATTACTAAGTATGGTATCCTCATCTGAACGTTATGTGATTCCACCATGGAATATATTTCGTGGTTTAAAATATACTCAGGTATTGGATAGACTTTAAAGAGTACGCTGATGGAATTACTGACATATTTTTTTTACATTGGTATCATTTGTACATGAAAAAATATTACAACAGCATCGAACTTGCGGTGAATTTATTTAGGAAAAAAATCGGGATCTGCGAAAAAATATCTCAAAATGAGGATTCCCGACTAAATTAAAGAATTTTTAACTGAATATTTTCCAAACTCGATTACAACAAGTACATGAAAGAAGTGAATCAAGCTTATCAATTTCTCAGGTATTTCTAATTATTATAGAAAAACTATGAGATGGTAAAAAAAGAGGCCTCTTTATACCTCTTTATACCTCTTTATACCTCTTTATATCTCTTATATCTCTTCAATGCAACGAATACCGTCATGGTCGATTTCTTCTTTTAGACAAATAATTCTTATCTCAGCAACTTCTGACATTAACCTGTATCCGTATACCAAAAAGTTTCAGATACAATAGCATAGTATATACCCATGTGATATTTAAGAAGCATTGTATATATATAGATATTATTTCAGATACCATGCAGGCGTTAATATTGGAATTTTTTTCCGATGTATCCTTAGTCTTAATTTTCCTAATCAAATCTCATATACTACATTATAATTTTATGATGCTAACGAAACTATTGCAGTATTCTGAAACTCGATACATATCCGCAACTATACAAGAAAAAGGAACATGCACTTTTATAGAACGAATGCTGTTTATAAATAAATGCAATATTTACTACTCGAAAGCCTGACAATTAAAATGAATTTTTATCATTATTTATAATTGCGCTCTGTTTAGATAGATCTATTTACAGAAGATATGAAGAGGAATTAAAAATATTCACACTTATTACCTGTACAGATTCCAAAATTGAATTCTGTGAAATTAACAATTGTAGGTGTACGATTTGCTAGGTAGATTTCTATTTATATTTTCTAGAAATATTTCTTTGCTTTTCTTTCTATAGTAATTTTTTAACTCTGAATCGTTTATACGTGTAACTAACTTTTTTTTTCTGACACAGATAAGTATCGTATAGATTCTTCCGCTCGTCACCGGTATTATTCGAAAGATCGTAAGACGTAAGATTTCTTAATCTCTAAATTTTTAATCCTATCCTTCCATTTTTGCGAAATTTAGAGGATGTAAATAAATGTGATTTATTATTATTATATATATGTTTATTATTTATGCGAATATTCAATATTTTTTTTTAAGTAGTCAGCGGCAAAACAATCTCAGAAATGTAAAGAAACTCCACATTGTAGATTTCCCTTGCTTATTTTATTTGCATAATACGCCCTGCATGTTCTTTTGTATTTATCAATTTGAGTAATTTGTATCAACTAGTATTGCTTTAGCTGCCCGGAAACTTTGTCAATCAAATTACGATGTGAAGCATGATGTGTTGTTGCAGAGATTTACAAGTTTTCTTCAGTATTGGGTAAATTATCATTTAACCTTCAGCTACTGAAAAAGCTTCACATATTTTCAGTAAGAAATTATTAAAACGTAGATTTTTGGTTCTTACACTAAAGTGTTGATATATTTCGAACAAATTAAATAGAGCACTGGTTTTGACTTCTATGAGAAATGTAGAGATCGCGGATATCATTGTGTAGTGAAGCAACAACTTCTAAGACTAATCACCTATGGGGGATGCTAATCGGTATTTTTTATGAAATACAATTGGCAAGGCATTGTATTGCAGTTAACGTGTTCGGTTTAATATAAAACGTCGATAATGATGTGATGGAATTATAGAATTTTTATTGTCAAATTTATAGGTAGCAAAAGAATCAACTTTTCCCTATGCGGTTCATACCAAACCCAATGTGAAGGTGCTCTCATTAGTAAGAATTCCAGTAGTGTATTGCATCGTGAAATAAATAATAAATTATCAAGTAAAAATATAGGCAACTTTATTTTACAATATGTACATAAAAAAACCAAGTATGTTTTTCTCGAAGAGGAAGAAATCGTCTGCATCTCGCAAAGAAATTTTATACTGAAAACATCGACGGTGATTATGCAGCTAACACATCTTGCCCTCAGGCATATGATGTTTGTGATGAGAACTTAATCTATGCTAGAAATCAATTTGTAAAATTCTTGAAAAAAAGACCCCTTCAAAACCGAACGCGAAATTAACGAACAAGTAATTTCATTCGAGTGGAACGAGCAGCGTCGAAAATGAATAACTGCTTCAATGTCCGGAGAAAAAATGTAGAAGGTCATACACTTCTTATCCAAAATTAATAGAATTAATTTGATATCCTTGCTTTAAAGAAACCAATAATACCAAGTGGGGAATTGATAAAGAGCCATTAGCACTTAAACAACTCTCCACCGAATACGAGTTCGATATTGAAGGTAGTGGTCTGATTATTGATAAAAATCAACGATTCTAAGCGGTTTTTTCAAATAGGCTAATTTGTACTGATATCATAATTGAAGTCAAATGCCCAACTTCAGTGAAGGATTAAACATCAATAAAAGAAACTTAAAAAAATTACGTTCATACATCATAAAATGAAATGCCGAACATGAAAGATAAGTACATGTACTACCTGCAAAGTCTTTTATTCGTAACGTAAAGATAATAACATTATTTTATTACTTAGACACCATAAGAAACAGTTGTCCATAGATCGAAAAAAATGACCGCTTTTGGTCAGCAAAAATGGAAAATAAATTTACGGTTTTTTATCTCAAGTGCTTTCTACCTGATTCGAGAATTGGCGCGTATTTTATAAGCATAATGTACTTATGACTACCAATTGTTGGTTCCTAAATAATAAAATGCCTACAAAATGAAAATGAGTAGCCTTAAAGAACAAAAATTGTAACATTAACAAAAAATGTTATTACACGATTTCTATAACAATTTTGTGTTTATTACAGAATGAAATAATAATCGAAGAGATTCGGATATACATATCTATTGCCAAAATTAGGTGTATTTTAACATGTCGATACGTAAATGAGGACAAAATAAAAGTTAATTTCTTAGATTTTTTTCAAGACAAGAATAGTGCATGCTAACATTTCGAATATGCATTATGTAAACATAATTAGTCGGTGTGTATTATTATTTAGATTTCTATTAAGAATGTAAATGTTATATAGAGAAAACACAACTTGTTTGCGTTTGTAGTATAGGCTTCATATTGAAAGCAATTGTAACGTTGGTTACAAGAGGTACTAAAGATAGCGGGAAACGAACGAACTTATATGCTGCGCAAATAATATCAGAACAGCAGCTACATACTAGATACTAGCTACAGACTAGATAAATGGTCTAAAACGAATCCTAATGAAATAAAACGATTTTTTGGTCGTATTATATGGATTGAACTAGTGCGATTATCTAAAATTCATTCGTAAAAGTAGAGATGAAGGATAGAAGCAGATATGCACAAGTACAGTGACATCTAGAAATCAATTTGGATCACTTCTGAAGTTTATTATTTTTAGTAAGCATGAAGAAAACGATCCTAATAATAGATTATCTAAAATTATTCGTATTATTGATATAAACAGCAATTTGAAGAAATATTACAATCCAAATGAACCATTAGCGCCATTTCATATAATAAAACTTCGATAATATTTAGGCTAACAAAAATGTTATAGATACGGAATAAAAGATTATAAATTATGTGGTAACACAAGATACACTTATTCCTTTCAAATATAAGCGGAAAAAGGAGAAATATAGATAAAATACTAAGAAACAAATCGTCTGTGATTGTAATGTCGTTTTGCAAGGATATATTTGGCAAAGATAATTGGTATACAAGTGTTGATCTGGAGAAAAAATTAATCCCAATGCATACGTATTTAGTGGATATTCTACGAAAAAATTGACGAAGAAATCCATATTTCAAAAATCAAAACGTGGAGATGTTATGTCTTGATAAAATAAAAAAAAAAAATGAAAGTATTAAAATATAAGAATAAGGGAGATGTATTGTTCTTCTTTACGAAACATTCACCAAATTGGCTATTGTACATAACAAATCTCACGCATATAAAAATCCAAAAAATAGTTGTGAAATAAAAATTAAGGAAATCTTCAATCGATTCATCTGACCAAATGATCACATATAGTTCACCACTGTATCGACCGTAAAATGATACAGGAAATTAGTAGTAGAACTGTTATTAAATACATGCATTGTAAATGCAATGGTATTGTTCGAACAGGTAATTCGCAGAAACATTGAAATTCCCGATTTTAGAATAAAAGTAGTTCTGTATTAAACGAAACATCGCGAAGGTAAAATTGAGGATTACATTTCTCCATGTGAGAACTTACTGAAAAAATCACGTCATGAAATGAAAGAATACCCGAAAATTACAATGACTACTTCGCCAGAAAAAATTTCATCGCAAGTGTTTATTCTAACTATTTATAATGAATTTGTACTATTTGGTACTAGAATGGACTTTATTGATACACGTGTAATTTTTCTATACGAGTTCAAACTAGACGATAATGCTGCGATAACCACACACACTATAAATCAGGTATTTAAGGAGGACACTGTAAAGGAGAGGGAAATTTCGTTCTAGAGATTTATCACTATTAAAATGAACTGTGTGGAAGACCGAAGTTGTTTGTGAATAATGATGTTTTGAAGTCATTAATGGAAATGAATTCAAGTGTAACAGCAAAACAACCTGCTGTCAGAATGAAGGACACCTTCCCGCTATTAAAAAGATCAAAAAATGAATAAATAGATATCACATGAATTGATTGATCAATGTAAATTTAATTGGTTGAACGGATGTGTCATGGATTTTTGATGATAATAAAGAAAGATCTGTTCGATAGCTTGACAGAAATGTGACACCTACTCATGCTCCGACATCATCACTTTGCCCATATAAAATTTTAATGATAATTTCATGGAATGTAAGTGGGAAGATTCATTACTCATACCTACGAACTGGGGAACAAACTCACTACCACTACATTACTGAACATTACTGCCAATACATTGATCAAATTCAGAAAAAATTAAAAATCCAACGCTCATCGTACACCAATACTTCTTCACGACAATGTTTGACCGCATACGTCGCAACATATAATCATAAAATTGATTGATTTAAAGTATGAAACTTTGCAATATCTATCGCATTCATCCGACCGACTTTCAACATACTATCATTTCTTTAAATAGCTCGAACTATTTTTACGCAATAAATACTTCGAAAATGAAGAGCGAAGTTTATCGACTCAAAATACTAAAACTTTTTTAAGAAAAACATTAAAAACTCATTGGGAAAAGTGTATCGAAGTAACTAGAGCCTATTTTGATTAAGTAAACATTTTGTAAGGAAAGATATGATTTTAATATAAAAAGATAAAAAGAAAAATCCGACATTTCTTATCCACCAATTTAATTGTACACGGTGTAATCAATCAGTACATCGACAGATTCATACTCGTCCTTAGCAAACATTGCATTCAAGAATATATAGTCAAACTAATTGCATTTAAAGCATTTCGGTTTCAATATTAACTTACAATTTTTAGACAAGTATCCCATTATTGCCATAATTATAAAATAGCATAGTCTTAATTTGGAACTCCAATCTTTTCGAGAATTTATGCGTATTCTCGAGCATTTTTGAATTTACGTTTTGTTTACTTCTCAAAATTTCCTCATAAACTTGTAAACGTTCCTTAAAATCATGCAATCCTTTTGCTCCATACAAGATAGGTTTCTTTCTTTCGCCATCAATAATTACACGAAGTACATGCTATCTTGATGCCTCATCCTTAACCGTTCCTCTAACAACCAACTTTTTCATTACCAAATAGTATTCTCGTAATAATTTTTGCTTTTTCATTCTTCTTTCAGACAACATTTAATATAATGAAATATTATTGATTTTAGTGGAGAATTCATACTTCAGAATAGCCTTTAAGTCCAATTTCGCTCGAAATGTGACTTCAACGATAGATACGGAAAATAATAAAATAATAACTCATTAAAAAAATGTCTCTTCTCTGGATTCACCGTATCCGTGTATGTGCTTGTTAGGTACATTCGTCCCCTTCACACCGTCGGAGCACGTAAATTGAAGAACTGAGTTGACATCGAGACATCAAAGAGAATGCATGATAATCGATTTTTATAGAACAACTAGTTCCAAGTCAATACGTATTCTATAAGAGAAACGAAACGTACGATTTATACACAGAGATAGATGCCCTTGACAAACTCAATTGACCTTAGGTGCAAAACTTTATTCCATTTGTCTACAACAATTTATGATATAATAACAATAAGTTGATAACAATACTGTAAATAATGTATTATTTATATTATTATAATATTATTTAAGATGATTAATAATCTATGATATTATTAATCTTTTATAATATTATTTTAATAAGCCTTGAACAAATGATTCTGTAGCCAAAATAAGGAAATATGTTTTCTGCTCCTTATGTCAATAAGAATAAGCGTCAGAGATATTGAGATTGTTAAATTTTTGAAAAATTTGTATAATTAGTTATCTTCACGTAGAAACGTAGCTAAAAATGTAGGAATTTTATAAGTAACGTGAAACAAATGGCAATCGTAATTCAGAAATTGTGGATTCAAGGCTATATATTTCCGTCAGTTATTCTTAATTGAATAGATGTAAACAAACCTGATGAACTAATTTATCTTTTTCTCAATTACATTTACAATTACATTAAAACTCAAGTTTAAAAACTAATCGCTTATCAGTTTATTGAATTCCTTCAGTCTTATTAAGCTAACTAACCTTGTTATCATATCTGCAGATATATCATTATTATCCCAATATATTATGTCAATCGCCCTATTTTCCTTGAGGTCTCATATGAAATAGTATAAAGTGTCTATATCTTGCTAGAAATTACCATTTTAATCCCTTATAACTTGAATAGCTAAATAATTTTTTATACTTCCAAGTTGTGAGATAATGAACGAATTTAAACATTTCTTTTCTACTCGTGTGATTTCACTTGTACCTTTTGATGCTATTAAGATATTATCTACGTATATAATTATATAGCTTTCTATTTTACTGATTTCTTTTATATATAATCGCTTTTACCTTTCTTATATTTACAGAAGAAAAAATATGTCATCTCACGTGATGGTTTTTCGCACAAACTCAAAACAAATTGCGTCCTTGATAATTTCAACACATAACCACCCATCGGTAGATACATTTAATACTAACTACAAAAAATAACAGATAAAAAACGTTTTTTTCTTTTTGTCCGTTTTGGTTTTTTCTTAGCTTTCTACATTTTGATAATATCACTAGTTCGTAATGCATTTATTTTATTCAATTTTTTAGTTACAATCATTACTTACAAGCGTTACTTACGATAAGCTTACTAGTTTTATAGTACGTAAATCTACAAGTGGCGAATATTCGCAATTACAAAAAATTTCTGTCGTAATAAATATACCATACTTTTACATGGGTAAAATACCATGCTATTTGTATCTGAAGATTTATGTGATAAAGACGTATAAACTAAAGTCTTAATCTGCACGAGAGAAGGTATCGATTGTTCCTCTGAAAGCAGAGGTTGAACACAACTATATTCCTTGTATCGCTGTCGTCGCTGATGGATAATGGTTCAAAAGATCGTATAAAATTCATTATAATTCAATATTAGGTATTACCGCAAACGTCGATTTCGTAAGCAAAAAATGTTATATATTGAGATTCGAAATAAATTCTTCTGTGTGACGTTCTTTTTGCAACGGGTAAATCGTGTGTAAGTCGCTCTTCAATCAATGTTTTGAAAATGTTTATATCAATCGATGTCGCAAATGGAACGCGATAATTGAGAATTTTTTTTACCCATATGTAATGGTATATTAGAACGTTGATAACCGTTGATATTCAGAACGTGATATACTGAAGCGTCGATATTCATGGTCTTAGATATATCAAATTGATCGGGAATGGGGACAACAATTTCACAATTATATATCACGAAATTAAAATAGCCGTTTGGAGGTTCTTTACTTAAGTAAAAATTACAGTATCGTCATATAGCGGAATACCTACCGTCATGCAACGAAATTTAAAACGTTTGTGAACTGCTGTTACGGCAATCATTAAACATCGTAAAGGCCAAAAATCAACTTCTATATAGTAACGTGGAAGGATTGCACAAAGATATTCGTAATGGACCTTACCATGTTTTCGGCCATCATAGAAAATGTAGAAATTGCGGGTAATACTAAAGCGATCAAACAAAGCCAATTTGAGACTAACCACTTACAGAGAAACCACTGGCATTGTTTATGAAGTAAAATTGGCAATTTATCGCAATTTGGTCAACGCGTCCTGTTCTACATGTGACGTCGATAATAATGTGAATTAATCGCCTAATGTCTTCTATATTGCCAAATTTATAGGTAGCAAAATGGACTGTTATTAGTATGAATTCCGGAGAAACTTTGCATCGTGAAATAAATAATGAATTGTCAAATAAAAATACAGCCAACTTTATTCTACAATATGTAAATGAAAAGAGTCCAATTCGTGATTCGTAAAGTCGAAGAAACCCTCGCGTCCCGCGAAAAAATTTCATTTTCATATTCAAATTATCGACGGTGATCACGAATTAAACACAGCTTGTCTTCAAGCATTTATGAGACGAGGACTTAATTTATGCTAAAAACTAATTTGCAAAATTGTTGAAAGAAGGAGATCTTTCAAAGTCCATCACGAAACTCGTAGACAAATGATTTCGTTTAAATGAAGTGAACAGTTTCGAAAATGAGTAACATAGAAGAAATATACAAAAGCAGACTGCCCACTTCTTGTTCAAAATTAGTAGAATCTATTCGGTATTTCTGCTTCAAGTAAAATATTAATACCAGGTGTGGAACTGAAAAAGTGCCATTGGCAATTAAACAATTCTCCATCGAGTACAGGCCCGATATTGAAAATAATGGGTTAATTATTGATAAAAAATTAATCGTTTTTGCCGTTTACTTCAGAATGACTAATTGACTCACTGAAGTCAAACGCCCAGCTACAGTGAAGAATTGGCACCAATCAAGATAAACAAATGCTCCGACAAATGATATGCCGAAGATGATAAATCTAGACGTACGCATACCGAGTTAAAGGTGTTTTACACGTTACTCAATGACATTGTTATTATATTCTTTGGACATCAAAAATAATGATTGGCGATGAAATTGAAGTAAATTACCTCTTTTTAATAAAAACAACGGGAAAGAAGCTTATGATTTTTTACAACGAACAGCCTTCGTCGAAAATAATTTATTCTCGTAAAACTCACAATTCAGATTCGGGAATGGGCGTTTATTTTAGAAAATTTTAATACTAGGTGTTTAAAACCATCATCAATCCTAAGTTTTAAATAAAAATATGCAATTATTGACTTTACTATTATAATATCGAATGTAAATAATATACATGATACTTAAATGTGTTCTTATCATTATCCTTTTCATTACTATGGGCAACTATAGTCGCTCTCCATAAAATGCCATTGACGTATTATGGTCGACTATAGTCGTTCTCCATAAAATGCCATTGACATATTATGGTCGACTAAAGTTGCTCTACATAAGATGCCACTGACATACTACGAGCAATTATAGTCGCTTTGCATAAGATGTCACGTATTGTACATATGACGAGCGATTGGAATTATTGCACATGGAGTATCTTTTTTTGGAACTGTAGCATCAGTCTTTTGTTTTTGTCATTTATTTCTCACGAGATTGGTCAATCATGAAAGTTGTCATAACAATTTAATTGCACTCGTCCGAATGTTCGCAACGAATAAAGTTAGTGCCTACTGAAGAAAGATAACTCGCTTTGTATCAACAACAGACACAAAGGTATACTTTGTTATTTTTAAAATTTTTTCACCTTTATTTAAATTTAGTATTTTTTAACAGATTTTATCTCACCCCTTAAAATGATGAAAAATAAGACAGGAAAACGGATTAATATAGATCAGAATTATTCAGAGCTATCATAAAATGAACAAATAAATTTAAATTTGGCGCAAGAAGGACGTAAGACAAATAATAAAAGAAATAGAGAAAATACGTTCGATACGTCCGAATCTGAAGAAGAAAATTCAATTGAATCTGGAAAAGATAGCAGAGAAAGAATCCGTTGCGAAAGTATATTGTGTGTGGAAAAAATGACAGGAAGAGCGAATAGCGATACCGTGTCTGATTTGCGATGTTGGTTTATGTGTAACACCGTATTTCGAACAATATCACACATGATACCATTAATAACAGTTATTATTATCATACAATTATATCATACTATTATATACTATAATTTTATATGATTCTAAAATGTAATTAAAAGTGAGTGTGTTTTGAACTTATAGATACCCCGTTTTGAGGAAAGCCCCCCCCCCCCCCTCCAATAAACACCGTCATAGCAATTCGGACTATAATGAGGCGTAAACGCAGCCATTTTCGATATTTCTGGAGCATCGTGCACATTTTTTGCGCGGCGGTTTGTTCAGCAAGAATGTGGTGGCAGAGAAATCGCTCGTAGCGAAAGAGTTTTTATTATATTATATTAGTAATAAAAGCAGTATTAGGATAGAGTAAACTAGTCCCACAGCAGAAATCTTGTAAAAAAATAGTTCTAGCACGTAAGAAATGTGGAAATAAACTCAAGTTTTAATTTATATTAAAATAATATAATATATAAATATTCATAAATAATTTTTGACGAAACAGTCAAGAAAATTTGGTTTTTTATCGCAAATTAATATACTAGTTATATATATTTCAAATATATTAGTTATTTTCTAAACCGTGAACAAATGCATACCGACATATCTATTGCATCTAGCACAAATCACTACGAGACCCACTGTCGAAAAAAGATATATACTTGTCGCTGAAGTTAAACACGATTCAAAGGAAAGGTAAGGAGCAGTCTTTAATGCGAGTATATACTGTTTTCCTATCGATATCGTCGTTCGCATAAGCTCACATAAATAGTGTATCAAATCAAGTATCTCCTTTGTTTTTCTATTCAAATCTTTTGGAAATGATTTCCTTGATTTCTTTTCTTTAATATTTCATGTCTTCTTTGATCCACAGTTCTTTATTTCCACCTTCATTGCAAGTTCTTTAGCGAATACTTTATAGTATCCGGATCACCATGTCCTAATTTCTTGTGCCATGTGTAAAGTATGTAGAAATCGTTATATTTAATAGCAGTCATTGTACTTATATGATTTGTCCAAAAATACATATCGTATTGTCCGTGAACATGTTACAATCGTTCGATTTGCATAAAAGCTATGCGCCGAGAAATAAGTTGCTTAATATTAGATCTAGTTGAGAAAGATCCAATGTTACGAGTATAGTGATGTGTTCGCAATTTAGAGATTCAATATAACATTTATACGCCACCACAGTATTCGAATTAACTCCTGGGAATATGGTGGTGGGAAATTGCTGATATCCTTAGGTAATTTTATTCAGGTTACTCTTAAACCACAATCAATTCTAAATCGAACCACGAAAAGTCAATTGCCTGAAAAATTTTTTCGTAATTCTTGATGAGCGTTGCTATTGGCTTTGAAATTTATATCTGATTGATTAAAATATGATATAATTGGTTATAGGATATGATTGATACAATTGACCTTAGTAAAATGCTAGTAGATGCTTCGTTATTTGTAGATGAGTTGTCTGCATTGTCAATATTATCGATCATCGATGATTGAGTAACTGGTATCATAAATACATCTTTCAACGCTTTTCGGCACAATCAAAATTCTCTCATTTTTGAGTACGCTGTCTTTCACGGGATGCTTTTATACTTTCTGTACTTGCTTTTTTCGGCTTTGTTTTAATAATATCAATTAATATCACTCAAAATTAATATAGCATTAAATACAAAATTACCTAATAATAATTATAATACAAATCAAGAGTATATAACGTGTTATTGAACAGTGTATACGACAAAAAACGTTTAGATGAAACGATTGTAAGTTACTTCACTGTGACTACAGACACGAATTCAGAAGGAAATAAAAACTATATATCTTGAATGCGCTCGTCTCGCTATAGCTGACTATGAGGGATGAATTAAACGGAACTAATCTTTCACCTCTTTTCAAATCCCAACTCACAAGAATGCGCCACATGAAAAGCAACTGTGATAATCACCATACTCATTATACGTTTCAGTGGGATTATTTCGTTTTTCGTTTCACATCATTTCGAACTCGAACTATCACGCCCTAAGAAGTTTCACTTCAACTACACTTCATTCGTTTTCATCCGTTAACATTTTTCTTGGCCTTTGTGCCTATACACTTACATATTATATAATATTTTCATAAAAATCAAAACAAGAGTTCATTTCCATACTATCTATAAGATACAACTTCTATTCGTGGTTTGCCCAGTAGAAGTAATCCACTTTATACTATTACTCTTGTAATTATTATTATAATACTAATATATAATATAATAATAACAACAAAGATAAGAAGACGTCGACGTACTTAATATACATCACGCACATTCTACAAATACATATGATGATGGTGATTTACAATAAGAAAAAAAGAAAGAACGTGATATTTTTTCTTGTGCAAACTCTCAACAAATTGTGTCCTTGATAACTTCGACACTTCATTACCCACCAATAGTTACGTCTGATATTAATGAGATAGAATGCCAAATACGAAACAACTTTTTTATGTTTTCGTCCGTTATTGTTCTTCTTGTCTTTGTGCCTTATAAATATATCACTAATTCGTTATACACTTGTTTTTATACCACTATCAATTGCAACATTCTATTAACACTTAATCTACCAAGGGGGGGCGGTCAAAATGACTTGTTTGGCACTTTTCATAAATATTCCTTTTCTAAAAATTTGTATGAATTTTTCTAAAATATGTAAATAATTAATAATATAAAACAATTTTCTTTTTTCTTGTCTTTTTGTTGTAAAATTTTATGTAGTATACATACATATATCAAGATGAGTCATTTCGACCCCACGGAACGTAGGTAAACTTGAATCTTAGAAGTTTCTTGTATTATTTTCGTGTAATTCAGATACATTTTTAGGAAACTGTGTATATCTTCGTATATATACGTTGTACAAAAATTGTCATAAGATACATGTGTTATGTTTGTTCAATTTTTTCATTCTTACTTTACTTTCTTCATTTTACTACGTGGCCGTAACAATATCTTCGGTTGTTTATAAAAACATGTGACATATCATGAAAGGTAGTGTAAAATCAACATTTTCTTTGATATTTTGCAATATGCTGATATGAGACATAAAAACACCGAAGCAGAAGCGCGTAGAATTTTGTATAACGACTCTATCATTAGCAGAAAAGAATGCACTTATAGCAATTTTCTATGCCTGTGGAGCATACGAAGAAAAGAATTTAAAACTTTCATATTAATGTTCCAAAAAATGGGGATCTATGATTTTCACAAAGTAATGAACAGGAATAAATTCGCCGAAATTATTCTTCGGATAATTGATTTTGATAAGAAAAATGAAAGAAATCAACGATTACAAACAAATAAATTTGCATTAGTTTCAGAACTGTGGAATAAATTTGTGGAAAATAATCAAATGTGTTATAGACCAGGAACTGCCAATATAGTTGATGAACAATTATTCCCGGCCAAAGCCAAATGTAAATATACCATTACAGTATGTAACAGTTTGGTATAAAATTTTGGATCAGATATAAAAAGTAGATATGTTGCAAATGCATTTTCCTACTAGGAAAAGGCGAAATGACATTATCAGTTCCTTTGGGTGAATTTATCGTCCTAAAACTTATGGGACAATATATTGATTGTAAGAAAACATGATATCAGATAATTTTTTTACAAGTTTGTCATTAGCAATCAAACTGATAACTAAATTAGTTGACACCATCAGACAAAATAAGAATTACCTAAACTTACAAAATCAAAAAAGGATAATATGCCTAGCTTCTCGACAATTCTTTACAAAACAGATAATTGTACTCTTACTATATATAGTTCTTGTATACAAGACTAAACTAGATAAAAAAGTATTGTTACTGAGTTCGAAATGTAAGTCTGCTAAAATAAAAAAAGATGGTAAACTTTTGCTTGAAATTATTTCATAACAACATCAAATTTGACATAGATATGATAGATTAAATGACAAGAAAATATACTGTGAAATCTGAATCCCGAAAATGGCCAGTATTTTATAATATCAGAATACAATTATAATATTATATTACAAGTAGTTTATAATATCTTAGATTTTACCGGAATAAATGTCTGGATATTATACAAAGAAACAACAGGAGAAAATATTTCAAGAAAAGACTTCTTATTTCAGTTAGCCAAACAACTTGCAGGTGACTACAAAAATGTAACCGAACAATTTTCAGTAAAAGCAGAAGAAATATCATCAAGTATAACATCACAAAACCAGGCACATATTTCGATAAAATGTAAACAATGTCAAATAGCATATGTACTAATAATAAAACGAAGAATATTTCTGGTATATGTAATAAACGAATCTGTGATACATGCTCTGCTAAAATAATTGTAACATATAAAAAATATCTTTGAATTTTATTCGTAATTATTTTTAAAATTATTATTGTTATTATATTATTATTATTATTATTATTTAGTTTATATTTAAATTTCGCTGATAAAATACGAAAATATATAAAAACGTATAAAATGATACTATGTCTTTTCTTAAATGAATTATTAATTAAAAAAGAACAAGTCATTTTGACTCTTCCGATAGATATAGGTATATTTCAATCGCCGGTTATTTTAGTGTTAAATAAGTTTTGTTTTGCGAGTAATTTAAAAAAAAAAATGTAATCAAAAAAGAGAATCATCCGTAGAGTGCCGGCTCTTATGCTATCTCGTCAAAACTGGCATACGCTACGGAACCATCTATCTCCCGCCATTATTAAGTACACGAACTCAGGAAAACCCAAAATTCCTGCAAGGTGAGCAGTTTTGCCACGGCTGACGTACCCGCAGTGACGAATGGCCGCGTTCACGGGTACGTCTCATGGGAACCACTCACGGTGTCATGTTCCGTGACCCTTATTTCGTAGAATGGGAAGAGAGGATAAGACTATAGATTGCGGGGTGAAAAAATAGGAAATGGCGTACGAGCCCCTTCGATCCCTCCCTGTTCGAGAGTGGGTTGACCTACAGGCGTCCACCCCTACCACCAGGAACTCCGATAATTTTGACTGAAAAGAATCTGAAAACTAAATGCCCTTGATAGAAAAGGTCTTCCTAGAAAAGTCGTCGAAGAGGGAAAAGACTTCAGTCGAGAGGACGAGATGTCTGGTTAAGTACCAGATTTTCAGAGAAAATAAGATATACTGTCAAGATTAAATCCAGCCATACCTTCATAAGTTTTATGAGTTATTTTCATATTTCATAGTTTTATAAGTTATTTTCAATATTTCATACTTTCAATTTTACTTTGGACAAATTTCTTACCTGCAATGTCAGACTTAAATACCTAACCATCCTGTATAATGCAATATAAGTCTAAGCTACTTCTCCATAGCATGGAAATATGCAAAAATTATATTGATACCAAAACCAGGAAAACCACCAATTACATTGGTTAACTATAAACCCATATCTCTCCTTCCAACGATATTTAAAATTCTGGAAAAAATAATCTATTTAAGAATGTATGACAAATGCCAAAATATCCCAAACCACCAGGTCGGATTCAAGAAATACCACGGAACTATCGAACAAATCCACAAACTAGTCACAACTAGATAGCATATGCCTTCTTGGACAAGGGGATCTACAATTGTTTTTTTTCGCTCTGGAGGAAGCCTTCAGCAAAATACCGCACGATAAACTAATCCAAGACCTCCAAGACAAATTACTAGCAGATACATCATCAATCGTAATTAACTATCTCGTGGATGGCATATTTTTCATTGAAATCCTGAGGAAGATGGCAATGCCACAAAAGAATATATTTGGCCCAATCATATTTTCTATCTATATAGCTGTGCCATCCTAAATAAGAAATAATGTCCTCACCTTTGTGGATGATACGATTCTCGCACAAAACAAAAACGGTCAAGACTCGTCACAAAAGCTCCAATAATCAAATCTCCAATCTTCTCAAATTTTCGGAAGAAGAGCTGGCACGTACAGTTTACTCGCAACAGAACGATCCAACATCTATTAAAATAAATAATGAACTCGTTCCGGTTAAAAATGTAATTACGTAACTAAGAATGATCTTGGATAAAAAGCTTACATAGAGAGCGCACATACATCTGATCAGGATATCTTACACAATAGTTGATAAAATATGATGAGTCATATGGCGTAAGTCCCGACTATGTACCAAGAACAAAACACTGCTGTATAAAGTCTTGATAAAACCAATATGGACGTATGGCATAACATTATGGAGCACAGTTGCAAAATCCAACCAAGTCAAAATAAGAGGGTTACAAACCAACGTTATGAAGAAAATACTAAACGCCCCTTAGGGAACTAATATCAATGACATTAAAACCGCACTCAAGTCAATTCTCAGTCAATTCTGAGATTGTTAAGTATCGGAAACGTAACTGGGAAAGATTAGAAAAACATCCAAACCTCATTATACTCGATTGTTTTCGGAAACTACCAATTGAAAGAAAGTTAGGGTAAGGTATTCGCTGGACGACTACCTTTCAACTACACCTTAAATCATTGGACTAAGGGAGATAGAAGAATGAGAACTTAATATTACTTTTACGAAGCGTTAAAATTCCTCAAACATTTAGCTATAATAAAGTGATATATATACATATTTGGTATATTTCTTACACGCGCGAGTATGTATGTATGTATTTACACGATATTATGTAAAAAAAGCATGGTAGCAATTTTTACTAAATATGATTTTAATAGCAAATGATCATCATGTTGGTCGTAGGACAAATAATAATTAGCAGTTAAACTGTCGAAGGACAGTATTAGGCATCAAGTCTAGTTGAGGCATATTTACTTCTTACTGCATAGAAAAGAATAGATTTATTCGCAGTATCGCTAGATAATATAAGCGGTAATGCATAAGCGTACTAATAAACGAATATTTTCGCATTTATTATTATGTGGTTAATTTCATATTCAAACTAATGAAACATTTTCTAGGTATATAAGAGTGAAAAATCTCGGATAAAGATAAATCTCTGACAACAAATCACTACCTAATATATCCACTAACATAAGATGTATAATGCACCGTATACGATTACTAATGCACTGACAAAAACTAAGAAATAGAGAAATCTAAATTTAAACCCATACTAACCCTTTCTCATCCATACGAATAACATATGGGCTGATGCGTAGATATGCAAAAGTTCAACGGGAATTAGTAAATTATTTGCTTAAAAGATGTATATTCTGAACTAAAAATTGATTATCTTACTTTAGAGTTTACAGTCTATGACTCTACAGACCTCTTATCTTTTAAAAATTACTCTAATTCGACTTCTTCTTTTTTCGAAAAATATGTTTTCTCCTTTTCTTTATCAATAATAACGATTGAATATTTATTGAATTTTGTAAGAAACAATAATCAAAAAAAACTTTGAACAATTTTAACAAGAAGCTCTTCTAATAAAAAATAAGATCATAATCATCAACAAAATTAAAATTGTATCATATACGAGTTAATCAAGAAGACGAATTGCTCATGATTATGTTCGTCAATAATTTATTGAAAAAGATTACAACCAGTAACTCATATCTTTTTTGGAACCTTTTATCCTGCCCATGATGAGTACTAAAGGGACTTACATTTATTCATTCACTACTTGAGAAGTTCTACAATAGTCCACGATGTAGGTCGACAATGAATGTTGATCCATTTGTAGTAAACAGATCTCAAATGACATAAATTCACATTGAAGTACGATGAAAATGAAATTGGTTGAAATTGTAGTAGATTCGCTTGTGAAAGTAATGATAATCTGAAGAAGAATGAAAAAAATTTTTATTAAATTTATAGTAATACAAAAAATTATAAAAGTATACCAACAATACAATTTAAACATTTAATTATCAGTCTCCTTACATAGAAATATTACGTTTTTGATAATCTTCCATGATGCACTAATCCTCATATATCAAATAAGACGCAAAAACTTGTACAGATGTTCCATTGGAATGATTCACGGTCATTTAAAAAATATTGAGAATGTTTACAGTTTTTTATATTCTAATAAAATTACATATTTAACTAACGTGTAAAACTAATGAGATTTAAAATTAATTTAAAATTAATGGGATTTAACTTCTCATTAGACCTGTAAACAATAAAGTAGTATGTGTGCGCATGTGTGTGTGGGAGGGGGCACGTAATAACTAGGATTACTTGTAAAAAGAGGAAATATAGATACAAATAATGTTTAGAAAATTAAAATAGCCTTAGATACAATAAAAGTAACTGTTCTAATAGTTTCATAATATGCACAAATTAATATATCACTTATATTTACAATATTTTATAGTATATACATACATAAATATATTTCATACATGTATATGACAAAAACTTCTATTGTTTACATTAATATAATGTAAGAAAACTCATTTACACATATTTTATTATATAAAATTCATTTTTATTATATTAAAATTTAAACACAGTCATTCAATGAAAAAAGTCTTAATATGAATAAATAAAATAATATTTACATCCTTAAGACTTCGCATAAAAGACATGCTAAGTTGAAGACAAGTGAACAGTGCATGAATTTTTTCCTGAAATAATCAATAATTTTTATAATTTGTTATTTCATGAAAAGATTAAATACTTTATAGTATTTTATTAACATTGATAATATTAATAAAATTAAACATTTTATTTGAATAATAATAGCTGAAGTACTAAGGTAATGACTAATTACTAAGCTAATTAATAAAATTATTATACTCAATTTATATAATTAACAATGTTATTAATATTAAATTTAGATCAATAACAACTTTGTTTCCATTTTAACAATACAATCATTTCTATTTATATTATTCTCATTAAATATAAGAATTTTATATATAATGAACATATGCACGACACACACACATATTCAATAATCATATTGAACAGGAAATCTTTTAAAATGGATAATAACTTTGATTTCTGTTCTTTGTTAGACAATGAATACTTTATCAGTGATATGGATAAACTGATAAAATCTCCTTTTATAATATTGAGAGTAGAGCTAATGATTATAAATTAGATCATTAAAGATGTCTCCGAAAATTCTTACCGTTGGGGCAAATAGAATACTTGATTTCGTGTAAATACTTGATGTAATGACTTGCATACGATGATACTATTTTACATTTAATGTTCGATGTCAAATATAATTCAATATGAATGATTCTTGACGACGATATTCATACTTCTCGGAATTTAACATTCTTCGAGATTCTGGCTTTTATATACAATTTTTCGAAACGAACTAGTTAT
Organism: Vespula vulgaris; assembly: GCF_905475345.1. NCBI lineage: Eukaryota > Metazoa > Arthropoda > Insecta > Hymenoptera > Vespidae > Vespula > Vespula vulgaris. The sequence continues at coordinate 152,454 of NC_066607.1, forward strand.
AATTCAGACCGCATGTATTGTTTCCTAAAAAATATTGTTTATAATCTATCATTTATTATGAAAATAATACATTATATTATTTCATTAGTTATATAAAATTAATAAAATGTCCTTAATTCAAATTGTAAACAGTAAAATATATATCATAAAAGTAACATTTCTTAAACTGCTATTTATTTAGTTTATACTTTTATTAACTAATTGTAAGTATTTCTATAATTAAATGGTCAGTATGTGTGTGTGTGTGTAGAAAAATAATATGGCCGCTATAAATAATGAATCAGCATTTAATGTCTGTATTTGTGCGTGTGTGTGTCATATATAACAATAACATATTATATAACACACATAATTCAAAACATATTATTTATTTAATATAAAAATATCTACATTTAATAATATGTGTAAGTATATTATTTTCATTGTTAGAATAGATAAATAAGTTCAATTATATTCTATTGTATCCTCAATTTATCTTAAATAAAATATTAGAATAAAGTTTACAATGAAGGGTTAAAAAAATAAATAAATACAATATATTATGTACAAATCTCATAGACAAGAAATAACAAATTCAAAACAGATCTTCTTAAAATATCTATTTAAAAATATTAAAAATTGTTATAGTTTCTTATTTTACAATGAAACGTTACGTATTATATTAATAAGTATAATTAATTAATACTTAAAATATTAATAAATTATTTTTATATTATTTTCTTTGAAAAACATTGTGTTAAATAATGATATTTTTCCGAGAATTGTTCAAGTACAAATAAAAAGCTTATGGAGAAATCCAAAAAGTGGAATCCTAGATTATTCGTCATTAAAATAAAACATTGTTGATCAAAATTCGTCAAGAATTACGCTTGTTCTCTTTGTTGACGTAAATACCGTTTTCGATATTTTTCGTGAAGAAAAAGTTTTGTACTATGACTCCCCTCAAAATTTGCGGCAAAAGAGAAGAAGCTCATTTTCCTATTACTGATCTTTATATTCAGTCTTGAATGGTATATGTTTTATTTCCGTGAAGTAGCGATTGCCTACTTGTTTGTGTGAGTAAATAGATGATGCTCAAATAATCTGAACCATTCCAAATGCAAAGAAATGCATTTTATGATACTTGCACAGAGAAGCTATAGTAACTCATTCGATCATCTTAATGAGCTTTGGACAAATGATTCTATGAAAAAATGGGGAAATACGTGTTCAATTGTTTATATTAACGGATCTGAGTTTCTAAAATTTTAGAAAAATTTATATTTCCTTTTACATTTTATGGATTAGAAACATAGAGATTTTATAAGCAATTTGTAATACATTGGTACAAGCATCTAGATTGGTAATTCAAGAATCGTAGATCCAAGGCTAAATGATTCCGATAGTTTTCTTTTTATTGTATCGACGTAAACGAAAATAATGAACTAATTTATTCTTTTTTTCCTTACTTGATAATTTATTAAAGTGTTATTATTCAATCTCTTATATTTATTTCCTACACTGATGGTTGATATGAATTTTGCGGTGATCTAAGAAGGTCACAGCAACAGTATAATTTTATTTGATAACAAATGTATATAAAGTATATACATTTGTCGATTTTTTTGTCAAAATTAATAATTAGTGAACATATATATTATATATCATTTTTAATAAAAATCACAACACGAGTTAGTTTTCACATTATCTACGAAATTTGTATCCCAGCGCTATTTTATTATGTTTTTCTCCGTAGAAGTTTTGGTTGTTATAGTTTTCTCTTTGAGTTAACATCAAAATATTACTATTACTACATTGTTACTATAATATATATATATAATATATATATATATATATATATATATATATATATATATATACATACATACATACATACATACATACATACATACATATATACATACACACGCATATTATAATAATATAGTAAGTAAATATAATATATAATAAATATTTACTAATTATTTTTGATGAAACAATCGACAAAATCTTATTTTTCGTCACAAATTAATATACAAATCATTATATTTGTCAATATTTAATATTTATTATTCTTTATGCATTTGTCATAAAACAAATGTGTACCGGTATCATATCTAACAAACACTGAAAGACACACACCGATCCAAACAAGATACATATATGTATCACAGCTGAAAAGTGTGTTTACAGCCTACTACACATAACTTACTTTCACCTATCTAAACGAATTGCGCGTAAAGAGGTAACCAAGTTTATACACCGATACGATGGACGAATGGGAATATTGTTTCCCGCTTATGCTCCTAATTCATATTTTGTCGATCCCTGCAATTACACGCACTTCTGGCGGAAAGTGATAAACAGTTTTAAATTTTTATACAAAAAAATTACTACTTATCCATATGCAATAAATAAAAGAGTGTATCAAGTAAGTAAATATTGAATTACTTCGAAACAAGCCACTTTCATTTTGTATAAACTAAATACCAACTATACCTTTCATTGTTTCAACACGAAAATAAATTTCCTGGAATGTCTAAAATAGAACAACAGAAATGCCATACATTTGAACATGTTCTTATCTTCAAATTTTTTTAAGAGCACGTTTTATTGGTTTCAATTATATACAAGAATAACAAAATAGAACACGATCTCCAACATACTGTATGATAACCTGTAAAAAGAAAAAGTTTTATTAATTAAAGTAAAATTATATGTATTGTTCAGAGCTGAAATAAAGTCTTGCGGAACGGCAAGAGAGACACTTTGGAAGTCCATTCTATAAATACCTTTAATAAATCTCATAATCTCAAAAGTACGTTCTGTTAATAAGATTATTATATTTAAAGCTTACGAGCTTACACTGAGAACAAAGAAAGAAAGAAAAATACAGTTTTGTTATATTAATAGCTAATTCTCTGGAATTTGAGACTATGCAAATAGTTCGATGTTTAATTCATTGTTCATTCTTATGTCTCATTTAATCTTAATACATCTTATTCTACGTTACTATCATTACTCAATCTAATTAGTATGTATAACTTTCTTTGCAAATCAATCAGACGAACCGAAAATACGAATGAAAGAAGGCTTCTTCCATTCTGATCAAAATTATTTCCTTTTGCGATATTTCTTCCGCCTCTGGACAATACTTACACGACTCTGTACAAGAATACGTGTGCATGTATGGTGTTCAACATATTATATATGTATAGTTAATGAGTATAAAGATGTATATGTAAGGTGTGTACCCATATATATTGAATATATACAAAAGTCACAAAATAACATTAATAAAACTCTAAATTATTACAGTGACGACCATAAAACATACGAAAAACACACACTTAGCGGAAATAAGGGACGAAAATTCAAGAAAAAGTATGACGCAATGACTTCTCGTGTACACGATCGTACACTAATTTTATTTTCGCGAATTAATTGGAAGGCAAAATTATTTCAACTTACGAACATTATACAGTAGAAAGCGCGTGTTTGATTATCGATTAGTATATTGGAAGAATCTCTAATTCGGAAAAAATATAGCAATTATCTATGAGAACGACGAACTTCGACAGGACAAGTTGAAATACGTAAATCCAAAAGAGCCTTGTCTACACCGGCAATGAGGATGAACTAAAATACGTAGCACAACCTTTCGGATATCTCTCATCAATAAATGAATGATTATGAAGAAGACCAACATCGCATCTAGAAATCGTCTCTTCTATCAACCAACACCGCCTTTTGACTTACGACGACTTACGGCAACTAATGATAATGCTACACAAAAATTCTTCTCTATTCTCAGAACTACTTACAAACAAAGAATAAAAAGAAAGAAACACGGTCGATCAGCCGCATCGCATTAAGTGAAATCACAACATATAGATGTAGTACTCGGTGGACATATAACTAATTTCATATATATTTATACACTGTGATGTTTCTGAATATTCATATTATGATGTTTCTGAATATTCATGCATCCCAAAAATATTCATACTGTTATGCTAATGAGTTTAAGATTCGAAAAACTGTTTACGAACAAAAGAGTTGAAAACTCTTGTTTAGAGTTTCAAGAATTTTTGCAATATTGAACATACAAGACCGAGAGTCATGTCACAAAATAGAATGTAGAACGAAAAATGAAATATAAAAGATGATTGGAATGATAATCAATAATATTAATTGCTGATTCCGGAACATCTCTATATTTTATAAGATTTATACATTATATATATTTCTATATTCTTCATTTATTTATCTCAATAGACATAGAATATCAGGACATGAATGTAAGTACTTAGACAATTGAAGAGAATAGTCTCTTCAAAAATAAAATAACAAAACTCTAAGTTAGCCAGAAAGCCTAGAGAAAGATAATAAACGATAAACAAGGGGTGACAAAGAAGTGTCAGATAATTGAAGTCAGTCTACAAAAAAGAGTTGTAAGATACAAATATCGTCATTTGTTTTAAGAAGGTAATCTTATAAACAATTGACAAAAATATGTTTTCTCGTTGCTTCTCTTTCATAGCAACGTAAAATGTTTTTATATCTATACATTTCTCTTTATTTGGTAGTTCGTTTCATCATAGATTTCTTTATTGCCTTCTTTTTTAAGATGATCAATTGTGTTTATTGAAGATGATGATTTGTAACTATTTATTACGGTCTCACAGCATTTATAATTTGTTCTTTTACTTTCATTATAATCAATAATACATTTTGAACTATTAAAATTTTTATTGGTAAAATTTAAAACCAAGCATATTTTTTCTTTCAATATTATTATTGTTAAGCAAATGTTCTCTCTCTTTCTCTTTCTTTGATAACAGTGATTTTTTTAATATTTATGGTTTGACTAATTTAGAATTGCACTTTTCAATGCAATCACTGACAAATTTTCTGAAATAGTATATAAGAATATTGAATTAAATAATTAATATTAAATTTTATAAATATTAAGAACTTTTAAAACTTTTAAGATTTATTTTCTTTTACTTCTTTACTTATTTACTTTACTGTTAATGTACTTATTTTACTTTCACTTACCTACTTCTTTAAAATTATTAATTCTGATTTATTCTCTATTTCAATCATATTTGATACAATACACAATTATCTTTATCTAAAAGGTAAATGTTAAATTGATTTTTAGCATATATATATATATATATATATATATATATATATATATATATATATATCTGTTGTTTATCTTTGAACAAATAAGTAATAAAAATAATAAATAACTTGAATGATATATGGACCGTTACATGACCAAATCTATCTACTTTCAGTTCCTATGTTAATTCTCTGTAATGGCATGTAATATTAAAGTCACAAATCTTGTATGAAAGTCAATATCTTATATAAAGATTCATGCGATAGTTGTCTCTTTTTTATTGCACTTTTGTGTTGATTTTAATGCTATTTTCACATAACATAGTTTTGTAACTTCCATGTCATATCAAGCTATAGTTAGATAGTATATCAAATGTTATTTTTAATATAATTTATTGTATTATAACATTACAGATCTAAAATATGGAAACTGAAGTGTTAATTAAGAATTTTTCATGTCCAACTATGGTTAGCCACAAAATCTGTTATTTATTGGAAATCAGATATGATAGTTATTGCTGATACAATGAATTTAATATAATGGAAACTAATTAAATCTAAAATACAATTTTACAATAATTTACATGCTGATTGAAAGAATAATTTAAGGGAAGTAGATAATAGATAAAATTCAATTCGAAAAAAGCATGGACTAAACCCAAAGAATAATGCTACAAAATTTTCTTATGGTGCAATTCTTCTAGAATTATACATAATCTTAAAATAAATATTAAGAATAAAGTGAAGGTAAGTGAAGTTAAAAGTAAAGTGAAACATGTTATTCAATTACCTGGCATAGAGATAAGTAAAAATATGTAAGGTGTAAAATAATACAGAATTGTGCAAAAAATTTATTTCATGTAATTTATTTTGATAATTGCTTCACAAGTATGGATTTCTTTTAAAGAAATGAAAAAAAAATATGGAGAACGGTTAATATATTCTCCACAAATATAAATGAAATTGTCTGTAAAAATAGTAAAAGTGTAAAAAAAATAAAATCATAATAAGTGGATATTTATGAAGTATATTTTGTAGACATGATATAACCAATAAATATAATAAAGAGATGGGGCAGAGAAACTTAGAAAAGTATTGATGTTGAACACTTTTATACAATAAAATTACATAATGAATCCATATATTGAGTAGACTTACTCTTTTAATTACATTGTACCAAATAAAAATTCTACCAAAAAACTGTTATCTCTGCATTGTGTTCTATTTATTGCAGTTAACAGTAGTAATTATTTGGTTTTTATATAGAAGAAATTGTTTTTTATATAATGTAAGAAGAAAACATCAATACCGTTTCTTATATATTAAAGCAGAAATTGCTTCTTGCTTATGCCAAGAATATAAAGAAAATAAAAACAGAGAATGTCCTATTTACACATTTCATGCTGAAGAAATTATATTACAGAAAAAATTAAAAATTATAAAAATATAGAAAATAAGGAATAAATACAATTATTCCAGGAAAAGTTTGCAAAGAAGTTTTTTACTTTTTATTTTTATTTTCTTTTGATACTGGATAGATAAATCAGATTTGAACCGTCACTTTTTATTTGAAGCATTCCTTTATCTAATTATTTTCTAAATTACTAGCAATAAGTATTGCTAAGTATTTTTAAAATTTGAACTAATTCAATTGATTCGAATTATATTCATTATTTTCTTCGAATTCTTCAAGATTAAATACTATACAGTTACCTTTCCTTATTTGTATAGCTAGTGCATTATAATCATTATCGTATGATATAATTTTTATTTTCTATTAACTTTTGTTTTATTTACTACTTAGAATCTACAATGTGTCAATCATGAAACTATGAATTACCTACTGAACATGAAGGTTTGCTAGTTGTGCATAGTATCATTTTATAGTCTATCTGATTCTGTCTTAACCATTTGTCAAAAAATCTACTTCTCGTAATTACGTAATAATTATTAATAATGTCTAATTCTAAGTTTACAAGTAGATTGTTGAACTCCTTCTTCAAATCTTTTTATTATTACCTGGCGCGTATACTACTATTATCCACAAATGTTCTTATACAAAAATCTTTTTTTCGATTCAATTTCTATCGATTTAATCATGAAAATAATTTACTTTTTTAACTTAGGAGAAGTCCTGATAAATTCGGCTAAGTTAGAATTTTTCCAAGTGGTTTTATGCATTTTCATTTTTACACGATCTACTTTAAAAATTTTGGACATGTCAGACTTATTTCGATTAAACTCCTGTAGCGTCGAAGCAACTTTTTTAACTGAGTACAAGTCCTGGTAAATTCGACTAAGTTCAAGTGTCTCCGAGTCGTTATATGTATTTTTATGTTTATGTGATCTAATTTCGAACATGTCCGGCCCAATTTAGACAAAATTTGGTTGCTTCTAAGCAAATTTATTAATTCGGCTAAGCTCGGCTGTTTCTGGTTGATTCCATGCATTTGCGCGTTTACGCAATCTAATTGAAATATTTCGGACAGGTCCGACACAATCAGGTTATCACAAACAGTTACGACAAATCGGTCATAACTCACGTCATTCATGCGAATATATTAATTCCGGATAAGTTTATCTAAATTCGACTAAGTTCGTATATTTCCGGGTGGTTTTATGCATTTTCGGGTGTACACTAATAAATTTAATTCTTTGGACAGGGCGGGCTCAATTCATACTAAATTTAGTTGCTTCTAGGCAAACTTATTAAATCTACATAGGGTCTTGTAAATTCGAGTAAATTTAAATGTTTGCGGGTAGTTTTAGCCATTTTCGGGTATCCAACACTAAATTAAAAATTTCAGATAGGTCGAGATCAATTTTTCAAAAATTCAGGAGCATTCACGCAAATTTATTAAAACCGGCCAAATTCGTGTAAATTTGGCTAAATTTAGGTTTTTTCTGCTGGTTTTAGTTATTTTTGGGTATAAACGTACTAATTTAAAAATTTCGGAGAGGTCTGACTCAATTCGTGCGCATCCATGCAAATTTATTTATTCTGTATATGTTCAGATAATTTCGGATAAGTTCGGGTGTTTCTGGGTAATTCTATACATTATCGTGTTTACGCAATTTAATTTAAAAATTTCGAACCAGTCTGGCAAAATTCGCTCATAATTCGGGTGCTTCCACGAAAATTTCTTAATTCTGGAAAAGTTCGAATCAATTCGGCTAAGTTCGGATGTTTCTGATTGGTTTTATGCATTCTACGCTGTACCTGATCATAATCTAAAAATTTTGGACAAGTCTGGAACAATTCGATCAAAATTCGAGTGGTTTCAGGTATATTTATTAATTCTGAAGAAGTTCGGGTGTTTCCGAATGTTTTTATGCATTTTCGGATGTATTCGATCTAAGTTAAAATTTTCGGAATGGCCCGATTCAATTCGGCGAAAATTCTTGTGCATTTTACCAAATTTATTTATTCCCAACAAGTCCGGGTAAATTCGACTTAGTCCGGATGTTTCTGGGTGCTTTTATTTGCACCTTTACACGGTCTAATTTGTAAATTTCGCATAGATCCAACTCAATTTGGACAAAATTCGGGTACTTGCAGACAAGTTTATTATTTTCGGACAAGTTCAGGTAAATTCGATTAAGTTCAAGTGTTTCCGAGTGATTCGATGTATTTTCACGTTTATATGACTTAATTTAAAAATTTCTCAATTTAATTCGGTCAAATTTCGGTTGAATCCAGGCAAATTTATTGATTCCGGTCAAGTTCGTATAAATTCGATTAATTGTGGGTATTTCCGGATGATTTTATGTATTTTCTAATGTATCCGATCAAAATATCGGGCAGGTATAAAAAAATCCAGTTATATCGAGATGTATCCGGAATGATAATTAATTTGGAACAAGGACGGGTAAATTCGGCTGTGTTCGGATATTTTTAGGTGGTTTTATATATTTTTAAATGCATTCGATCTAATTTAAACAATTTCGGCTATGTTCGCGTAAATCCGAGCTAAATTATAAATTTCGGACAAATTATGATTAATTCAGCTAAGTTCGGATGTTTCCCTGTTGCTTTATACATTTCCAGATGTATCCGATCTAATTTATAAATTTCAGATAAGTTCAAGTATATATGGTTAAGTTCGGCTTTTTCCAGATAGTTTTATGCCTGGTGTATCTGATCTAGTTAGAACAATTTCAGGCAGATACGGATAAGTTCGGTTATATTCGGGTATATCTGGGATAATTTATTAATGTCAGACAAGATCGGGTAAATTCGGATGTTTGGCTGTTTTCCGGTTGGTTTATGCATTTTCGAATGCATCCGATTTAATTTAAACAATTCCGACAGATTCGTGTAAACTTTGCTAAATTTGCGAGTATGCCGACTAATTTATAATTATAATTTCGGGTAAATTCGAGTAAATTCGGCTATATTCGGGTTTATACTGGATAATATGTTATATTTGGACACGTTCGGGTAAATTTGATTAAGTTGGTTTGTTTCTGGATGGTGTTATTCATTCTCGGGTGTATTTCAGCTAATTTAAATAATTTCGGGCAGGATGGGTAAATTCGGCTAAATGCGACTGTAATTTATTATTTTCGGATAAATTCCGATAAATTTGGCTAAGTTTAGATATTTTTAGTTGGCTTTATACATTTTCGCTCTAATTTGAAATTTTCAGACAAGCGTGGCAAAATTCGCTTAAATTTGGGTGCTACCTTGCTAACTTATTAATTTCGGTAAAATCGGTTAAATTCGGCTAAGTTCGAGCATTACCGAATCGTTTAATGCATTTCTGTGTGTTTCCGATCTGATTTAAAAATTTAAAAATTTCAGAAAGGTCCTGATACATTGGACTAAATTCGAGTATTTCCAGGATAATTTATTAATTTCATACAAGTTCAGGTAAGTTCGACTAAGTTCGAGTGCTTCCAGGTGAATTTTTTCATTTTCGGGTGTATTCGATTTAATTAAAAAATTTCGGACTGTTCTGGCTATGTTCTGCTAAATTCGAATGTTTCCAGAGTAATTTATTAAATTTGAACAAGTTCGGATAAATCGGCTAAATTCGCTTATGCATTTCTTTGTGTTTCTGATCTAATTTAAAAATTTTAGGAAGATTCTACTAAATTCAACTAAATTCAGGTTCTTCCAGGCGAATTTATTAATTTCGGACAAGATCGGGTAAATTCGGCTTAGTACGGGTGTTTCTGGTTGATTTTATGTATTTTCAAGTGTATCTAATCCAAGTTAAAAATTTCGGACAAGTCCGGCTATATACGATTAAAGTTGATTTCTATCAGGTTGATTTCTAATTTATAAATTTCGGATAAGACCAGGTAAATTTAACTAACTTCAGGTATTTTCATGATGTTTCATGTATTTTGTAGGATATCCGATCTAATTAAAAAATTTCGAATAGGACCGGCTAAATTTGCCAAAATTCGCTTATTCCAAAGGTAATTTATTAATTTTGGACAAGTTTGGGTAAATTAGTTTAAATTGGGTTGTATCTCGGCTAATTTATTATTTTGGAACAAATTCGGGTTAATGCAGCTAAATTCGGGTGTTTCCGGTTGGTTTTATACATTTTCTGGTGTATCCGATCTAGTTAGAACAATTTCAGGCAGATATGGCTAAAATCGGTTATATTTAGGTGCGTCTGGAATAATTTATTAATGTCAGACAAGATTGAGTAAATTCTGATAAATTTGTCTGATTCCCGGTTAGTTTATGGATTTTCGAATGTGCCTGATTTAATTTAAACAATTGTGTGTAAACATTGCTAAATTCGGGAGAATCCCGGTTAATTTATTAATTTCGGATAATTTCGGGTAAATTTTGCATAGTATGGGAATATCTAGGTGTTTTTAATCATTTTCAGGTGCATCTGATTGAATTGAAACAATTTTGTACATATTCTAGTGAATTCGCATACATTTTTTTTGTGTCCGAGCTTATCTCTTAATTTCGGATCGCACGAGTAAATTCTGGTAAATTCATGTGTATCCAGGTGATCTTAAGCATTATTGGATGTATCCGATAGAATACAATAATATCAGACAAATTTGGACAATTTCAATTAAATTCGAATGAATCCGAGTAATATCAAGCATTTTCAGATGAATCCAGTCAAATTTAGGCAGTTTCGGACAAATTCGGGTAAATTCATGTAATTCGGATGAATCTGTGGGTATTTAAGGATTTCAAATGTATTCGAATAAATTCAATGAGTTCGCGTGCATTTAGATGGTTTTAAACATTTCCGGATGAAATGGATCAAATTAAACAATTTCGGACAAATTCTGGAAAATTCGGTTAAATTCATTTAAATCAAACCGTATTCAAGAATTTCGGAAAAATTCGGATTAATTCGTTTAAATTCGGGTGAATCCAGGAAGCGTTAAACATTCTCCATGTGTATTGGATCCAATTTAAACATTTTTGAACAAATTCAAGTAAAATCTGTTAAAATCTGTTGAATCTGTGCATATTTAAGAATTTCATACAAAATGGAGAAAATTTGGTTAAATTTAGTTAAACCGTGGAATTTTTAATAATTCATGATAAATTCGGATAAATTCAGTTATATTCGGGTAAAACCAGGCGGTTTTAAGTATTTCCGGGGAAGTAGGGTTAAATTTATGCATTTTCGGCAAATTCTAGTAAATTCGGTTAAATTCAGGTGAATCCTTCTTAACCATTTTGGACAATTCGTGTAAAATTTCTTAAATTCGGGTGAAAACGGATAGTCTTAAGCATTTTCGGGAGAATCGGATCAAATTTGAGTAATTTCGATCAAATTTGTGTAAATTCGTTTAAATTCAGGTGAATCTGTATGATTATAAATGAAATGATAAAATTTAAGAAATGATTTTTGTTATTTGAATTAAGCAGTTTAGTAGAAATATTGTCCCAGTGAATATATAAATTCTGTGAAATTTTATCGATAAAAAAAAATTGTTCCATAAACTGAAGTTGCAATGGTAAATGTAGCTTGATTATATTCATATAATTATAGATTGAGAATAGGATTCCTAAACAATTTATATAAGTAAATATAAAAATTGATGTTGAATTTAAACAATTTAATAAACAATGGTGAAATTAGCTAATTATTATTTGTGATGTAATTAAATTATTAAAATTTAAAAGAGGAATATCATAAGAATTAAATGTTAAAACATTTTTTGTCGGATATAGTATATCTTTTGCAATTTTTGGTCAAAGAGATATAAGAAAATAAACTCAAAATAAAGAAATAGAATTGATTCTGATTAGTAATAAAATTAAATTTAAATGAATTACTAAAACTGTGGATCCCAAATACATAAAAGTAAATGTCCTGCAATTACATTAGTTGATTAACGAATTACTCAAGTTATTTGACGAATGATATTTTTAATTATTTCAATTAGAACTATAAATATTATTAAAGCTGATGGGATATTTAAAAGAACTAATCGAGCGAAGGAAAAACTTATTATTTTGAATAAATTGTAAAGTATAATTCTTAATCAGATAACTACTGATAATGATAATGTAACAGATATATATTTTAAGAATATAAAATGTAAAGACTGTAAAACGTAAACCTAAAAGATTTATAAATATAATTATTATAAATATAGAGAAAAAATAATATTTGTGTAATTTCCTTAAATCATTAAATTCTTTTAATAAAAATTCATTGTTTAATAAAAAATATTAAAAATTTTCTTAATCAATATTGATTTTGAAAAAAGAAGAAAAGACATATCTTATCAAAAAATTGTCCATTTATATTGATATAGATTGTCCTAAAAATTATTAAAATTATTCTTTTAATAAAATTTTTATAAAAAAATTATTTTAATTAAAATTAAAACTAAAATAATAATAGTAAATAAAGATAAAATCATCTTATAGGGTTTCATTGCGGGATAAAAAGATATTAGAAATTTTTATAATATTTAAATGTTATGAATTATTTAATCTTTTTCATTAAAGATTAATTTTTAGTAACTATTATAAGTTTGAGAATTTTATTTCATTATAGTTTTTTAATGAATTAATTAAGAAATGAAATATTAAAATAATAAAATTATGAGATATGTATTCAAATTTTTGATTTAGTTTATAAATATTTTTATTGAAGTAGATTGGATTATAATTGGAATAAAACTATGATTTATACCATAAATTTCTTAGCATTGACCAAAAATAATTCTTAAACGAATTACATAAAGAAAAGTTTGATTTATTCGTCCAGATGTAGCATCAACTTTTATTTTTAAAGTTAGAATAGTTTAATAATGAATTTCATTCGTAGATGTAGTAAGAATACGAATTAAAGTATTATAAGGAATAATTAATCGCAACATCAAAAAGACGAAATTAAGAAAGATTATCTTTTTTTATACGAAATATATATGATTCAAATCTAATATTTAAATGATCGGAAAATTCATAATGTCAATATCATTAATGACCAATGAATTCAGCAATTAAAGTAGAAGAAAAATATTCTTCAATTATATAGGATGACGGGTTAACTTTCAACGAAGTCACTCTTCCTTTCTCGAAGTTACAGAGAATATTCACTACTTATTCTCAATATAATCTTCATCGATTTTAGCGCGAGGTATTCTCATCCCGTCAGTTTGCTCTTGCCGTTTTTTAAACTCTTTCCCTGCTATCGGATCCCTGAGAACCAATCTTTTTCTATTTCACCATGTGCCCATCAACCGACGATATGTTCAACAGTTTTCAAGAAAACTGTGAGATTAATCGTCGCGAGATAGATGTCTTCTAATAAACAAAACAATGTCACGCAGAAAAAACGGAGAAAATGTAAATACGATTAGGCATATCCGATTTGACTATAATTATATTCTTTAATTTAAGTCTTTCCTACAAATATATATAACATTTTTAATGGAGAAATTGCGATAAAAAAAAGTTAAAAGAGTTGAAATAAATGTAATTGTTCAAATTATTTCAATAAAATATTCATTAATTGTTAATCCTTTAACGATTATATTAATAATAAGATATAATATATAAATAAATAATTATATTAAAATAAATATTAAAATAAATATATAAGAAATTAAAGTTGTAATTATAATTAATATTAATGTGGTATAATTATGAAAATAATTAATTGATTTATGTTAGAAATATTAAAATCTTGAATGCAAAGATTTAACGAAGTTTATAATAAAAGAATAAGAAAATTCTTTATGTTTGATGTTTACAATCAAGGCAATATTTTGCTATGTTATCATTTATTTATTTATATAAGTTAATTTGTGGCATGGGGAAGGTTCATAACAATGGTTCATAGAAGAAAAAGAAAAATGATTTCGTTCTAAGTTATGTAATATAAAAAATGTATATAAAATTAGTCGTTGAGATAAGAAGTATTCTCCAATAATAAAAATAAAAGAAATTATTGAAAAAAAAGAAATTATGAAACCAATTGATGAAATAATATTTCAAACAGGGTACATCTCAGGACAGTCAGAATATCGTGGAGAAAAGTCTGATAATGTGGGAAGAAAGTTAAATTAAGTCCAATAAATATAGGAGTAAATTAAATTTTAAGGAGAAATTTATTTGAATAAAATCCAAAAAATAAAGGCAATAATAGCGAATACAGTGCCTATAGAAAAAACAAAATGTTCAATTACATAATATGTATCATAGAGAATAATATTTAAAGATGAATTAGAAAAAATAATTTTCTTAGGCCTCCTAGTGTGAAAAGGAAGATATATGCTATTCTTCAAAATATGGAGAGTGAAAAATGTAGTTTCGATTTATTAATTCTATTTAATTAACTAAATACTTTGATTCCTGTAGATATAATTATTGTAGCTAATGTAAAATAAGCTCGTGTATCAATATCTAAACCAACATTAAATATATGGTGAGCTCAAACAATAAAACCTAATATATTTCAATAACAATTATTATATAAACTTACAATAAAAAAATTTGTTGTTTTCCTCTTTTGTTTATAATAATAGGAGAAATTAAACCAAATCCTGGAAGAAATATAAAGATAAGAGTACAAACTTTAGGGTGACCAAAAAATCAAAATAAGTGTTAATAATGAATTGAATCTCCTCATCCAGCTAAATCAAAAAAAGATGTATTTAAATTTTGATATGAATTTGAATTTGAAAAATATAGTGATTGTTCCTACTACAATAGGAAGAGAAAGAAGAAGAAGAATTGCAGTAGTTGAAACAAATCAAAGAGATAAAGATGAAAAATTTAATGAATAATTTTTTGTATGTATATTTATAAATAACAATTGTATATTTTTAAGTAATAATAAAGTTAATTGAAATTGTAATAAAATTCCAATAATTTCAAGAGAAAAAATTCTTAAATCGATACAATTTCTTAAAAAGAAAGGAAAAAAAGATGGAGATACAAATCGAAATCTTATAGTATTTATTCAAGGAAAAGCTACGTCGGAAACATCAAGTACAAGAAGGAGTAATTGATTTCTAAATTCATCAATTATAAAAGGTATAACTATGAAAAAAAAATTATACTGGAAACATAAAACAATGGTGTTATAAATTTGATCATTATTAATTAAAAGTCTGGGGAATCTTGATACTAATCGAATAATTATATTTATTCATGCACTTAAAGTTCTTAATCATAAGGCAAAAATAAAATAAAACATAAATGCTAATGTATTTATGATTTGTTGAATATAAATAAATTTTAATAGTTTAAAGAAAAATATTAAATGTAAATTTAAAGAAAATAAATTTATTTTAAGGTTTATAAAAATATTAATTTTATATTTTTAACTTTGAAAATTAAATTATTAATTATTATAAAATCTTAATATATGGAACCAACAAAAAAGAAGATAAAAAGAAAAAAATTAAAGATAAGAATCTAATATAAATATAATATAAATAGATAAACACAAAATAAATTTATTCAAACAATTTTAATTATTATAAAATTTTATTTTACTTAGATATATTTATTTAAAAAATATTATTTATATAAAAAGTTAAAGTACAAATTAAAATTAAAGTTGAAGTTAAAAATAATAAATGAGAATCATTTTCTATAATAATTTTTATACAGTTAATTTTAATTTTGAAAGTTAAGAAAGGATGTAAAGCTATATACAATAATTAAAAATGTATTAATATTTCTAAGAATGAATTAATATTTAATTTATTGCAAATGAAATTTATAAAAATTATAGAAAGAAGATTAATTAGAAAATAAATAAAAATTATAGATAGATTATTCATGTTAAATAATTTGTAGAAAAGTATAATTTTGTTTAAACATTAATATTTACAATAATTAAAATTAAAGATGATAAAATTAAAACGGATATAATTATAGGTATTATTAAATTATTATTAATTTGATTAAAACACGTGTTAAACATTACTAATGGAGGTTAATAAAGTAAGGAAAAGCGATCAAATTTTATTAAAAATGGATTAAAAAGAAATTAAAAATTAGATTATATAAAAAATTAATTTTAAAAATTATGTAAAAAATAAATATTAATCTTGAAATTGATTGAATGATAAAAAAGTGAAATGTTTATTTAAAGTTTTTTTATATAAATTCTTAAAAGAGAGATAAAAATTATAGTATTAATTTCAAAAAATTACTCATAAATGAATATAATTTATTAAAAAAAGAATAATAAATGCTAAAAAAAAAATGACATTATAGAATAACAAAATTTGTTTGATAAAAAAGAATTATTAAAATAAATTTTATTATTCAAAAATAATTTGTCCATAAAAAAAATTTGTATTGTTAATAATTAAAATGAATTAAATTATAATTTATAATTTCATGAAATATTTATATTTTAATGTAAGAAGTATGAAAATTTTTAAGATTTTAATAAATAAATAGATTATCAGGTAAATAAATTAATAATATTATATTACATGCAATAAAGTTTTATTAAGAAAATAATTTTAGTTATATTTTAAAAATCTACTAGTTTAATTTAGATAATTTATAGAAATAAGAAAATAATAAAAAATAAATTTTTTTTATATTAATGATGATAAATAAAAATTTATGGTCCATTTGTCAATATTTTTAAGATTTATTTATTTTCTAGCACTATCATTATAAAAATATAAAGTTTAAATATTGATTTATTTAATATTATGTCTGATTATAATAACAGATTGTAAATATATTTCAGAAAATATTTTATTGGTATTAAAAGTTAAAACTTAAAAGTTAACTTTTATTTCATGTTTCTGTAAGATTTAAATAAATATTATGGATTTTTAAGATTAAAAATTAACTTCTTCTTTCAAATTTTAGATTTAAATAAATATTATGAATTTTTTAAATTAAAAAAAAAGAAATTAAAAATAAAGATAATTTAAATTTTATTTTAAATATATAGATATAGACATTATTTAAAAAAAGATAAAAGTTAATTTTTAATTTTACATTTAAGAATAAAAAGAAAGATTAGAAGTTAGTCTTCAATTTTAGATTTAAACATAATAAAAAAAAGATAAAAAGTTATTTTTTATAAAACTTATCAAAAGTTTCTGAAGAATCTTTCGGGACATAATGATTTTTATAAAAATTATAAAAAATGTTTGTAAACCGATACTTTTAATAAAAAAAAATAACTTTTTATTATAATTTTTTCTAATTTTTGACAAAAATAATGGATTTTTATGAATATTATACGTATATATAAAAATGTTTACAATATATGAATAAATAATTAAATATAAAGTTATATGTTTTAATGAATTTAATAAAATTAATTATTAATAAAAATTGAACATATATATAATATATATAAAACAAATATATATCTATATTTTTTATTTAAAAATTTATGCAAAGTGTAAAAATTAATATATAAAAAATTTATGAATTTGTTTAGGCAAAAGATCTGTAAAATAATAATATATTAAATTTATAATAGTTACTTAATATGAAATAAAAATATACAAATCGTGAATTTAATAATATATATTTATATATATATATTAATAATAAAAATGCATATGATACAAACATTTATATTCTGCTTACTCTCGTTAAACCATATTGATAAAAACTTTTTTCAGTAGAATCGGACGAGATATTAACTTTTCAAGTTTTTAACTTTTCGAGCTACGGTAAAGTATGCATTTCCTCGTAATGCCAAAAGAAAAAATCTGTAAAACCTTGAATCCATTTAAATCAAAACTTCGCTCCTATGTATTTTGATTCACCGAATCAATTGGTAATATTTTCAGTGCTATATCACGTCTTCCGCCGAAGTTATTGCGAGTTTTTGCGACTAGTTCCAGAATCGTATTGGTCTGAGAAGAGACGGCAATTGTCCGTTGTCAGTCAAAGTGAATTGTTATAAAAGTATTATATTCTTGTCACTCTCGTCAAACCGTATCAATAGAAATCGGCTTTAATAGTATCGGACGCTTCTGAAATGGTCATCGTAAGGTGAAACGAAAAAATCTTAAAATCCTTAAATGTTTTTTATGTAATTTGATACTGCAAGTCGGTTGATAATGTTTCCAGAATTTTAGTTGAACTTCTAACAAAGTTATAGCGTGCTTTATGGATTTTTTCCAAAATCACGCCGTTCTACGAAATGTCACTAATTTGCCGTTGTAAATCATGGAATATTTTTTCCAAGAATGTTAGATTCTTGTTAATCTCGTAGAAAATGCATGGACTGAACTTGGTTTCTGTCTAATTGGACAATATTTCAACTTTTCTCGTAAACGACCAACAATCGTGTACACGATAGTCATCGAAAGACGTCATTTTCGAATAATTCTCTATCCATTTATTTACTTCATCCTTATAATTCTCTTCAATCATAAAAGGAAAACGGTATTGTCGAATCGACCATTTCGTTATTATAACTGACGATATTAGTGTATGGTTATTAATAAATGAAATAAATCTGATGATTTAAATTTTCTGGTCATTGCTTCTGCTATTTCATTTTCTTCTTCATTCAATGTTTCTAGTTTCACGCATACGAACACTTTTTTAAAACGTAAGTCTGATGCTCAGGAAATCGCCATACAGGAAGGATCATGGAGGAAAGTAAGAGTAATCATGAGAGGAAATTAAGGCGGTGAATCCGCGGATTTTGTGTTTTCGCTCTCTAATCCGTCCGAATAAGCCGATATTTGTTGCAATTCGGTCATCTCTTCACCATGTTCTAAAGTTGACGAAATACACGAATCGACGGTTTCAAAGTCTTCCAGCTATTTCGTCAAAATAGGTAATTTATCGTTATTTTCGTTTGTGTTAGTTATAGGTAAGTATATTTTACCATTTACATTGAATACCAATGCTTCATCAATTGATATTCTTATATTCAATAAGAGTAAATAACTCGTTTTATTTTCAGCATCCGTAATATTTGTATGGAAGACGTCACTCGTTTTTTCTGGAATATTTATTTTGTTTTATTTAAAAAAGGCATTGATATGTTATGCCACTTTACGTTCTCTTTAATAAAGTTTACATCTGCCGTATTTTTGAAAAAGTCTGACCGAGAATGCTACTGTGAGAGAAGGAATTAGAAACTACACAGTATAACCAAAAATATCGATCGTGTAAGATGCGTATGTCATGATGTTTATACTATTATATCTTAATTATAGTTTATCCATATCGTCATCAAAGAACACAATCATTTATTTTGTTTATTTTTTATATTTTCAATTAAAAATCCTGTGTTTTCCTTTAATCTTTTGACAAAATAACGATCGACGGTATTCCGTATGTTCGATTTAGTTTAAATGTGCGGACATTGAGAGTTCGTTTATCTTCACAGTAATTATCGAACGCTTCCGTTTTTCCTACTTCGAGATCGCGCAATTCCTTGGAGAAGTTGTCGCTGTTTCCGACTGCTTTAACTGCTATTATCGTTTTCGACATTCTTCCAACGTATCTCCATTGCGCTTGCAATATCGAAAAGTTTTGGTTGAATCATATGCACTGATTTTGCACTGATTTGTTAGAAATTGAAAGGAACGGGATTACAATTCTTAAAAGAAAGATCGTTCCTAAATGAACGTTCTTCGTTACATATTCCTCGATCGCACTCGGCCTTAAAACATTCGTCGCATATTATCCCAGTTTGTTGCAATATATGCAACTTATGATAAGTCATTTTAGTTTAATCAATATAATGTTTTGTTTCCGTAATTTGTTTGTATTTTATCGCGAAAATTTGTCAGCCTATCATGGAAGTACATTTGCGCACGATTTCGAAGAGTTATTTTCCTTTTTTTGCCATCATAAATTACTATCATCACATATCATGATGTATATAACATAAGTATATTCTTCTATTTCTTTATTTTATAATTGTTCTTATTACTGTATTATTATATTATATATTATTACTATAGTAATAGTAGTAGTAATAATAATAATATGAAGTAAACAACTACGGAGGAAACTATAACAAAACTGCGCTGGGAGAAAAATCTCGTAGATAATGTGGAAACGAATTCGTGTTTTGATATTTATTAAAAATAATGTATAATGTATACATGCTTACTAATTATTAATTTTGAAAAAATAATCGACAAATGTATATACTTCATATGCATTTGTTATGAAACAAAATTATACTGCTGCGGTAT
Source organism: Vespula vulgaris (assembly GCF_905475345.1). Lineage (NCBI taxonomy): Eukaryota > Metazoa > Arthropoda > Insecta > Hymenoptera > Vespidae > Vespula > Vespula vulgaris. The sequence goes on from NC_066607.1 coordinate 173,184, forward strand.
CCTAGCACAAATCACCATGAAATTCATGCCATCAGTGAAGTAAATATAAAAGATTATATAATAACACCTGACTAAATTATCAAATAAAGAAGAAAGAATAAATTCATTATTTTCTTTTATATCGATACAATAAAAAAAAAAAAATACTAGAATCATTTAGCGTTAAACCTACGATTCCTGAATTACGAATGTAGATATTTGCGAATGTGTTATAGATTGCTTATAGAATCTCCACGTTTCTAGTTTATAAATTATAAAAAGGACTACGAATTTTTAAAAAAATTTAACAATATTTCAAGAACTTATAATTATTAAGTTGTTTATTAGATTCTTATTTTCTTATTTTTGCCATAGAATCATCTATTCAAAGCTCATTAAAGTAATCAAATGAGTTACCATAGCTTCTTAGTGCGAACATCATGAAACGCATTTCTTTGTGTTCGGAAATGTTTAGAAAATCTGAAAAAATATAAGATTTCATTTTTAATTTTTATTTTAAAAATTGTAAGATTTTATTTTAATTTTCAAAATATATTTCTTTCTTTGTTTCTGTTTTGTTTTTTTTTTCGGTGAAAACAATCTAGACTATTGATATAAACCAAATATTATACCAAATATTACCAAATACTGCCAAAGATTATATGGATATAAATATAATAAATATAGGAAATTAAAAAGTAAAAATATAATTAACAATAAAAAATAAAATTATAATTATAAAAGTTATATAATTATATTATTTTTTAAAATAAAAATAAATATATCAATTAAATTCATGTATTTATTTAATTATGTGTATATATATATATATATATATATATATATATATATATAAATTTAAATAATCACAGTTTTTCTAAAAAAACATGGAATTTTTTATTTTTAAATGCAATTAATCCTTTTTACAATGAAAACAAAAATTAATTAAAATAAAATAAAAATTGATACTATATAATATAAGTGTTAAAATTAAAATGGTATAAAAAGTGAACAACCACGTTGCCTATTTTATGTAAAGTGACAAAAAAATTTCTTTCAGAATTAAATACAAGCACTTGTGCGTAAATGAAAGTATTTTTCTTGTAGCTAGAAATAAATTAAAATAAACTGTAAAAAACTAATTTTATTAGATCACAATTTGCTAAAAAGTGATTTTTAATCTAATATATATTTCTTATTTTTTGTATCAAGTATATCTATAGCATAGAATCTTCCGATAAATGTATTATATTATAATGTAAATAATCAACTCAAACAGAAGCCTAAACGATGCTGCTGACCATATCGTTTATGTGATGTAATATAAATAATTAAAGCTTCGATATTCGACCCAACCGCAAAATCAATTATTCTGAACATCTCTAGATATTAGTATATAAACATACTAATAACAAACAAATATTTTTTTGTTTATTACCATACGGTTAATTTGATATTCAAAATAATGAAATATTTTCTATGTATATTAGTGATAAAGAATTTCTCATAACAATATGTATACAATCCATTACTTAACATATCCATGTTAAGATGCAAAGTATATCATGCATAATTATTAATACAGTGACAATCGTGAGAAAGGGGTTACTGAAAATTAAATCTATACTAATAATGCTTCTCAAGTAACATCTGCACATTCTTATAGATCTTTTGTTAAGAAACGTGAATGGTTTGTCCTTTCTCTCATCAACAATGTTGATTGGATATTCAAGTACTTTTCTATGCTACAATAATCAAAAAATCTCGAACGACTGTTTTTGACAAATGGCTCTTCTAATAAAAGAACAAAATTATAATCAATTATTTAATTCCTAAAATTTATTCATCGCATTTGTCTTCTTGTTCATTTTATTGAAAATCAATATAAATATATCCAAGTAAATCTCGATTAAATAGATTAATCACAAAATAGCAAGACTATGCATATAACGTAAACTACATTACATATTTTTTTTGAACGAAATTGGATAAATGAATATTCGATTTTATCACTAATATCATGGACAAACACGAATAGAAAAAATGTTATTTAAATGCACTGTTGAGTAAGCGACTTGAATCAATAAAATAAAAAGACCTTATAATAAATTAATAAAATAAGCATGCACAATAAACAAATAATGAAAAAACAGGCACAATTAAAATTGTATTCATTGTTAAAAAAACTCATTATTAAATAAAAAAAAAGTTTATATAATAAAAAAAAATAATTTAAATAAAATAAGAATAATTCATGATCATATTCGAGAATAATTTATTTAAAAAATTACAATCAGTAACTCGGATCGATTCAGAATTTCCGTCCTCACCATGATGTGTTTGATTTTCACAATTGGTTCCCTTTTCCATTATTTTCTTTTACTATTCTCGTGATCTTCAACTGTACTTTTCTTTTTACTCATTATCTTCTACTCTTACCTCTATTCTCTCATCCTATATGTTACACTTGTGATTGTCAAAAATAGTGTTCTAAAGATTTCTTATTGCCATGATACGCAATTTAAAAATAAATCCCCAGATTCGAAGTAATCCGAATGTATTATTTAGGCTGTTCATCACAACTGGTTTTATAATGGTTTACGTTAACAATGAGAAGAGGCGTAATTCATGGCCGATTTTGATCAACAAGGTCTCATTATAAAGACGAAGGTTTAATTTAGGACTCTACTATTCCTAATTTTTTGAAAAAGTTTTATTTTCTTTAAAAAAAATCGTATTCAAAAATGGTATTTTTTCAAGAATAGTTTATGCACAAATAAAATACTTTCTAACATTTTCAAAAAAGGTTTAAATTTTCATCTTTCTAATGAGACCTGGTTCATCAAAATTGGTCAAGAATTACTCTCACTCTCATTGTTGATGTAAATGTTGTTGAAATGAAAAAAGAAAAAAAATTTTGTATCGTGGTGCCCTTTGAAATTTGCAACAAAAGAGAAGAAGTTCATAGCTTCATTATTGATTTTCATTGAATGATTATGTATTTTTCCGTGAAGTAGAGATTACCACTTCTTTATGTACGTAAACTAATGATTCTTAGATTTTTTGACCCATTCCAAATGCAAGGAAATATGTTTCATGATGTTCACCTATAGAAGCTACAATAACTGATTCGGACATTTTAATGAGTTTTGAATAGATGATTCTATGGCAAAAATAAGGAAATACGAATCCAATAAACAGCTTAATGCATCTAAGTTTCTAAAATATTAAATTTTTGAAAAATTTGTAATTTTTTTTATATTTTATAGACTCAAAATGTAGAGACTATGTGTAGCATATTGGCAAACATTTAGATCAATAATTCAGGAATCGTAGATTCCAGACTAAATATCGATGATTTTTTTTTTATTTTATCGACATAAACAAAAACAATCAACTAATTTATTCTTTTTTTCCTTATTTAATATTTACGTTTAGTAAAGTGTTACTATCCAATTTCTTATATTTATTTCCTTTACTAGTGATTAATGTGAATTTCGCGGTAATCTGTGCTAGATAAAACACAGTAACTGTACAATGTGGTTTTATGACAAATGCATATAAAGTATATATTATACATTTGCCGATTATTTAATCAAAAATAATAATTAGTGAATATTTACTTATATATTATATACTATTGTAGGATGGAAGGTTCTAGTGTTAGTAAGTTGTATGTATGTGTGCATCAGGTAAATCAATCGACAATTGAACAAATATGTGGAAAATTCTAATGTTAATTAGTTGTATGTGTATGTACATGAGATTAATAGTCGAATAAAAGTATGATCAGCTCTTGTAAAATGCTTTTGTTCATGAAAGAAAGATAGGGGGTGAAATATGAGTGAGTATGAGATTGAAGTGCAGCGTGAGTGAAATAAATAACAAATAAGACAAAGTAACGACTAGAACAAAGAGTGATCGGAATCCAATTCCAAATGCGTGCGCATGAATGTGAGTGGAGATAAGAAAAGCGACGTGACAAAAAGAAAACCGGGGTCAATTTTGAATAGATTAAGCAAAAAGAAAAGAGAACAAAAGGCGGTATTAAGTATAACGAACTAATAGTAAAGAGTAAAAAGGAAAGAATTGTACTAATCAACGTATTAATTAATAAAATCCTTGTTAACCATAAGAGTAAGAGATTCGAATTTCGCCAATCTGTATCTTCCAGGCAGGGTTACAAAAAATATCCTATATATTTTAGGGGCTTGTCCCGGAAACAGAATACAGATGCACGAAATTCAGTGTACAGTGTCGTGTTGTGAAAAGTGTAAAAGCGACCCGAAAATATCATAAGAGTGATATGAATCGTTTAATGAAAGAGTTGAAAATATAAAAGCTAAAGGCAATTCTCACGAGATGAAATTTCTACGCAAGGAAAAAGTCTGAACTTATCACTAGGTTTCACGAAACAGATCCGACCAACAGCTGGATAGCAGCGATGATGAGCGTCAAGAACTGCGTTGAGACCAACGAAAAAGGAGCTGCGGTAAAGGCAACGTATACGATGAAAATGAAGGGACGTTTCAGAAGCACAAGTGAAACAGTTGCAAACCATGCAGTAGCAACTCCTAGAGATGATGGGAAAAATGGGCCGTGATATGGAATAACTAACCCAAGAAGAACCCGTCAGAAGCGTGCCATTAAGGATAAAGGAGCTCCAATGAAAGAAATCAAAGACATGCTAGATTATTATGAAAGTACGACGAGATATGAACTATTCAGATACAAGCTATTCAGATAAGATACAAGCTATTCAGACCTATTTCAATCTAACTGATGAAGAAATCCAATTACTCATTGTATTACATTAACGGAGAGCGTCCAACAGTAGTATCCCTCTACTACCGATTACGTATCATTATCGTCGGATACTATGCCAGCTAAGAAAGATCATTCATCACCTTGAGGACGTATTTGCGGCACTAATACGTTTCAAAGAGCGTAAGTGGGAAGCGACGAAATCGTTTCTCAGATATCGCCATCAGAAAGTCATCTTGGGGTACCAAATCTAAATAAGATAAGAAGAACTAGTGGAATATATGGAAACCGAAAATATAAATACATAGTAAATATTTATATTATATAATATTTATTTGTCTTTCCATACATCAAATAGATAAATATCGTAAGATGAAAACAAGAAGCAAATTGATGGCAACACCAATATTTAGGTCAACTATTGTAGCATGCCGTATTATTATATAAAATTCTTACTTACTTACTTACTTAATCGTTTGTGAAATTTAAAAGGCAGTTGTTTTTTATCTGGTTTATTGTATCAATGCTTTGAGATAAAGTTTATGAACTATACGAGTTTAAATTGAGATACTGTTTACACTTCAGAATTTATGTTGGTCAAAACAATAGTCAAAACAGCGATAGATTAATTTCCGAAAATGTAATAATGAATACGAATATACTTTATATCTCGATAATTGATATTCATTTTCCAACTTATTCTTAAATTAAAAAAAGAAAATAGAACAAATATTAGGGAATTGTTAAAAGCAGTGGAAAACACATACCAGAAGGACTTACATCACTGAAATTCAAAAATGAGAATTTCCAACTAGTTCATCTTGCAATTTACTTGAGATGGCACAATAAAAAGGATATATATATGCTCAGCACAAGCATATACATATAAGCTCAGCACAAACATAAGAATAAATGGAAATAAAACATCAGCAAAAGAAACATAGTCACAGCTTGATATTTTGGTTAATGTTTGAATTTTCCTTACATGATTAGCGACAAAAATTGACTATTTTAATGAACACGATGTAATTCAATTTATTGTAATAAATCGAACCAAAAGAATTTGAAACAATTCGATTAATTTACGTACCTCGTTTTATATAATTGAGCTAGTAAGATGTTGTGTATAATTCAAAAAGTGGCAGTATGACTTCAAAGGTGCACTGCGTGAATTCAAGTATAGCATTTCTGTACAGTAAACATTATCCGAAATCATCAACCAAAAAGATATATAGGTGTACATGCCGTACGCTTTTTGATTCGTGTCACAAGATCTTATATTTTCGGAATTATGGATAAATTTTACGCGACGTGAGATTGACATTTCCTTTAGAGACGGTAATTGATTTCGAAGTTCGAATCATCGAGTATACATGTAAATAGGAATGGAAGTGTTCTAATCCAGTTGATGTTGCGAAAATTCAAGGATAATTAATTTTGCAATGATTAACGCTGGGCTTACTGAACTAAGAGAGTTGAATAACCTCGCAATGTCAGATGAATACATTTTGTTTTTGATTCAAAGTATTATGGCGTTCTATAGAAAAAATGAAACGAGTCATTTCTTATTAAATCGATAACTGGTGAATTGTATATAATTTGTACGTAATGGTATGTAAGTACTGCTTACAATTTTTTATAAATATGTTGTTTGATCGATAGTTTAGCAAAGTCTTAAAATAAACCGCGTGGACGCTCTTGCAATAGTTGCATTTAAGATCGGTTGTGGTCATATGCAAACAAGAATGATGTTTATTATTCGCGTTGGATTAAGATTAGATTTCTAATATTAGACAGCGATGCATTATACAATCCAAGAAATTTTTGAAAGTAGGCAATGCTATATCATTAATACACGATTAATACTTTAGTTTTGAAGAAAAAATATAGAGCAATGATTCGTCCCAATGCTTGGTAGGATTTTTCAATGAATTTAAAATACGTGTTTTGCTGTACTATCTGCTATCCAATGAAAATCGGTTGTATTTTCCTTTGTAAAGTTATCTATGTTTAATATGAATGAGCATATATTGAAATAGAGATCACTGCTTCTTTATGCGCGTAAACTAATGATTCTCAGATTTTTTGATTCATTCAAAATAAGGAATACGCTTCATCGAGTATACATAAGGAATTACGTTACGTATACGTAAGGAAATACGTTTCATGATGTTCACATACAGAAATTACGGTAAATGATTCGGGCATTTTAATGAGGGACAGTTTATTGGATAAATGATTTTATGGCAAAAATAAGCAAATATGTCTTCTATCATTCATGTGACTAGGTTTAAGTTTCTAAGATATCATTAAGTTTAAAAAATTTGTTTAAACAATGTTTAACGCATTAGCAAGCATCTAGATTCTTGATTTAGAGCATGTAGGTTTGAGATTGGATGATTCCGTCAGGATTTTTTTTTTTTTATTGTATCGATGTAAACGGATATAATCAACTAATTTATTTGTTTTGCAATTATATTTAAATTCTAATTAAAATTCATGTTTAAAAAACTAATTATTTATTAATTTGGAATGCACATTATTACTTTTGTACATGTTTTTATATACTGTTGTTTTCTATGTAGATTTGTATATACACATGTAATAAATCAATAAAAAATTAATTCTTACGACATATAAACTAAAAGATGAAATAGGATATTAAAAATGTTTAAAAAGTTTATTAATGAGCATCTAAATATAGAATAATAATATTAGATTGGTTAAAACAAGCGTAATTTTAAAGATGCCATAGCAGATAACAGTTTGATTTACCTATTCATCATTATTTTCCCTCCTAATTCTTGTTTAAGAGAATTTCACAACTTCAATTCAATAAATATAGCTAGAAAAAATGTTTGTGTGCCTGTAATAAGAAACCTATTATACATTTTCAAGATTAAAAAATAATCTTTTTTAATTTTTCGAAATCCTTAGACTGTAGTAATAAAGTTGTATATTTTAAACTAATAAGCAATTAGAAGTACGTGTTATCTTTATATATTTCCTACGAAATGGAAGTGTATTACTTAAAGTCTTTCATTTCTATCTCATATTCGCCTTATTTTCATTCGACTTTTTTCTTTTGGTTCCTCCTTTTTTTGAAGATTAACACCTTTGATTTCCCTGCATTTAGCATTAATTTTTTCCCTTCTAGATATCTCTTCATTCTTCTATCCCCCTAATTCCTTGTCCTCTAATTCCTATTCCCTTCTTATTCGGAATGCATCTATTTCTGCATCCACTTATAAATTTTGTGCTATTACTTATGTTATCGTTTCTCCCAACGTTTTACCTCTTATCTGACATATTTTCTCTCTTTAATGTTACATTGTTTTTTCTCTCTCTTCTCCTGCCTCCTCTTTTTGCTGTAAGAATTTTGATCAGTCCTTCAACTTCTTTTCATTTCCAATTCTTTTATTCCTCTTTCTACTCCTTTCTTTTCTTCTTTCCATATGTTTCCATTCTTTCTTCAATCTTTTTAATTCCTAACTTATTGTCTTATTGTCTTCTTTTATATCTTATATGCCTCTTTTAATTGTCAACATTATTCCCATCAATTTATCTACTTTTTTCATGTCTATATCTTTATATTCGGCTTTTTTATTCTTTTTTTAGAATTCTACTATTCCTTTATCTTCTGGTATTTCACATGTAGGGGATCTCCCTATTTTTTTTCTACTTTAAAACTTTCATGGACTCTTATAGAACCTCCATAATCTTTCTTGACTTCTCTTTTCCTCTTAAATTAATCTAAAACTAACCTACGACTATTCATTTTTTGTCTGTTTAGTAAACTGTTTAGGTAAAATCAGCTTACTCCTATTTTTCAATTTTTTTTCTCTTCGACACCATTCCTACTCTATTCATTTGTACTTATTTTCTAATCTATCGGACAACAGCTATCACCATTTCGGCTTTCTTTTTCTTATATATCTACCGTTACGACGCTTGCCATGTTGATCGCTTATCGACAGAACCCCTTATCTTTATGATCAGTTACTTTTTTGTTTTCCAATTATTTCTTTCTCGTCTTCCTTTTACGCCTTTATTTCCTTATGATTTGTCATACCTATCTATTTATTTTTACCACTTTTTTCACTTTCCTTTCTTACTTTATACTACCGAAACAACAATTTTTTCATTATACTTCTTATTGATACGTATTACTTTTGGCACAGATACCATGTAACTCCTTATGTAAAATATTATTATTAAATATTTTATATGAAAATTGGTATTATTTGTTTTTTATTCCCCGTTCATTCTTTTTTTAATATAGCTGTACTGCCTAAATCTCTTACTCCGACAATACAATAATCTGCTAAAATGTGGCGATGTTCCATTCTGTTAAATGTGGCGGTGACATTTCTGTTCACTCAATATGCATCAGCAGATCGTAACTGTTGTTCTTGTATTTATTCATTTCTCCAATTTCCTTTAATTACTTAATCATTTTCTAATTGTAAATCTATAAACTATCGCGGATATTATAATCGCCTTTCTGATGTACGTTTTTTATCATCTGTCTTCAAAAAATAATGAAAATATACAATACTTATTACTAACTAGTCAACGGCTTTTACATCCAAACGAATAGGTAAAGTAATCTTTGTTTGTAAACAGACGAGCATTCCGAATGTCTTCTTTATCCTTCTTCTATCATAATCTATAATTAGATATTTGCTTTTTCCCTTCTAATCTTTTTCGATGATCAATAAAAAAAAATTGATTCATTATTGTCAGTATTTGCTCTTGCGGGATGTTCAATGCTTCATATCTAACTAAATTTTATATATACTCAATAAGAATAAATTTATTATTAGTATCGCAAATAACCATTAGAACAATATTGATATTTTATAGCTGAAATATTGGTTATCCGAAAATATTGTTTTTCGCTACCTGCTCGCAACTGTTTCATCTGACGATATGTATAGAAACACGAAACCTAATCTGTTAAATATTTTAATTATTGTTTTTAGTGGTCCTATAGCTGTTGTAAGGTACCTTTCATGTGCATTGAAGTCTTATATATGCCTTTTTGTACGCCTCTAATGGAAAATCAAAGGAAGCATTTGCGATATATAATGCTGCATTGTTTTAAAAAAGGCAACAATGCTAAAGATACCACAATGTAAAGAAATTTGCATCATATATGGGGATGGTGCTACAAGTGTTCACATAGTTCATAGTTGGTTTAGAAGATTTAGAAGTGCTAATTTTAATCTGAAAGATGAAGAACACAGCAACCGTGTCCACTACGGATACGGAATTGATCTAGACCATGGTTAAGGAAAATCCGTGATATACTCTTCATGAATTGATGGATATTTAAAAAATTCCGCGAATAACATGATAATCATACAAAGATCGGCTAAGTCAATCGGTTTGAAATATAGGTTCCGTATCAATTAACAAAGAACAACCTATTTAACTGTGATTTGCTTTTTGAACGAAATCATAAAGATCTATTTTTGAAGAAATTGATTACAGGGAATGAGACGTGGATTCTTTACGAGAATATTACATGTAAACGACTAAACGATTTTGGATCAGGATTAAGAAGCCTTTAACGATAGCAAGATTTACTTTCACCCAAAGAAAATTTTGATATCCATTTGGTGAGATTGAAAGGTTGTCATTTATAACGAACTGCTTCCACAAGGTGAAACAATCAATTCGGTAAAATACTATTCCCAACTGGACTTGAAAGAAACAATTGCCACAAAATGGTCAGAATTTATCAAGAACAGACAAGGTGCCGTTTCCAGCACGATCATTTATTTTTAACCGTCAAAAACAAATTATTATCAATTAAAGAATGTTCTGCCTCATCTTCCATATTCTCCAAAGGTTAGATTCTCATAATTTTGGCGCCGTAATGTAAAAGTGATTTGCGAAGGACATTTTAGCGAAAAATACGGAAAAAATACTTAAAAAAATTCCATAACTAATAGATATGACGAATAAGCAATATTGAATTATATGTAAATTTTAAACATTATATACATATAATAAAGGGTACTTTGGGACATTATTTATTTATATGTAGTAAATGAAGGCCAGTGAGTATTCGTCTTAGCATTGTTTACATTTTTTGCGTAAAAACGCAACACTATTTTTGTTTTGCATAAATGTTTCTCTTCAATTCGCTGTAATATTTAATAATATTTGTAGCTTTATATCATGTGCACGAATAGTCATTCTAATCTTAATTCAAAATTAAAAAATCTTTTAATTTTTAATTCTTTTCACGAAATTATTTCCACAAATGAAACTGCGTAAAATTTTCTTGAAGAACTGAAATTCCTTCTTGTATGTACTTCAGTACCGCCCAATTGTTATAACTTATCAATAAAGGTCGAAAAATTGAGTCGTTTGAAATCAGACTGGATATGGCATTGCTCAACAAAGGCAACAAAGAAAAAAAATGCAAAAGCATAAATTCAGTGGAAATACGTTTTTAGAAGAAAGAATATGTAAAATTAGTTTGCAGGACATTGTTGCGATTGTAATTTTGTTTTATTTTACGAATAAAAGTTACCACAGTGATTAAAAATCTACGTTTGTCAACGTGGGGTCATCAACATGGTGATGATGAATTGAGTAGTGAAACTGCAGTGGATCATTTTTCATGTTGTTGTGAAATAGCTGAGATTATTAGTTCTCATTATGTAGGAATATTTGATAACAAGGGCAAAACTGTACAGATTGACGAGACATTTTTAACAAAAAGGAAATACCATCGAGGCTGATTTATAGAACAAATGTCCATCGTTGTTTTGGATATCTATTATAGGGAAGATAAGAATGCGGTTTTTCTTTACATGGATGAAAAGAGCAAACAAGATTTGTGACCATATATTAAAAAATTTGTTAATCCTACTTCTAGAATTTGTACTGATAACATGAAACAATATCACGGTGTTGAGAAAATTATTTCGTCCAGCTGCGAATCATAGCATCGTGGAATTTGTGGCTGTAAATGATCCTACAAACGTAACCAACGATTTTGAGACTCGAAATAAATTTCTAAAAAGAGCAGAGTTTGATGGATTGATGGACAAAAAAAAATATACTGAATTTGAAAAATCTTGAACTTTCTTCGGAAGATGTTAATAATATTGAGCATTATTTGTTACCATTCAAACGTCAACGTGAAATGCCAATCGATGAAGAGTTTGATGTTGAGAACAGTTCTAAGGATAATATCGATAATCCATTATTTGAATAATTATGATAGATGATACTATATTATAGTTTTATTTTTATTCTTATTGCAATTTAATATTTGCTATTGTTTTTTTTTCATTAAAATTGAGATTTTTTATTTTGTTTAAATTGCTTTTTAGTAAAAAAAAAATTATAATAGAGAATATTTATAATGTGTTCAATTTAGCACATAATGTTTAAAATAAATATTAACACAATGTTAGCTGCTCTAAAAGTTAATGACTTTGACATATTATCAAAATTACTATCCTAAGTATTCTACAGAAGTACAAAGTTTTGAGAAGGAAATTTTAGCGCAGAATACAGGAAAGATACTCCTCGGATATAGATTATGGATTAGATTAATTCTTTTCCGTTACCTACGTTACCATACATTTAAGTAGATACGAATAAATGCATATAGCGCAAATATAACTCTCATAGTTGCAGACATATAACGCAATAGTTATATTGTTCATTGATTTCTAATGTGTTAAATTTTGGACATTTTTTCATCACTCCTTAGATTGATTTCACGATTCTTTAATAAAGGTGATCAGTAGGGATTAACCTTAAGGACGGTGAATTCGAAGTCAAGTAATTGTATAAAAAAACCATAAATCGATAGGACGAAATAGGAGATCTGATAAATTAATAGGCTGAAAAAAGAACAAGACAGTAAATACAATATTAGAATAAAGATATAAATTTGCTTAATTTTTCTGGAAGTGATGTAGAACAGTTGCTTTTTTCCTTAATTAGGAATGTTCCTTAGGAATGTTTCCTTAGTTAGGCCATGTTCAGAAAGATTGCATGAGAACATAGACCTTTCAACTAATCGAAGACTCATTGATTTTTGAAGAAAGTCTTATAAACTTATTAGAGTCGTTATAAAATGCAGAATACAGACTTAAAAAAAAAAATATATAAGCATGTGAGTTGGCTTTCGAATTAAACTACTCCAATTGACCGAAGCAACTCCTGTATTGGTTCATTGATAACTGAGATGTGGACCACTAACCTCTACAAAGCTAGGCGGACCATACTAACACGTAGTAATTCTGGATCTACAAAATTGTAGTTAAAGTAGGATTCCGCAGTTGATCTGAGATACACTTCTACATCCATCCTGCAAGAAAAAATAAGTATTAGTATGGTTATTCTTCCTTTCGGGATTGAATAATAAAGTGTTCATTTCTGTAAAAGAATTAGATTACTTGGACTTGTCATATGTATGTATATTTTAATAATTCAGTCCTTTCAGTAATATATATTATAGTAAAATATAATAAAAGAGAAAGACAAACAAACAAAAGGTTTTACGCAATATTTACACTATCTACAAACATTTGCTTTTGTTTGCATAGCCTGTCTATCCTCCGCTTTCTACATTGCTGTTCAACTGACCTGTGACAATACCTTATCTCCTTGTTTGTCTCTGGCTATTCTCGTTAAGTAAATGTATAACCTTGTGTATAATTTTGCAATATGTCATTTCCGTCTCATTCATTTGCATTCTTCTAGCAATGTTTTTCCAACCATGATCAATACGAGTTTTAATCATATCCTCGAAGGTGATCTCGTCATTAAATCTAGTCAATTTTTTCAGGCATTTACCATGATTTAGGTTATTAGTACCTGTTATAACGGATTTATTTGTCAAGAAAGCTTTCATTTCGAATTAACAATATCATAATTGATACTGTTTGCCGATTGTAAAGACTTCGTCATTCAAGATTTGTTCTTATTTCGGTATTTAGTTTTTAAATTCCTTGAAGCCGTTTGTAAAGTATTGATTGTCATCATCAAGATTTCTCGATCCTCTAGGAAGAAAATCAATAGCAACAATGAGCATTTGATAAAACGCATTCCTGTACATTTGTATTATAATTACACATTACTAAATCGAATCAGTCATCTTAATCAGAATATCGATCGATGTGTTTTCCAATGTTCTATAAGAAAGTCACGTATCTGTTTGATTGTGGGTGATACCTGTTCTTTACTATTGTTTAATATTTAATTTTTTACTAATCTTTTTACCAAGGTGTTCATGAAGTTGGCACTGCAATTGGACCATATAACTCAATATCGGCAAATCAAATATTTTAAGAATTTATTTTGTCTTCATTACCTTGCAATATACTATTTTTCAATATTCTGACATATTATGGACCGTATTTTTGCAGCAGTAGCAAACAATATTAACCCTTAACACTCCGTTAGTTTCGTTACAGAGACATTCATCATTTGTTGTATAACTCCGATGGAGTGATAATCAAGACATACTTGATTTTGAAGTATTAAATAAGTAATAATATAAATATTTTAACATCTCAAGGTAATATTAATTATGATTCTGATATTTCAAGTAGTAGTAGCGAAATCATACCATGGAAGAGACAAAAAATGAGAATTATTGAAAGTGAAAGCGAAGATTTACTAAAAGATTAAAATGAATGGCGTGATGTTACAGAAGAATTAGATATTTCAAAAATAATACATTTTAGTGTATCAACAAAAGTTATTAAACCACAAGTTCCTTCAAATATTACAGTCGATACAATATTTCAATTTGTTTTTCGCGGAAAAATTGATAAATAAAATTATAAAAAAAGTCAACAATTATGCAGAAAATATTCCAAAATTGAAAGAAATATCTAGTAACTCTATTTAGAAAACGTGGCATGATGTGAAAAGAATGAATTTTGGGATTTCATTGGGGTTATCGTTAATATAGGTATGATATCTATTGTAAATATGCAACAATACTGTTACATTACCTATTGACCAAACCAATAGTTAACCCTACTAATGGAGACTTCATAATCCATGATAAGATGTTTTGGGTCCTTTCGCATACCTTGACAAAACTGAAGTATCGGAATACGATATCCGTGATAATAGGCAATCCATCCTAACGCGTCGTTTAGTTCTACCTCGGAAGAATGCCGCGATTGCTAATAGCAGCATTTTTTGCGGCCTAGATTTTCGTACGATGCTCCGGCATCTATTAGTGTGCTTTTATCAACACCTTATAAGTAATATGATGTTATTTACCTTTTGTCGTACTTCTAAAATTTCTACCAGATCTCTTAGTGAGTCCATTTCAGTACATTTTTTAAATCTTGATCAATAATGATCGTTTTTTCATGTCATAATTACTATAACTTCTTTTTCTAGTCGAAATTGCATAAAGTTTTGTATGGTTCTTCCCAATTACTTTCAAGATTCTGCGCTTTGCCTTTTCTGAGTTCAGTGTTGAACAATCACATCTTTTGACCTTCTTATAAATTTGTCTTATTCACTTCTCAATCACACCAGATCTTCATCTTGGAAGATTTCATTTTTATTCGCTATCTCATGATTCCGTGGATTTCGTCTAATTTCATCTTGAGTCTCAGTCCATCTGCATAAAGCGTATTCTCCTCCTTTCATCCAGATGGACAATTCTGAAGAAGATCTAATGGTATCTTCAGATCTCTTGCAATAAGCATCTATGCTGCAGATAATCCGATTGTCTCATATTTTGCAAATCTATAGGCCAATAAATATAAGAAATCCATCGATCACAACTCCTTTGGCGCTGATTAAAGAATTTCGTTGAATAATCTATTCTTATCTTATGCTGATGTTTCATGCCACTATTGATAGCAGATGTAATGCTATTGTCTTAGCTTTGCAGATTCCTAACAGCTCTACAATTTCCTTGAATAACTTAGATTCGAAATTACTATCCAGATCTATGTATAATTCTAACGGTATTCTATGTTTTGAAACAATCTGCTCAACAAAAATCTTATTTACTATTTTTAAAATTCCTAAATGGAAATGCTTCTATTCACTTGATGTAACAGTCTACTACTATTAATAGAAACCTATTCTCTCGTGAAAACTTCGACAACCGATCTAAATTATCCATTTACACTTGTTCAAAAGGCATATCTACATTGTAAATTTGCATTTCTCTTTTTTTTTCCTGTTGGACCTTTCCTAGCGACGCAAACTGTGTATGTTCTATGTCAATCTTCTACTTTATATTTACAGCCAACTCTAATCAAAACTTTAGAAAAACTAAAATCGTCGATGATACGAAAGTCTCTTTAATCTCTCGAACGAATTCTAATAATCTCAATTTCATAAAATATCTTTTCATTTTCCACTTGCGGATATAAAGGTTCTGGGATCACAGAAAAATCTTTTACTAATTTTCAATAGTATAAACACAATTATAGAAAGTTTCTAAGTTTCCTATTTTGAGACACGCATAACAAATTACTAAAGATCAATTTATTTTCCAGCATGATAATGCCATCGTTCATCAAACTAAAGTTATAGAAACATTTTTACAAGAGAAAACATTTCAGTTATACCATGACCTGGAGCAAGATTAAATATAATCGAGAATTGTAAGGGGAGAATTTGTACATGCTGTGTACAAGAATGGATGGGGAGATAATAAGATACAATTAAAAGAATTAACTATAATAGAATGGAATAATTGATTTCAAAAGTACCATCAGAAAGTCGTACAAATCTTTACCACACTGAATGATCGAAGTTATAAAGAACGAAGACAGTTATATTCACTATTAATTTCATATGAATTAGGACGTAAACTTTTTGTTGGCTTAAATATACGTATACATTTTGTATGGATGATTATATGTATGATTCTAATGTACTTTAATTTCATCTCCGAAATAGATTTTCATTTATATATAATAAATGTCAAAAGCAATGATCTTATCTAATAACAAATTTCTTTTCTTTGGGTCCTGATATTTATATACTATTTGCTACATTTAGAAATTTTAAATTGTTTTCGAGAAATTAAAGATAGCAGAAAGACACATGTGCTATCATTTTATCCAAGATTGTTCAAACAACAAGTATATATTCGTAATATTACTTATAATGTTTGGTTTTATAAGTGAAGGAATTAATTAATTCAAGT
The DNA here is from genome assembly GCF_905475345.1 of Vespula vulgaris. Taxonomy (NCBI): domain Eukaryota; kingdom Metazoa; phylum Arthropoda; class Insecta; order Hymenoptera; family Vespidae; genus Vespula; species Vespula vulgaris. Next base: position 190,099 of record NC_066607.1, read on the forward strand.
TGTGCGTTGGTACAAAGAACAACTTATACTATTCATAGAAAAGAAAGAATGAAAAAGAAGTCTTCGAGAAACTATGGAAATTACAGTATCAGTTTCGTCTCGGAACGTACAATAGAATGTGCAATCGTAAAGATGCGCCAAATTACTTCCGACTCAACAAAAAGATACGTTAACACGCTAATATTTGATATCTCCAGTGCCTTTAACAATATATGGTGACCCTTAATTTTTCAGGAAAATAAAATGCTCAAAGGATGTGTTCAAAATAATTTAGACTTATTTCGAATATCGAATGTCAAGATCTCACTAGGAGGTCTTCAAACATCGATGATTTACGTCACGGGAAAGGAAAAGCACAGAAACTTGAGAGTAGTTGGAATACAAAATTAGGAGTAATATCAATGATGTGATATCCTCCATAAGAAAATCTTCAAAAAAAAGAAATCTGATCGTCCATTCGGATCATTTGGCACATTTGGTATATAAAAAGGACAAATAATAAGGAGTTAATCAACGATAGACAAATTTAGGGAAAATGTATGGGTGATTAATACTTTTGTACGAATGGATTAAATATAACTAAAAGACAAGATTAGTGAATATATGCTTGCCACTTTTGTTCTTCAGGAAAGTCAAGCTCCGTATCAAGAAACACAACATAGGAACGGACACAAACACAACATATGAAATTTTGCATACTCGACAAGAATACTTATCTTAGACTTACTGATCTGTACGGCAAACGAATTACGGGGAAATCCTCATGCAGCTGAACCCAGGTGAAGTACGTGGCCGGGCTAATAACTATCTCATAGATGGGCAAGATAAGATAATCCAGACATTCGGCTGAAAATCATGAACCAAATGTTTTATTTTAATACTTTCGCTATCGAAGATGTAATCAAATTCTTTTGATTTCTTAGGTGAATTCCGGCAACATAGTTCTACGTCGTTTCAAAATTGGAGCTTCTATTCCTAGCTATAAGGCTTGCATATCACACTAGTTTAATTTTCACATTTCATTTATCTAACGTGAATAGTAAATAAACAAGTAAACAACAATATCCAAACAGTAATATTTCTGAATTTATGAATGTAATTAACCTCTTGTCCAGCCTTTTCGTGTTGGCTAAACGTTTGAAGTTATGACAATCGTACACGTTTTATGGCATGTAAGGTACAACTAGTTTAATTTTGCAAGTTGTTTGATAAATAATTACGAATAATTCATCAGTAAAAAAGAAACATTTATTATCTTGAAGTAAATAATTCATTAATAACATTTTATTACAATTTCTGAATAATTCTTTATTTTAAATTATTAACGTTTGGACAAAGTTTACAGAAAATTAATAATCTTCGATCGTATGGTATCTTTCGATAAGCACATTGGTATGTGTAATGTAATTTTGTATCTTTTGCACTCACTTTTCTTTTTATTTTTTATTTTTATTTTTATCGGAACTTTATAGGCTCTTGATGGCTTTGATTTTGATGGTGTTGGGTCAATATACTTGGGAAAATAATCCAAATGTTTCGCGTACAGTCTCTGTGGTAAATCTCCGTTTAATAATCGTCCTCGTCCTTTATATTCTGGTAACGGTACATTTTTCAGTAATGATTTGGCCATATCAATTCTATAATCAGTGTAATTCTGTTTTTTTTCTATTATTTATTTTGTCGAACAAACTATGTGAGTTAAAAAGTGCAATATCAAATACATAAAAGAAAACTTCTTAATATGATTTCGTATATTTTCCAATTATTCCTTTTTTGTATTTAAAGACATGTTTTAGTTTCGAAATACGATTGAATTGACTTTTGCCTTGTTTAATCACTTCTGCTGTGTTCTCGTGTTCTGTAAAAATAATATAAACTTTAAAAATAATATAAACTCTAAAATAAATTTCGTTTATCTTTCCATTTTAATGCCAATATCCCAAAACTTCTCATTCTATATTCTTCCTTTTTTAATTTTGCTTTAACAAAGTCATTTGGTATATTTTTTCTTTTCAAACGTATTGTCCCAACATTAGCTTTACTGTTACGTAAAGTTATAAATAATTTTGGTAAAAAGTACAAATTGTCTTAGTATAATGTTATTTACAAAATGCAAAAATCTAGTAATTTGTAGAAATATTATAAATGATATCGTTTCTTTAAATATTAGCGTTTTTATAACGGCTTTCTTAGACCAATTCATTTGAATTTTCATTTGAAAATTTTTTACCTAAACTATTATCATACATAATGCAAAATATATCTTCATTTCATTACAATTTACAAGAAATCAAGTTTCGTCGATTTTTCATCTTTTATTTTTATTGTTTATTATTTGGTCTTCATACCAATTCATCTCCATTACAATATTTTTTTCAGAACATATTATCCAATATTATATTAAAAATGTCTCATTCTTTTTTATTTGTACTTAACTGATATAAAAATGCTCATTTTATGCCAGGATATCTAGGATCTAGATAGAATCAAAATATCTAAGATCTGCATACAATTCCTGATTTTCGATTTATTAATTTTTTTTTCTAAATTCATTACACTGATAGTTGATAATTAATGAGGGCTTCATCATCGATATCATCTTCAACAACCAGTCGTTTACAATGTTTTTGTACAGTAAATAAACTACCACTATTATCACTATTGCTATTAAAAATATCTATCAAATCATTATTTGCAATATTAGCACAACTCTCACTATCCTCATCAATGTTAGATATGAAGACATTTTTGAAGATGTACTTTTCTAATATGTTTAAGAAAATATATCTCAATATGTGAATGCGGCCAAGAATAACACGTTACTAAGCCAAGAAAATTAATGAGTTTTACCCAACTGAGACAAAAAGATATCGGAATAATTAAAACAACAAATTTAACACGTATTGCTTATGTTAAGATCGGTCTTCAAACCACAAGCCTGACACGTTGTTTACGTTTGACTTGATCGGTTTATCACGGTTCTTATCCATAACACTTATGTTTAATCCGATTCCCTTACTATAAGTCTCACACAATATTGTCAGTGAAGGAATTAATATAGTAGTATCGTCAAATGAACGTAATTATATTTGTATAGTAAAAAATTCATCATTCATTATCCCCTTTTTTAGAAAAATTGGCAATATTTTCATTTAAAATTTGTTTAGATTAAAATTTAGTCATTACAAAAAGATTCTTATTATAAAAGAAGAAGATAATTTTATGAGTGAAGTTTATATGGATGTGTTTTTTGATTATGAATTAGAGTCGAATAATAATAGTGAGACGGACAATGATGTCTCAGTAAGTTTTAAACGAAGAAATGCTAGAATAATAAGAAGCAGTAAAGACTCTGATAACTTTACTGATACCTAAGATGAATTTTTTACTAGTATGTTGATCCAGAAAGAAAATTAGAAGCTTTGTTGAAAACGTAAAAGTTAAAGTATTTCCTCACAACCATATTAATGCAATAGCAGCATTATTTATTGATGATGAAATTCTCGAACATATTGTAATAGAAACGAATCTAAAAACGTGGGTTTTTCTTCCGGGCGAAGCGAGTTTATGCTCCAAGTGAATGCCAAGTCAGTCATCAAATTGGGTAACCTCATGGTACTCTATAACTTCAGCATGACTATTGTACTTCAACTTACAACGGAAAGGTGCTTAGAAGTGGATCTCTTCTGGAGAAGAACCTGAGAGATAGCCTTAATTCTTGAGGATCTTGCGGTTCGAACCACAGATATTGAAATATGAAAGATCTTTCAGGAAAGCGAATAAAATATTATCGATGGATATCCTATAGCTGAGAGTTCTAAGACTGGAGTTCTAAGACATGAAAAAGTTGAGAGAAACCCGCTTGGTGAGAACCTCAGTTGTCAGGATGATTACGAAGAGCGATAACACTATTTTGAATAGATATAGTGGTGTTCTGAGAGAACTAGGAACAGATAGACTGTTTTTAGGTACCAATATTTTAACATATAACAGTGAGCATTTATCCATCTATGAAATCATAGCTTGCGAACGTTCCAGAATATTTAAATATTCTAAAAGAGAGCTTACTAATCTATATATTTGTAAACGAATTATGCATTCTTGTAATTAAAGTTTGTTTTATATTCAAAAGCGGAGTTATATGTAACAATATATACATTATATATGTGGGATGAATGGTTCTAGCATTAATTGTGTGTATATGTGCATAAGATAAGTCGATCGACAATTGAACAAGAATATGAACTGCTTTTGTAAGGTGCGTTTGTTTATGAAAGGGAGATAGAGGGCTGAGATACTGGGAATAAGAATGAAATAGAAGTGCAGCGTAAGTGAGATAAATAATAAATAGGATAATGTAATGATTAGGACAAAGGACGATCAAAAGTTCTGAATATGTGTGCACGGATGTGAGTGGGAATAAAAAAGGGGACAAAGAAAATGTAAAAGAAAGGAGAACGGGGGGCAATCTTGAGTAAATCAAGTAAAGAATAAAAAGGACAAAAAGCGATCTTAAGTAGACCGACTTGAGAGTAAAGAGTAAAAAAGAAAGAGTTACAGCATTATAATATCTTAATTAATACCATTAATCATAAGAGTAAAGAGTAAATGATTCAAGTTTCGCTAGCCTATATCTTCCAGGTATGGTTTATCCTTATATTATCCAGAAAATATCTTACATTTATGTATGATATAAGTTAGATAATTCTGTTAAAAACCAACAAGAAAATAAATAATATTAGATTGATATACATGTGTTATGCTCTGTGGCGTAATTCAAAAATAGTCAGCTTTTGATCAAAAAAAAGCCTTTATATGGAATTTACCTTACGGAACGTGAATTCGAAAACGAGCGATTAAATAAAGCGACATAGGGTGATAGGATGAAATAGGAAAATATTTCATAGATTAATAGTTTGAGAAAAGAATAAGACAGTAAACATAGCATTACAATAAAAATTTCAAGTTGTTTATCATTACCCTACAAATAGCATACAAGAGTGGCTTCTCGTTTGAATGAGTTAATCAGACAACATTCAGAAGTAGTTGTGAGCCAATATAGAACGTTCAACTAACTGATCGAAGACTCACATTTATTAGTGTCTTTATAAAATGCAGAATACAAACTTATTAACTAATTATCTATCTTACAAAATGCAGAATATGTACTTATTATCTAGTTACTGAATTTTACAGAATGCAGAATACTGAATTATTACATGATTACTGATTTTACAGACTGTAGAATAAGGACTTACTGCTTAATTATTGGCTTCACTGTATGCAGAATTAACACTGAATACAGAAGTAAAAACTAATCACTTATTAGATATAATCATTTACTAGATAATTAGCAATTGTTTTTACAGAATGACAAGTATCGACCGACTTTTTCTTTGATTGATTTCTTCTGACTTTCCCTTTCCACATGCACTTACCTCATCTACAAATCATTTACGAAACTTGCCGAGGATGAAAGCTTTGCTTCCTATCGGATGATAATTTTACCATTACAATTTTGATTAGTCCATATATTTAACAAAAATTTATTGTAGGAAAAGATGACATTTATTTAGCTCAAAGATTTAAAGAATTTATAAAAGTGTATGTTTATAAGAAAAGAAATTATAGGTCTAAACTGTTTCATATTTCCCGAGATGATAGTTGTACATATGAGGGCCTAAGAGTCTAAGAATTATAGAGAGTTAACAATGGCGTGAAAGGATATCATTTAAAAATACTAAAAGGCATCAGCTTACATCCTATTTTAAGTGTTAATATAATTTGTAACGTGATTTAAGTCTAAAATTAAAATAAATATAGAAAAAAATAATTGTTACGGTATTAATCTACATTATGGTATTCATCTACATTACAAAAGTATCCTGATCTTAAAATTAATATATATAAAAAAAAAAAAAATAGTATAGCAATTATTATTTTTAAAGGCAAATAGTGGTTGTAATTTGTAAGAATGTTATTCTTATGTACCAGTAGTGGTATCACAATTTAAAGACTCTATTAGATAAAACGAAATAACTCAGGCTGCAAATAAGCGTTGAAAAAACTAAATATATAGTCACTGATAGTATCCAAAATATATATAATATCCAAAATAATGGAAATTTGGTCGTTTATGATAAAATTTTGGAGTGGATCGGTAAATTTAAGTATTTAGAATCGATTATAAATCAAATTAATGAAATAAGAGAAGAGCTTAAGGAAAAAGTTAATTTGGGAATTAATTTGGGAATTAATTAATTAATATTTACAGAATAATTATTTTTCTGGTAGTTCTTTATGGAGGCAAAGCGTGCTCACTTTTTAATCAGATTATAGAACCTTTACCATGAATTAACCATATGGTACATAAATTTAGACGAATAGCGGGGCAGAGAGACATAGATCGATAGTATAAAATAGGAGGAGATATCATAGATAAATAAACTGAAAAAAAACGAAGCCATAAATAGAGTATTAGAATAAAGATTCCAAGTTGCTGATCTTTTCTACAAGTATTGGAGTATGTAAGAGTAGCTTCTCGTTCAAAAGGAATTGTGAGAAAATATAAATCAAAAGAAATTGACTGTTCAATTGATTGTAAACTCGCTGATTTTTAGATGTAGTTCCATAAATTTATTAGCATCTTTATAAAATGCAGAACACGGAATTATTAATTGATTATGGGTCTTACAAAATGTAAAATATAAACTTATTATTATTACTTAGTTACTGTTTTCATAGATTGCAAAATACTGAATTATTACTTAGTTACTAATTTTACAAATTACCAAATAGAAACGGAACCAACTAGAAATGGATTTATTACCGGCTTTACCAAATACAGAATATTTAATAGCTAATTAGTGATTGGTTTTATTAAAATTGGTTTTACAGGACGATAAAAACTGACTAACTTTTCAGATTTTTCTGACTGATTCCTTCTAATTTCCCCCTCAGATATGAAACTTGCTTAGAATTTGCTTCCTATTTGATAATGACATTACTTCTACGATTTTGATTAGTCCATAATTTAACAAGATGTCTATTATATCACGAAACGAGATTTAACTCGCGTCAAAATTCGAAAAATTTGTCGAAGTGCACTTTTATAAAAAAAATATCAGAGATCCAAACTGTTTGTCTCCAGAGGTGATAGGTGATCGCATGAGTGGTCTAAAGGTCTAAAAATTATAAATTATTGACAAAGTGCAATAAAATAGCGAGAATTTAATTTGGAAATACTAAGAGGCACCAATTTACTTCCTATTCTGAATGGATCCTTCTTAGGTTATGCATTTCTAATCTTTAATGACAGAAATATTGATCATGAATGAAGAAAAATGCCTGCATGCAGATCATAATAAAATCATTATTTAGATTTGTGTACTGCTGTTCCCCGGAATAGGCAATTATGAGTGAATTTTGATTTTTAATTTTAAAAGCATTTTATTAGTATATGTGGTACTTAAATAGAATATATGATGATATATATAATAAATATTATGATATATGTATATGTAGAATTAACACTATCTGATATTTGTGTATATGTAATGTTTGTATTTTCTTTGAATTATAACTATGATATAGTATTACAGTCATAATATATTTATGTAATATAATATATTTAGGAATTTAAACTATTTTTTGTTATTAGACTCTGATAGCCTAGTTAACAAGTTTACTTTGTTTATCGTTCGTTTGTCTATTCGTTCAATTTGTCTATTCGCTCAATTTGTCTATTCGCTCTAGGAATTCTTATAGTGGATTTAGTATATATAGTTTTCTCGTATGCAATAATAGGTGAACTTTTTTGATATAAAAGCCGCACCGCAATTCGATATTATTCTTCTCAGTTTCAAAAAACATACAACTGTTCTTTTAATTTATTAACAACCTTAATTGCATTTGTACTTTCTACATAAAGCATACAATCACACAAATTTTGTGAATGTATCAATCGTCGTAAAAATGTATTCGTAGTTCTTTTTTGCAGAAGGTCCCTTTGTAGAGGTCCCAAATGATCTATATGATAAGTTTCTGAAAATAATTGTCTTTTTTCTAAGACGTATAAATAATTCTCCTATTTGCCCTGTTTTCTTTCCACTAATATACAAGAAATAGAGTTTTTTATTACTTTCTCGATTTTCGGTCTTGGCATGCAATATTCTTTAAACAATAAAGGTTTAATTTTCGCTACAGAAAAATGATCTTTATTATATGTTGCTTTAATAGTCTATATTTACATTGTTTTAGGAATAACTAATAGAATGTCTTCTCTATGATTTTTGAACAATACATCATTTCTATATATAACTATCAAAACGCCCTTTTTTTACTGCGTCAAATATTATTTTCACATCACTATCTTTCTATTGCGCTATGTTAACCTTTTGACTGTTGTGACAAACTTTTTCGTTCATCTATAAGAATACATGCCGGAAGAGGATTAAGATTTAACGCATCTACATGTATCATGCTTTATCGGGATGATGTTTAGTAGTACAGTTAAACTCTACTAGCAGAAATATTTACCTACACAAATCTTGTTTATGCATGATTAAAGCAAATGCGCAATAATGTATAATTATTTTGAATGTTACCCCTGATAAATAAGCGCCAAATCTGTTCAGTGCTTTCATGATGGACAAAGCATTTAGTATATCTTCGCTCTGTAGAGATCATCTTATATAATAGTCTTAACGCTGTGGTCGTAACTATTTCTACAGTCGAGAAGAAAACATTTAAAAAATAGTGTGTGTTTCTTAAGTTAAATGTTTCTAATCAAGAAAAAAATTAAACTTTGCTCTAATTATTTGCAATTGCGAAAAGAAAGAGCGCAGTATCATTTCATAAATCATCTAATAATGAAGAAGAAACCTTTTACAAAAATTTGCATATTAGTGATAAGAAAAAATAGAAATTTTCAAAAAGAAAAACATAAATAGATTTGTATCATCAGATTCTGATGCAGATATCGATAAATGTAATAGTTGCGATAGTGAACTTGGTGCAGATACTATTGAACAGATTTTATAAGAATTAATTATTGAGGAAGATATCGAATATGATAATATCGAAGAAATTGCAACTCAATGCGCTAAATGAAATGAATTTTGTCTGGAACAGCTGGCATCATCGGGCAACTACATGATACTATAAATCCGTCTAATGTATTTTCTTTATTCGTTAATAACGAATTAATAAATCTGCTTGTAGAAGAAATAAACGGACATTAACTAATTTGAATAAAATAAAAGTTCTTGGAATTGATTTTGTGGATGAATTTTGTAAGACTATAAGCAATTATTGATAAAAAAAACTTATTGTAAAATTTTGATTTGCTCACGTTTACCATCGTGCCAGAAATCATGCCACAAAATAGATTTCAAATACTTCTCGACAGAACAACCTCCATTTTACTAATAACACTACTATTACTCTTTGTAATTTTGACAAAGTATATCCACTGTTCAATATATTACAAAAAAAAGATCAGGAAATATTTACACTAAAAGAAAATATCTTCGTTGACGAAACATTAATTTCATGGAGTGGAAGATTAATATTCAAGCAACATATTCTGAAAAAAAAACACACAAATATGAAATAAAATTATTTAAATTATACTTTCCTGAAGGATATACATGATCAATGAGGATCTATAATACAAAGTCAGTTAGTGATATCGCAGAAACTGGACTGACATATAATGTATGTCTACAACTTGCAGGAAGGCTTTCCAGATAAAGGATATATTAATAATTTTTATATTAGCTATAAATTAGCTATATCCTATCTAAAACAAAAGACGCATATAGTTGGAATAAACAATTATAGTTAGAATTACAAATTACAATTAAAAATAGTAAAAAGTCTATTCCAAAAGATATTTCTAAGCATAAGTTAATAATAGAAGAGATAATTTCCAAAGAGGATGATAATGGTATCAAAGTGCTGAAATGGAAGAATTCTCAGGATGCGAGAATTATATCTATGAAGCATGTTTCATCAAGTATAAAAAATAGACCTAACAGCATCTTTTATTAGCCGACAAGTATCCGGAAAATTAAAATCAGTAACAGCTTTCACATACAATAGAAGAAAGTCTGGAATAGATCACTCGGATTAATTAATATCGTATGCAACCACAATCAGAAGAAAAGGGATAAAAATGTACCAAAAACATGGTATACAACTTTTCTTTGAAATTATGATGATAAATACTTTTATAATTTACAAGCTAGCAACAGAAAAGAACATAAAAATAAGATAATTCATAGAATTATTAGCTCAAGAGTTATTACATATTCCTACAAACATAACACAACCTTTTTTTGCATCTAAATAGCACAATATTGCAGTTAGAAAAAATGCTTTTAGAGTAAGCATTAGACGTGGATGTGAATTGTATTATAGAAACCAGATTACCCTGATCAGTTTATACATGGAATGTTTTCAAATCGTATATTTAAAATAATTCTTTAAACAAAAAACAAACATTTGTATTTCTATATTACTAATATAATAATTTATCAGTTCTATTATATCATTTTAAATTCAAGTCCATCAAACTTCGTCATAATTAATCAATATAACTATCATCCACATACGAGTGATGGTAGCCTATTCACAATTTCCTAAATCAGGGAACGCAGCAGTCAATTTGTTAAAGCAAATCCTGTTTCACTCTGCGATGGCTGCTGTTCATGCTTTTTATTTAGCTACTTCTATCTGCTTTTGATGAAAAGTATTATTCTAAATTCGCTATTTCTGGTAACTTTCTTTCCCCATAAACTCATGTTCTTAAATGCTGCAAGCAGTTCTATCCTCATCGAAAGCATATTACCAGTGCTCGTCTCTCAGAATTAGATCAGACATTCCATCGACAATTTATTCGACGATCCTATCCACTTCGATTGGAACGCATTTTTACTTTCTCCTAAACATAATTGCAGAATGTTTTATCTTTTATCCAACTATGCTTCTCGAATTTTCTACGCAGCATCATTTTGTTGGAACAATAATGAAACATGCTTTTATATTCTAAAAATAAGGCCTCTACCGACACTTCCAGTAATTCTGATGTAAAATAAAACCACTCTAGCATTCTTCCCCGTAGTCCCATTCCGATTAGGATTTTTCAATGTTCATCATCCAATCTATAAGTTCGCTTTAGCATTTGCTTGTCCAAGTTACATTATCACCTGATAGTAGTCAGCTACTGTGATTACCTCTCATGTTTTTAAATGCTCGATCTCTTCTCTGAGAGCATTTAACTATTCTTCTATGAGTCGCCTGTTGTGATAAAGATGTTCAGAATCATGATCCTCTGTTGTAAAAGCGCCTCTCTCTTTCGCTTCCTTTGTCCTGCTTTTTTTTCAGTTGGCATTCTTTCTCTCTACGTATCTGACGGATTTGGTTCGTTAAAACGAACTATCAACTTATTGGTGGTTCCCATGTATAACGATCCTAATAATTTCAATTTCTTTTTTAGTTTAACTACTGTTAAATTACTCATAAGTTTTGTACTTAATATATATCAGTTACTCTCAATGTCACTCGCGATACGTCTCGTGGAATGCTTCCCAATGTAACTAGCTTTATTCCGAATGAATCCTGAAAATTTAAGTACAGGTTTAGGCCAGAATATTTGGATAACAATCCTGTCTATACATTCGTTCGACACTTGATGCTTGAAAAAGTAAAATTCAACTGAACTGCTTTGCTTTTTCCTTCATGGCCAGTGTTTTATATCAGTAATGATGCTTTTTTCTCTTTCGCTTGCTTATTATCGCTTTCTTTCATTCATGTATATATTATTTTAGATCGCGACCTATAAACTACGTCCAGACAAAGTGCGCCTGGATGTCTTATAATCTACGCATATGCATAAATACTCATTCTTATCGCTGACGTTTATTCGTAGAATTACGCCGAAACTATTTATTTTTGATACTTAAACACATATGAAAATTTTTCTAACAACACGTCTCTTGACTATTAAATCATACGCAATCATGACGCTTCCTTCCAACAAAACAATAGAATATTATAAAATACCTACGTATTCTACAATTTTTATGAAATCTTATTATTTTTTTTTCATCGAGATAGATGAATCTTGTGTTCAAGGACAGATCCTTCTCATCAATATTTGGGCTAACAAAGATATATAAGAGGACAGATCCTTCTCATAAATTCACATATTTGGCCTAACAAAGATATTAACAATTTCCTAATGGAGATACAATACCCTCAAAAATCTTAAATAACAAAGGTTAAATGGCATATCATTATTAAAAGTCTTTTAATTTTCTTTGGAATTTTACTATTTTTTAAATTTCAGTTAATAGTTCCCAAGAAAAAAGTTTTTTGAACTTTCAGATGCAATAGAATGCAAATTCATTATTGAAAACACCTATTATTTTATTAAATCTTCAAAATATGCAATAACAAAGTCTGAGATCAATGTTATGTCGAATATTCTACAATACATTCGATCTTATTTAAAAGCATTCTTCAACTTCAAATATTATACAATATTATAAGATCAAAAGCTTGTTAAAATTAGTTAATATTTATTTGCTATTGGAGCGATTGAAATCAATTGCAGATATAACGAATCTATAAATTTGATGTCAATTGACAGAATAGTTTGATAAGTTTGATAGAATAAATTTATAGTTGGTTTGAAGAAAAATTTATAGTTGGCTTTCATGATTTTTTACTTTAAACTGCGAAAATTGTTTGCAGTATTATAAAAAAAGTCAAAATTGTTACATTCTATTTCAAAAAGAACGATTATGTTGAAGCTGTAATCTAAATATTTAATGAGATGTTGTTAAAAAAAAAACTATTTACCATAAGTATGTATGTATTTGAGAAAAAATTTAATAAAATAGAGTAAGTGCAAAACCTGAAATACTAGTCAGAATGGACAAATATAAATAAAGAGAAAAAATTACAGCATTTAGATATGTTGAGATCGATCATACTTACTATTAAAGAATTGTCTCGAAGTTCAGGTATATTACATAACAATGTTTTTAGTATTTTAAAAACTTCTTGGTTCTATCCGAATAAAACGCACCATGTGCAAGAGTTCGACAAAGATAACATATATTGAAGAAATGAGTGAACGTATCATGAATAATCTAAACTTACTGTATACGATTTGTTTATCTGACGAATGCTCTGTTCTCTTAATAGATTGAATAATCGACATAACTATCGCTATTGTTTAGATTATAATTTTTAAATATTCAGAGAAGAACGTTCCCTGAATAATGGAGAAAAATCCTGTATAATGGAATTTGTAGAGTACTATTTTGAGTACCAAAATTATTGGCACGTTCTTTTTATCAAATAATTTGACTAAAAAATCATACTTTGATTTACTTGAGAATTATATTTATCCAATTTTCGTAGAAATCATTGAAAATGATGAAAATGTACCGGGTTAAGTATTTTATCAACAAGATGGAGCTCTTGCGCAAAATTGGATTGGTAAAGAAGTGTTATCTATACTCCTATATATCCTTTATCTTATATATCCATATCTATATCTTTAGATTTCTTCTATACAAACATTTAAAATCCATAATATGTGCTACTTAACCGGATTCAATTGAACTTCAGCAATTACATAATCGATGAATGCTGTTAGATTTCATCAAATATACTGCAGAATGTTTGACGTAGCTCTAAACTAAGATATTACTCCATATAGTTAACGGTACCCCTTTTAAATTTGAATAAAATAAAAAGATTTTTACAAAAGTAAATTTTTCATTCTATTGTACCTGAAAAAGTTCAAAACACACCATGATAAAGAAAATTAAAAGAGCTTTAGTAACACTATGCAACTTGATCCTTGTCGTCATTTAAAATTTTTGAAATTATCTTCCTCTATTTCCAGAAGATTACCTCAAAATAGGTGAATTCATAGCATAGACTTGTTCCTTTTAAAAGAAAAATTGACTTTCCCGGCTTAAAAAAAAAATCATGGACTCTTAAAATTGGACAATATATTTCTAAAATATATGGGTATCTCAGTTGCTGAAAACCATCCAAATATTTATTATGTTTTTAATGCTATGAAAAATGTTTATATTTTCATTGGTTTCAAAAATGATATATCATCGAAAAATAGATTTTTTCAAGTGAATCAATATTTTTTATTCGGTAAAAATATATTTTTTCTCATTCTATCTTGCAGAAGAAACATAATACATTTAATCTTCAAAGGATCTTGAACAACAAAAATGTGATAAAATTATAAGACAATGTTAGGGTAGTATACGAACGTACTATTTATATTATAAATCTTCAAAGTGATGTCCATCTACAACGATACAGTCGGCAATATATTTATCAATAGATATGAATAAGGTTTGTTCGCTAGTTAACTGCGAAAACATCATTCATGTATCGGTAAATGTTTCACAATGGCTTATTATTCGAAGTAAGAAAGGATTGAATTAATTTACATTTATCGTATGTTAAAATAATTAGAAAGTTTAAATAAATCAATAGTGTTGTAAACAAAAACAGTAACAAATATCTAGAACTGTTACACACGAGACAAATATAAGAAATGTAATTGACCAAAATGCACATGTATACGTTATTTAGTATACGTTAGTAATTGGAATGAGAAATTAATACTAGTAATACTAATAGATCAACTATATCACGTATACTGAAGTTACAGGAATTTCAATTATTTCACCTATCGTTTCATCAAGAATTTCACAGCAATGATTTTGAAAATCGTGACTCCTATTGTTGACTTTACAACATTTGAAACCGATGAAATGTTCTTTAAGAAAGTACCACTTATGAATCTTCCACCAATCATAGTCAGGCGAATCTTAAAAATACGCACTATTGTATATTGTATTATTGATTTGTCTCTGTTCTTTAGTTTGATCATAGAAAGATATATATTTGTTTGATTCTTTAAAGGGAATGTATATTGTTTGATTTTATTATCTCCTTATTTGACTCTATCGTGTCCGTCATAAAAGTTGCTCTCATATGTGTTTAAGTTAGTTAATCCTTTCGCTCTTAACGCCGGATATATCCAACATACACGAAGAGATTCACACAAGCGTACGCCGGATATATCCGGTATACACGATATGACCCACAGAGACGTAGTACGCCAACTAAAGGCAGCAATATTTGCGACTTAGTTTTTGAATAGCAGCGCTTTTTATAACCACCGCACAAATTATTTGACGAAAGGAATAAACCATACAATTCGAATAATATTTATTCTACCTCTATTTTTTTCATTACTATTAAGTGCCATAAAGGAATAGACAATTATAGAGCAAAACATATCATACTGAATTAAATTATTAATCACTAAAACTAAACATTATTCTTTCATTATCTTCAATTATTAATCAAACTTTTTATACCTATTCAATAAATTTATATCTTTTATGTAGAAATCACGAGTATATTGTTTTAAAGAAAAGTCTATTTTCTTCTGAGATAAACTGTCTACGCGCAATGTGCACACTTTCGTCACGAGGCTCAAAAAAGGGTTAATAACCGATACTTCTCTCTTTCTATTTTAACCTGGAAATCGAGGCTGGGTTACATCTCTTATTCCTCGAATTGACATGATAATATTAACATTAATATATAACCATGATTCTGAAATTGAAGACTTTTGCATCTCTCCCTCTCTTTAGTTGAGAGTATAAATCACTAATTTGAAATGTAATAAGAAGTGGAAAGAAGGCGATAAGAGTTGGATACAAATGTGACGTAATGAAAGCCAAAAGAAGCAGGAGGTAAGTAATCCTGGTGCTGCTTTTGGTAACTCATAGCGTAGAGTGTGAACTGAGCTAACATTCGGAACTAAAACATGGAATAACTGAAGCATAACGGAAGCTAAATTAATAAACTAATAAGTTAGCTCCTGAAATCACATATTAGTGTACTATGGGTAGTAGTACTATATGGTAGTATAGTAAGAAATGCTCCATCTGTATCCACTTATCCTTTTTTCTTCCAACAGCCTTCAATCTTCTAAATGTCTAGCTAATCCAATTAATGTTCTTCTATCTCTTGTAGATAAATGATCACAACAGCTTTAGTATGATCTATAAAGAAAAAAGATAAATTTGTTTATTTCGTCTATTTGTTTATTTATTTTGTTCTTGTAAATATTGGAAAGAATACACGAAGCAGCAAATAATATGGTATAAACCGATGTTATTTGTTGTGCTCTCTGTCCCTCTTACTTGCTTGGGAGGTTCCTTACAATGTAGTCATGAAAATACGTTAAAATATAATGATATTTAATGGGAATGCTTTTACAAACGAAGTAACTTAAAATAATTAATGGAGATATTAAAGTTTAGATAAACTAGACAGCTCCAAGAATTGTACATATTGTACATACTAGAAATCAATAAAATGTAGCACTGAAAAAGGACCCATATGTGCACGTCTTAATTTTTGATCCCTCAAACATCCAATTTCATACATTATCATCCAATGCTAATCATAGGGTTCAGTTACCCTTTGCACTCGAGAGGTGATTCTCACTCACCATTTACTTTTGTGTCAATTATCGGTTTGACGCGATACATCAAGCGACGATATGATATTTATTTGTGTTTGATTTCTTTGAAACTCGAAATGTTGTACAATATATAATTTTTTGAAGTGTAAAATATACCTTCATATAGCGATAAGATTTTCTTATCTTACCTTTCTCCAAAATCATGCATCAAGTTGTATCTCTTTGCATCAGTTTGAACTTGGCAATAGTGATAATAAGAATATTATTTTTAAATTTATTGAAATAAATTTGTTTAAATAATATGATAAAAACATTAGTTCAAGTGAAGATAAGTTTGATTTTTTGTTGCTGAACGATGAAATTATATTTATATACGCAGAGCTTAACGATATAAAAACAAAAGTAGTGATAACGATAGTGATGAAGTAAGAATTGTACAAAAGCAAAAAATCAGAATAATAGACTGTAACAGTGAAAACGATGGTGTTACTGCAGAAAACGTACAATCAGATTGTTCTGAATGTATAAGAATTCGAATAATATAGTTTATAACCAAAAAAACTTGCAGAACCGCAAGTATCTTCAAACATAAAAGAACAAATAAATTTTTTTAAGTTATCTTTTACAAATGAACTAGTGAATGAAATTTGATTTGAACAATGAAGTTACTGAAATCAATAATTACGCCGAAAAAATGTTAGATACTAACTATCATTGTACTCAATATGGTGAACTCGGGGCAGTATCACTATTGAAGAAATATGGTCATTTATTGGCGTAATAATAAATATGAAAACTAATATTGCAATTGGCAAATATACAAGAGTATAGTATCAACAAATAATATCAGTCATATTCCATTCTATCCAAACACGTTCACGAGAAACAGGTTCAACTGAATTTTCTGAATGATTCATCTAAAAACACTTCCGGCACAAGAACACGTTTGCAGCTTGTAAATTGCTTTCTGGATTATATCAATTCAAAATTCTTGAACTATTTTACACCGAGAAAACAAATTTGTGTGAATAAGTCAACTATTATATTTAAAGGTTGGATATCATTCATTATTTATAATCCAAAGAAATCAACCAAATGGGTCTATACGTTAGAAGATTCAAAAACGGGCTATATTTATGGCATTATGGATATTTGTACTCTATTATGTATATATTTGTACTCTATCATGGAACATTCATGACTGAAAAATTGATAAGATCTTCCTATCAGTTCTAACAACAAGAATACTATTGCATCTTTACACAATGTTAGAGAAAATTCCTGGTGCTCAGGGACGTCATATGTTCACAGACAGATATTATGTAAATTATACCTTGGCGAAAGAATTACTTATGAATTTACCTTAAGAATACAGGAAACTGCCTCCGAATATGTCATTTAACTGGAACAATCCTAACAAATTGGAAGAATTTGCCAAATCTTAAAAAAAAAAGAGAGAAAAAAATTTAATAAATCTACAATACCATACCGAAAAGGCAATACCTTAGTTTTAGCATGGAAAGATAAGAGAGTCGTGATAAACCTAACCAATTGGTATAATACAAGTTTGACTCCTGTAAAAAGAATTTTATGAAGTGGTGTTGAAATTAATATGAGAAAATTCAATAAACTACATAATATATATATGTAGTGGTTTTGATCGCGCCGATCAATATGATTTAACATATTGTTTTTTAATTATTTGTGCTGGAAAGAGATGTCTTGTCTAATAATTTTGTCATGTTGTATGTGTTGTACACGTCGATAGCAATTGTCACAGTAATAAAAAAGACGTTCGTGGCACGTCGACTGTGATTATTGTTGCAGTATAAAAACAAGGAAGATATATATTTAATGTCCACAAAATATAAAAAAATTGAGATGATGGAAGTGGAAAAGAACAGATGGAAAAATAATATGTAATAATATAAATGGCTTTGTTACAAAGCCCGTCGTTTCAAAATATAATGATTGCATACGTGAGATGGATTTACAAAATCGTTATTTATCTTCTTTTTCAATAATGAGAAAATATGTAAAAAATCATAAAAAGAATATTATTTTATTTAGCAGATATAACATTTTTTAATGCTTATGTTTTATTTTGCAAGAAAATATATGTAGTGAAAAGTAAAAAATATTCATTTTCAATGGTTCCGTCAGATGTGGTAGAACAAATATTACAAAATGTATGCATTCTTGATTATCAAAAATATGGAAGAATATCTATTCGTAACACACTGCATCGTTCCCAAACAAAGCAATAAGAACATTTTCCAAGGAATATTCCCCCATAAACGCTAAAAAAATCCACAAAGAAGGTTATGCAAGAATATATACAAAATAGAAAAAATAGAAAAACTTGTGCAAGAAATACCTCGTAGAACTACATATTTCAGACTGTTTTGAAATATATCATACTGTACAAGATTATTAATAAAAAATAATTAATATTTATATCTGTATAAAATTCTTTATATAAGACTCTACAAAGTCTTCTCTTTTCGAGTGACGCCTCATAGAGAGCTACAGTGTAGCGCTCTGGCACGCGCATCTGTGAAATAATTGCCAACGCAAATGATTAAGGAAATCCTTGAAATGATGGTTATTTTCAAAAACTATCTTTTTGGGACCTAAAAACATATGTAATCAATCCATATATTCTGTATAAAACAATAAAAAAGCAGAGAAATGAATGGCCGTTTAGTCATTTGCGATACGTGAAAATCTTAGTTGATCAATTGAAGGGAGATTTCACCAAATTTGTGACCGAATTTCCACTTGAATTCACTTCGAAGATATTTTGAAGATATTCACTTCGAAGATTGAATGGAAAATTGTATGTCATTTTAACAAGAAATAGGAAGGATTGCAGAATCTGCTTTCGACAAAATGACTCCGACAAAAGATACCAGACAACATATTACTGCAAAACGTGCCCCGACAACCCGGGATGCATCTTGGCAATTACTATAGAAAACATTATACTAAACAACAGTACAGAGACTAATATATAAGAAATTTTCTTCTTTAAGATGTAAAGATACATGAAATATTAAAATATCAAACTTTTATACATTAATTTGTACTCATTCTAATCATTCTAAGTTAGAGGTAAGCAATTTATTAAACATGCCGCGAAACATTTTAAGTTGCTGATACGCCTGAGTGAAGAAGGTCTCGAATGTAAAGGGTAGTTAGTACTTTCATGTCCGTTGATACCACATTGATGGAATATGTAAATCGATACTTAAGTACCAGTGATAGCACATTAGTATCATATGCATACAGATACTTGATTGCCGGTTGCAATACATTGGTGTCATGTGGAAGCCGACAGTCAACTATTAAAAGTATTTCATAGTGTCACATAAAATTTCGGTTTATAATTTTAGTAATTATGTAAAAATATATCCTAATCATGATTCATAAAAAAGAGAATATTTTAAAAAATTATTATGCTTATACGCTCTCTGATCTTCCTGATGAATTTAATAATTCGTACATAGAAGAAACAAGTAATACTTTAATTCTTTGCAATCTCTTGATTGCAAAGAAATCAAGGGACCATGCCTTTATCGAGTGATTTTGAAGAAACTGAGGAAGAAATAGAATTGAATTTGATAAAATGTGATCCATCTTTGAATAATGATGGTTTTATAGGCTCTCCGAGACCTACTATGCTCTCTACAAATATAAATAAGATAAACAAATTTTCAGATCTGTTTATTGGAAACAATTTATTTGAATTTATTGCCATGGAAATAAACAGATACTATAGACAAAATTATGGTAGAAATAAATCTCATAAAAAAATGCGAAAAGGTTCGATGTAACTGTAGCAGAACTTAAAAAATGGTTTATACTAGTAATTATTATGGGACCTGTAGAACAAATGAATGGACGATTACTGGTCCACAAACCCAATGATAAAAATTCCAATTTTTTCCAGGACTATGAGCCATAATAGACCCAGACAAATATTGACCTTTATTCATTTCTCCAATAATACTAACCCTCTGCACTTGAGGATTTTTTCGCTTGGGGAACTAGCAACTCGAGAAGATTTTGGTTATATTAAACAAGGTTTTACAGGTATTTTCAAATAATTAATACTCAAACAAAAGTATATAAATAACAAAAATTTCTATGTTTGCAAAACAAAATCTGTTAATTATTACACTCTGTAATTGTTTTTTATATAATATTTTACAAAACAATCTCCGAGATTCTTAGTTTGTAAGGGGACGTATCAAAATAATTTGAAGTTTCACGTATATAGCCAGGCTACTTTGATCAAAGCAGACCTTGCAATCTCTTTTTATCTTCTCAGAATAACATGAAGCTTTTCATTTAGTCGGGGTTCATTGATGCTTAACGTCGACGCACGATCACGAGACTGGCGATAGATTTCTCTCAATTCCTGAATAAGCATTTTTAGATAACGCAAATGAGTAAATGATCTTTCCTTTCTTTTCTTTTTCTCAAGTTTATAGAGTATGTATAAATTAAACAAACAAATTGCCAAGCCTCAAAAAAAAGTTTACGTCACTATTTTAAGGATTTTTGGAGAAAACAATATTTCAAAGCATATTGATCTGCGCGATCAACGCCACTCATATATTTTATATAATTTACTATAATATTAGGTTTCTTAATGTTGACTTCTACATCACTTCATAAAATCCTTTTTACGAAAGTCATTCCTATGTTATTCTTAGTGGTTAAACAAATGACGGTCCTTCTATCTTTCCACGCTAAAAGTAGAGTGTTAGTTCTTCAATAAGCTAGTTTGGATTTTATTAAGAATTTTGGTTTTTTTATTTCGTTTGACAATTCCGTTCTATTCGTTAGGTCAAATGGTATTTGAGTTTGACTAATTCTTGAGCCAAAATGTAATGTTGTATAATATCTATCCGTAAATATATGGTGCCCCTGAGCACCATGAATTTTGTCTAACATCATTTTAAAAGTGTATCGGAATTATCATGGAAACTGGTACATCAGGTCCCACTAATTGCTGTATTGTGAGAGATCCATAATAAGGTAGAATACCACAAATGTAGCCAGTATTCGAATCAGCTAGAGTATAAACTCTGATATCCCATTTGGTTGAGTTTTTTGAATTATATGTAATAAATGAAATTCAACCATTAAATTTGATAAGCCAAGAATTTAGAATTGATGTAATCCAAAAAGCAACTTACTCATTGCAAACGTGTTCTCGGATTAGTATTATCTGGTGAAATAATTTTTAAGTGAAGCATCCACAATATCTGACTGAACCTATCTCTCGTAAATGTTTCTATATAAAAAGGAATGTAACTGACATTATTCCTCGATCGATACTCTTGCAAATTGGCCAACTGCATAATACTAATATCTATTATAATAGTAATAAATGCCCAGAATTCTTCGTTGGTCACATCACGCCAACTTCGCCATATCGAATTCGACGATAGCGTCTTCCCTTCCAATTTCTTTTTCGCATAATTATTCGTTCCAGAAACTATTTCTTTAACGAATCTATTGATAAAAAACAGCTTTAAAAAAATCGATTAGTTCTTTTATATTGGAAGATAATTATAGTCTTGCAGATTTTTCGCCGAATATAAATTGTACTCTTGGTGTCATTTCTTCCGAATCTCCACACCGTATCCATTGTGAACTGTCTGCATCTTCTATAGTTTCACTATTGGTTTCACTGTCTATAATCCTGATTTTTCGGCTTCTCACATCTCTTATTTCGTCACTATCTTGGCCACTGGATTCGTTTATTTCATTGACAATTGCTCCGCGTATGAAGGTAATGTAGTCGAAAAATCGAATTTACCTTTACTTGAACTGAATTGATCGCTACCTATATTTATAAGGCTCGATAACTTTGAAAATAAAGTTTTCTTTGCTATAACTATAAAGTTCAGACTAACTCGACTAAGAACCCAAGTCGAGCTACATCCACGAGAAAAATTGAGATAAAAATATCTTATTGCCATTGTAAGAAATAAATTATCCGGAAAGAAAGACATAGAGCTCAAGAACTTATCTACAAACAGATACTGTTCTTATTACTTGGAGGCCTACAAAAAGTACTGCTGCTTAGTCGTCATCAGAATTCCCGTATAAAACACCAGGGCACCGTAGAAACGCCTCTCGAGTTGTCGCATGATATGCCAGAGCGTCGTGAAAGCGTCTCTTGTATAGTATAAAACTCGCAATAGACTTAATTTTGAAAAAAATTTCAGTGTGTGGAACAATAAAGCTCAATCGAGGACTGCCATATTATGTAAATATTTCTCAATAGAGATATTTCAAATATGTCTTAATAAAAGACGAAGAAGTAATAGTTATTCAATAAGGAGATTGAAACAAAGTAGTTAAAGAAATAGCCTAGTGGAGGTTTTCTCAAATGTATATACATTTTGGAGTGATCGATGAAAGTCTCTTTCTGGTTCTTCTGACTTTCTTAAAGCAGTCGATGACACCAACTGAAACTTGTGTGGTAAAGTTAGGCCTTTAACTGGCAACCATGTAATCCATTATTCAACGTTACCCGCGAAAAGTAATTAAAGATATTCCTGATACGCATCGTCGATAGCTATCTCACCAACAGAAAATTGGTCTTTCTTAGTCAAACAGGCCACATCCGGTGTAGTTATACTACAAGGTTGGCAACTAAGTAATTGCGGATTTTGTCAATAGGTAATTATGTCATTAGCACATTTTTTTGTTTTGTTAACGTATTCAAAGCATTTAACCTATATTGTTTTCTTGTTGTTTGAACGTTCATCTTTAATTTAGTAAGAAAATTGTATCGATTAGTTATTTAGTTTTGTTTTTATCCCAATTTAACAATAGAACAAGATGCGCATTTCATATTTTATTGTATTATTTCCGAAAAGACAAGAACGCATCGCAAGCATACAAGAAGTTATGTGCCGTATATGGGAATGAAGCTTTGAAAGAAAGACAGTGTTAAAATTGATTTGCCAAATTTCGTTCTAGTGATTTTTCACTAAAAATGCACAACGATCTGGCCGTCCAGTTGAAGTTGATGAGACTTATATCAAGGCCATTATCGACTCAGATCGTCATACTACAACACATAAGTTTGCAGAGGAGTTCAATGTATCTCATACATGCATTCCAAAAAAATTAAAACAGCTTGGATATGTCAAGAAACTCGATTTATGGGTCCCTCATCAGCTTAAGGAAATTCATTCGATGCAACTCATTAGCATCTGCGATTCGCTTCTGAAACGCAACGAAATTGATCCATTTCTGAAACGACTGATTACTGGCGACGAAAAGTGGATAGTTTATAATAACCTTAATCGGAGAAGATCGGGAGTAATGCAAGATAAACTAGCCTAGATGACACCAAAAGCTGAGATTCACAAAAGAAAAAGATTATGCTGTCAGTTTGGTGGGATTATAAAGAAATTCTGTACTTTGAACTTTTACCAAGAAACCAAACGATTAATTTAAACGTGTATGTTCAACAATTCGCCAAACTGAGCGAAGCAGTTCAAGAAAAGCGGCCAGAATTGGAAAATCGTAAGGACGTTGTTCTCCAGCATGATAATGCAAAGCCCCACACATCTTTGGTGATTCGCCAAAAATTATTGGAACTAGGTTGGGATGTGATGTCACATTCATCATATAGCCTTGACCTTACGCCTTCAGATTACTATTTATTTCGTTCCACGCAGAACTCGTTAAATGGTAAAATTTTTAATAACGCCGATAATGTAAAATCACATTTAATTCAATTTTTTGCTAGTAAAAATCAGAAGTTTTCTGAACATTGAATTATGAAACTGCCTGAAAGATGGCAAGGTCATCCACAAAAACGGACAATACCTAATTGAATAAAATTATATTTTTAAGCAAAAATTTTGAATTTTCCTTCTTATTTAAAATATGCAATCACTTAGTTGTTTATGTCGCATTAGGAACAATTTTATTACAGTACAGATCTGAATGGTCTGAGCATCATCGTAAGGACCGTTAATAGTATTGAAGATACAATAGATCTAATGACGATGAATGTAGGTTTTTGTAGTGGGTTTGTGTGGATTCGATAAAATTCTTGAAAGGTGAGTTGCTTTGTAAAAAAGAATTAATCTACAAAATACTTGTTCGAGGATAGAATTCGGGACAGAGCGAGTATGAGTCACACTCCGAAAACTCACCAGCCTCGGGAAGATCGGATTCAGTAACCATAGCAGTCAACCGAACTAGAATTAGTAGATTAAACTCAAAATTAAATCCAAAAATATACCCGAGGAAGATGACAAACCCAGCCAGATGACAAACTAATTCATTGAGTATTTATATTTGTTTCGGAAGTTAACTAACCACCACTGGGAATTCGGACACCCAACCGGAGCTCTCCAGGTATCGCCTCAGTGACTGTTATCATTTCGCGATAAAAAGTCTGTTGCAGGTTCCGAAGAAGCCACTACCAAAATCAACACCACGGAAGAAAGAAAACGAAATAAAATAAAATAGTGCAACATAATGTGGAGATCGTCACTATCGTCATCATCTTTATCAGAGAATTTCTCAATAGAAAAAGAGAAAATTCATGACAGTGCAAACTTCTAAAAAGTTCTATGAGTAATATAAGAATCTTAAATCTTCGCGGCTTGCCATCAGAAGTATTGAACATTTTCAAACTATAACAGACGGAAGGTGGCAATTGTATAACCTAAAAGGCGGATAAATTCACCGTACGGTACTTAAGATCATGGACTACTAAGGGAAGTTGACGAAGCAAAGAAGATCTTTCCAACACTCCCGGAAATATTGCACTGCGTGCTTGTGCCATCAAGCTGGCGGAAACCAGCCCTCTGCGCACTGGATAGGACAACGCAATTTTTTTTGGGATTGCGAAGTCATTGCATTTCTTCGGCTGTATGACCAAAAAACGTGTACGAACCGAGCAACATCGATCCCTATTAACATACCACTTTTGTGATCAACCCAGACTGACTACGCCAATATACTGGCAAAAAGAATTCGGAAGAAGGAACCGAAGAACAAGCCGGGAGAAACAGTGGACATTACCGGTGACCAACCAACAGTGAACGGCTGCAGACAGCCATCACCCTCGATGAGTTGCTGCAAATTAGGAGGAAAATTTTCGTGATCAACAAAGCGCTGAGTTCAAATAACATCCCAGGAAGAATCGTCTAGGATTTTGGGAATCATTGATGGACCCGTTGCTTCACGACATGTCTGTTGGACACAACACAATGGAAGACGGTAAAACTTGTTCTACTCAAGATTGACCTTTATTTGATAACCATGGAATTCAATATATAAGCAGTAGCCACTGACACCATATTTCTGACACACATCGTTGACAAGTATTTTACCAACAAAATTTTTTCAAGTGAGAAAGCCACATACGGAAATGAACACTGTTTCACAGAGATTCGTCTTGAACACCATCCCATGGATCACCCTATACAATCTTCCTTACCAAACAACCCCCTCGTATTCTGTTACACGTTAGATATAATCCTCCTTGCACCGAGGGAAACCATCGAGGCCGCAATCCCCATAACAGAGGAAGAAGATGCCGCCAGACCGATTGGTGTCAAGGCACTTGAATTGTGGATAGCGATCGAGAAGACACAGGCAATAATCATGTAATATATCTTCCACAATATCCGGTGGAGACAAGATGAAACGAGTATCCAACAGGAAGTGAAGCCTAATCGAAGCAAGACTCATCAATGCGGCATTAAGCTAAACAAGGTTGGAGGTCTTGGCAGCAATAGTGTGGTTATACCTCCTGAGCGAAGCCCTGAACTTAGATCCAAGAAACATGTCTGAGTACAACTTTCGTGTTGGGACAAACCTTGAGAAGAGATAAACTACTGTATTGATTCGATGAGAATTCACTTAGATAATTTGACCCCGCATAACACCATGCCTTCAGCCACTATATAATAATGTAATACGAGTCAGAACGAATATCCATAGTAGATTCAAATGAGGCAATCAGTCCGTTAAGAACCGCCAATTATTGATTCATGTATGTTACGGTATATTGTTCTTAAAGTTTTAGACCCAGTAAATGTAATGGATTGGTAAGAAAATAATTTCGGTTCTGACAAATAGATAGCATTATATTTGTTTTGAAGATCTTTTGTCAATACTATGATTTCTTCCTTTTGACATTGATAGATGTCACTTTTAGTTTAGAAGCAAATTGTATGAATTTTACTTGCAACTGTTAGTTTAAACTCAATTTTTATATGGACTGTAAAAACGAACAATTTCGACATATTTTACTTTTCTATTTCCGCAAAGGAAAAAAAGCTGTTGAGACTCCCAAAGAAAGACGTGAAGTTTATGATATTGATTGCTTAATAGAATACACGTGTCAAGATTGCTTTTAAAAATTCCGTTTCAGAAATTTTTCATTCAAGATAACCAATGTTCTAGTTAACATACTAAAGTTGACCAAATCAAAGCCGGGAATAAAGGAAGCAGTTTTAGAACAATTAGAACAGTAAAAACAAAACGGAATTAAATTTTTTGATATAATATTTGACAATATGTTTTGGAAAAATATTAGTACGTAGGATAAACATTACGTAATGAAAATAAAAAGAAGAACGAAGTTTGAATCCCTATGGATTATAATAAAATAAAAGTATACTTTGCATTATATGTATAATAATGGCTCAAGTTAAAAAGCCAAAAATAGAAATGGACTGATCTAAAAGAGCTGTTATAGAATCGTCAATATTCAGGAAAACTATGCCATTGAAAAAATTTCTACAAATATTAGATTTTTACATTTTGTAAACAATGATATAGTTGACAATATGGATAAATTACATAAAATAAAACTTGTGACAAATTTTTTTCAACAAAAATTTAAAGTATGTTTAATGGAAAAGGACATCGCCATCGATGAATTGCTAATGAAATTTAAGGAACGCATCTTATGAACAATTTAATTTTTCAGAAAGGGCGAAATTCGAGATAAAATGTTATAAATGTAAGTCACAATCGGGTTATAGTTATGATTTTAAAATATTATATATTTAGGTAACGATAAAATCCTGATAACAGTACATCTGAAAGTGTTGTCATGAAGCTATCACAGCCAATGTTACAGAAAAAACATATTTTGCACTTAGACAATTGTTATTCTTCGCAGAAACTGTTTTCAACTTTAGTTAAAATACCATTAGGATACTACATTTTAATAGAAAAAACATGCCGAAAAATTTTGTCAAGACAAAATTAAAAAGAAAAATATACAAAATAAGAAGCTGCAATGAAATATTAACATTGAAGTGAAAGGATAAACAAAACATTCACAGCACGAAATTAAAAATAACTGAACAAAACGAACGTTGACTAAATCCTACTTTTAAAACAAAATCTATTATTGACTACAATATAAAGGGGAATAATTGATATTGATCACCAAAATCGGACATTATATTCCCTGTTATGAAAATACATGAAAGAGTACTGAAAAATTTTCTTTTACATTATATTTGACATGGTACTCTTTAACTCGCATATTCTGCACAAAAAAAAACCATACAGAAAAGAAACAAAGTTACACTGGATATAAAATAAAACTAGTCAAAACATCATTAAATAAGGTACTGTTATCAGATTATAAAAGACAATGGCGACTATCGAATAGAGATATACCACTGAAGGGACATTGGAATCATTTTCCAACCACACTATCCAAACAAAAGCTAACAAGAGTTTGTCAAGTAGATATAAAAAATGAAAAACGTAGTAAAACGTGGGAGTGCAAAAAATCTCGATTTACATTACATGTATCATATTGTTTCGAAAGGTTTTATATGATTATTAATTTTCTTGCCAGTTTTTTCAAGATATTAATAATTTAAACTAAGCATTTATTTACGAATTAAAATAAAATGTTACTAATTCATTATTCAATTTCAAATAAATCACTTTTGTTCATTAATGAATTGATTATAATTGTTTCCTAGACATATTACAAAATTTGTACCTTGTCACATATGTATAATATACAGGGTATAAAAAAAAAACATTCAATATTTATACAGTATATAGAAGACACTATATTGAGTGAGAAAGACTTAGTAAATATAAAGTCGAAAGATCAACCATTTCTGAGATAGAAATGTTTTTATTTGTTAGTATTTTGATTGACTTATTGGTTTCTATCATCGCGTATAATCATTTCTTTTGTATTTATAAATCGTGTTCTGAATGTCTTCATTCAATTTCCAAGATTAAATTGGCATTTAGTCAGTTGTCAGCGTCTAACATTAGCTGCACGACTTCTTTACATGGGAAAGTTTCCTAATCAAAGAGTTTTCTCTCATACGTTGTTTCAACGTTGTTGCGAATCAAATTCATTTCAGTCAAAGATAGATTGAATGTGATGACCAGATACACCCCTCCCGATTTCAATCCATTGGATTTCTTTTTATGGAGATATTAGCAAAGTGTATTCTTCGCCGATAACTAACATGGAAGAATTTCGAAACCGAATCTGCAATGTTTATGAAACCATCTGACAATGATGCGATATTTTCGACAGGGTTCGGAAATCTGTGAGAAGATGTCAAATGTGTATGGAAATAGAAGGCATGTAGAACATCTGTAAATCGAAAAGCCAAAAGTATGTCAATCATAATAATAGCACACAAAACTATTAATATCTCAGAAATGGTTGACCTTTATTCACAAAAATTTTTTTACTCAGTATGTGTTCTATATTCTGTATAAATATTGAATATTTTTTTTTGAACACATTGTATACATATCATAAGGCCTATAAGTTCGAGTATATGGCTAAACAGCTATAAATGGCTCAGTGCGTAATCGACCTTGTTGATTGTAGCTCGCGCTATCAGAACTTAAATAGTTGAAAAAGAAATTAGAAAAAAAGTTTACCAGACAAAAGTTTATACGAGTGAGAAATTAACACAAAGAATTCGTGCTGCGTTCGTCGAAATTAAATAATATTAACAAGAAATTGAAAATATAATCAATTCAATTTTTATAGAAGTAACTTCTAATATTTATAAGAATAGATAACTTTGAAATGTAACTAACATAGATGCATGTTCCTTTACTATATCGAACGAAAACTAATCCATTATTATATTGTATTTTTTGTTAGAATTTTTTAATACAAAATTTTTACGCAGTAAAAATATGCAGGGGATGAGTCAATAACTATTATCACTTTAAATATCTCCTTTATTTATGATTTCATAAAAAATTCCTCAGGATAAGATGTATATTTAATGATGAAAACATTCTTTTTCGAGATTTTAAGATTATAGTTATTGCGTTAAACGAAATCTTACGATTTTTTTTTTGTATGAATCGATTTCTCATACCATTCTAAATAAAAAACATTAGAGTACAATGTAAAGAAAAATAGTTAGTGAAGTATTTAAAAAAAATGTTTGATAATTTACATAACTATAACAAGCCATATTTTTTTTTATTGAAATTCGAAAAATTATAAGATAAAAAAGATGAATGGTTCAAGATGGTTTCAAGATTCGCGTTGTACATGTATGCGCATTATTACATTATAAAATCTATACATAAAATTAAAAATAAGACTGGAAATATTCAAAGAGTTAATAGTTATTGACTCAACATGTATATACTACATTGGATAGTCTATGTAATTGTAACCCGTTCGAGTCTTAAATAGTTCTCTCTAGAAATATCTAGACAGAGCTACTTAATTACAACGCATTCACTTAAAATTCAAAGTAGAGACACACTTTTTATTTAGGACCATAATATGTAGAATAGTTCTAGACAAACGTTGTATTTATAGTCAAGCACAATCTGTACGAGTTAATAATAACTATTCTCGAAAAATGTTTTCGAGAAAGGAAAAAGTGGATATGTTTCTGGTATTTAGTGAATGTCAATGAAATGCATATCATACAGTTGTAATTCTCTACCAATGTAATCTCTTTAACGACACAAAATATCTAAAAGAAACGTTATCCTCGTCCAAAAATGTTTTATAACATTGAAACATCAACATTTTGAAGAAATCCTGGAATTTTTCAAATAGAAAAAAAAGACAAACAATTACAAATGATGATAATGCTGTTATGGTATTAGCACATTTCGAAGAAAACCAGCATACTTCATTCATACTGTTACTATTCTACTCTAGATTGGATTATCTAGAAATTCTATTAATAAGATTACGAAGAAATATGATTATCATTCCTGTAAGATGGAACTAGTGAAACACTTATAGAAGACCCCTTCCAACAGGCATACCGTAAAGTAATGATTCCCATTAAATGCGAAAAAATCTATCACAAACGATGTCGCAGTTGCTCAACGAGTTTTAAAACAAAGCTGACCTTTGGAAATGGGAATTCAAATACTGAGAGCAGAGCTTCTATCGATAACGTTATAGTAGTTTACCCGATAATTATGAAAATTTATGTATTGTCATCAATCATAGTAATTAAATCTTTAGTTAATTTTATTAAAAGAAAACTAATAGAAAAGGAAGCGCGAAGAGAGGAAAATAACGCGTTAGATCTTGTGCATACTGATCATTTAGGAAAGTCAAAACATTTCCAAGCAGTTTTCGACTATTAGTTCGATCATTTTTACTTTTCCTTCCGCGTTATCTTTAGACATTCCAACTAGAAATGATCCCTCTCCTCGTTCGACCAACACTATCGACCTCACTTCCAGGTTTCTTTCTGTCATTTTCATTTTGATTCGTTCGAGTTCCAGAAGGATTTGTCACGGCAATCCTTCTCTCCATCTCTTCTTGACGAAGATTTCCTGGAAAATCGTACCAGTTGCACATTCCTGTCCGACTTCACTTGATTATGCAAAAAATGAAAAATATTATTCTCCTGAATATCCTTGATCTCCAAGGCCCTGACTACGGCTTCTTTAAGGGACTTCAACCCCTCCACTTGTAACGTCTGTCGGATAAAAGGATGCGATACCGCATTTAATAATCGCGAACATGTAATTTTATCTTGAATCTTTAGCGCACACAACGAATAAGCCAAACGAAACAGAACAAATCAGTAGCCAAAATTACCATGTTTTCCCCCGCTCTTTGCTTCCAAATGTTAAATTCGATACATATTTAGTCTCATAAGTATTCATATCCTTAATCTTAATTGTAAAAATTCATTAATATCAAATAATACGTGTGCAATTTTACTAGAAATTTCTTATTATAAATAAACACATTTATAGAAGTTTATTCATACCCACTTTAAAAATAGTTGAGGTATTTTTAAACTGCGTATGAATAGCAAAATATAATAGATTGAATGTGGTAATAAAGCATAAAGGTGGTCCTACAAAATAGTAAAAAATAATTATTCAACAACAAAATTATTATAATAAGTAATTTTCTATCAAGACGTATGCCAGTACGAATACTTCTGTGAATCGTCATTATTTGTTATACAGATTTAAATTAATATATTTTTGTAATTAATTACACAATTTTGTTGAATGTGGTATAAATGTTTTTATTTACAACAAGAAATTTATAACAAAATCCTATATGCATCATTTGATTTCAATAAATTTTTTAAATTAATACTAAGGGTACGAACACTTGTAAGATTGACTGTAGCTCTAGTTGCACCTTCAGCTCTGAGAATGTCAGAACTGCCGAATCTCTTGTTGTCTTCAATACAATACAATGCTATCCAACGTAAACACGATGTACTTCGCTGGCTCACTCCAATAGTTAATTTTCGAAACAAATTCGAACTGAAGTAAAAATTCCCGATTCATCAGATATATTAAATGTCACTGGATAATATAAATAGACCTACTGCTAAATTCGGCAACTAAACTTGACGATAAATTGATAGCCCATCTTGAACTCCTGTTTAACTAAGTTAATCGAATTTCTTAAAACCAACTGAGCCGAACACCGAAAAATTTCCTTTAATCGGATCCTCAATATTTATCTGGCATATTTCTGCACGAGCCTCAGACAATGAATCTCAATCGTCTTTCTGTTTCCTCTCCGACTTGAGCTCTCTACGCTGTTACCGAAGTTCCTTTTGAAACTCTTGGACGAGAAGAGTAAGTGTCTATAATTCCGTCTTCCCTCTTTCCTTTGCTCGCTGCCGATTACGTCTTCTTTGCGAAGCCATGTCTTCGTAGCAGAATTATTTTTCCGCATAAGCCTCCAAAATATTGAATATTCATGTAAAAAATGTCAACAAAATTCTATTAAAACTAAAAACGACTTTATCTACAAATATATATGCCGATTTCTTTATAATCTTTTCAATCCAGAGCGTCCGTAAGCCATGTCCTAAACCCGTCAAAGGCAAACAAATGCCTATTGTGTTCTGTCAGAACCTTTCTAGCATCTAGAAATGGCATTTGTTCCGAGCTCATTCAAAAAACCTCTAAGCCGCTCGTTACAACACACACACACACATCCCAACAAAAAATATTCATCAGAATTAATACGAGATCTAGTGATTTTTTCGAGACAAGTCAATTTTGTTTTCGAAGAATATTTAACATAACATTAGGCGCAGCATTATTGCAGGGATGTTAATGTATGTTATGTATTCTCGCGGAGCAGAAAAGCTTCTCGTAGAAGCAGAAAACAAGAAAATTCATTGCAAGCCATTTCGAGAGACAACACTGCATCGAAGTTTATCGTCGGAATTTTTTAATCGACAACAAAAAACTTATCATTCATATGTTGCCGTAGATTAAGACACCATACTTTCATTTACGATCGAGAACTTATCTTCTCTTCATTACGACAACGGAATTATTGTACCTTATCAAAATGAAGTTGATATACATATAAATGCAGTTTCACATCAACCTGGAATTAACATTAAGATATTTCATAATTCAATTGGAATCAATGAGGGTATCCTCGGTGAAGAAGTTTTATCTCTCATGCATTCATTAGTAATATTATAAGAAATTTTGATAATTAAAAAGCCTCAGATGAGGATAAAATTTCTTCATTGATGTTAAAGCATGCTTCTTACAAAGTTATATTACAGATTTATTATATCTTTCGAGCAGTCACTAAGATCAGCTATTATTCAAATTCTTGGGAAATATTTTGTTTTGTTCCAATTTCAAAACTTAGGAAATCTAGAGATAGAATTAATATGTACTAATTATAATATATAATAATTATAATAATTATAATGGACCAAACAGTTTTCTTTTTGTGTTAGGCAAGATCTTTGAAAGTTGTCTTCAAGAATAGCTCCTCAGCCATTTGAATAATAATAATACTTTATTCAATCAGCAATTTGGATTTAAATAAAAGTATTTTATCTTGATGAAAATCACTCTTATAGATTAGTTTGTGCCATATGAACTTGACACTAATCGTTCGATTGTGATGATTTTTTTTAATTTATCGAAGATATTTGACACATAGCACGAAACACTTCTTCATAATTAGAAATAAATAAATTCCAGTAGGAATTTTGTGAAATTGTTAAAATCATGCTTTGCTGCATAAGTTTGTGATAGTTTACTATGTTCTTTTACGCACTTATCTTCAATATCTTTTTGTCTTAAGGTTGTTCATCACCCTTTATAATGATTTACACCAGTGATGAAAACATGTGTAATTATTGACTTTAATGGATAAGGTCTCATTTTAATGACGTAAATTTCATGTAGGATTCCTATTTTGAAAAGTTGAAAACTTTTTGAAAAAGAGTCATTTTATTTGAAAAAAATCGTGTTAAAAAATTTTTACGAGAATAGTTTATTCACAAATATACCCCTCGAAATTTGCGGCCGAGGAAAAAAAGCTTATATCCTCACTGATTTTCATACATACCTTTGGATGGTCTGTGTTTCGATCCATGAAGCAGCAATTGCCTGCTTGTTTGTGCATAAATAACTGAGACTCAAATTTTTTGGACATTTCCAAACGTAAAGAAACAATGTTCGCATTAAGAAGTTACAGTAACTTACTCAGTCATTTTAATAAGCTTTGGACAGATAATTCTATGGCAAAAATAAGGAAATACGTGTCTAATCATTCATGTCAATGGATCCGAATTTCTAAAATATTGTGCAATTTTTGAAAAATTTATAATTCCTTTCAGATAAAACAAAATAACTGAAAAGACAGAGATTCTACGAGTAATGTATAGAACATTAATAAGCATTCAGATTCGTGATTAAGAAATCATAGATTCGAGGCTAAATGATTCCAGTGGTGCTTTTTTTTTATTGTATCGATATAAACGAAAATAATAAACTGATTTATATATTTTTTGCTTATTTGATAATTCAGTAAGGTATTACTATCCAATCATATTTATTTTCTTTACAGATAACTGACGTGAATTTTACGATGATCTGTGCTAAATAGGACAGATGTGCAAAGTATAATTTTATTTCATGACAATTATATATAAAGTATATGCATTTGTCGATTATTTTTCCAAAATTAATAATTAGTAAACATATATATTACATATTATTTTTAATAAAGATTAAAACATGAATTCATTTCCACATTATCTACATTTTTCTTCCAACTCTATTTTGTTATGGTTTCCTCTGTAGAAGTTCACTTCACATTATTACTATTATTACTATAATAATAATATGTAATACAATAATAAAGTAATAAGAACAGAAACAAGAAGAAGAAATAGAAAAATATGTTATGTACACTATGTGTATATTTATGTTGTGTATATTATAGCACATATGATGATGGTAA
The DNA here is from genome assembly GCF_905475345.1 of Vespula vulgaris. NCBI lineage: Eukaryota > Metazoa > Arthropoda > Insecta > Hymenoptera > Vespidae > Vespula > Vespula vulgaris. Next base: position 225,411 of record NC_066607.1, read on the forward strand.
TTTATGATAACAAAAGAAGAGAAAATATGTCATTTATGGTTTATCGCGCGAACTCGCAAGAAATCGTATCTTTGATAATTTCGACACATAATCGTTCATCGATAAATACGTCCCATATAAATAATATATAACTACAAATAATGTATGCTTTGTTTCTGACCGTTATCGTTTCTCTTTGTCATACTACCTTAGTAATGCATTGGATTTCATATTGCTCATTACTCCTAAACCTTTGAAGCGTCACGCGTTCAGTAGCTTTATCATTTTTATCTCCAAAGTGATTTAATGTCAACCAGAAATGGCGGTCTAAGAAGAATAAGAAAAATGAGAAGTAATTTATTGGCTTTGAAGAAACATTAGAGAAAGAAGGAAGAAGAAAGAAAAATTGGAGGTCTATCCAAAGCACAAATTGAAAATGAATCCATGTTTAGAATCTGCAAAATTGAAAGCAAATATTTATAGTCCCTCTCCACCTTCTCTGCCAATAGAACGCGTATGAAATATAGATAGCGATAAAAATTCATTTCAATTGTCAGAATGTTGAGTAAGGAATACTTCACATTTTATAAATATTATAGCATTCTGTCAGTAAGAGGACATGCTCCACTTGGTGTAGACAACAAGAACAAGCTTTTGTCGATACAAATATTCGTATATATTGTTACGGACCTAGAGGAGTTCGGATTGTACTCTGAAGTAGAAGACCGTCTCTAGGCAGCAATGACTTTGACAGAAAAACAATAAGATAAGTTTGTCTTCCGAAGGAGCTCGGCATGGAAAGGCGAGTCTTTCGTTCTAGCTTGTTTCGAAATCTCTTTAAAGAATCCGTTAAATTGAATACTGTATATGGTTGTTTTACTTCGTCAATAAAGTTTTTCTTTCTTTAACGAGTGACAAGGCGCGTAACAATATTGATAAACATATGAGGAAGTATATATACATCTTTCGTAGGTATTAATAAAGTTGTGAGAACGCATATATATATATATATATATATATATATATATATATATATGCCTTTGGTAGACAAAGAATTAAGTACTATAAAATAGCATGGATTCCAACAATATAAAGTAGACGATATCGAGATATTGTACGTCGTTTCATGAAGAAGTGCAATGAAGAAGCAAGAATAAATACTACTCCACCACAGCATTCAACACATCAGTGTTCGTGCAACTGACTACACCGTTTTATCCACTAAACCGATTAGTAGGACTCGAAAAGTAGATGCCAAATTTGCAAAAAAAGAAACGGTTAGCATCTCGAGGAAAGTAAGACTAAGGAGAATGGGAAACGTATTTACTCACAGTTCTGAAGGAAATAAAATAACAGCAAGGAATGATTTGTATCACTTCTACTATCACTTCTTGTTAAAAAGAAGTACCGTGTGGTCCGAAGTTATTAGCAACTATTTGACAGAAATACACTTCTTAGAGAAATAGCAAGCTTCATAGACTGTTGACGAGCACAGTTCACAAGTACAAAACATTCACAACACTTCAATACAAAGACCAAATATTTATGTTGCGTGAAGAAGGAAATATTTAAAAATAATTGACTACTACAAATTAGAAGAAAAGTCTTAAAAAAGTGGATTTCTTCAAAATCGAACGATAAACTCGGGAACAAGTAACTTCTTTTTTTAACCTTCTCCTACAGTTATTCACAAACGTGGATTTAGAAAATAAAAACCATCCGATTTACTATTAACTTAAGAGAAATAACTTAACTTGACAACAAACAAAATTTGAGTGAAAACGTGCTTGGCGCATTATAGATACAACGATTACCAACGAGGACCGAAAAGTTTAACAAAAAATTGGCGATAAGATAACTAAGCATACGAAGATAAAAGAAATCGTCGCCATTTCTAGCGCTCACGTTACCACGAAGAATGCCAAGATGGATGCATAAGAATACAACCCATACTTTTCGAAGACTTATTTATTTTGTATTGCGGAGATTAGATTTTTGAGGACGAGAAACATCTACGCATATTGTTCAAAAAATGTATAAATAATAGTCTAAAGATAAATGTAGCTAAATGTATATTCACTTAAAATAATATGCAATATTTAAGTTATAATATTAGCTCGGCTATATAATAATAGAAAGACATTGCTTTGTTGGATAAGCATAACCAGAGAATAAAGACAATACAATAATTTCTTAATCTAGAAACTACTAATATTTCAGAAATTAGTAGCAATAAACTAAATAAAAATCATAGCTTCTTATCGAAGGTTTTTTAATAAGGTCGCTAAGTGATTGATCCCATTGAACAAATTCTTTAAAAATTCTAAGAAGAAAGATAAAAAACCAATAAATTAAGACAGCAAATTTGAAGTTTTCGGAAAAGCAAAAAAATTATTCTTACAATGACTTTCGAAATCACAAATATTAAAATCGATACCTATATCTAGAGATCTCTCTCTTCCTGAAGTGGTAGCAGTATTCTTTTATCGATTAATGAGAGATCCATGGTAATTGCAAGCACATGTTCTTTTTGCTTTTGCTCTCTGTCTGGTGAAATCTTGTTGTGTGTACAGATGTCTTTCCCACTGCTTTAAAGAAAACTTAAGCTCATTCACCTTAATTAGGAAAAACTCAATATAAGTAAACATATATCAGCTAAAAAACTCATTTACCATTATCAATGAACGAGCTTCCTCAAAGCGACCAAAAATTTTAGAAAAGTTATCAAATTGCGTCTAAATTGCTTTTGGATTTATCTCTAGAATAGTCAAAACGTACCAATAATTACGGATTTTTAATCTGGTGTTCCAAGAGCCGAAGCTTACTATTAAGGCAAATTTAATCTTTAGTTTCAACAAAAACCTATCTTTTTCAATTCGAACTTGTCTTACAGTGATTTATTGAGAACAAAAACTGAATACACCAAGTACTATAGAACTATAATTATAAACGACTATCCTTTTCTTATTCCTCTTTTTCTATTGCTCGATTCTTAACGTCCGATGTAAATATTTTCTCGAATTTATGACAGAAGCAAGTGATCGCAGCTTCTCTATTGTCACCTTAAAATAAACACTGTTTACTTCCGTCCCCTTTTGATACTGCCATCCGTGATATTCCTATAGCATTAGAATAATTTAACAATGATTCTTGATTTAATCGATTTAACAATGGTTTTTTTTTAAGAAATTAGAAAGGAATTGATATTAGACAGGGAATTGTTAGCCGTTTATAATAGTCCAAAGTTTTTCAGACATGTTGATGAGGACAAGAAATTAACTATCAAAACAAGTCATACACCATTAATATACGCGTTTCAGCAAAGAGCTGATAAAAAGCCAACTCTTTGACAAGTTACACAATTAGATTTTATCAGCCAATTTAGTTCATGTAACAAACATAGTTCATTTACACAAACATAGTTCATGTAAATAATTCGAAAAATGTTACAGCTAATGCATTTTTTATAATCAATACGGTAGAAATGCCGTATCAGTCATTATTTTTACAGAAGAATTAATAAAGGAGTAGAAATATTGGAAACAAAAAATTAGAAAATATTTTTCAGAACAAACCAACAGTTCGAAATTTTAAAAAATTTTATTGGATACTTTTGATAGATACTTGTATGGCAGCTGAATTAAAAATAACATTTGTCTTAAGAATGAATTTTCAGTGCAGTAAAATTCACCTTCCCAAAAAACCTTTGCTTGAAAAAAGATAGATGTGTCAAAGATTTGAGTATGTACATATAGATTTAATTGGTTCGTTGCTAGTTATACAAGATATTCCTAAAATACTTGATCTGTCAAGACAGAGTTTCTAAGAAAGTTTTAACTGACCAGAATGCGAATTTCACGGGTACTTTGATGAAAATAGTAGCAAGAAAATTCAATATTAAACAATACCGAATATTGGTATATTATCTGCAATCAAACCTGCAATCAAACATGGGCAGACTTATGCGATCATTGCCGGTATCAGCAATAAGACCACATTTTATAATCGTATCATATGCACGCGCACACATGCCCATACATACGCAGAATATAATTATGTGTGTTTTTTTCTCTTTCCAAGCGTTTTGCATAAAGACATTACAGCCTTATATTATTGTTATACGGCCGACTTATTTCTTCCGAATTAACAGTACATTAACAATTATGGCGCTTCATCCAATATTGCTTGAGACAAATGTAGTTGCGTGAAAAATGAAGTGATAAAAGCACATTAGCAGAACCCATTCAACGTATCGTTGTATATGCTTGTATGAATATGTTGTAACCCTCATGCACCCGATACGCGTGAATTGAAGAATTGAGCTAACAATGAGACATCAGACATAATCCATTATCAATAATTTTTACAGAACAACTAATACGAAGTCAATACGATTTTATAAGAAACAAATATGATTTTATAAGAAAATACGTACGATTTCTAGATAAACGTTAATGTTTTTCGCATATATAATTGATATCAAATGCATTATTTGCTTTGCGTCTGTCTAATACAATTCATTTTAATAATGTAGGATTAAGAAAATGTTGAAGTGCATATAAATGTCAAAGAAATTCTAGGAATAATATGTATAAAATAAGAACGTAATCCTAGAAGTAGCGACCGATAAAAATGAATGTTTATGGATGTGCGAAGATTAGGCGATGTTTTGACGCATTTTATCTGAACGCACTTTGTCTAAATGCAGTTCGTAGATATAAGATACACAGTGAGGAACAAAAGTATTCGTACAATAAGTATCTGAAAAAAAAGATCTGTATTTTCTACATTATTAATTAGATAGGCTCAGATGTTAGTTACGTTAACTAACATTAATAGTATATGATATAAATAAACAAAAGTTAATTATAATATTTTGTAACTTACAAGATTTGAGCATTCGTCGAATGATGAGATTTCATCGGGACATATTATTTATATTGATAAATATAAGAGATATGATTGGACTTGGACGTTTGGATCAAAACAAACATTATATCAGGAAATTTCAATAGTTTTCTTGAGAGTAATCGATGCGATAGCATGTTATTGTTAATAATTTGAAATATAGAAGGAAAATGCAAAGAAACAATATATGAAAAGCAAGAAATTATCATAAATTTATTCAAGGAAAGTAAACCTTGGGCAAAAATATCCGAAATACTAAAAACGAAGTCCTTCAGCAATTCAAAGTATAAAAGATATGTTCGAAAAGTGTGAAGTTTTACGAAAAGAAGAAAAACATAGGTCGACCGTCAGCGTTAACTAAACGCGAGGAAAGAGTAATTCTTCGGGCGGCATCAAATTCTTGTTTAACTACAAGGAAAATCGCTCAAGAAATAGGTATTAAAACGAATATTAGAAATGTACGTCATATTATACAAATGTATGAACATTTTGTACTAAAAAAAATTCAAAGAAAACTACTGCTGATAAGCCGTTATAAGATGGATCATTTAAATTTCGCTAAGGACTATGTTCTTTGGAAAAGAAAATGGCAATCAGTGATATTTTTTGATAAAAAAAGATTTAATTTAGATAGTCTCGATGGTTTTAATTTGTCCATAATATTAGGAAAGAACAATTATCAAAAGTACGTTGGTAAATAAGTGGAAGCAGTAGAATGATGTAAGCCGGAATTATGTACGGACAGATATAGTAAGTATTTATTGACCATCAAATGAATGCTCTGATGTATAAAAAAGTAATTGAAAAGTAATTGAAAAGCTACTTACAGTTCCGGACAAAACGATAATAAATGTGTACTATCTTTAATTTATCGAGAACTATTTAGAATTTTTAAATGTTATAAATACTATATAAATGTCATAACAAAGGAAGAAGAAATCTGTTACTAAATAAGACTGTCTTCATTGACCTCCTGAATAAACAAAAGAAGAAATAAATGCTGAAGGCAAAATGATAGCATACTTGAACTTCTGTTGATATTCTTCGGTAATTCGTGATCTACCAAACTAGCAACATGAAATGTTACGTTCCACAAATAAGTTTCGATATGGATCGTGGAAAGAAATTAAGTGAAACCGAGATTAAAAGAATCATTGAACTAAGAAATAAAAACTTAACTGTTTTTAAAATTTCAAGGATTATTGAAAGAAGTCGTAAAATAATATATAATTTTTTAAAGGATCCTGCAAATTATAGGAAGAATAAAAGTTGTGAAAGACAGTCAACATTACCACAACGGAAAAACCGGCTATTATACGTATCACCTCGAACTCCACAATAACATCACGCGAAATTGTTTGCGAAGCAGGTTTCACTGCAAACATCCAAAGTGTCCATCGAGTTCTTCAGAAGTGTAAGTTTATTCAAGGATTAAAAATGAAGCAAAAATCACCACCAACAAAACAACGATTAAAGAACAACGAATTAAAGAATAACAATTAATATTTGCAAAAGAACGTTTTCATAGGAAAAAGAAATGTTTTTTATTTACTGACGAAAAAAAGTTTAATATGAACGATTCAGATGCATCTTTATTTTATTTTCATGATTTGCGAAAAGAAAAAGTGATAAAAATATGACGACAAATGGTGATGGTATCGGGATGATCTAGGCCGGAATTGGATAAAGAGACAAAACTGATTTACGATTCATCAACGGGAAAATGAATAACCAAAAATATATAAAATTAATTTCAGAGTAAATAAATAAGCACGTACAACGAATTACTAAAGGCAAATAGATTTTCTAGCATGATAATGCTGCCGTTTATGGAGCAAAAGTTGTAGAAACATTTTTTACCAGAGAAAATATATCAGTTATGCCATAACCTGCATGCTTGTCAAATTTAAATATAATCAAGAATTGTTGGGGAGAACTCGCACGTGCTACACAACAATGGAAGGCAGTATGATAACGTTCAACAATTAACTTTTACGCTCCGTTGGCTCCGCTGCATAGACATTCGTCATTTGTTCCATAACTCCGTTGTCTCCTTTATGGGATCATTTTATTTTTGAGATGATTACGCTGAAAATGCTTTATCATCGTCGGCATTGGCAATTGTTATCCGTAGACAAAGCGTGTTACGTCGGTAATATTGAAGTAAAATTATTTTATTACCCTTTTATGACAAAAAACATGGAGAAGAATCAATATTATGATAAGAATTTTAAGCTGAGTGATAGTGAAGATGTATTAGATTTTGAAGTATTACAAAATGATCTAAATATTTTAATATTATGTTAATGATGTTTCTAATATATCAAATAGTGGGAGCAAAATTAAATCGCGGAAGAGACGAAGAATGAGAATTATTGAAAGTAAAAATGAAGATTCATTAGATGAATGGCACGATATTATAGAAGAATTAGGCTTTCTAGAAAGTACCTTCAAATATTGAACAGCCGATACAATATTTCAAACTGTTTTTCACAAAATGCGATGGTAGGCCGTATCTCCTCTTTACCCGATTAAATCAGCAGTTCCACAAGGTGGAGTACTAAAGCCACTGTTATATACCCTCTATACGTCAGACTTCCCGACAGATTTCCCTCGTTGCCACCTTTGACAACGACACAGCAATACTAGCCTCTGACTAGGATCCATACAAAACTTCAAATAAAGTATAGCAACACCTTAACGAAATAGAATATTATTTAAAAACACATTTGGAGAATCCAAATCAATTCTACAAAATTCAGACACGTCATCTTCATTACCAGAAAGTAAACATGCTCCACTGTAAAACTAAAAAAGTACATTCTACAGCAGCAAGAAACAATTAAACATCTTGGAGTACATTTAGACAGAAAATTCCTATGGAAAACGCATATTCGTAAAAAAAGTAGAACAATTAAACGAAAAATATAGAAAACTATGCTGACAAATCGGCAAAAAATCACAACTAACAATTTATAACAAATTGCTAATATACAAAATTAATCTCAAATCGATATGGTGATATACCTGTCAATTATGGAGCACAACCTTGAAGTCAAACATAAAAAACTAAACAAAAACAAAAAGAAAAACTGAGATCTATTTTGAGCGCAGAATGGTATATCTTGAACAAGCAAATAGATAAAGAAACTAATATATTTACAGTAAAACAGAAAATCGCCAAACACAACAGATCATACCAACAACGACTGAAGAATTATTCCAGCAACTTGGCTACAAAAGTATTAGGTATCATAGATAAACGAGAAAGATTAAAGAGACATCATTTTTTATATTTATCATATAAATTTAGTGACGTAAACTAAATTTAGCCTTAACGATACACTACTGAGTGTATTCACTTTTCATGTCAATGCAATCCCCACAATTAGTGTTGAATATCATTGCATGATATTTCATTGAATATCATTGCATGATGATCATTGCATCCATATAAAATATATTTAAAAAAAAGTTACTAATTTCATATTAATTAGGAGGTAAATTTTCTTTTTATTATAAATATATGTATACATTTTGTTAATGCCCTATAATTTTGTCTACAAAATTTGTGTGATTCCTTTACATATAATTAATGTTAAAAAAACGACCTTGTTTAATAATAAATTTCTTTTTCTTACGTCGTAATATTTATGTATCATTTATTATATTTAGAAATCCTAAGTTGTCTTCGTGAAATTAAAGACAGAACACATGCCCTATCATTTTGTCCAGGACTCCAGGAAGCATGAAACTCGCACGGTAGGACTAAGTTATATATTCCAATAGGACAACGCATCTATTAATAAAGTAGGAATTGAACTGTTTATTTTGAAAGTGGTGCAAATCCATTTTTTGTTGTCTCGAGAAAATTAAAGGATAGCATATTAGTCAATTCAAAAATATAAATTAATTATGTCAAGTCTGACAATGTTTCTACTAAATTATCCATATGTAATTTGATTATAATTAAACGAAATTAACTAAAATAATATGTTTCTACCGGCTGTAAAAGGACTTACACCATTGTTACAATTAGTCAATTGTAAAAATCAATTAATTTCAATTGTGAAAAATTAAATATCACTTAAAATATATTTTGTATTAATCCAATTGTGTTTATAAATAATAACAAGAAATAAAATAGGAGTAGTACTTTTTATTTTGAATGTTAATTATATTTATATATTGTTAAACTTAATATAAGATATTACTATTAATAAATAATGTAAACAGAAAGAAGATAAATAGATTTTATTTATACTCTTTATATGGCAGTGTTTTGAAATATTCCTGATGCACAGGAGGTATATAAGATAATAACTGCTCCATATCCTTATACTTTTCGTATGTAATAGATCTGGCATCGTTATACAAAGGAGCCAGGGCGATTCTTTCAAATTTTGATCTTCCCTGATATGTAGGTGATAAATCTAACGTCTTAAATTTTATATCCTCCATCGATATTTTATATAAAATAGTATACAGTACACTTTTGCAAAATCTCATCCAACATATTTTCAGCCAGTATAACTTTTCTCCGTTAGTATTCTTTCTCATGCATTTTTGAATTGCGTTTTGTAGATTTTTTTCCGAAATGAAATTCTCTCGTTTCATTTCGTGCAAAATAAATTTATTATTTTTTCTACATCGTCCTGTAACATCATAATAATCCTGCGGTATGTACAAGAAATTCTTTTTTCATAATGCCATTTCTATAATATCAAAATCTGCATCGTTCTTTACTTCTTCTAACTTCTTACATATTAAAATATTTCCACGAGAAGTTACCAAGTAAAATTTATAAGCATAAGTCTTCAAAGTGCCCAAATATTTTCTTGGCCTATTTTTATTTACAGTTTCTCGATGAATATTACAATAAAAAAATAAATTTTGCTTATTAAAATTACCTATATTTCAGAATTAACCATAAATTGTTTTACGTTCTGCTTCATTAACACGTTCTACACATTTCTTCGAGCAATTACAATTCTTAGATTACAATTTTTTTGCTGGAATAAATTTACCTTTTTTTGCATAATACTCTTGTCCGACGTTTTGCTTAATTTTGTTTATTCGTTGTGAATATTTTCTTTTGCGGAATCGAAATTTTGACTAACAATATTTTCATGTGATATAGATTCTACCTATATAATTCTTCTTCTCTTTTTATATTTCATTAAATACATATTTTTTTTAGTGGAATTATCTTCATCCTCCTATTCTAAGATTCTTCTTCTTATATTCATGGGTTTTATTTTTGTGTGAATTTATTTATAATTAAATAATATAAATATTTTCAATTGTTATAAAATAATATTGATTTATTATGTTTTCTTACCTATATTACTATTTGATGTTAATATAAATATTACATTTTTTGGAAGAAAATAAAAGAGGATTACCTTCGACACGTGAAATAAAACAATGTATCCACGTGACTCCACCACCTATATCTATGGATGATTGAATGGAAGTTGAACTTGTACCACTTTTATAATCAATCTCTACGTAATTTTTATTATTGGCCAATTTTAAATTGGACAAAGCAGTGGCATTTGTAAAGATATTAAATTTTAACTAATTATAAATAAAAAGTTTATAGTAAATTAATCACGAATTATGTGATATCTCATTTTTTTAAAAAAATGGACTTACATCACTTTCAAAATAAACGGTTCAATTGTAAAAGCATTTTTCGCGTCTGAAAATATATCTAGGTCTATTCAGGTCTGACCTAAGAGATCCCCTAACATTGATATCATAGAAAATTGTTGGGGAGAACTATCACGAGGAATTTACGCTGATAATCGTCAATTTAATATAATTCAGGAATACATTAGGAGAGAGTACGTCAGGCATCCACAAAAAAAAATACACAATTTGTTTAATTCATTATCAAAACGAATGGTAGAACTTATAGAAAATCGAGGAAATTCAACACACTATGAAATTGATATGAAGTGTCATTTTGTTAATATTTGTTCAGCGGATTAGTTAAATCTTTTCGCCAGCCTTAAATATAAAAATTATATTAAAAAACCGGAAAGACTTATTATTTTCATTTTTTATTTCAACATTATGATATTTAAGTGAAATGTATATGTATATTATTAAATTTTTATAGAACATTGAGTTTAAATATAAAAATTCATAAAATTTACTGGTGTGCTATTTTTTCGTCCGGGAATGTGATAGATATATTTACCTTCTATTGAAAGAAGCAATTCTTCATCCTTCGTTTATTAATATCGTTTGTTATAGAAAAAAAAAAACAACTGAGTACCGCAAATATTGTATAAAATGGATGGTTCTATATACTTTTTTGTGAAACCTCATGAAGGCAAGTTTGAATATGATGTATAATATTTTTGTAATTCGTTTACTAATATTCCAAGTAAAAAATTACATTATTCCGAATATTGGACAAAGTATAAATTCTTACATATTGATATTTGAATTATGACAGCTAATTTTATGATAAAAATAAGAGAATTTTGTAATAAGCTTCGCCTATCATTTGAAAATTATTTTAGCCCATCCAGTAACTTATGAATCAATGAAATTTATTATTATATAAGGGGAAATAGTCGTTCAAACAATATATCCTATTCAAACGAAATACATTTGGCATCAAATTATTTGTACTGTGTAAATTTAAAATGTATACATACTATATTTTATTGTATATACAAACAGCGAATCGAAGATAATAAAAATAATTAACAAATCTCTTGGAAAATCAGACATAATTGCAATCATCTTATTAGAGTCATATTTAGAAAAACTAATCCAGTTTTATTCACTTATCTTCATGACAATACAACAAACGTGTGGAATATTATGAAACGAAAGGAGATGTCTACCATAGGAGAAAAACTAAAAGGAAGTGAAATTGTTTTCGATCTTCGTCCAATGTACCCGCACTCAACAGCAAGATAAATGGAGAGTATACATCATACTTTTAACTTACTCTACGGATTTTGTAAATACTATGATGATAAAATATCGGGCAATATTCGAAAACCGTCTTGCATAGTAGATTATATCAGAATTATGACTATAATAGATAGTAAAGGCAAAGTCATAACTAGCATAGAATCCGTCCGAGAAAGTATAAAGTATCCTAATATATTAGTATCCAAATATAAAAAATATTTTTTTCATTTATTTGATGTAGTCATTTTAAGTGCATATTGTTTCTACAAAATTAATAACAATGAAAAAAAGATAATGTATGCATTTCATCTCGGATTAATTCAGAAATTGTTAAAAAATTTAATGATAAATATAATTTCAGCAATCGTAACAAATCTATTGGTACTATTATCTTTCAGGCTAACTAAAAACTGTTTTTCATCTTTTTGTAAGATCGTGAATGTTGTAAAAGTTGTAGATGTAAATTTTAACAAAAAACGAATGTAGAAGTAATTTTAAACGATAAGCTCGAAATTAAACCAACCACTGCCGCTCCGATAACATCCGATTCGAAAAACTTCTTGAACCGGATTATATATTGATTATGTAGGCGTGCTTTGAACAATTTGAACGTCAATCCGAATATTGAATGTAATGAGGTGGATAAAGTACCAAACATGTATTAGTGTAGAAATATCCCTGAAGAAGCCGATTCAGTCAATACCATTTTTATGCAACCTGAGATGAAGAACGGGTAACTTAGACTCTACATAGACTATCGTGAACTAAATAAAATAATCGTGAGTGATAATTCCTTTACATCGTACATGAATGACGACAGTTTAGACCTATTAAAAGATAAAGATAATAGTAACTTCGTTTTGAAAAATGGATTTTATCACGTTAAAGTCATTGAAAATTTGATTAAGTACACGTCATTCGTTATGATATTAGACTAATAGGAATATTTTAGAATATCATTGAATACCATCGCTAGCCCAGTGGGAGAAATCCAAATAAACGTGTTCTCGTAGTTGCGTACTTATGACGCAACAACATATATAGTTACAGTAGCGGTTATATGTTTAGGACGAAAAGTTTCTATTTCGATTATACAGATGTTATTTAACCCTTTAGCTACATTTAACTACATTTGACGTATCATAACGTCACGCATTTGTTTGGGCATAGTTGCATATGACGTTCTGATCGTTGAAACTGAGACGAGATTTAACTAATTCATTCTGATTTATTTCAAAGTAAAACAGAAAGAATATGCCAAAGTTGCTTGCTTTACTTAAGATGAAAAAAGGAGAAGTAAAAACTATATCCTGCCGTGGTATGATAGAAAATGATAGAAATGGAAAGATAGAAAAGATGTTTACATACTTAGCACGAAACTTACTTTACTCAAATGTTAATTTTGTAGACAATGGTAAAAAACGAAAAATAAAAGATGGTGTTATCAAGAATATTATAAAACCATCATGTGTTATAGATTACAATAAAGGTATGGGAGTTGATAAACAGGATCAACTACTATCGTGCTTCCCTCTTATGAGAAGATGTGTAAAGAGATATAAGAAAATATTCTTTTATCTACTGGATATAGCTGTTTATAATGCATATGTTTTGTATTCTAAAATTACCAACACAACTAAAACAAGCATTGTTTCCTTTTGTTTGAATATTGCTGAAGAATTATTGGAGAAAATCACATTGCCAAATTATAAAAGCCGTGGAAATTAAAAAAGTGGCGATACACCACTTTGTTTGCAGGTGAAAAATTGGGCGCACTTCTCCGAATATATTCCACTAACTAAATAAAAAAAAAACCCACATAAAAGGTGCCATGTTTGTTTTAAACACCAAATTAGGAAGAATACTACCTGGTAGTGCAAAGAACGCAAAGTACCGCTATATTTACCAACCTATTTTGAAACGTATCACACGCTTCAAAATTATCAATAATTTGCTATTTATTATAAACAGAGTTTATGTGTTTTAAGAGTATTTTGTAGTACTAACCGCCTAAAGTTTGTATTATGTGGGGTACATATAATGAATAATACGAAATAAATTAATTCTTGCATAAAATCTACTATTTTTATTTGCCCACAAAATTAAATGTGTTCCAAGTGCAACAAAAATTCAAATAAATGTGTACCCAAAGGGTTAAGTATCACATCTTTCAATAATATAATAAAGATATATTCAAATCCATATATAATGCGTTTTTCGCTGTTCTAATTTACATCTTATTAAAGCATGGGTAAATCTTGAAATTTGCTTCTAGATGAAAGGGAAGAAATTGTGATGCTACGAAATAAAAATAATACATTTGCTAAAATATCTTCTATTATTAATAGATCAGAAATTGTTTACAAACAAAATTGATATAAATTTTTAAAAACTGATACATATTCTGATCAACCAAAGAATGGTAGACAACGTAAAACTACACCGAAAATAAATCGCAGAATTCATCACTTAAGCAAGAAGGATCGTATCACATACAATTTATTGCTTCAGCAGTACAATACAGGAGCATTTTTTGATCGCTTAATCACTGGAGCTGAAAAATGGGTCCATATCTTCCAGGTAGGGTTACAAAAAATATCCTATACATGTTTTTCACTTTTCTTTGTTTTAAAATTAAATTAAATTCATACTTTCACTTTTAATAAGTAGTATATTTTTTATTTATATAAAACTGAGTTTAAACTCATATTCAAAAAACGTATAAGACTATAATTGTGGGAATAACTGAAACTGGACTGAATAAGAGTGCACATGAATCTGAAAAAGACACATCGGGATGGGCATTAAATTCTCCTTTTGCCACGCTTTACGAGAAAATAATACATGTTAGATAGGATGAAAAATTTTATTTTTTATTTTTTTGAAGTTAAATTAAATTAAATTCAAATTTCATCTTTTAATAGTAATATGTTCTTAAAAGTCGACCTAGAGGAGTTCGGAGTGAAGTCGCAACTGAAAGGCCGTTTCTAGGTATCCAGAAAATTTGACATATAACAACAGTTTTACAATCTGTCTTGAAAGGTAACTCGGCCTGAGAGGACGTGACTTCACAACGTTTTGAAATATCTGTATATTTTCTTAAGAGAGTTTGTAAAGCTGTAATTAATTATTACAATTAGTATATAAATTGTTGTTATTCCTTTATTAAAGTTCTTTTCCGTAATACTTTCTATCGAATACTAGTAATCTTATGTTCATCAAGCGGAGTACTTGATTTTTACTAATACGAAAATAAGTGATAAATTTTGTATTAAAGCTAATAAACAAAAATGATGGAAAGAAAAAATGATAGTGAAAATAAAAAATAGAATTGGATTTTAAGTGCAATATGAAAATCAAGTGACGTCTTACGAGAAAAATATAAAAACTTAAACGACGAAAATTAGAATCCAATGAGATTTTACAAAAATTTTATAAATCGATTACTACACTCTGACAACAATTACTTATTAATAAAAATATAATAAATGACGATATGAAATATAAGAAAATACCAAAAGATTACGATGGCGACAAGCAAAAATTAGAAAAGATTTGAAACGATTTTATATAATATTTACTCGAGAAAAGAAAACGTTACTATAAAATCTTAATCAGCACCGAAATGGAAACCTTTTTCCTGTCTGTTGTTTTTTGTTCAGAGACAATAGATAACTTTGCTGAAAAAAATGAATTATCCAACCACATTATCAAATCGATCAACTATGCACAGACTGATCGAAAATTAAATTTTATATTTTCTTGTGTAACCTTTCCCGAGATAATCTTTCATTATAGTCATTACTATGATATTACCGGATTCACACAAATCTTTTTGATCTACGGACCTTTCTGTTTCAAAATCTGAATATACAAGCATATAAAAAATATATAAAGTTTTATAATTACATGCAATGGAGGACTTTATGGTATACCTCGATTGAGTTTGGATGGAATAAATTGTTAAATAATTATCAATCTACGACAGAATCTAACGATCTAACGATATAATCGAAGATGTCTGTACAAATATGCATAGGATTCCAAGGAGATAAAGGATCTTATATTCCGTATTATTTTGGATTATGGAAAATATCACATGTCAGTAATCATCAATTATGAAGCAAAGAACATGTGGCACTTCATTTTACAGATGTTCGATATCATTGCATCGATTTTTATTTTTGAGTAATTGTTTGCGTTTTGGTAAGAAAACAACTCGAAATATATCAAATAAATTTTTTCCATCAGAGAAATATGAGTTATTTTTATAGCAAATTATCGTCACGCTAATTTACTACACGCCAAGTCAACATTGCACGATAGATGAGCAGCAGTTACTAAGTACCAAATGTCGATGCTCATTCAAAGTTCACATAAAATCAAAACCAGACAAATATGAATTAAAAATCATGTCATTGAATGATGCTAGTCATTTTTCATTAATCATTACATACCATCATACATGGTATGTAAATAATAGTGCTTATAGTATATAAATATCTAGTATCTAGAATGATAATAATTTCTTTTCCATGCTCAAATTCATGTGATACCATACTTGGAAAAAGAAAGCACAAGACATGTTGAGAAAAGACAAATTCCCGAATATTTCTTGATTAAGACATACTCCGATTTATGATATCCATGGTCGAATTTTGACATGTGACAACTGGTTCATTAATATATCTACTATGGAAAAAATGTTGAAGTTATCGTATAAGATTTCTATCACTGGAATCATAAAGAAAAACAAATGTGAAATTCCAGCAGAAATGAAAATAGTTTCAAAAAATACTTAAATTCTGTTTTTCACAAACAATTATATTACTTCCTCATACACCAAGGAAGAATAAGACAGTCCCTCTAGCTTCATCGTAGTCAAAATGAAACGCAATCAACGAGAATGCAAAACCATGTATTATACAGTGCTATAAGGAAAATGAAGGAGTCAATCCTTTTGATCAGTTATGTCATTCATTCACTCTTGATAGAAAAACTAATTGTTGGTCTGTAACAATTTTCTTAGGGATGTTGGATATAGTTTCTAGTAAAAATTGGGCAAAATATTATAATTAATTCACTTCAATCTTGTCTGAAAGAACTTTATATGCATCCTTGCTAGGATTTAAAATTCGCATTAAAAGCATGCTCACAATTGATGCTGAGTATGATACAAATAGATTCTCTGAGGTTAAATTTATGAAAAGCAACACCGATGTATGATTTGTCCAAGTTTGAAAGACGGGAAAACTAAAACTGAATATAAACACCCAATCTGCAATAAGCACCGCACAACTTTATGCGTTCAGTGCATTGTTCACGAGTAAACATTTTCTTCTTATTATAATTTTGTACTTTTATAGCTCTTTTGTAGATACAAAAAGGTTGTATCTATGATAATTTCAATTACATGAATGGAAATAAGTAAAAAATAATGGAGATTGACGGAATAATTCAGTACTTTTTCCTTCTCAAAATAAGCTATGTTTGTACTGCAAAATAACTATATATTTTGTTATGCCCATTTGATTATTTCTTTCTTTCTCAAAGAAATTCGTCTCAAGATGTTTAGGCCGCGAGATTTTTTTTAAAAAAAGATGATTAGTTTCTAAAGAAAAAAGTTAATTTCTTTTATTATGTCAAACTTGAAAATGCGTTTTCAACGAACGTTATTTCCGAGGCTTCAAAGAATATATAGAATTCTTTTTTTTTGAAGTAAGAATTATTCATTCTGCATAAATGACAACTAATTAAAGCGCCTGAAGTGTAGTGCACTCCAAGTGCACAAATTAAAATTCTTTTGAGGTGAGCACAAGTAGGTGTGTGTAACAGGAACAAGCTTTTGTCGATACAAATATTCGTATATATTGTTACGGACCTAGAGGAGTTCGGAT
This sequence comes from Vespula vulgaris, assembly GCF_905475345.1. Lineage (NCBI taxonomy): Eukaryota > Metazoa > Arthropoda > Insecta > Hymenoptera > Vespidae > Vespula > Vespula vulgaris. The sequence goes on from NC_066607.1 coordinate 243,134, forward strand.
TGTACTCTGAAGTAGAAGGCCGTCTCTAGGCAGCAATGACTTTGACAGAAAAACAATAAGATAAGTTTGTCTTCCGAAGGAACTCGGCATGGAAAGGCGGGTCATATGATCGTTCTACCTTGTTCCGAAATCTCTTTAAAGAATCCGTTAAATTGAATACTGTATGTGGTTGTTCTACTTCATTAATAAAGTTCTTGTTTATTTAACGAGTGACTACGCGCGTAACGATATTGATAAACATATGAGGACGTATATATACACCTTTCGTAGGTATTAATAAAGCTATGAGGACGCATATACATATACGCCTTTGATAGACAAAGGATTAAGTACTATAAAATAGCATGGATTCCAGCAATATAAAATGGACGATCCCGAGATATTGTACGTCGTTTCATGAAGAAGCGCAATGAAGAAGCGAGAATAAATCAACTCCATTACAGCATTCAACATATCAGTGTTCGTGCAACTGACTACACCGTTTTATCCACTAAACCGATTAGTAGGACTCGAAAAGTAGATGCCAAATTTGCCAAAAAAGAAACAGTTAGCATCTCGAGGAAAGTAAAACTAAGGAGAATGGGAAACGTATTTCCTCACAGTTCTGAAGGAGATAAAGTAACAACAAAGAATGATTTTTATCACTTCTACTATCACTTCTTGATAAAAAAAAAGTACCTAGTGGTCCGAAGTTATTAGCAACTATTTGGCAAAAATACACTTCTTAGAGAAATAATAAGCCTCATAGACTGTTGATGAGCACAGTTCACAAGTACAAAACATTCACAACACTTGAATGCAAAGACCAAATATTTATGTTGCGTGAAGAAGGAAATATTTAAAAATAATTAACTACTACAAATTAGAAGAAAAGTATAATATTGACAGTGTAATATGGATGAAATATTGAGAGGTAGTTAGAAAATATCCTATTAATTTTTGAGGCAATACCCGAATTAATTTTTAAGGCAAATACTACGATTGCCGACTACTATGACGAGATGAATGCTTACAAATTTTGAAAATAGATACAAGAAATATTGATCGCAAACATATCGGCTAATTCTGTTGTAGTGATGAATAAACCATATCACCCGCTGAAGTTAATACAGCAATCTGCTACTAAGAAAGACATGATTAAGTTGCACCTAAAAAATAAGGTCCACATGGAGAAAATTTGAAGAAATGCAAATTATTTGATTTGGTAAATCAAAATAGAAATTTTGAAAATATATTTAAAGTCAAGTTAGCGGGTAATAAAACTCCATAGTCATATAATTTTAAGATTATCTCCGTATATGTGTGAGCTAAATACCATTGAATTAATATGATAGAAAAGAAAGATAAGGTTACGAAATCCTTCCATTTTAACCCGTAATAAATTGATTGATAGATTAATTGGTGTGATTAAATCTATCGCAACAAACAACTGCAAGAATTACTCCCAGCGGACAAAAGGGTTAAGAAATCCTATTGGGAAAAAGACAGTTTAGTGGAACATGTTACCATTTCAAAATAATGGTAGCGATAATGATAGTGAAAATGAGTCAAGTGACGAGGACTGAAAATTTGGACTAAAAGAAAATTTTGCTTTATTCAATTCGTTCTAAGCATACCAATATTTTAATGTAACATCCAAGGATCTGTAATTAAACGACCTTTCATTAAAGATATGTAAAGCTTGGTTAATGGATAATTTACCCGATACTGAAGAGAATTTGGAAGTTCCTACAACGTTCTGTGCTTCACATCGTGACTTGACTGAGAGACATTCATAACAGCTAAAGCTACATCAGTTAATACAAATTCCTCAAACTGATAAAGGCAAAAGAAGAAGGTGCTAGGTGTACTACGCAAATAAAATAAAAAAGACAACAAATCTAATGTGTAAATCCTGTGGTGTTTCTTTACACTTTTGGATTTTCAGACATTTTACGATCTCTCGGAAAATGCCAGCGACAAGCGGTATCTACAAGAGAGTGTTAGAAAAAAGAATCTTCATCGAACGTACAGACGTTTTAATTTGTTAAATGAAATTATTGTTGGAAGAAGGGAAAAGAAATATCAGTATTTCAAGAAGAGAACTCAATAAGTTTACCCAACTCTTCGAACACACAAAGTGTAAATTCACAGAATCCATATTTGGAATCTATACAGGTAAGCAAAAATATTTCTAATTTCTCTTCAACTCCTCTGCAAATAGGATACCTATCCAATATAAATAGTGATAAAAATGATAAACAATGTTAAAAATTCGTTTCAATTGTCAGAACGTCGAATAATGAATATTTCACGTTTTATACGTATTATAGCAATCTGTCAACAGAATAGTATTCCTTTTTCTTGTATAGTCGCTAACTTGTATCCAGTTTCAGAATCCCGCAATCGTTGATTAGTATAATAAAATTAAAATGTTGTATATGCGGTTTGATTAATCATATTGAAACTGATAATACATCAGAAAAAGATTTGAATGTCAACACCTATATGGTATCTGGAATAATATCTACATCTCGCGAACATTCGCAATTAGAAGAACTTTGTATCGCGATAAAACTTGAACCGCGATAAAATGCCGTGCTTCTTCAGTAATACATGGCTAAAATACCATGCTATTGTATCCGAAGTTTTCCATAATAAGATTAATGTCTGAAGCTGCAGAGGAGTATTGCTTGTTTAAAAGCAGTCAATCACATAGCATTCCTTAAGTCACCATTCCTTAAGTCGTCGCGGATAGATCATGGACCAAAATGTCATATAAAAATCAGTATAATTCGTTATCGAGCGTAGTCGCAATCGTTGGTTTGATAATAAAAAAGATTTTATATATTGAAGTTCACATTTAGTACTCTTCTTTCTGCGATCGGGTGAGAAAATACACACCGTGAGAAAATAGCTTCTTACGACCATAAATGCTTTAAAAAGTTTTATGGTCCGATAACATAATTAGAATCAGACGCAATAATAGAGGGTTTTCGCTGTATATGCAATGATTGAAATATGCAAAATTCATCGCGGATGGAGATAGAAGCATACACTGAAAACTCATACGTGCGTTGCCCTACGGCCCAGAATTATTAATAAAAAGAATTGAATGACTTAAGCAATTATTATGTAATTACTATAGCCGTTTGCAAGCTCTTCGTGTAAATAAAAATCACGACACCGTCATAGACCTAAATATTTTGCGGCAAAATATGGTACGTTTGCGAACTGCTGCTTGTGGTAGCTATAAAATATAGCAAAGGGCAGAACAATCAACCTCTATGTAGAAACGTGGAGTAATTGCGAGGATATTCGTAACGGACCGTACCATATTTTCGGTCATCGATAACCTGCAGAATATTACTACAGTGCAAGTAAGCAAAAGCTGATGAGATTAATAACGTACAAGGAATGGTATTTTAAACGAAATACTATCGACAATATTTCGTGTTGTAGCTAAAGCGTCCAGTTTGATATGGGATATCAATAATAATGTGACGGAATTATGTTGCAAAATTTATAAATTACAAAAAAATCAAAAATCAAAAAAAAATATCAAAAATCAAAAAAATCAACTTTGTCCTACGCTCATATTAAACTAGATACAAAGATACTGTTATCAGTATGAATACTGGTGGTGCGCTGTATCATGCCATGAAGTAAATAATAAATTTTCAAGCAAAAGTATGAGTAACTTTATTTCGCAATATGTGAATAAAAAACGTAAAGGTCGTGGAGAAATTCCAAAAGGATATACACAATGCCATGTTCCGGCTGTTTTCGGCCATCACGAAAAATATAGAGATCGAGGATATTACTACAATGGTGAAAAATATGGTGAGACTAATTACGTACAAGGAATGTAAATCACTGATATTTTTTATGAAATATTATTGGTAATGCATCCTGTTGCCAACTAACGCGTCCAGTTTGATAAGGGACATCGATAGTAATGTGGCGAAATTATATAATTCCTATTTTGGAAAATTTATAGGAATTATATAATTTCTATTTTGGAAAATTTATAGGTAGTAAAAGAATCAACTGTGCCCTACACGTTTCATATCCAACTAGATGCTAAAGTGCTGTTATTAGCACAAATACCGGTGCTGTGCTGCATTGTGAAATAAATAATAAATTGTCAAGTAATGATATGGGCAACTTTACTTTACGATAGGTGAATAAAAAACATCGAGTTCCTGATTCGTGAAAGGGAAGAAACCCTCAGAGACTTGTCTTGAGACATCCCCGTTTTATGTGATGGGGTTTTATATGTCATAAATCAATTTGTGAAATAGTTAAAAAAAAAAAGAATATCCCTTCAAAATCGAGTGCGAAACTCATGGAAAAGTACTTTCCTTTGAATGAAGTGAACAGCGTCGAAGTCGACTAACTGTTTCAATGTTCGGAAAAATATTTTATATTTTACTAATTGGAACGATGCGATCAAATCATCGCAGAATTCCAAAAGATCTGCTTGCAAAAAAAATTAAAGCGACATGAATATGTTGCCAAAGAAAATAAAGATGGATTGACTGTACTCACATGGAAAGACAAGTTATCTCCTTTTATTATAAACTAAGCACTCTAATCAAATTGTCGTTATACAGAAAAGAGGAAATAATTATATAAAACTAAAAATTGTTATAGATTATAATGAAGGAAAGTCCTATGTAGATGTTTCCGATCAAATGGTTTCGTATTGCAGTCCTTTACGAAAATCAATTAAGTGGCTTAAAAAAGAAATTATATTTGTATCTAATTGTAATTGTATAAGTATCACAGCTGTAGTGAATGTATGGATTATATATAATAACCTTACAAACCAAAAGATATCAACCATCGAATTTAGGAAAAAATTAACTGTGACTCTGATGTCTTATAATAATAACACTTCTCCACTCATAGTACCAAAAATATATCGTCATGAAATTAAAAAAAAAAAGGAGGACAACTTTAATTCAATAAGAAGTATTACAAGTATTACATCGTTGTAAAATTTGTTATAAAAATAACATTAAAATGTTTGGTTCTCAGTCGCAAAAAGCTCTACCGTAAAAGTTGCAACATTCTGTGATAGTATCGATAAATCTCATTTATGTTTACCATACTTTAACAAAATTCACCGTAATATTTCTTTGTATACAAATTTATAACGTAAAAGATAATATTAAACATAGTTGAACTAAAATGTTTTATTTTAAACTAATTTAAACATCATAAAAAATATTATGTGGGAGGATGCGACTCGTCTGGTAGAGTAATGTTACGCCACGAGTTTATTCAAATAATTCCTAGAAAAATTAATTTATTTTCTTGTTGTCTGATGCATCTTAAACTATACACCCTTTTCTTGATAATTATAATTTTTGTATTATTTTAATCATTACAAGACATAGGTCAGAAGCAAAACAATGTAATTGGCCTATACGGCCTAAATGAAAAATGTCTCAAATCAGGACGGCACGGAGTGTTGTAATATAGAAATTTATCGTGGACAAAGAAAAAAACTGTAGAACACTGTAACAATACTTACATCGTATTTCAAACAATGGCACCATCTTAATATGAATCTTTATATGTAGATTATAATTTAAACATGAACGGCATCGACATTGCAGGTTAATATCTCTTATACTATTTAATATTGAGAAAAACAATTAAATGGTCCAAGAAAGTGGTATTATATCTCATCAACTGCGTCCTATTTAATACCTTCAGAATTTATAATTTTTATAATGATAAAAAGATGAAATATAAAGATTTTCTACTTGCTGTAATGAAATTATGGACAACGGAAGAATAATCAATGAATACAGTTATGAAAGTATTTCAAATACAACAAATTATATACGCATCGACCCACCATGTAGACTTTCTAGTTATTGAAAACAGCATATACTTGAAGTAATAATGGAAAAAGACAAGAAGAAATTCTCGAGAAAAAATGTAAAGTCTGTTTGTTCAATAGAAAAAGGAATGAAACCAGATATAGTTGCAAATTACGCCAAATACCATTGCGCAAAGGAGAATATTTCACCGGATATCACATTCCGAAGCATTATTTAAGTTTGTAAAATAAATAATAATTAATCGATTTAATTTTATTTATATAATAAATAATAGTTAAAATTAAAAAGCTTCTATTCTAAATAAATGTATCAATTCTAAAATAATAAGAAATATGTAGTAATATTTAACAATACTTTATAAATGTGAATTTAAAAAGTACATATATGCATTGTACAGTCTTTTTGGAGCATCCAAAAATGTGCGAGTCCTCGAAACGTGTTAAGCGAACAAAGTGCTGTACGCAATGCTTTAATTTCGATTCAAGTTCAAATATCATGTATTGTTGTTAAATGAATTTTTTCTATTCGATTAACGAAATTTTCTTTTATACATTTGTAAAAAAGGGTATTCGTACCGATAAAGTCGGTGTTAGATACCAGCGACAATATCGATAGTAAACATTACGTATAATTCGGCAAAACGGTATTATCAGAACAACCAGTGATATGTTGACGAAATACCGGTGTATCCTTGATAAATTTATCGATATCGGTAAGCATCAGGTGAACATTCGTTTTCTACCTCATCTATCGAAAGAAAAAATACTCTTTCTTTTTTCTTTATGAACTTTCCTATGAACTTGATATAAGTACTTTATTGTGTAAAATCTGAATACAGCAATAGATAAGATATCAAGCAATATCAAATAAGAGAAGTTGATAGAATTAATGAAGAACGAAGAGTGTTTGCGGGACGAAACGAGTCAGATAGTTTAGGAATCGGGAGATGAAAAACAGACTTGAATTTGAAATGTATTCTTCTTAGAGCCAAACTTTCTACGATTGCATAGAAAGTCGAAGTTGACGATAGCGAACTTGTCAATGTATGTCTAACAATCCACTAACATCGTTGTCGACAATATCACTACCACTACCGACACAAATTTTTTTAATACGTGTTACGTCCACTTTAAAGGTATACACCATGAATTCTCATGGATAGTTTTTGTTCGATTGGTGAACAAGGACTTATTCTAAAGATAAAAATTTTCTACACTTATCGAATTTTTAAAAAATGTTATCTTCTTTGCAAAAATCATATTTAAAAAATAAGTAATTTTCATATAACTAAAAGTCTGTTTTGAAAATCGAAAACGATGATCTCATGTAGAAAACCTTTCTCCTTCGAATGAGTACTCGATCAGCACAAAAACCAACTCTCGGACAGTAAACTTAAAATTCAACTTTTCGTTTCGGTATTAATCGACATAAAATATTGTACGGTAGTATAATTGTTGTAATCTATAATTATAGCAGTTCAATTTTAGCTTGTTAATTTGGTGAAATTAATGAATTAGTTTAGTGATCTTAATAAGATATTCGTAGATTTATTCGTTAAGTAGCACAAAAAAAAGTGTATTATCTTTCGATTTATTCAATTAAAAGTGGTTATTATTACTTTCATATGGTGATTTCATGAATGTTTCCTTCTGAATTTTTTTCCTATAAATTCAAATCAGCAATACACTGACTGAAACTACAATTTTGTTGAACATTGCGTCGACACCGATCCCGAGCCATAACCGTGCGTAAAGGATAAAGACCAAAAAAGTACAAATCCTAAAAGGTAGAAGCTCCTCGGGAACGATATAACGGCCGGAGGCTCGCACCAGTCCAAAACGTAACAAAAAATTGGTTGCGATCTAGAATAAAAATTGTGATCAGAAGAACTTATGGCGTAAAAACTTGCAACATATTGCAATGATTTCAAATAGATATGTTTGTGCCGTTACACTATCCTATATCGAGAAAATGACGCATGTGAATGGCATTTAATTTTAATTTATCGATAGATTGAAAAAACAAATAATCTATAGATTTTTAAAAATAATTATCCTTGTGATGAATAAATTTAGTCAGACATATATCGTTGTTTATAACCCATCAATGGTTATTATCATCCAGAATAATGTAATGTTTATTATCACACATCTATCTTCTTGACTTGGAGTTTATACATATTCCGCTGTTAGTCAAGTGTTTACCTTCGAGAAGGACGGACGTGAAACGGTTAGCTCGCTGAGATAAACACGAATCATAGACTTCACTTGTATTGTAATAGTAGCAAATTAGTGTATTATTGTGAAATTGTTCCTGTCTCCGTTTCTATAATAAAATTCTCCAAAATCGAATACTTGTTCGTAAATAAAAAGGAGAAGATGTGCAAGGTTCAACCTTGCACGGTTTATTTAAACTTAGTTAACACATAGTGTAAAAATTGTAAAAATGTCCATGGACCTAAACAAAGTAAAACATAACAACAACACGCCAATCATAACAAACAAGCCTCTCATCAGCATGGCAGAAAGGACCTTTTCAAGTAAGATCAAAGTCGATCAACAAAAGGAATTTACAACCAGAGGAATGGAATATAAAACGTAAACTAGTCCCCATCACATTAAAAATTTCGACATCAAACAGATTTTTGTCGATAGCAATATCAAAATATTATGAAACGCCGGAAAATTCTACACCTGATAAAATACCCTCACCGCCAGCAATCTTCCTAGAAGAAGTTTTAGATATGCAAAGTATGATTAGTTCATTAGAAAAGGTGGTCAAAAAAGAAAATTACAGCTTGAAAGGTAATAATGATAAAGTAAAAATATTACCTAAGAATGCAGATGCATACAAAAAAATGGTCAAACAATTGAAAACAGTTAATGCTAAATTTCACATATATCAATTCAAACAAGATAGGACGTTTAGGGTTATCCTATGCAATATACATCATTCAGCAAATATGGTTGAACTAAAGGAAGAACTTTTATTACTAGGATACAAGATATTGAATATATCCAACGTCAGTCATAATAAAACACTCCAATCTTTTTCGCTATTTTTCATTGACTTAAAGCAGAAACATAACAATAAAGAAATATATTAAGTTAAAACATTACTAAACAGTTTAAATTCCAGTTAAATGTGCACTATGTGAAGAAGGTGATCATCCTGCTAATTATAGAGGTTGTTTAGTTCATAAAAAACTACAACAAAATAAATTTCCAAGGCAGAAAATATTACCTAACCAGCCAACAGTGCAACACCATAGTTCAACATCATTGAACAAAGTAAAATTTAACTGCTTCACCACATACGCTGAAGCAGTTAAAGGATTCGCTAAAGAGCACGCTACTAATGCTGACAACAGTGCAAGTAACAACCTTAATATATTCATACAATTTATGGGGAAATGACTCAGCAAGAGAGATTTCCCCATAAGACCAAACATTAATAGAACAAATATTAATAAAACATAGTAAACAGATCAGTAATAACTAACGTTGTTAACAGCAATAGTAATTAAGTCGACAATAAATTAATGAGCCTTAAAAACATTCGCATTGCCTTATAGAACTCAAATAGACTCATGAGACGTAAACTTGAGATCGAAGCATTTATCGCAAGCCAGCAAATACAAGTAGTGCTCATCTCCGAAATTCATTTTACTAACAAAAATTATTTAAAGATAAAAGGTTATAAAGTATATACAACCCAACATCCTAGTGGCAGAGTACAGGTATCGCCATAATTATCAAATCCAACATAAAACATTATGTTTTATAAAATCGCAATCATGATTATCTATGATTAACAAGTATAGTAATAGAAAGTTAGCTAGGTCCAATCACGACAACTGCAGTTGTTTACTGCCCCCAAAACATTCAATCTCTAAAGGTGATTTTGATACATTCTTTGCTAACCTAGGTAATATATTTCTAATAGGTGAAAACTTCAATGCAAAAAATAATTACTGGGGATCAAGGATTACAAACCCAAGACGCAGAGTATTCCTGTAAAATATTCAGTCTCTCAAACTGGAAAGCATAAGCACCGGCGAACTCACTTACTGGCCGACTGATCCTAATAAAATACCAAATCTACTTGCTAAAGCAACGAGGAAATTTAACCGATTATTATTAGAGTATAAAAATGAATCATTCACCAAATATCTAAATAATTTAACACCTGCTGAAGCCACTAACTACTCCTTTTGGAAAGCGACAAGAAGGATTACAACACTGCAAAAAAAGATTCCTCCTTTCCGAAACCTTCAAGGATCCTAGGCTAAAAGCTCTCAGGAAAAGAAAGACGCATTTGGTATCTATTTTGGTGAAATATTTAAACCACTACCCTCGATGTCACAAATAACAAAATCTTGAAATTCAAGAATATCTGAAGTCTCCGTATCAATTATCTCCACTTATTAAACCATTCTGCTATGATGAAGTCAAACTGGAGATCACAAGATTAAATCCTAAAAAGGCTCCTGGATACAACTTGATTACAGGTAAAATAATCAAGAGCTTCCTATGAAAAGTATAACATTACTAATCTCGGCATTTAATGCTGTATTACGTATTGGTCACTACCCTAACAATGGAAAATGTCACATATAATAGTAATAAACAAATCAGGTACCTCCACATAAAATTTCGTCATATCACTCTATTAATCTTTTACTAGTCTTCTCAAAGATATTTGAAAAATTACTACTAAAGCGTATCGAATCCATATTAAAAAAAACTAACTTAATACGTGATCATCAATTTGGTTTCAGAAAACAGCACTCCACTATTCAGCAAATTCATAGGCTTGTCGATCATATGAAAAAGATCTAGAAGGCAAACAATATTGTTCTATTATATTTTTAAATATCAAACAGGCATTTAATAAAGTTTGGCACAGCGGAATCCTCTACAAACTAAAAAACTTACTCCCTCGTCCATTATACGTCATCTTGCACGCTTCTCTAAGTAACAAGAAATTCAAAATTCAATTTCAAGGCATAACTACTGTAGTACACCCCATATATTCTGGAGTTCCACAGGGAAGTGTCTTCGGACCCATACTATATCTCATATACACAATGGATATTCAAATATCTATAAAGGCGACAACTGCTACATTTGCAGACGATACAGCAATACTTGCATCCCACGATGATTCCATATTAGTTACCAGAAACTTACAGGAACACCTAAATGTCATAGCAAATTGGCTAAAAGATTGAAATATTCAAGTAAACAAATCCACATCGCTCCATATAACTTTCACCCTACGCAAGAACACATGCCCTCGGATTAAACTAAATAATGTAACAATTCCGCAAGAAGATACAATAAAATACCTAGGCATGACTCTTGATAGGAGATTAATCTAGAAAAAACATCTAATAAAACTAGTTTGGACCTATGGTATCTAGCTATGGGGTATGGTTAGCAATTCAAATGTAGAAATCTCATAAAGATACCAGTTAAAAAACCTCTGTAGCATATGTAATGCCTCATGCTATATCACAAACGACACACTGCATAAAGATCTAGCAATATCTACTATAAAGCAAGAAATATTAAAACACAGCGAACGTCATAACTAACTGTTACAGCATCAAAATCATTTAGCCATTTAATTAATTCACACGAACATTAGTTCATACAGATTAAAGAGATAAACCCCCCTTAATCTCACAAAAAGGTATAAGTAAAACGATTCTATAACCAAGAATTAAGTATGCAATGCTACACTCGCTACGAATAATGTCATCAAATTTATTTATAATTTCTAAGAGGAATTGATTATAAATACTCCAAGTAAAAAAAAAAAAAAAATTCAATTTAGCGTTTCAAATGCGAGGAAATATAACGTACCTATATAAACATACACATCGATATAACGAATTCAAACAAGGGATAGCTTTTTAATTCATTTTCTTCCGTAGCCACTGTTAAAATCATACACCTATCGATTTAGAACTAATCAGGCAAATTTTAACAGAATATCACGAAGAAAGTTCTAATGAAATTATTAATTGTAAATCTATAATAGATGTAACAAGCCACTTACTGTATTTTTCATTTGACGAAACTATTCGTATTCGAGTATTTGAACTTCCACTTAAGCATAATTGTGAACAATATAGCGATATCGAAAAAGTTAATGATACTTAAAGATAGATTGTCCTTTAAGTAATTTATTCCTGTCAAAATCAATATCTTATAAAAATCTTTTATGCTACGCGATTGTTTGATTGGTTACATTCTGAATTTTATTGTATATACCGAAAAATCTACTGACTCTAATGAACATAATAATTTAGACAAATAAGAAAGTGTCATTTTGAAACTTTTAGAATATATGTTGAAAAAAACCACACTCTCTTTGTCGATAATTGGTATATGAGCATCACTTTATTTACAACATGGCAAAATAATAAAACAAATGCTTGTAGAAATACTATAAAAATATTATTTCTGATAAATCACAGAAAAACCAGATATTCCTACGAGATTTTCTTTCTAGCAGTAATTCATTAGCTTTATAATGACATGATGAAAGATATTTAGATGCAAACCACCTGTCATTCAGACAGCAGATAATGTCGACACAAATAAAATAGGTCATTGCGCAAGGATACAGCAATAAAATAATTATGCGCTTTTGATTATAATTCTAAAATAGCTGTTAATAAAACTGACATGGATTTAACTGTTTGAATCCCAAAAGTTATTGAAAAAACTTTCGAAAAATAGCGAATAACGCTACAATGCTTATCTCCATCAGGTGCAAAAAAAACTAATCAACACAATAGCGCTTGTCTTAATTTATGTTTTTTGATGCTAAGTAATGTAAAAAACGACATTACTTTCCGATCCCCCTAATACTTATTTTCATATTTCTCATAATACGATGAAACAGTTATTATGTAACACTTAAAAAAATATACATAACAAGAGAATACCAAAGTAGCATCGAAAGACGTAAGTGCGAACATCACTACCGACTATCGAGTGCAATGTGCACATTTTTCGGCGCAATGCCCCGTTCAGTGGTATTACTTCGACGGAGCGAATGGCTATAAGAAAAGGGTTAAAAAGTCCGGATAATTATGAAAAAAATAGTAATGTTATTTTTCGCATCGTTTCAAATTCAACTGATACAACAAGAGAATTTGCTCATGAAGCAGATGTTCTAAGTGTTCGTCATGTTCTTCAAACATGTGGACATCTCAAACAATTTAAAATGAAGCGGGAACCTCCATTAACAAAAGAACATAAGGAGCAACGTTTGCAGTTTGCAAGAGACCGCATGAAGTAGAAAAAGAAATGAAAATAAGTTTTGATAAGAAAAAATTTGATCTAGACGGCCCAGATGGATTTGCATACTATTACCACAATCTATAAAAGAAAGAAGTTAGAAAAACTAAGCGACAAATAAGTGGAGATAGTCTGATGGTTTGGGTCGGAATTGGATATAACGATAAAACTGATTTGTTGTTTATTAAGGGAAAATGAACAGTCAAAAATACTTGAAATTAATTCAAGAACAAATTAACAAGCACAGTGAACAAATAACAACAAACGGACATATCTTTCGACCAGATAATGCTGCAATTCACAATGCAAAAATTATTGAAACATTCTTTGCACGATAAAATATATATTTTCTGTCATGGCCTGCGAGCTCCCCAAATTTAAATATTATTGAAAATATCTAGGCAGAGCTTGCAAGGGCAGTATATAAACATGGTTAATGATAACATCCACGAGAAAATCTCTTAAACAGAAATGGGACAATTTGTCTCAAAATAAAATTCGACAGGTGTTTAAATCATTATCTAAACGTATAATTGAAGTGATAAAAAATAAAAACGGTTCTATACATTATTAATGTGAACTCAGAGGTATGCAAATTGTTTTTGAAATAGATATAAACATATATATTGAAAGTGTGCTATCTTTTCACCTTTGTTTAAGTTGTGTATTACGATGGTCGGTGAAGTTTGCTCAATTCAAGTTCTTATTTTATAATACCATTTTATAGTACAGATGTCACTCTATATACTCAGTCCAGATTATTGATGGACAGAAAGCATATTCGTATCATTTTCTTATATAAGTATAAACTTAGTCATAAGTTAAACTTAGTCATAAGAAACGATTTGTAATATTAATCATGCATTAAAACAAGGTATAGTGAATGAATGTATAAAGCAACGTTGATTAAAAAATTGCGAATGAGAGATGAGGCCCTCCAAGATGAACAAGGTCGTGAACGATCTTTTGTCCTTAACAACGATGAATTAAAGATATTCATTGAAGCTGATCCATTCTAACGACTCAACAACTTGCATAGAAGATAGACGTAAGTCATCCAACTATTATTCATCATCTGAGACATAGGAAAATCGAAGAAGCTGGATAAATGGGTGCCGCATGAATTAAACGAACATTAAAAAAATCGTCGTTACGAAATGAGTTCTGCATTTCTTCTGCGTAAAAAAAAAAATGATCCGTTTTTTCATCGTTCTGTAACGTGTGACAAAAAGTGGATCATATATGACAATCTTCGACGATCTGCACAGTGGTTGGATCACGACGAACAATCAAAACACTTTCCAAAACCGAAGTTTCAACAAAAAAAAATTATGCTGACTAGTTAGTGGTTGGAAAAAATTATTATCCATTATAATTTTTTAAATCTAGGAGATAATATATAGATAATTAGAGCAGAAAAGTATTGTCAAGAAATTGATCAAATACACATAAAATTACAACAATTAAATCCAGCATTGGTCAATCGAAAAAATCCAATTCTTTTACATGACTATACTCGACACACTACAAAAGTTAAACAAATTGGACTGTGAAACTCATCTACCATATTCCCGGACTTATCGTCAATCGACTACCATCTTTTCAAACACCTCAACCCAACTACTTAGAAAGGAAGACCTTCACTAACCAAATTGCTACTGAAAATGCGTTTAAAGAATTTAAAAATTCTAGAACACCAAAATTTTACGCTAATGAGATTAAAATTTATTTTACGTTAGCAAAAATGTATGGAATCAGATGGATCTTATTTTGATTAAAATTGATTATTTTGAGTTGAGATATATAATTTTAAAGATAAAGTTTGAAAACCGATATTATTTCTTACCAATGTAATAGATTTATCGAACATTTCCAATCCAGGCATAAGAGGAAGGGTATGACATCTATAGATGGAACGATCTGGAGAAGAGTCGAAAGGTAGCGATAAAGATCATAATGATTAAAGATGACGAACCAATCAACCGACGAGCACAACGACTTTCTCCCTCAAAGACAGATGAGAAATAGATTCGAAATGAACGAGAAACAAATCGCAAAATGGATTAAAGATGGTATCGTGAGAGTATCGCTTTCAAAGTACGCGAGTCTTAGTCAAAAAAAAAAAAAAAAACGGATTCAATCGATTATTAATAGATCACAGAGAATTGAATAGAAAAATAGTAAGATATTTACTATCATTCATAGATCAATTGGACGTATTACAAGATGCGAAGATACTTAGCACATTAGATCTTAAAAACGTTCATTCACGTGCCAGTTGACAAATGATCTCGAAAATAAACGGCCCTCATAGTCCTTCATGGATATTATGAATTTTTACAAATTCCATTTGCCTTAAACAATTCAACTTCAATGTTTCAAGGATACATCAATGCAATTTTTAAAGATCTGATAAATAATAAAATAGTGCTGACTTACATGGACAACCTTATCGTACCATTGAAAAATTTAGCGAACGGGGTAAGAAAGTTAAAATCACGAGTGGGAGGCCTCTCGATTAATTGGAAAAAGTGTAAGTTCCTTGAAAGTAGTATCAAATTTATAGCGTCATAGAAGACAGTCGTGTTTTTCTATCAAAGAGGAAAACTGAAACCGTATTCGAGTTTCTGAAGCCATCTATAGCTCGACAGACTCAAAGTTTTCTTGATCTAACTTAAAGGGAACTCGATCTAAGAAGTCGTGAGTCAGGAACGTTCCGAATTATTTGTATATTTTTCTTCAGAGAATTCGAAAAACTATTAATTGTATATAAATTGTTTTTGTTTTGTCATTAAAGTCCATTTTCATTTTCACCCGTGATTGCACGTAACTATTTTGAAGACTCATCCGAGATACATTTCCATTTTTTTTTTTTATTGAAACATGATTTCACGGAAGAGATAGAAAAGTCGGCAAGTAGAAGAAAGGAGAGAAAAGGAGATACAAATGCTCACTCTCTTTATCCAAGAGCTCTAGAGAAACTCAAGAAACGGCGGTAGAAATTTAAAGTGAAGAAGAGGCTAAATGACGAACTTGCACGGATAGAGGCTCGTCTCGATATTTCAAAGGAGGAACCATATAAGTAATCGATTAAGTATTAGTAATCCGGCTAGGGGGGATTTTTGGATTAAGATAAATGAATCTAGTGCAGAGGAATATAGACAATTTCAAAAATCCTTTAGTGGAATCAAATCGTGCATTAGATGCAAGGATGAATTCGGAAAAAAATGAGAATTCGATAAATTCTATTGGAAATTCGGTGGTTGGATTAGATTATCCAGTAAAGTCGGATAATTATGATGGAACGAAACATTTTAGAGAGTTTTTGGTACATTTCAGGTTTGTTGCGAATGCGAATTATTGGAATGAGTCAGCGAAGACAATGGCTCTCGCGTTATATTTACGTGGAGGGCGTGATCTGTTTTGGAGACAGTAAGAGATCTCTCAGAATTGAAATTTTTGAAATTAAAGACGCAATTGAAGATGCGATTTTAACATACAAAGAAACCATATGGAGTTTAGCAATCGGAAGCAGAAAACGGGGGAAAATTTGGCAACGTTGGCCGCAGATTTAAACAAACTATCGCGATTTGCGTATCAGAAATGTACAGCAGACACACAAAATACAATTGCTTGTACACAATTCATAAACGCAGTTAGAAATCCTCTCTTGCCTCAAACATTACAGTTGGAGAGAGTGAAGTCTCTAAAGAAGACTGTGACGAGAGCAATAGAAATTGAACAATAAAAAGCAATGTTTCGTATTTATTACAAAGTCAAATTGTGCCTAGCAAGGATGAACAGGTAGGATAGTTTCCTAGGATAGAAGACTATCATCGGGAAAGGATGGAGCAGAGGAATGTCGAGATAAACTTTTCCAGAAATCATCAGGAACAAAGTAGAGATGATAAAAGAAGACAACCAAAAAACGTTGAAGAATATTGAACATGTACGGTAAAGGGATATTATCAGGCGCAATGTCTAAACACGTTACGAAAGGGAAATTAGAAATGGTCGAATTGGGGGAGGAACGAGGTCGAATTCAAATAAAAGTAAGAGACCTCAAGCTCATTGTTAAGAAATTAGAGTAACATGTCTTCAAGGAAAAAATAATTTCAGTAGTTTTCATGGAGGGGCAAATAATAGTGTGCACCTTTTTTCATAGATACAGGTTCAGATGTTTCCCTAGTAAGTTCAAAATGTTGATCGTATATTAGAAAGGAACTTCTTAATAAGAGTGAGGTTATGTATCATTTTAATGTTCGAGAAGGAGAAGAAAATTCATTAAGTTAAGTAAAATATGTTTCTAGAAAATTCTGCCAGATAAAATTCCCGTTTTAGCAGTTTTCGGAGAAGATATAAAATCTGGGACGAGTGGGGAGAATGCGAAAGAAAAAAAAAAATGAAAAAATAAAAAATATAATTTATGGGCAATTCGAGAATGAAAGAAGAAATAAAAAAGTACAACCGATTTTCAGGAATTCTTAAATCATAGTTTTTTTTCCGGAATGAGTTTATTCTAAGAGTAAATGCCAGGTCGGTCATCGAATAGAATAAGCCTATAGTAGCCTATCGCCTCTGCATGCCTATGGTGCCCTATTATGAAAATGTGTCTAGAAGGGGACTTCCTCTTCTGGAGAGGAAATCAAGAATTTTACTTCATGAAGATCTGGAGATTGGGACCAAGAACTTCGGAGCACGAGAGATCCTACGAGAAAAGTGCTGTCAATAGATACTCTGGAATTTTGAACACGAAAAAATCGGAAGAAATCCTACGGAGGAAGGGCAGTATTATGATTCGCCTCGGAGGAGTTAAGAACTCAAAACTAGAAGGCTGTTTCTAGCTACTTAAAGAATTTTAATAGATATTGATGCCGTCTGTCTTCAACGGAAATTTGGCCTAAGAGAATGTGAATCGCGAACGTTCCAAATTATCTGTATATTTTCTGAAGAGAGTTTGAAGAGATGTTAATTGTATATAAATTGTTTTTGTTTCGTTATTAATGTTTTAGTCCCTTATTTTTTTTTTTTGCATTTTAACGCGTGGTTACACGTAACAATATAGTTACTTCTATAAATTGATACCGAAATATTTAGAAATCGCTCAATCACTGACTAGCCTACTTAGCCTATCAGAAGAATGCAGAGCTTAATTTTGCAAAAAAAGAGAAAACCGCGTTTAATACTTCAAAGGCTAGATTGTGCGATTATCCCTGTTTGTATCGAACAAATGTGTGAGCACGGATGAGAAAGATGATGGAAAAATAGGACAACAGAGGGCGATCTTGAGTAAACCAAACGAAGTTAAAAAAACAATAGACGGTCTTGAATAGACCGAATAAAGAAAAAGTTGTATCATTATAATATATTAATCAATAAAATCCTTCTTAACCATAAGAATTAGTGATTCGAGTTTCGCTATTTTTTTAGTTTATATTTTCCAAGTAGATTTACTAGGATATAAAAATATCCTACATATATAATTTATAGCGATCAATAATTTGGCAACTAATTTGTGCTGTTCAGTTTATAATAGTATTCGTTTATAGTAGTCAGACTGACAAAAGCGTAGTTAATACCGAAAAAAAGATGAGACAAATGTTAAACAAATAATAGATTAAGAAAGACACACGATGATAAAAAACCGAACCGATACGAACGTAATGAAAGACAAGACACATTGGTTCTTTCTTCTTTTAACAAGAAACGCATGATCGAACAGTCAGAAGGCTGCATCACTGTATTTTTACTTTAATTTAAAAATATATTCTTTTATTACTTTACAAAGTCTCATGTTCTGTATATATCTCGAATAATCCCATAATAATTATAATAACTATAATAATAATAGTTATGATAATATAATTTTAATTTTATTTGTCAATGAATTATATTGCTGACATAATTTCCAATCAAGCAATGTAATAAAATATACTCTAATGAAGTAATCTATGTTAGTAATAAAAAATAATAAATGCAGAACTATTGAGATCACAAGAAGAACAAATCATTAATATAATACGTCCGATTATTGTTCATCGACATCTTGATAGTAAAAAATCCAGTATAGATTGAAATATTTAGAAGTAAAATTTAAGAAAAAATGTTTCACAATTTTCTAATTATTTATATTAACTAGTAAAGTGAGATAAATATCAAGGTCCATATTCTATATATTTGTTGCGCGTGCGTGTGTTTATACGATAATATCTGAACGATGCATAGTAACAAATTTTTATTAAATATGATTTTTACAGTAAATGATATTGGCCGAAAGACCTGGGCAAATAACAATTAGCGATTGAACTGTCAAGATTGCACTTTAAACTTATTTCCTTGCAGCACATGCACTTCTTACTGTGTAGAAGAGAGTAAATTGATTCGGGGTATCACTTGATAATATTACTAATAAACAAATATTTTTACATTTATTATTATGTGGTTTATTTCTCATTCAAAATAATATATATATATATATTTCTCATTCAAAATAATATATATATATTTCAAAATTTATTCGTCACATTTGCCTTTTTGTTCACTTTATGGTAAACATAGATTAGAGGTAAAATATAGATATACCAAAGTAGATCCAGATTAAATAGACCAAACAATATATACAATGTAAACCACATTATATGCATTTTTTCGAAGAAATTGGTTAAATAAATGTTCACCACTAATATCGTAAACAAATACATACAGAAGAAGCATTAATTAATTGTTATGTTAATTAAACGACTCGAATCAATAAAATAAGAAGACCTATTAAACTATCTTACGCTAATTAAGCGTATACAATAAACAGATAATGAAAAAAGATACAAAATGAAAATTGTAATATAAAATAAAACCACATATGAGTAAATCTGAAATGAATTGCTTATGATCATGTCCGTCAATAATTTATTGAAAAAATTACTATCTGTAACTCATACCAATTCGGACCTTTCGTCCTCGCCATAAATGCTGGTGGAATTTAAATTTGTTTACTCACCACTTAAGATGTTCTACAGTGGCTCTTAAATACATTTTCGCGTTGTAAGTTGATAATGAAGGAAGTTGATCGATCCATAATAGATCCCAAATGTAATAGATTGACATCAAAAAATAAAGAAAACGAAGTTGATTGACATTATAGTAAATTTACTTGGAAAGTAATGATAATCTGAAAAAGAATGAAAAAAAGTTTTATTAAATTTATAATAATATAAAAAATTGTAAAATAAGGCAATAAAATGTAAACATTTAGTTACCAGTATTCCTCCATAAAAGTATTACATTCTTGATAATTTTCCATGATGTACTGATTCTAAATAAGACGTAAAACCTATACAAATTCCATTGTAACGATTATTACTCGTCATAGCTCAGATTGCATTTATGGTTCTCTGAAAAATATGAATAATGTTTACAGTCTGTTATTTTCTAATAAAATTATAGATTTACTATTATTTCATTAAGTACGATAAAATTAATAGGATTTAACTTTTCATTAGAATTATAAATAATAAAATAATACACACACACAAAGCAAGGTTGTTCGTAAAAAGAGGATATGTAGATATACATAATGTTCAAAAAATAAAAGTAATGTTAAATACAATAAAAATAAAATTTCTAATATTCTTATAATACACGAAAATTGATATATCATTTATATTTACAATATCTTTATAGTATACAAATAAATATATTTCATATATATACAGTATAAAGATTTATATTGTTTACATTAATATAAGACAACTCAATTACACAGAGTTTATTATATACTCAATTTGGCTATCAAAATTTAGACACAGTCTCTTCAATGAAAAAAAAAATTTAATATGAATAAATTAAATAACACTTAACAAGACATACTGAGAGAAAGATAAATGAATTGCATACGAAATTTTTCCTAAGCAGGATCAATATTTTTTCTAGTTTCTTTCATAAAAAATTAAATTTATAACATTTTATTAATATTGATAATATTAATAAGAATAAAACCTTTATGTGATTAATAATAACCGAAGAACTTTGTTTCCATTCTTACAATATAATCATTTGTATTTATATTATTCTCATTAAATATAAGAATTTGATATAATAATATTAATTTATATATATGTATATATATATATATATATATATATATATATATATACACACACACACACACACACATATATATATATACATATATATACACACATATATATATATATAATACAGATACATATACACACATACACATATAGAAACATTCAGAAACTATAAAAACTGAACTGGAAATCTTTTAAAATCGATAATAACCTTGATTTCTCTTCTCTGTAAGGCAATAAATTCTTTATGGATGATATGCAAAACTGAACGAAATCTTTTATAACATTGAAAAAAGAGCATATGATTTTAAACTCAGTTGATAAAGATATGTCTAAATACAATGAGATATATTAACTTAATTTAAAGATTTGATTGTTATTTCAAATTTAATGTTGCATATTAAATATAATTCAATTTTAATTTATGAAGTCAAATTATTTTCGATGAAGATTCTTGTTTTTCTCGAAGTTTAACAATTATAGGTTTACGCGAACCTATAATTATCTTTTTATTTGGAGGTCTGCGTATTCTCTGTCAGCTTGTGATAGCGAGTGATAAACAAACTTGCCGTTAAGTTACTAATGGTGCAAAATGATAATCTAAAGTTATTTATTAACAAAAGTGGCAAAAATTATACCATTAACAATCAATCGATAACCCGGAGACTAGAAACTTTGACAAGTCTAATGGATATCGATAACCCTAACACTAAATACGATGCTGCAAAGAAACGAAAATTCAACGCATTAAATAGCTACTTATCCCTAGCAGATCTGGACGAACCACATGATAAACAGCTAAGCAAAATACCAGTAAGCAATTCATTTAACAAACTACAAGAAGTAGATGAAGTACTTCCAGGGAACGATAGAACGGAAAGGAATAATCCAAAGCCGAAATCCCCATCAATATATATAGAAGCTCAGGTCATTGCACCGCTAATTGATCTTTTGAAAGAAATAGCTAAAGACGAGTACACTTTAAAGCAACTAAAGTATAATCACGTTAATACCTCTGACACCTACAGAAAGGTCACTAAGGCCCTAAAAGAGAAGAACGCAAATTTTTATACCTATCAGCCAAAAAAAGACAAAAGTTAAAAGGTAGTACTTAGATCCTAGAATAGATACTGATATTATAATTCATGAATTAAAAAAAATGAATCATGAAATAAAACAAATAAACAACATAATTAAACGTGATACAAAGCAACTGCTGCCATTATTCTTCATCGATCTCGAACTGAATAGTAATAACAAAGATATATACAAAATCGATAGGCTGCTTAACACGATAGTTTCCTTCGAATTTCCCAAAACAAAAAGAGATATTCCGCAATGTTTACTTTGTCGAAACCATGGCCATAGCAAGAATTACTGTAATAAAACTCCAGCATGCGTTAAATACGCAGGTAAGCATTGGAGCTCGAGCTGTCCACATACAGGCAAAATAAGCAATATTAAATGCTTTAATTATCAGGGAAATCACCCAGCAAGTTACAAAGGTTGTATAGTTAGGAAACAGGTACAGCAAAAATTCTATCCTAAACTTAAACACTAATCAGCTTTTGAAAACTTTAATTGACCAAACAAAATTATCTCTGCAAACTTCAGCAACAATTCCTTCGTAGGGCCGCAGTTAAATGCAAGCAATAGGATATAAGCAGATGTAACTTGATCGCGGGAGACGTTAATAACGATAATGTTACTGAGTTTGAGATGCCTGAAATTAAAACTTATTGATAATTACAGCTAAAAACTCAAAAGTAATATCCAACATACTTATTCAACAAACCCATCTCCTAACTCAACGATCACAACAAAATGTTAGAACTTTTAACATCTATCTTAAACAAGAAGAACAAATAAAATAGATTCACTAAAAATTGCAATTTGGAACGCAAACGGGTTATATCAAAGATTTCAAAAACTGAAAATCTTCCTACACTCTAACAAAATTGACGTGATACTCATAGCGGAAACACATCTCAGCGAAAAAAACTACATTAAAATCCCACACTACAATGTTTATGATACTAGATATCCTTTCGGGATAGCCCGTAGCTATAATCATAAAACAAGAAATTAAACACCTTCTTCTTTGCTCGATTGTTGACTCGCAAATACATATTACGATCAATATAATACACGGAAACATAACACTATCGGCAGTATTAGAGTCTCCTGCTAATGAAAATATATCCATCCAACAATACGTAAACTTCTGTAAAGTACTAGGGAATAAATTCATTGCAGGTGAATAAATTCATTACAATGCGAAAAATACTCAATGGGGTTCCAAAACAACTTCACCTAGAGGCAAAATCCTACACCATGCAATAAGAAGTCTATCGTTAGATACATTATCTACTGGGGAACCAACTTACTGGCCAACTGCTCAAGGAAAAATTCCAGATCTATTAAACCTCGCTGTAATTAAAGGGATATACAAGACGCGCTTCAAAATACAATTCTATCTAGACCTTTCCTCTAATCACTCTCCAATATTACTTCATCTTTTACAAAAACCATCACTTACAAAAACAACATTATACATATATAACAAAACCACTAACTGAACCAAATTCAAAGAATATCTAGAAGAACACATAAATTATAACATATCTCTAAAAACTCCTGATCAAATAGAGTCAGTGGTAAAAAATTTTATAGATACAATAAAACAAGCATACTGGGTTGCTACCAAACAAGAAAAAAATAATATAAAATATCTCTTCTACCCTGACTTCATATTGCAACAAATTAAAGCAAAATGTAAAATGAAAAGTGCCTGGTAAAAATAAAAAAACACAACAAAAGGAGACTAAACACGATTATTAAAGAAGTTAAACAATTAATACAAAACCACTGCAATGAAGAATTCCATACATACATTACAAATCTATCACCAAATAGCGATACGAACTATTCACTCTGGAAAATTACTAGAAGACTTAAACGGCCAATCATCCCTATACCAGCTATCAAGAAGGAAGACTCCACCCAGGCAAAAAGTGCCACAGAAAAAGTTTTCACAAGCTACCTTCATAACACATTTAAACCATACGTAACTATTTTTTCTGTAGCTTCTCCTGATCAATACTCTTCGCTAGCAAATGTATCAAACTGCATTGAAAACGTAACTCCAACCACAGCCAAGGAGGTCACTAAGCTTATTAATGAAACACAAAGCAATAAGTCGCCTGGAGCTGACTTGATTAGAAGGAAGATACTCAAGGAGCTACCACCACGGGCAACAAGGATGCTCACCATAATCTTTAATGCAGTCTTAAAATTAAAATTTTTCCTAGCCTTTTGGAAAAGAGATCAGATTATTATGCTTGCAAAGTCAAAAAAGACTCCTCACTTACCATCTTTATACAGGCCAATTTCCCTTCTTCCTCTAATGCCAAAACTCCTAGAAAAGCTAATCCTACGCAGAATGAAAATACTAATCAACGATAATAAGTTAATACCTCCCCACTAATTTGGCATTAGAACCAAATTCGCTATGATCAAACGAATTCATCGAATGACAAATACGATAATGTCGGCTATTGAGAGTAAAGAATACTGTACTGCTCTCTTTCTAGACACAGAAAAAGAATTTGACCAAGTGTAGCACAAAGGCCTCCTATCTAAAATCAAACAAAATTTTCCTCTGTCCTTTTACCAAGTACTTAAATCATACCTAGAAGATAGATCATTTTTTGTTAAAGTTCAGGACTCTTATTTAAAGGCATTTAACATTGAAGCTGGTGTTCCCCAGGGAAGTGTTCTGGATCCTATTTTATATACTTTATTTACTGCAGATGTTCCCACTACACGCGATACTATAATATTCACGTTTGCGGACGACACGGCTATCCTAGCTACTTACAAAGACCCTATATGAGCACACCTTTCACTTCAGCAACATATCATAAAAATCGAGCGGTGGTTAAAACTATGGAAAATAAAAGTGAATGCTAAAATAAATACGATGAAATACTTAAGTATTCACACGAGTACAAGACTAACATGGAAACAATACATAGGAGCTAAAATAGAACAAATCTGCATAGAAAGACGGAATATGTACTGGTTTATAAATAAAGATTCGAAACTAAACATAAACAATAAGCTGTTAATATACAAAACTATAATCAAACCAATTTGGACATATTGAATCGTTATATGAGGAACAGCAACAAAAGGTTACATAGCTAAACTGGAAGCAATGCAATCCATTATCCTGAGGACAATAGTTAATGCTCCCTACGCAACGAGCATTCCGATACATCCGCAACGAGCAAATCCGTAAAGATCTCAAGATCAAATCAGTAGAAAAGGAAATAACCAACATGTGCGCTAGATACAAATAAAGACTAAGAAATCACCCAAATATTCCAGTAAGGAAGTTATACTTAGAAAATATACCAAGAAGATTATACAGCAAACACCCAAAAGATCTCCTTAGAATATAAGTTAAAACAATTCTTCTTACTTATTGTAAAGATCTTCTCTAATGAGAGAAAATCTACGTAATATAAATACACTTTATTAAATGTATCTGCCAACTTTATTAAATGTCCACCTTGGACATATTCCAAGAAGAAAAATGGAGATATAAAAAAAAATGTACAATATTCTACTAATCTTGGCGTTGCAGATAACCCTCATGACATCAATGTTAAAGAATATAATATCCGATATATACTTTCTTTTAATTACAATGCTTGGCTTTCCAATTAAGAAGTTAAGTTAATTCTAATTGCTGCTGGCACATGTTTACAATTTACTCAAATTTTTACTAATGTTCAACTTGGAATTAAACGTGAAATAACGTACTGATAAATTGCTCGTAGTAGACATTAACCGGAATGATGCTAAGATTTCTCGTGAACTTTCGGCGATGGGGTTATTTATTTATCAAGATATCGGATTTCACCCTGCCTCCACATCACTGACGGTGATATTCTTATTCCAAAGATATGGAGAATAGCATCAATAATGAAATAATTAGATGTAAAACGAAAAATTTACAATAGCTCAAAGTACTGAGTACATCTACAAATAAGGAAAATTCAGACTCAAATTCAAATATGGAGAATTTTCATTTGAATGAAATATTATATTTTCAACGTTATCGCAGTCGAAGCGTAATTTCAAATCCATGAAGTTATTAAAATTCTGAAGTAGAAGGAAATTTAACTGTCAAATCCACATCGTTGGGTATTTTTCAACTTTTCTTTTGAGAAGAGTTGATATCACACATCACATAAAAGAAGAACAATTATTTCAAATTTATGGAGTATATACAAGGCATTCGCATATACATTCTTGGATCACCTACATGTGAGATGTATAGATTTTTAGCCATCACACGTTAACGCCGGCTGTGAAAAATTGGTTGAGTACTGGTCGATTGAGATGAAATGATAAAAACTAATATTTTTTATAAAATAATGGTAAGAGACAGATATGATATTATTGCAAATGCTACGTTTTAATAATAATAATAATGATGATGATCCATTAATAAAGATACGACCGATAGTTAATTCATTCAAGATCTGTTTCTCGCAATCATTCTATCCATACAAAGATGTGTGCATTAAGGAGAATTTTTTTGTTCTTACAAGGCCGATATTACTTTAAACAATTTAGTCTTTACAAAAGAAGCAGATTCAGTATAAAATCATTTATACTTTGCTATTATACCACGAACTATATATTAGATTTTATAATCTATACTGGAAAAAATACAGATTTTCTTCACAATTGTACCAACATTGGATAATCGGCAAATATCATGACACTTCTCTTAGGTTGATGCATATGAAATATCGAATTTTAATTACATATAAATATTTCGTTATGCTTCCATTATGTTATGATATAATCTCTTTAAGAATCTTACTGACTATTACCAGAATGATATAGTTCGTCCAAAAAGATTTTGGCAGAATTGTTTATCTTAGCTATTTATTTTGAATTTTGAACAAGAATGAACTCTACTGATATACGTGTAATTTTTTTATACGAGTTCGAGTTTGACAATAATACTGCAAAAGCCACACACAATATAAACCAGGCATTTGGAGAGGACGCTGTAAACAAAAGAAAAGTTCAACATTAATGTGAAAAATTTCATTCTAGAGATTGAAATTTTTAGAAGACCGAATTTTCTCTCATTGATGCAAATTGACGCAAATGTAACAACAAGAGAAATTGTTGTCAGAATGAAGGACACCTTTCCGCAATTGGAAAGATTTAAAAAATAGATAAATGGACAACACGAATTGACTTAGCAATATAAACTGCTGAATTGATTAAACAGATGTATCCTGGATTTTTGATAATAATAGAGAAAAATCTGATCGATGGCCCAAACACTTATGCATGTTCCAAAATCATCATTTTACCCAAGAAAAATTTTAATGACAGTTTGGTAGAATGTAAGTGAAAAAATTTATTTCTCATTCCTACGAACTGAAGAACGAATTTGGCATTACTACTGAGAAATACTATCAGTACATTAATCAAATGTAGACAAAATTAAAAATAATACGCGACAAAGTTCGACCGCATACATCGCAACAGATAATTACAAAATTAACTGACTTAAAGTATAAACTTTTGCAAAATCCACCTGACCTACCTCCAACGGACTATCATTTCTTTAAACATTTCGAACTGTTTTTAGGCAATAGACACTTCGAAAATGAAGAAAATCATAAAAGTTCCATAGTAGAATTTATCGACTTAAAAGACCAAAACTTCTTTAAGAATGGCACTAAAAACTCGTTGGAAAAGTGTATCGAAACAAATGGAGCCTACTTTGATTAAATAAACATTTTTTAGGAAAATATATAAGATTTTTAATATTCATTTAAAAACCCAACATTTCATATCTATCTATTTAATAATTTAATTTAATAAGTACACAGTGTAATTGATCGGTACATCGATAGATTTACACTATGCGAAAAAGTATTTCGCCCTCGGCAAGCGCTACATTCGAGAGTATATAACTGAACTAAATTTTTTATCAGTCATTTAAAACATTTATCAGTCCCAATATACGAGATTTACAATTTTTAGACGAGTATCCGATACCATCACAATCATAACGTAACATAGTCTTTATTCGGAGCTCCAATCTTTTTAAGAATTCATGTATTTTTTCTGAAATTTCTTCATAAACTCATAGACGTAAAAAATAGATTAAAAGATAAAACTCATAGCCTTAAAATCATGTAATTCTTTCACTCTGTAGAGGATCTACAAATTTAATTATATTAACAATACTATTAATACCATAACATTAATAGTATTGTTAATATAATTAATACTCTATAATATTATTAATTTTCTATAATATTATTTTAATAAACTTTGGACAAATGATTCTACTTTGGACAATGATTTCCAAAATAAGGAAATACGTATTCTGCTCCTCATGTCAACGAGAATAAATGTCCGAGACATTGAGATTGTTAAATTTTTGAAAAATTTGTAGTTATATTTATATTTTAAATGCTCGAGACGTAGAAATTTTAGAAACAACGTGAAACACAATGGCAATCGTAATTCAAAAATGGTTAAATGTTTCTGTCAGTTATTCTTTATTATATAGATGTAAACAAATCTGATCAACTAATTTATCCTTTCTGCAATTACATTTAAATTCTAATTAAAATTCTAATTTAACAAACTAATCACTTATTAGTTTGCAATATATACTATCACTTTTATATACCATGGTCTTGTACATATATTTATGTATACAAGTAGGTAATAAATTAAATTTTATAACATATAGACCAAAGGGTAAAAGTGGATACTAAAAATGTTTAAAAAATTCATTAATGGATGTCTAGATATAGAATAACAGAAATAATTTCCAGAATTAGGAAAAATATATTTCATGTATTTATAAAACTGTATGTTTTTTATATATTTCCTACAATGGAAGTTGAATTTTTTATAAGTTCTTCCTTCTTTGATTAGAGCGTTACTAAAATAATTTATCCCATTGGCTAATTATTATTAGTTAATGTCAAGAACATTGTAGGTTTTTCTAATTCCTTTATCATGACGAATAAATCACACTTTCGTTCGGACCAATATCAACTTGAATTTGGTATGCATCTAAAAAAGGCAAGTTTACTTTTCAAGAAATGCTTGAAAAATTCTTTTGATTCAACTTGATATTATGTTATATTAGAATCCCTACTGACATGTTTGTAGAAGACATGTAGAAAAATCATGAACTCCCAGCTCATAATTTTCATTGCTGCATGTTGGGAGAAACTAATTGAATAGTAATGGAGGATAGCAGCTTATACAGTGTAACTTTTTATCATTTTATTAAGTCCAAATATACATATGTGTCGCACTGGAATCTTAATGAGAGCAAGAATAGGAAAAAGAGAGATATTTATTGTTTATATAGACTATTGAAAATTGCCAATTAGTTACGCTACGGATGGCGTTATTGTTTTTCTTCCAACACTTCTCAAGATCAGCATCCTCTATTATTATCAATCCATAATTTGTTAATAATTCCTTTAATCTTGTTGGGCTAACCGGTTTTGTTATCATATCTGACGATGTATAATTATTATTAGAATATATCAAATCAATCATTCTATTTTCCTTGAGATCTCTTATAAAATGATATATAGTGTCTATGTCCTACTGAACTTTTGAGTTTTTGCCAATCCTATATAACTTCGGTTATCTTCATATAATTACAATAGTTCTCTTTTATATCTTCTTGAAAATATTGCAACAATCTTCTGAATTATAAATTTCTTTACAGAATTCACTTAAACTCATATACTCTGTTTCACTTAAGGAAAGAATTACGTAAATTTACTTCTTCAACCCCAATTAATACTTTTACCTTAATATTTGAATAAATATTTTCTATTAGATTTTCTACGAGTTCTTTCTTCTGCTCAATTTATGTCCGCATATCTTACTAATTCTGCTTCCTTTGCATCATATCCCAATTACAGTTTATACTTCATTGTCTAAGATAACGAGAAATCCTTGTAGCTTTGTTTCAATTAACTACTGTCGGATTTTTTAATTTTCTACTTCATATAATAACACTTGTCCCTATATCAGGACGTATAGATACGGCTAAATACATCCAACTCTCGTTCAAGTTTTGCAGTTACTTATTATTCTGTAGGTTTGTTGTTTTGATCTATATCTGACGATATACTGGATACTTTTGATTTTCTCAATCCGTGCATATTTAGAATTTGATTTATGTACTTTCTTTGAAATATCTAGAAATTATCATTTTAATACCTTATGACTTGAATAGCTGAATAAGTTTTTATACTTCCAAGTTGTGAAATAACGAACGAATTTAAAATTTCTTTTCTACTCATGCAATTTCATTTATATCTTTTAATGCAATTAAGATGTTGTCCACGTATATAATTCAGTAGCTTTCTATTTTACCGGTTTGTTCTAACATCGTATCTAATATCATATAAACAAAACGCATGTCACTATCCACTACAAAACTGATTCTATGTTACGCGTAAGAAGAGTATAACCTACATAAGCTTATATACTGATACGATAGCCATATAGAGGGGACATTATTCATTACTTACGTTTGTTACTCATATTTTGTCAATATTTATTGCTGAAATTAGATACGCTTTAAAGGAAAGATAATGAATAGTCTTTAATGATTTTTGATGATACTCTTGTAAAGCAACTCAAGCTTTCTTTGCACTCATAGCATTTCGTATATGTATGAGATAAACGTCTTTTATAAGTAAGCTAATAGTTGCTTTTATTTTACCAGTCTTGGTTATCTATGTAGTATCTGAAATTGTTGACTTATCTTTTACTATCATATCCCATAATTATTTTCTTCTAAGGATTAATTCCATTTTATATTTCCACGATTGATAGTTATCGTTGTAAAGTTTTTTCCAATAATTGTGGTTTCTTTACTGTCTTTTTTATATTATACTTTAATTACTTAATCCTCGGAATCATAACCAATTAAGAAAAACTAATTGGACAATGCTGGAAGATAGTAGCTTACACAATATAACTTCTTATCACTTTATTGAGATTAAATAGAGATATATGTGGCACGGATCGACAATGAAAACGAAGCCACGACAAAAAGATGTCCTAATGACTATATCGATTATTGAAATGTGCCAATTAAACACGCTGGATGGCATTGTTGCCACAATTTCAAAATTATATAAATCAAATAATATGGAATTGCTTCATCAAGATCAGATCATCTGAACTAACTTGTAACAATCATGGAAGGTGTAACGCGTAACCCTGTTTTAAATACTCTGAACCGGGCAAAATAAATACTGGAAAAGAATTGTCCTTTTTTGTGTTCACTAAATAATATGCTATGTGATACATTCCTCTCCCCTAATGCTATTTGAAGATATTTTTCATTACTCCATATTAGTGTCTAGACTAATAATGTATCTTACATCTAATCTGATTTCTATATACCGTATCCAATACCCATATATATGGACAAGAGAAAAATTTAGCCCCAAAATTCATTATTTTATAATTCATTATTTTATAACCATATAAAATTCAGGTATTTAAACAGAAATAAATTATTCATGGAAAATTATAAATTATTTTCAGTTGTTTGTTTACGAAAAGTTGGTAGAGTATATTGTTGAAAAGACAAACAATTATTGGTGATAAAAAATAACAATAATATAATAGCTAGTACAAGAGCTCAACAAATTATGTTGCTTCATCGCTATCTATTTTATGGTGACGAGAAACAAGAAGCAATCGTTAACAGAGTACTGGAGTAAAGATAAACTCTTGAGAAGGATCTTGGGCAAAATAATAAGCAGAGCCCGCTACTTATAACTGCTACAAATGTTACAGTTTAGTGATGATAATGCATGCAATTTCGATCATCTACAAGAAAATCTGAAACATAATTGATAAATTATGAGAAACATTGGCTAATATATTTTATCTTTATCGCAACCTATGTATAGATGAAAGACTATTACAAACAATTTATTCCATCGAAAAGAAATATATTTGGCATAAAATCGTTCGTTCTTTGTGTCTGTAAGATGGGTTATACTCAGGATTTCATTATTTATATGGGGTCTAGAACTTCGATAGAATCCCAACATAACGATATTAGAAAATCGAAAAGTGTTGTAATGTCCTTTCTGGAACAGTATTTAGATACAGTTCACGCTTTTTATGTTGTAAAGATAATTGGTATACAAGTCCCCTCTTGTTTGATGTATTGTATAAAAATGATACAGATGCGTGTGGTACCTTAAAGAAGAGGAGGAAAGGAATGCGAAAAATTACAAAAAGGAAAATTCTGCTTTTGCTCATCTAAAAACATTTTACGTATAAAATATTACGATAAGGAAAATGCTTATATGATTTCGGCGATGCACACAAAAGAATTTGTAGATGTACCGAAACTGATTCGAATTTGATGGGTGCAATAGACAGGACTAATATGATAACCAGTACTATTCAATCACCCCGGACAACTAAATAGTATAGAAAACATTTCTTCCATATGATCGATATATGCTTATAGAATGCATATTGTCTATACAAACTGAAAACCGATAAAACAATATCGATAGCAAAATTTCAATTGAAATTAACAGAACAGACTCTAAAAACTATCAAAAATTACCAACCCGTCATTTTATTACATCCGATAATAATTATTCACCAAAACTTAACGGAAGACATTTTCGTTCACTTTATATATCCCAAAGAAAAAATAATTTAAGATGTGTCGTTTGTAGCAACAACGACAAATTACCAATGCGAAGAATGTAATGTTGGATTTTTCGTGATTCCATGTTTTAAAAAACATCATATCGCGTTACATTATATACAAGTTATTGTATTATTATTGTACCACAATTTCCAGTTATTAATTAAATTATTATTGTTATATATTATATTGTTGTGTGTGTATTCATTTATATAATATACATGAATTATATTATTTGCGTCTAAAATATGTCGAAATGACGTTGTTCAGGCGTAAGAAATAAATCCGAACGTCGAAGACGACTGTTTGCGAGCAACGTATACATTTTTGGCACGATTTAGTGGAGGTGCTTTGATGAAACATAGCGAAAGGGTTAATTCTTAGGATTTCATTCTTATCTTTGGCGAATCATTTGGTAATGTTTATAATAATGCTTCCAGTACAACTTCCGACAGAGTTATAGCAAGCTTTATCGATTCGGTCCAGAATCTCGTCGGTCTGCAAAACGATATTAATTCCATAAGCATTCGGACTCTCACTCAAGCTATCAAGGCAGTAAAAACGAACGAAACCTGCGTATACGGCCTCAATAAGTCTTCTCCGCAAGCATAAGCATACATTGCATCATTTGTCAATCGAATCATTAGATATTTTAGTGCTCTAAATTAATCGAAGTAACGATCGAACAGCGTCGACAAATAGCGAGAAAGTCAAAACTTTGCCAGAATTGTATCTGCACTAATAATCATCGTATCGTAAGTGATGAGACGTAACACTACATGTTACATCATAACGAAACAATACTAACAACGCCTATATTATCGAATAATACGAATTTTTCCGCAATTGCACATTACTATAGCCTTTTATTAACGCCAATAGGATAACGTACGGACAATAGTAACGTCAAAAGGATAATTGTACCTGCAAGTATCGTGTATTTTAATAGATGATGGTTAAGTCGTATTTTATGTCCGAGAAAATGGCGAACAAATAAATTTCCTGCGTAATGACATACCTGTCCATGGATTGTACAATGATAGTAAGGTTATTCAAAATTCAGTTAAGATGCAATCTGAATTATTAAAAATCGAATTCTTATATATAAAATAAATTGCTTTATACTTCCAAACTTGAATCAAACTATACTCTCGCAAACTATGAACCGTTGTAAATTAACGATTACAAAGGTCACATGTACAAAATCCTGGTTATTATTCATCATATCATAGAATAATTTAGCATTATAACAAAAATCCGCTACTCAAAGCAATTGATCATGTAGTCAATATGCAACAATAACATTGATAATACTAAATAAATGCAAAAAGATTTAGTTATACACCAACATTGACATGACTGCAGAAACAGTTCGTAACGCATTACGAGAAGTGAATCTAAGAGGACGTGCAAAAATAAAGAAATCTTTTCTTACAAGCTGCACATGAAGCTCCGACTGCAGTTTACGAAAAAGTATAAAAACTATACAGATTTTGATTGGGCATGAGTAGTATGGTCAAACGAGACGATAATTAATTGTTTTCGGTGTGATGGACGCGAATGAACATGGCGGAGAATTGAAGACAATTACATCACGTTTATTCAATACTGAAGTTTGGAGGAGATCATATCATGACTTGGAATTGTATGACCAGTGAAGGCATAGGATGTATCGAAAATATTCAAGATTGAATGATTGCAGCATCATACACATCCGTTTTGCAAAAAAGTTTAATTGGAAGAAAATAGAACAAGACCGCAGAAGAAATCATTTTCCAACACTTTGGACCATCACAATTTGGATAATGATCCGAAACACCAAATTAAAACCATCAAACAATAGTTAACAGCTTACAAATTTATTGTTCTAGACTGGTCCCTGCAATCTTCCGATCTAAATATTATAGAACACCTATGAGATTTATTAAAAAGAGCAGTTGCCAACTTCGATCACAATTCAAGAAGTATTATTAAATTATGGTGGTCAGATGTTAAAACCGTTTGGGAAAATGTTAAGGCTGAACAATGTAAAAGATTATATAATAGTAAATACTATATCATGATATATAAAAACCATTGGAGACGTGAAAGCAAAAGGAAGGTATACGAAATACTAACATTTCATTTTTTTTAAATTCAAAAATTTTATCAAGTTATTAATATCTTATTAATATACATATCTTATATTAATACTTACATTAATATACTATTAATATTTGTTTAATTAAATAAAAATTCAAACACTATGGGAACATTTGATCAATTTTTTGAGTCACTGTATTTTCTCAAAGGATGGATGATCCGCTAACGTCAAAATAATGATGCACAAACTTCTTTTGAATGAGTAGTGTTCTGACTATTCGATTCCGATAGATATCCATACATCTTGGACCGCATAATGAGACCAATTAGATTTGTTAAATACACTACGTATTCCACAAGAAACAATTGTGAGCGAATGTGCAATTTTTCAACTTCGCGGGTTTTGCAATGCAATCGAGAAGACTTTCTCCAATTACGAGATTAAGAAGGAAAATTGTCTATTGCTTTCATTTCTCTTTTTGACGAACAAACGAGATCGTAAGCCTAGACTGAACGGAGTGCTTGTCAAAAAATTAGAGTACTCTATGATCACTATATTGAAAATTGTTCAAGTAGAAGCATCTTTTAACGAATTCAAACAATTAGCTAAAAACGTAACGATCAAAGTCAAGAATCATCGCTGATCCTCCGTCATGCACATCAGTTATCATGCTGGCGTTCAAATTACCTTAATATTAGTAAGGGTGCGTTACTGGCAAGTTGGTATCAGCATTACATAACATATTCATGGTTATATAACATACCGTCGAGCTAAACCAACGGTTCTGGATCACATCATGGGCCGCGTCATCGCGTTACTGACAGCCGATCATTTCTGATTGTAGTTATCGATTATTATAGACCACTGTATATTAGGGAGAAACGTAATCATAACTGCGAAAGGCTGAAGGCATACGTGGCTGTATTCATCTGCTTTTCTGCGCAAACTATTTATTTAGAATTAGTCAGCGACTTGGTAATCGAGACCTTCATCGCTTCATTGAAAAAATTCTTTGTTCGCCGAGATAAGACCCCATCCTGACACATCATTCGCATAAAAACAATTCGAATGGCCAGGTGGACATACAAGCGAAGCGTCAAGAATCTTGCCCCTTTACAAATAGAGACAGATTAAATGCAGCTGTTTGTAATTATCTGATAGAAAATAAAGTAAAGGGAGCTCCACCAAAAGATTGCAACGAGTATGTACTATTTGCATGGTACAGAGTCACGCCTAAATTAGTCGAGTCGGTATCTCTACTTACGACACAACCTCTGGCAAAATCTAAAGAAATCTAAGTTATTTTGTAACTCATTGCATTATCGAATCTTTAATTTCAAGATTTTACTTGATTTTTTATATTTCTTTCGTAGTTCAAGGAAGCAAACCTATATCATGTTTACTTCAATTAAATTGGCATATTAATCACTTTCGAAAGAAATTCTCAAGCGATCGTGATCTTTTTATGAGTGATTATTAAAGAGAACGTAGAAAACATATCGATACCTTTTAAGCCAAAAAAAGTAAATGGAAGAACGAGCAATGTCTTCCACATTAATATTTTTAATTGTAAAAATAAAACCATTAATAAATACAATTCGGCATTGGAATATATGCTAATGAAGCCTTAGTATCAAATTCATATGGCAAAGCTTATCTCTATATAGTATGAAGGAATACAAGACCAAAATATTTTTATATCGAATAATTTCGAATGGGCTCGAATAATTTGAAATGGGCAATACGTGTTCTCCGTCAATCCTAGGGCATAATGAAAAAGCCGAATCGCAACAAATATCTTCAACTTACAAACGGCTCAGAGAAAGAAAATTATAAATCTGTGTATGTCACCACCATAATCCTATATTTTCCCTGAATCTAAAACATCGCTCTCCAATCTCCCTTCATGATCGTCTCTGTACCGCAATCTCCAGAGCAAAAGAATTTCGCTTTGAAAAAGCACTCGAATTTATAAAACTAGATGCATTAAATAAAGAAGAAAAAGAGAGCCAAAACTATAATCCAAAAGTCACTAGATGTATTCCATTTGCCAGACAAGTTTACATATACAAATATCATCAGTCATAACATCGAGACGATTGATTCAATAGCCATCACTCTACGACATTCTAATACATACAATAAAGGCAAGATTAATAAGCAGATAAGCAATCTGCTAGACAGTAATATCACTTAATCGTCTTTATATTATATTGCTGTTTAACTAACTTCTTTGCATCGTCCCAAAGAAAGCTGATTCAAACAGTAATAAGAGATAAAAATTCATGATCGACTAGAGAATACTGAATGAGAAAATGGTCAAAAATAGTTACTATCTCCCTAGTATTACAAAGATATTAGATCAACTTGAAGGCGCAATATATTTTAACATATTTGACCTTGCATTTGGCTTCCATGAGCAAGGAAGACACACAAATCACTTACTCTGCTCCCTATGGTTACTAGAAATTCGTTTGAATGCTATTTGAACTGAAAAATGTATCATGAACATTCCAAAGATTAATGAATTCAATATTGTCTGAGTTAAAAGGGAACGAACTTTCCGTCTATTTAAATAACATTGTCATCTTTTTAAGTTGGTAACGAAACGTAAAATTCCGAAAACTATCCCATAGATTATGACAAACAGATTTAAAGTTGTAACCCAATAAGTATCATTTTTAAAGAAAAAAATGACAAATACATGGGTCATGTCATTAGAGCAGCAAGTAAGATAAGGATAGTAAAGGACTTTTTAAGGTCAAGGTCGGCCAAAAACATAAAACAATTTTTAAGTCTTACTGAATACTATAAATATTTCATACCTAGTTTTTCAACCATTAGCAAATTACTTACGAATATTTTTAAAAAGAATCGAGAAGAAATACAAAAAACAGCTTTTATACATTTAGTAAATCTATTACGTCAGGAATCACTTTTATAGTATCCTTTATAGTGTCTTTTATATTATAGTGTCTTTCATTCAATCATTTTTCGTCCACAGACGCTTCGAACTACATACAGTTACTCTCATAAATACTTGGACACGTAATGATTGTAAAATTATCGCTTCATATACTTATTTATTATATGTTTACGGAATTTATTTTGTTGTAATAGATCAAAATATTTATTCCAGTACACATACAAACAAAAATATATGCTTTATTTTTCATTGGTTTATACATATTAAATTTTAGTCAAAATTAAGCACGGTTTTGGGATCTCAAAAATATTCGCACTTTATGTATATCTCCAGATTATTCTTTTTAAACAGTCCGTAAAGTGACTCGGTGATATTAATGTTTGTAAATATAATGCGAAAAGTCTTTCGTTGAATTAATTTTATGTCAGATTTTATCGCGAAAATACTCTAAAAATGGCTCGAAAAAGCAAAAATACCTCATTCTACATTTGACAATTATTTATTTACCATAGAAAGAAGGGGAAAACTTATCGAGAAATTAGTAACATATTAAATTTAAGCAAGGGTACCGTCACTGACATAATAAGAAAATACATCAAAGAAGATATAATCGAATATATCCTGCAAAACTATTTGATTCATGCGAGAAAAATAGAATTCTATGAAAAGTAAAGAATAATCCTGAATTAAGTGCTCCAAAATTAACTTTCGAATTATTTGAAGAAAGTGGGAAAAAACTGCATGTGAGTACAATTCGCCGAGTGATATATAAAGGTGGTTATCACAAAAAGGTAGCTCGAAAAAAGCCGTTCATAAATAAAATAAATCGAAAGAAACGAATGACATTTGCGAAAGAATTCATTTCGAAAGAAAAAATATGGTGGAACGACATAATTTTTGTTGACGAAAGTAAGTTTGAGTTCTTAAATTTGAGTTAGGATACAACTAACAAATTAATGTAGCAAAAAATTAATACACAATTTAAAAGAATTTTCAAGTCACTCTAAAACATGGTGGTGAAGAAATGATGGTATGGAGCATCTCAACTGCTATAGGACAAAGTAGG
Organism: Vespula vulgaris; assembly: GCF_905475345.1. Taxonomy (NCBI): domain Eukaryota; kingdom Metazoa; phylum Arthropoda; class Insecta; order Hymenoptera; family Vespidae; genus Vespula; species Vespula vulgaris. Next base: position 282,234 of record NC_066607.1, read on the forward strand.
AAAACTACTTTTTACCGATGGTATTTTAGATAAAAATAAATATTTAGATATTTTAAAAGAAAATTTAACACAAAGTGCAGTGAAAATGGCCATAAGTGATAGTTATAAGTTTTATGAAGACAATGATCCGAAACATGAATCTCGGAATGTTCAAGAATATCTACTCTATAATTGCCCTAAAATATTAGATACTCTGTCATAGTCACCGAATTTAAATCCCACGGAAAATCTATGGGATTTACTGGATTGTAACTTTAGAATAACGCCGATAAAAATAAAGAATATTAAAAGCTCATTTAATAGAAAAATGAAGACATCGCAAAATTATTTAGTAAAAATAATTTCTGCTATGCCCACACGTTTGAGAGAAATAATTAGACAAGAAGGATAAGCAACAAAATATTAAAAAATTGTTATAATTTAGTTTGTATATTATTAAATAGTTATGAACTGTTAAGGCTGCTCATCACCTTTTGCTCGAAGCGCGGGTGACTTCAGCGATAGGTATGGACAAAATATAAATTACGAATACGTCTATCCACTTTATATTAACAACTATTACTAAAAACAACAATAATAACATAACATAATATAATATAATATAATATAATATAATATAATATAATACAATATAATATAATATAATATAATATAATACAATATAATAATAGTACAAATTTATTTAAATTTAATTTATGTATATTAAACAATATGAAAACAAATGCATATAACAAACAGGCAATCGTTTACTTCACGGAAACAAAACACACTACATACAAATGTTTACCATCCATTACCATTATCATCGTATTGAAGATAATTATTCTGCATAAATGTTACGCTGTTAGTTTAATGGTTTTTCGTCAACTACACTATGTATCGGATATGTAATATTCGATATAGCGCCGAAAGAAAAAAGCGAAAAGCCGATTGAAATAATAATCATAAGTTGTAATGTTTATCACAATTCGAACGTTGCGTACGTGCAATTTGTGCCACGTAATTCGTAAGGATCAGCATAGAAAATAACAAAATTGCCTTCAAAGAAGAAAAAGTATTTGTAGGAAAAAGCGTTTATGAGAAAGAATGTATGTAAAATAAACAAAGTGCGACTGAAAAAATGTATGTAAAATAAACAAAGTGCGAAGAAAAGCACTAGTTCACTATAAGATTAGTTCACTCTATACTACTTCAACTATACTGCTATAAGGTTAGAAAAATGTTTGTATTAGTAAGTGTACACGGAATGATAGTTTCGGCGTAATTCTAACAATAAATGTAAGCTACGTGAACAATATATAAGAAATATGCAGGTGTGGAGATTAGGCGATATCTAGGCGCACTTTGTCTGGATGTAGTTCGTAGGCCCGTGCCATAAAAGAATAAATACTTGAATGAAAAAAAGCGATAATAAGCGAATAAAAGAAAAAAGCATAATTATCGATATAAAATAGTAGGCATGAGTGCGAACAGAGTAGAACAGTTCACTTGAGTTTTACTTCTTGAATATCAAACATCGAATGTTGGGCGAGTGTATAGAAAAGAGGAAGTTTGTATATCTCGAAAGGCAGCAGAGAATATATTCTTTCTTATTTAATATATCATTTATTCTTACCGAAATACTCTGGCCTAAACCTTATAGTATGTATGTTAAAATTAATATTATTATTTGTTAAAAATATTAAAAATAATTACTGAATACTTACATATTATATTATTTTAATACAAATGGAAAAAACATGAGTTCATTTCCACACTACTTATGAGGTAGAAGTTCCTTCACTTTTTTCTTTTACGTAATTTTCACTGTATGACTAGTTCACTTTATATTACTTCTACTACTACTACTGAAAACAATAATAATAATAATATAATATATATGATATAATATAATATAATATAATATAATATAATATAATATAATATAATATAATGATAATAACAGAAATTTAGTTAAATATAATTTATATATATTAAACAATATGAAAGCAAATGCAATATGATCTTAAGGTATCAAGACAAAGAGAAACGATTTGTTGAAAGATCGTGCAATAAACCATGACGTAAAATGACACATTTTTCCTTCTTTTCTTATCACGAATTACCATCATCACATGTATCCTGATGTACATACTATAAGCATATTCTTCTATTTAAAGTAAACTCTTACAGAAGAAATCATAAGAAATTGACGCTGGGAGAAAAATATCGTAGATAATGTGGAAGCGAACTCATGTTTTGATCTTTACTAAAAATAATATATAATATATATAGTCTAATTATTAATTATTAATTTTAATTATTAATTTTGAAAAAATAATCAATAAATGTATATATTTTATATACATTTGTCATCAAACAAAATTATATTGTTGCTGTGTCCTATCTAGCACAAATCAAAGTGAAATTCACGTCAGTCACCAATGAAAAAATAAATATGAGAGATTGGATAGTAAGATTTAACTAAATTATGAAATAAGAAAAAAAAATAAATTAATTCATTATTTTCGTTTACATCGAAACAATAAAAAAAAACACATGGATCATTTAGTCTCGAACCTACGATTTCTGTATTACGAATCTAAATGCTTATTAATATGCTACATTACAATTTGAACGCAATTGTGAATGTTTAATCTATTAATCCTATTTTTAGAATTTTTGAAAAAACTTTAAATTTGTGAATAGTATCCTCGAAAAAAACCATTTTTTAATACGACTTTTTTCAAAGAAAATAAAGCTTTTTTAAAAATTAAAAAAATAGAATTAATAAATCAAAGCTTCATCTTTAAAATGAGACCTTGTTCATCAAAATCCGTCAAGAATTATGCCTGTTTTACTTGATAGGGTAAACCATTGTAATAAACTCAGGAGTGATGAACAGTCTTAAAGACGAAACACAGAATCGAACGTCTACGCTTTGCCAAAAAAAATTCATTGGAGAAAAAATGGAGAAGAATACTATTCTTAGATGAAAACTTTTATCTGAATAGTCCTGATGAGTTTCGATACTACTTTCATGATATACGAAAAGAGACAATGTCAACAATGCGACGACAAATGAAAGGAGACAGCGTAATGGACCGACATCAGTTATTTCGACAGGGCAAATATAAAATTCATAAAAAGAAGATGAATAAGAATGACCGTTATATAAATTTAATTAAAGATAAAATAAATAAACATGCATAACGCATTTCTGAACATAACTTCATTTTTCAGCAAGATAATGTAGCAATGCATACATCAAGATTGATCCAATCATATTTTAATGAAAATAATACAACCGTTTTGCCATGGTCTGTACCTAGACCTTAATGTTATTGAAAATTGCTGATTACAAGTTGTTCGCGATATATATAAGAATAATAAGCAGTATGAACACGTACAAAAATTGAAAAATTTTATTGTACACAGGTGGTATAGCTTAAATCAAAATCATATCCAAAATCTTTATAAATCATTATCAAATCGCCTAATGGAAATAATAGAAAACCAAAGGCAATGTATCCATTATTAAATAATAATGAATGTTTAATTATTAACATAATTATTGTTAGGTACAATATATGTTGATTATTATTTAATTACTGTACATATACTATCATTTCGTTCTTCGAATAAAACAATTTTTTTTATTATCCACAAAACTTTATGATATTGTGACTTATTCCTACCGAACTGCATATGCAGGGGTCATTTTGAAATTATACTTATTAGCATAGATATAAAATTTTATATGCTTCATTGAGAAATTAAAAATAGCACACTTGATATCTTTTTGATAAAGAGTGTATATTATTGCACGAAGGATATTCCTTGATACCGTTTATTGAATCATTCTTATCTCCAATGCGCTCACACTATGTATGCGCGGAAATTAATTTCAAAATCTGTCTTGTAGTGAGATAATTAAAATATGCAACAATTTTGAAAACTGTACAAGATAATTTCATTAAAAATACTTTCTTTTTCTTTTTACATAAATACAGATAAAGAGAAATCTACATGCTATTTAGATATGTTTACTAAACTAATAATGGTATTAATTTTAAATATTTATAATACAAATACAATTAATAATACAAATATAAAACAATTTTCAAAATCACTAATAACAAAAATATAAAAAATTCAATAGAACGTATGTGTGAGAAAGTAGCATGGGAGGTGAAAACACTGAGGAGAAAGTAAGATAGTCGATCGGCAGTCACGAGCGAATAACTTTAGTAAATATTATCAATAACTGAGTAATCTGATAAACCTTATAAAGTGCTATAAATCCAATTTTAAAATATAACTGTTATAATTTTCTTATATTATTATTTAAAAAACTATAAAAAGATATCAAATTGCACAAAAATATCAAATGTGAATATACCATACGCGAAGCATTTCTGTCAAATAACAGATTTAGAGATAATTTTGGCAACACGTGCCGCCGAACATTACAAAATTATCATTACAAAATTAATTTAAAATCTGTTAATTGACACGCGATAACGTTCTGTAATGTACCATTATGCACCATTATACACCGTAATGGATTCTCTCAAGCCCATAATAAAGAAAATAGAAAGCGAAATAGAGTCAATATAGGAGGTCACAAAGATAGAAAAGAAATTAGCTAAAAGAGTAATTGACAAATCAGAGACAATAATAAAATCAAACAGACAATTTGGATGCGATAAATATTCAATAAATAAAATACAAAAGCTAACAGGGCGTTTTAAAGCAAATTTTCAAAATGAGGAATGAACTATAGAAATGTTTAATCGTCTCATTGCGAACTACAACCTTTTAAAATACATAATAACCAAAATAAAAAATGGTCTTTCTAATTCATAGTCTTCTAATCGAATGGACATACTGATTAGACAAAAAGTAGATGAAAGAATAATCGCAATTAATATAATTATAGACACTATTAAACTATTGGACGATGTACGTCGATCAGCGAGTTTTTTCGTAGGATTGTTAATATATACAAATAATTAATCCAAATTTACTTTGACTTAATTCAATGAAGAACTTAACTTTAGAAAGAACAACTTTCTCAAGGTCGTAGAAGTTTGCTCATATTGCAGTAAGAATATGCTCGTTCTAATAATAAAATTACCATTAATCAAAAATATAAGATAAAGTTAATAAAGTTTACTCCCTATCTGTAAGAATAAAAAAAATAATTTTCAATTTATAGAAATGTTAACAAAATTATAACAATTAACAGAGAGAACCAATATTATATACCATTAACAGAGGACAAATTCATCAACTCATCAAAGATATCCAATCATCCAAATAATATTGTCATCCAAAACATGCGAAACAAATAATACAATTTGAGACGCCGTGCGAAATAACCAAGTACATAGGAAAAACTCGAATTGTTTGGAACTTCGAATTGTATGCAGCGTCTAATGAACGTAAAAAATTCTTCGTAAATTATTATCGCATTATAACAAAAAGAAGTCAGTAATAAGAAATCATGAATCAGAAGAAGGAAATTCTGAAAAATGGAATAATATTACTGAGCAAGCAAGAGCCTGAGGAATGCTTTATTCGTCTAAACAATAACCTGATAGTTATTTGATAACAACGTTCGTATAAGAGTTGCAGTTAACTTCAAAAAATGAAATGATGTAACTAAAGTAGATTCATACCCGCTGTCTAATATCACTGAAATATTGAGACCGATTTAGGACAAGCAATAACTCCGTTCAGATGCTTTCTTTATCAATAAAATTGATTGAATAGTTAATATTCATGCAGAGATCGTCAAAAAACCTCGTAAACTCTGTACAAGTAATTTTTTAATTTCCAGAATCTGTCTAATCATTTGTCTTCTCACTCATTTCTTAATACCTTATTATCGATATATCGATTTAGATTGCAATTAAATAGACTAAATATGAAACAATAAGTAAAACGTACACTACATAACGTGCTTTTTTCGACAATGTCAGGTGATTTAATATTTGATTTCGTAAGCAAACAAGAACAAGAGAAATTTTAATTAATTACATTGTTAATTAAACAACTTAAACTGTTGCTATTATAATTTCTAATAAAAATAGGCATGTGTAGAAAAATATATATAGTAGATAAATTTATCCGTTTCGTAAAATTATATTCGTGCAAAAATGCGACAAGGAATAAAGCGATTAAGAACAATTTAAAAATATTCTATTAAAATATACCTTGTGTATAATCTGCCTAATCATTTAACACTAAATATATCGGCGTTTCGCGATTCTTACCAAAACCTGACCGATGTATTAATTATGTAATAAATGTTTTTTCAGCTGATATTATCAACGTATTGTAAGAAGTAACGTAACTTTTAAACAATCATAAAATAATCACTCATCTATTTTCATTTATATATATATATATATATATATATATATATATATATATATATATATATATATATCATACATAATATAAACTGGAGATCAATAGTGGCAGTATCTACTTTACTTAGAAATAAATGAAGAATTATTTTAATTTATTTAGTGGCACTTTTTGCAAATGATAGGATTTTCCTTGATATATTTATCGCAAACATATTTTTTACAGTTTATATAAAATTTAGTTGTTTCGTTTTCTTTTGCGCAATCATATCTAGCATATTTTCCTCAAATGGGAAATATTGTCCTAGCCACTTGATGTTCTTTGTAAGTTTTCTTTTTCTTCTCGAAGATATTTGTGATATTCTTCGGTAAACTCTTCTGCCATTTGTAGTAGAAATTGTCTAGATATATTTTGTCTACTTGTTTTTCTATAAAGAATCCATTCATTTATACCAGCCAAATGAAGTATATAAAAAAAACTTGTATAAGCCACCATTAGATTTTGATTTTACGCTGTACTTTTTTTTGGCTGGTTTGGATTTATAAATTGTTAGAGTACAATTATTTGTTTTTTAAAGTACTGTTGAGAAACATTTCAATTTGTCTGTTGCTGATTTTGCTAACTAGGACAATTCTCTTCTATTATTTCGAATAGTCTCAAATAATATTGTTCGTTTTACCAATAATGTTGTTACTAGTGATGCACTCGTGAAAAAGTTATCCGTCGTAATATTTCTCCAACATCCAGTAAACAATTTAACTATTTTGAGGAAAACAAATTCATCGAATGATATTGATGACGATCGGGATTCTAATTTTCCCATGTATTTACTGTTGGCATCCGATGATAATCAAAACTTGATGCAAAATTTATCAGGCTTACTTATATATATTATGAAGTGTGTAAATTTATATCTTACTTTTGTAAGGGTAAATTAACATCTTGCTTTATGAAGAAATAATTGCTCATCAAATCAGATTCATATCAACTTTGTAACTATTTTGATTATTCTCAATAACATGTTCATTACATGTAAAATTAGAGCAAAATCATGTTAAAGTGTATACAACTATCCATAGTTGTAATACTTAAGTCCAAAGATGATCCCAAGTAGAAAAGTTTAGAAAATGATAAAAAATTTGTACACCGGTCAAATGACCAGTTATGGTAAGAAACGGTGGTGACAAATTTTTATCAGAAGAAAGAAAAAAAACCGAAGGTGAGAAATTGATTAACAAGAGAATCTAAGACTTTACAAATAGTTGATGATAATCAGAAAAAATAATATATATGGTGTATGTGTGTGTGTACACATATAAATTCATAATGAAATCGTGTATTGGTCAAATGACCGGGGCTTGGTACGGTTAGTGTTAAAAATGTACAACTCATAAGTAAATCCAAAAAAAAGGAATTAGTAATGATCATGCTCGTCAATAATTTATGGAAAACATTATAATCAATGTCTCGTGCCGATTCGAACCACTTATTCGCAACATGACAAACACTGAAAAGATTTTCATTTGTTCACTCACTACTTAGAAAGTTCTGGGAGCTAGAAGACTCGTTCACACTGTGAATCGAATTTAGTACGTATATTGATTCGCAGTAGGTTGAAAATAAGGTAGATTTGCACCGAAGTAGATTGAAAATAAAATAGGTTGAAATTGCTGCAGATTGACTTCATAAATTAACTTGAAAATGCGCTAATGATCTGAAAAAAGATAAACAAATTTTTTATTTAATTTATTCTAATAAGAAAAAAATCGAAAAAATAAATTGACTAAAATTTCAATATTTATTTAATAGTGGTAATATTATTTCTTTTATAAAAGAAGTATATTGGATTTTTGATCACCTATGATGCCACTGGCTTTAATACGCGATAATTTATTAATTAAAAAACGAATAATAAATTCGCTTCGCGAATATTTATTATTTCATTTATATATAAATACGGTCTATGTAATTACAAAAAAGTAAGATAAATAAAACTTTATTCTAACAAAGACTGACTCTATGTGGTAACTATATCTAATAGTTAATTGAAATCGTAAAGCTCAAACAAATTTAACATAATAGAAAAACATTTATCTCACAACTCTTCTTTTATTTTATAGAAACAAGGATTAATTCATCCATTTATATGAATGCATAATAACTGCATAATAATAATCTAAAATAAAATCAAAACAATATTATTAATAACTATATTCAGTTATAACAATCATTAAAAATACACAAGATAGTCTTATTATAACTACTAGCATCTTAAATATTTCCATTATTTGTAATAATATTGGAAAACTTTCATGGCATGAAGTAACAAAAATTGTTAAAAGTATATATCGGTGAAAACAAAAAGAAGTTAATCAAGTTTTTACTAATAAAAAGTAAGAAATTAAATAAATAAAAACAATACAAAATAAAATGTTATAACAATATTAACTATTACCTATAACAGGTATGGGCAATTTCTCTACTGTGATCTGCACAATTCACACTATCAATTCCTCTACTACTTCAAGTATTACTTAAATTTACTAGCCACAATTTCATGCATCTTATTAGAAACAAAAGCAATACAATTCTCAGGACACGGTAGTCTCCTTCCATCTTAATGGAACAAAGAAGTAGAAGTAATTACATGCAACTAGCGATCCACAAGAGACTCGATTCTGAGCTACAAAATATTAATAATGTTTATAAAGCTAATTATTTTATAATGAAAGTATGTAACAAGATTAATAATTGTGATTTATTAATAATTATGATAATTATTAATTATCCTAAGATCAAATAGAGTTAAAATTTCATTAGAATAATTAATTAACAAGAATTTACTTATTAACATATGCAACAAAACAACCGACTGTTGTCGTTAATAGGGATAATATTATTCTCACTTCAAAGGAAAATTTCATCCATTGCTATTTATCTGACATTTAGAAATAAAGACAAATTTTTTAAATCATACTAATCAAAATAGAACAGTAGAAAGTTCGTCCGTACTATAATATACATTTTTATACTAGAATTTACTGGAAATTTTGTAAATTGAAAGAGCTTTGTTGTATTTGTTATATTGAGCTAGAATGTATCAATTTATATGTATGCATAATGACTTCTTTGATGTATGTGTACATGTGATGGACATATGTTAAAATTTGTGTTAATTATATATGGTGGAGTCTTATATACATGTGTTTATAGTTTATCTTAGAAGTGCATAATCAAATAAACACAACTGATTGACCGCATATATCATCGAAAATACCCACTACATATATAAAAAACTATAATATATATTAATTTCACTTAAATTGTTTAGAATAGAATCTAAAATAGCAGTCACAGAATATAATATATTTTAATGTTTAAATTGTGTTAGTTTGAAATGGTAATATTATAAAGTTAAAATAATACAAATAATGCAGTCTTTCCTTGAGCAAAATACTTTTTCATTCCCTAAGTATTTGATATTCTATGCTCATATTCTTAACTTACATATAACAATGGATGTCAATAAAGATATTAGAAGGATGAATAAAGATTTATATCTATATTTATATATTAATATCTTCCTTATTTGATATCCACAAACAATCAAAAAATGTATGTCTTTATGAAATGCAACTGAAAGATCAAAAGTATATGAAATTATCCAAATTTTAGGATATAGCCTATCCAAACTCACACAAACCCAATGGAACTCGATGTAACCGGATTGAAAATAAAATTGAAAATAAAAACAATTAATTTCTCTGAACTCATAAGAAGAAATATCAAACATTAAAAGATCATAAAGTTTGTTACATATGAGAGTATTTAAAATATCTAAGAGCATTTGTACAAGATTTAGATATCTTAGAAGAAAATATACGTTATGGAATAGCTTTATCATGTATTTTTAGCTTTATCTTGAATGCAGCAAGAACTCATTAGTCTCTGTTTATTGAAACAGATATCTTATAATACAGTATACATTACAGAATAACTTTACTTTGTATTTTATGATTGAAGTGAAAACTCATTAGTTCCTTTATGCTAACATTGAAACATTGGTAAAAAGCTGCAAATTAAGATTCATATTCTAATTTCACTTTTGATACAGTAAGAATGTAGCTATATCTTCATTTTAACGTGCATAGATGAAAACTGGATGGTTGATATTTGTTTCTAATGAGTTCCATAAACTTTATTTCTTCATTTCAATAAGAGGAAGATGCTGTTACCAAAAGATGTACGAAATTACACAAGAAATGAAGAAAATACACAAAAAATATTCCTTCAATTTTAAATATTAAAAATAATAAAAGTGAAGAGTTCTTGAATATTAATATGATGAACAAATTGAAGTAAAATTGATTTTGAAATAGCTGAAAGAAAAGATATGATAGCAGAATATTTTCAAGATTTAAACACAGAATTAAAAAATGTAGATACTTAACAGAAATAAAATTTATATTTACATATAACACATTTTTACCACTGTCGACTCCAGTGGAGTAAATATTTTTTGGCAACTATGATGAAAATGCCAAAATTAAATGAATTGACAACAACTTGTTTGTAAAACAAGTAGTTTTAAAAACAAATATGAATTGCAACCTGTCTATTGAATAATATATTAAAATTGTACAAGTTTTGAAGTTATCAATGATCATTTCAAGTATCATAAATAATAGAATAAGAACATACATTTAATCCTTTGTATTCCAGCCTAATGACTCATATAGTATATCAACAACTCCAGCACTATATTATTTATACGTGTGTGTGTGTGTGTGTGTAAAACAAAAAATACAATTGCTGCAATAAAACAAATTATTCACTCGTTAGCTATATTATATAAAACAAACTCAAGTTTATAAATCTTCAACAAAATAAAAATTTTATGTTTTGCAATTTGTCATATTTTTAAAACAACCACCTATATGCATATAAATGGATTTCCCAGGGTTTCCTAGAATTTCCCAGGGCAACTATCACAAAATTCATTAGTTTCACATCTTTTTCCTTTCTCCTATCTGTTAGAGCATAAAGCATAATCTCATTTCTTTCCTTTTCGCATTATATGCAACTTTTTATCAAATTTGGTCTCAGATGTCGAAGTTGAAAGTCTTGATCACTCTTCTCGGAAGTTATCTACTAGTTGATCAACTAATCTCTTGATGTACTTCAAATATGAAGTTTTATTTTTGTTCTTTTTCACACTTTTATATAAAGAGTATGAATTTATGAACAGACACATCAGTTTATGTTAAACGATGAAATTAGCAAAACAATCGTATCACTATGACAGTAACAGTAGATTTAAAGTTCATATCTCAAAAAAAATTCATATTATTGGCAACAATGGAATGCAAATGCATAAAAATAAAATGATTTAACACCATGATACTCTATAGAATATACTTCAGTGATATTCAGTGTTACAAAAAAAAATTTTATTGTAAATAGAGATTAGTATAAAAAATATTAAATCATATTTTATTTTAGTTTTTAGTATATTACAAGAGCTTCTTTGTTAATTAGTTTTGTTTATTGTAAAAGTTTTTTAGATAATAAAATACTTCATTTGTTTCTATGCTGCTCTAAACAGATATAAAAATATCTAATTGCACAAGAAGTACTAATAATAATATATTGTCATAGTTGTATTGTAAATGTTATAAAATATTTATTTTGTTTATTTATTCTTATTATTATTTCTGATTTTATAGAACTTTTTTTATCACATTGTTAACTGCATATAAAAAATCAGTATCTATTTAATTACTAGCAAAAACAATTAACAAAGTAGTTATTAAGTTCCCTGCAATTATATACTTTATTTTATTTAGAGTTATAAATTTATTTATGATTATTATGGCTATTTATTATAGCTATTTATCCATCTATTGAGATGATCTAAATTCACATAATGTAATGTTGAAATAATCTGAATTTAATTAACTTACATAACAAGCTGACATAGTATTAAGGACTTGCAAAAAAAGTCCATTTCTCTATGTAATCCTGGAAAATTACTGATAATCTTCTTTTTGCTAGTGGAGGTATATCCTCTGAAAAGAAATAGCAGATATTAAATTGTATTCCAAATAAAAATTGATAATTTCATATATAATATAAATTCAAAAGTAAAAATTAAGTGAGATTGTTTAATATATAATTGTTTTTTGTAAAACAATATTAAAATTAATTAATTGAATCATGCTAAAAGAGAAGTCAGGAAATTTATCGATAATTTGTATATTGCATAACATTTTTAAGAACAAATAACATAATATAATAAAATTATTTCTGCAACAAGAAAAATAATATGGAAAAAATATAATCAGCTCAAACTGAAAAAAAAAATTATGAAAAAGTGGAAAAATATCGTTAAACAAAAATACAGTAAAAAACATTTCTCTTTTTTCAATAATTATAATCATTAAAAATACTTTTCTCTTCTATTCAATTATTATTAATACAATTAAAAAAATATTACAAATATTTAAAAGACTTTTTTTTTAATTATATGTATAAGATTAACTTATTACGAAGTTTGTACAACTTTTTCATGATTATTTATTTTTTATTTCTGAATTGCGATTTATACTTTTCTTTGAATATCAAAATTAATAATCAGAGTAATAAAATTATTTATTATAAATACAAAATAGAAATGAAGTATGTACAATGAAATAGCACATAATAAAAAATAAAGATATATATATCTTAATATTATAACATAAAATCGGCTAAAATTTATAAAAATTGTTTATTGCAATATTATATAATTACGTAAGGATACAAAATTAAATTAATTATATATTATATAATTATAACTAATTATGTATTAATTATATAATTATATATTATATAATTATAAATTATATAATTATATAAGGATACAAAAAGTAAAAACGAATTGTTATGAATTTTTATGAATTTATGAATCGAAAAAAATGAAAGACGGTTAGCTTGCTAAAGTGATCGTAAGCGTATCTGGACAACAACATTACAAAAAATGTCACCTCTACCGTATTGACTTGTAATGAATATCATAAAATAACAATTTTTTTTACATATTCTTCTAGACCTTTCGAAAACTATTGTTACGTACAGAAAACAAACGCTTACAAAAGACAAAGTAATAAAGCAATTCTTACGAAAATAAATGTAATGTTCTAAAGATAACAAAAATTCATAATAGATATGTAATAAAGGAGTATTATACGTAAAAGGAAAATATATAATACGAAAAATTATACCTAATAGAAAAAACAATTATTGAACAAAATATAGTATAAACTGCAAAAAGTCACGCAGCTTTATAAACTTTCTTATAAATTAATAAGTTATCAATCAAAAAATAATAGTTTCAAAATCATATACAAAAATAATGTTATAAGACATTATATGTACTGATGACAAGATATATGAGAATAGAAAATTTTGCATTGTAACTATTTATTAAAATAATTACAAATTATTTATGTTAGGTTTGTAAATTGGTAAATTATTTGATTAAAGTGCACAGATTTTAAAATTAAAATTCTTAAAATTCTTAAAGATTTTTTTAAAATCTTTAAAATTCCTAAAGATTTTTATATTATAAAAAAAAGATGTATAAATAAAATACTAAAGATCTTACCTAATTAAATAATTGCAAGTACAGTAAAAGAGCAAACAAAGACCTTTAAGATTCTTTCCTGCAACCATCCTTCCAAGGAACTCGGCAAAGAATGAACTTTTCGATGATAGCCCTCTCTTTTTACTGAAATGAAAGTTCTAAGGATAATCTAAAAGATAGTCTATTGGTCTAGATCTGTAGCCCAATTACAACGATCGATAATTCAGAAATGTATCATTGATTTATGGCGCCCTGTGCATAATTATTTATTTTTATATTGTATATATATATTTATTATCATTTATTCTGTCCTTTCGTTAGAAAGCAGTATATAATATTGCTTCAATTTATTTCTAATCTTTAAATAATACTAATATTAATAAAATAACAATTTGATACAAAGCCAATTTGATAAAGTACAGAGAGTACTACAGAGAATACTAGTATAGAGAACATGTATTTGATCATATTTATATATTTCACACCAGAATCGTATTATTATTTACGTCTAAATACGCTCATTTCTATTAACTGTAAAGTTGAAAAAAATCTATTCGATATCTCGACCAGATTCCGGATCTCTCACATAATCCGGTTATTTATAAATATGATAAAGAAAGAAAAAAAAAGATAATTAATTTTGACTTCATTAATTATATTTGATAATTATATTTGAAAGTATAAACTTTTTTGACTTAATTTTGTAAAATTCCATGTAACAATTGTTGGAGTCATTCCAATGTTGATAAATTAGGAAACCTTATGTCCAAAAAGCGATTACGAATCAAACATCCTGGTACTCAACTACATAGCGCTGGAAAGCTGCCAGAGTAAGAGTACGAATTACTATACAGTGTCATGCCAATTAGTTTTGTTTCTTTAACTAACCTTAAATGGAAATATATTAACTTAAATAGAAAAATAATAAGTATTTTTCTTTCATAATACATTGTATGATACAAATACTTGTAATATATGATCAATTAGTAGAAGTATTATATATATATATATATATATTCATACTAAAGAAAATAGTTTAAAGATATCAGTTTAAAGACAATTTAAATATTATATTTTGGATCTTAAGGACTCAAGTAAATAAAGTTAATTATAATGCCATATAAATTTGTCAAGGTGATATTCTCTTAAAATCTCTACAACTTGATATCTACTAATCTTTGTGAGATCTACTTAATATCAATTATATTACTCAGTAACGTTATTTGTGTCTAAAAATATAATTCAAAATATACTAAATGCAGTTTTGAAAAATTATATGAAAATGAGGGAAAAACGAACATATCATAAAGAGAAACATACATTTTAATTATCATTACAGAATAAATGTTGCTTTCTCATAAAATTATATATTACTTAATACTATTTTTTACTATCATAGTTTGAAACAATTTCTGAAAGAATAAGTAAAATAGATATTTATGTTTTTGATTATATAGCTTATAGAAATAAAAAAAATGTAGAAATGAAAATATACTTTCATAAAGTATTATAATTTTAAAGAATAGATGCATAAAATTTTTATATTGTCTCAATGAATTTTATTAATTGTGATTTTATTATTAATTAATTATTAATTATTAATTATATTATTAATTAATTATAAATTAAGTGATTAATTATTAATAATGTGATTTATTTATAAAACATCTAAAGAAACAAGATCTTTTATTTCTATAACTAATACTGAAGTATTATATATGATATAGGTAGCATATATATGATATATGATAATTATATGATAATTATATGTTTCAGGTCAATAAATAGTAGCCATATTAAAAGATCTATAAAAAGAGTTTTAAGCATCTTTCTGTTTTTGAATGCTATAATCGGTTTATTATAAACAAAAAATGCAGAATTAAAAAATTATAGACGTTCAAAGCTGTTGCTAATTTATTTAAATTTCTACAGCAATATTTAATCAAGTATATAAAAACAGTTTTGGATAGTTTATTAACATTTTAAACTAACATGCAACTACTTTGTATTTACAATTTTACTTCAGAAAGTTTTTTTTTCTTGTTCATAAAATTAAAGATTTGTACAATTGTTGTTTAAAATATTAGAAAATAATTTATAGGAGGCTGTTATTATAGAAAATTAATGTTTGAAATAATATCTAATATATCAAGTCAATTTCATTCCTTTAAAAATCAAATGTAGTTACTTTATTTTAAAATTTTAAAAGATGAATCTGATCTGTAAGTAAAAATTTAATATATTTTCATATCTGTTTAATATTGTTATATCATTTTAAAATATTATTTAAATAAATTAAAAAAAAAATTTTTATTTCAAAAACAAGTTATCTGATCAACTATGTAAATATTAGATTCTTTCTATTATTATTTTATAAAATATAAATCTTTAGAAGATGAAAATGGAAATAACAATGAACATGAAAATAATACTCATTATTATGATAAATATAATAATGGAAATACTATATATATGGAATAAAACAAAACAAATATTGTACATATAAAAGATAATGATGAAAAAATAGATATAGATCTGTCTGAAATTCAAAGAGAAATTATGTAATTTGTAATACTGGACAAAACGAGTAATATTTTATATATTAAAAGGATTATTAATGCAATTACAATAATCTGTCATAGAACCATAGTTCTAAAAGTATCAAAAAAATACACATAAAAACAACAAGTAAAAAGATATAGCAGATATAGGAAAATAAGATCCAGTGAAAGTTCCTATTACTTGTGTATTTGTTATAAAGAAAATATTTTACAAATTATAAAAAAAGAATTTTAGAACAATAATTTGGTAATACCACTGAAAAATGTTTAAGTGAAAATATATTTACTTAAAATGATGAAAAGATCATAGAATGCTTCAAAAATATTATTGATTTAATCAATAATATCTTCATATCATTTGAATTATTTGAATGTTTATCTTTTTATATGATACTGTATTATAAAATATTTCAAAATTAACAGAAACAAAGAAAAGCCAACAATTGATATTAAAAGAGGAAGAAATAGTGCAAAGATAAAAATTAGATTGTTTCATAGTATCTCCAAAATCAAAAATTAGAATGAATGTAAAAGCTGTATTAAAAACAATGACGATGTATGATCGTTATGTGATATTATATATTTTTATGAATATATATTCATGATTAAATTTTGTTTCAGTTATTATATAATATAATCAAAGTTATATTATATTTTTCTAAAATAGGAAAAATATTTTTAAGCACTTGCGCTGGAAAGATGTGCCATACATGTCGAGATGTTCTCATCTCAAAATTATCAACTATATGTTGTACACGTTGATAGAAATTGTAATAATAAATAAATAAATAAATAAGACGTAAGTGGCACGTCGACTGAGATTATTGTTGTAGTATAAATTCAGAGTGTACCGTGTGGTGTAGAGTTATCTGTATTATCTCTCATGTAGATTTACTAGTTCAAAGTTCTTTCAATTTGCAATGAATTTTCTTATATACCAGTTAAATCAAATAATACAAATATTTTATATTATTAATTTCAATCCATATTGTAAAATGGAAATTTTGACAAATAAAAAAAGAAAATGAGTAATTAAAATAGATAGTGAAGATAGTGATCGAAATTTCGATAAAATTATATTTCTACTTCAGAAGCGGTATAGAATCATGATGACAAGGAGGGAAGTAGAAATGAAGATTGTGAAATCGATCTTATATCTAAGGAATGAATATGTAAAGATACTGAAAATATAAGCAAAATATGACAATATTCAAAAATTTCTAAAATAAATAACTAGTTGGGAAAAATATCACAGCTTTACAAATGGTAAATGGAATATTAACAGAAGATTTTTGAAAAATCATTGTGACAGAATTTAATCGTTACGTGAGACAGACAATCCAAGAGAAACTCGCAAATTAAAAAAGTTTAAAAACAATTGAAAGGATACGAATATAGACGAGATAAATGCTTATTTGGCTTTATGGATTTACTTACACACAATCCAGACGCAACTCAGACTGATAAAATATACCATACTGTATAAGATTATTAATAAAAAGAGATTAGTATTCATGTCTGTATAAAATTCTTTGTATAAGATTCTACAGTTTTCTTGTTTCAAGTGATGGTTCATGAAAAGTTACAGTATAGCATTCTAGCATACGCATCTGAGAAATAATTACCAGCACAAGTAATTAATCGTTCATTGAAGCTTTAATTTGAATGCTTTGTATCAATTTTAAATAATTCGTTAAAGTTTCAGACCTGTAAAGATAAAATTATATAATTTTTTACAGTTGTATACTTTAAGTTTTTTAAATTATTTTTTTTTTTAAATTGGATACTCAAGATGAATTTAATGTTTCTACACAAAGTAATAAGTAACATTTGTTCTTCTGTCTTAACAATTTTATATATATATATATATATATATATATATATATATATATATATATATATATATATATATATGCAATTAATTTATGAAAGGATAATAAGTTTTATCTTATAAAGATAGATTTTAAATGTATATTGACACTTGTTTGGAATGTTGAAATGTAAATAATATATTTACAATTATTTACAATTAATTCTAAATAATTAAAAAATTTACTTTTATATATTAAGCAAGATTTGCTTAAAAACATTAAAGAAACAACAATATATACGTTACTTAAAGCAATAATCAAAAGAAATAACTGGTACCAAAAATATATACATATTTATAGATGTAACTGCATTAAGTATCATATTAGAATTGGAATATGTACGATCAAAGTTACAATGTATATATTACTAATACCTTTTATTGTAGCTTTATTACATAATGCAATATAGCTGCATTAGTGCATTACAAATTTTTTACAGAATTATTAGAGAATTTTTATTTATTTTATATTACAAATAAATTTATCTAGTTTATATATAATAAATATCTAGTTTTTGGAGAAATTTTTTATTAAACATGCATACACATAAATTATTTATATTTCTAAGTACTAATCTTAGATTGATAAATGATGATAATTCAATAGGCCCATAATCAAAATTAATAGAAAGATAAACTTTTTAGTATTGTATTTGCCTGATTGAATGACTTACGGATTTTCTGAATAATTTAATATATAATCGTTTTAAGATTTTGTATGATAAATCTTTTATAAATTGCTAGTAATCCATTAGTGATTCATTGTGCAGTTATGTAGTATATGTTATTGTTGAAAAATAGACTTTTGAATCACATTTTACAAATAAATTCTATTAAGACAATTACATGATGGTATAGATGTCTTATAGAAACAAGAACCTAGAAAAGTACTTTATTACTGCCATATTTATCTCGGCTAAATCAAATGATGGGACATCCACTTCTTTTGTATCATAACATTCTCCATGGTAGTTTTTCTCTTCAAATAATATTTTGGCAATATGTCGCATAACTATTGTACTCTTAAGTTTATATATAAAAGCCTCAACAGGCTCCATCTACCTGTTCTATTAATTCCTTTTAAACTTCACGCTTAGCTCTTTTGTGATTCTGTAACTTTTCAATTAAAAACTGTTTGAAAACTCTCAGACACCAATTTATATTTATCTTTGCTGCCATATAGTCTTCTTCCCTTCTGATGTTTCTAAGCACCAATCCAATACCAGTCTGGCAGATAATCAGGTTCAAGATTATATCTATATAATATTATATTCAAAAAATATTGATTGTCGATAGTCCATCTCACCTAACAGAATTAGATTATATTTACTATAAGGACTTGTTCAACAACCAGCTAACAGAATAAATTCTGTGTTCATCATCTTCTGCCAAAGTACATTTGTAGTAACGTTTTTATCTTGTAACTACAGTTTTAATTCTAGGATTAACTGTTCTTTATCTCTTTTATATTCCCCTCCTTGAATATAGCAAGATGGCCATGTGCATCTTTCTCAAGATTTTGTCTACACATTAGCTCTTTTCACAAATTCATCCTCTTTATCCTTTTCCTTATTTCTATCTATTTCCCTTTTTGCTCTTTTCTCTCTTCTCTCCCTTTTCTTTCTTCCTTTAGATTTTTCATTTCTCCCTTCAAACTTTTTGCTCTCTTAGTTCCCTTTTCATTTCCTGCCCAATTTCCTTATCACTGCCTCTCTTTCCCTTCACACTTCTTTACTCTCCTTATTCTTTTGGCTTATGGACATTACTTCTACTCTCTTTCACATCTGAACCAAAACTCTATATACTACTTATATATTATCTCTATAAAAATGAGAACACGTTTTAATTTCTATTAAAATAATATTTAGTATATAAATATTCATTAATTAGTATTTTTTACGGAACATTCGACAAAATCTGTTGTCCTAAAATCTATATATTAGTTATATGCATTAATTATATTTATTATTCTCTATATATCGGCGCTTCATCGTATCTATAGGCAACGAGTTCAATGTCAAGAAATATAAACGAAACAGTTACATAATATAAGATATAGAGATATATCTTATATTAAATATAAATGTATACCAGATAAAAAAATATAAATGAAACAAACACGTGATAAATGCACAGGACTCTAATTGATTGATAAATGATAATTAATTGTTAACTTCAAGAGTGAATTGTTAAGGCTTGTTTAAATTTTTCAATAAAAAGAGAGGATTAACATCATGTTTAAAACATGCAATGGTATCATCAAACATTCTTGTGTGATTTTTGAACAATTTTTTGTAAGCTTAACTGAAAAAAAATTAAAGCTGTATCAGATATATATATTTATTTTAATAATTAATAAAATGCATATTGCGCGAGACATTACACTTGATACTTCCATTTCTACTTGATATACATAAGTAATGATAGATATTTGAATTTTGTTTATAACTTTCCCTAGCCGTTTTAACAGCCATACTGATATTGGATCTATGCTTTGAAACATCATAAGGGAAGAAGGCTATATAGCAGCAAAATTAGATACAAACTAATGTTTGGTGGAGGACTTTCAAACAGTTCTTAATTGAAGAGTTGCAGAATTACAAAAGAGCAAAGCATGAAGTTTGAAAAGAACTAATAGAACAGGTAAATGAAGCCCATTGAGGCTTCTTTATATAAACTTAAGAGCACAGTAATCGGCTATACATTACATATATGACAGATTACCGAGATATTATTTGAAGAGAAAAGCTACTAAGGGAAGAAGGATAATACTAAGGAGAATGTATGATATAGGAGACGGGGATGTCCCTTCATTTGATTTGACCAAGATAAATATGACAGTAATAAAATACTTTAAAATATAAAGTGCCAATTTAAACTACATTCAGTTACGTAATGTTATATGACTATTTATATTGTATTTTGAAATATAAAACACGAAACAAAAATAATTATTTTTATTTCTTTCAAAATTATGATAACAGTGCATAGAAAACAAATGCTTTTATTGAAATAAAAAATATTAATAGTTTCTTTATTGTTCCTCAAGATATACAAATTTTCTCTTGTCTATACATTTAATACTATACAGTATTCAATTACTCTGTTCCACTTTGCTTTGCTCTGCTCTTTTTACTGTGTTCTCTATTTTGATCTACTCTGTAATACTTTGATCTCTACTCTAATCTTTCCTTATTGATACATAGTCTTTTATATTGGTTATCATTTCTTTCTTTTGCTCGTTCATTATTGCTTTCTTTCATCCATGTATAACTTTTAGGATATGGGACTACAAACTGCATCTTAACACACAAAGTCCTAAACGTCATCTAGTTTCTGCACATGTATAAATATTCATCTTTATTTCTCATATATTCTCGTTCACATATCATTCATATTATTTATATTTTGAGGATTACGTTTCTATCTTATAGATACTAGTATTCTTTTGACACACAACTCACGCACATATACACACGGATTTTCTTAATCCTATAGTAATATTTAATTTTGTATATATATTATAACCGATGAATATCTTTATTTCTGTAAATTGTTACTCATTAGAACATATCTTATTTGATGAAAATGGATGATTTATCATGTGAATCTATAATAATATCTTGTTAGAAGAAAAGCCTTTCTGTTCTAGTCTTCTTCAGAGGAAATTAACTCTGATGCATCAGAATTAGATAAATGTAATGTTGTGGCCAATGAATTGAATTAATCTAGGTATTGCTAAGTAATTTAGCTCCTAGTAATTTAGGATCACACACCGAGTAGCCCTAAGTTATTAGCTATAGTTTTCTTTTCAATACAGAAATCATAAATACTGTTCCTTATTGTCATTTTGTTTTCCTCAGAGCTATGGAATACCTTTTCTATTCTTGATCCCTTTTCTCGGAGATGTTAATTTTTCTTCTTTATTTTCTAAATATTACTAATTAATTTAGTGAATAAACTAGCTGTACCAATATCCATCTATTGAATGCCATTAAGAATTGATTCTTTCTTGTTTCTTCATAACATTTTTGATGACACGACGCCCAATGTTTCAAGCTTCGATACAAATCGCCTGTTCTTTCTTGCGAGATTTCATGATGTTTTTATAGTATTTAATTTAATAAACTTAAATTATGACAAAAAATAACAAAATTACGGCAGAAACTATAAAATAAATATTATCATTATATTTTAATATTATAAATCTTAACACACGCCTTAACATTAATATTTAAAAAAGTAAAAAAGTAAAGAAAAATTAGAAGGTAAAATAAAAATAAAGAAGTATCTTTAAAACAAAAACTAAAATTTATAACTAAATTAAAATGGTAACTTATAACAAACTCTTAATGTGAAAATAGAAAGAAAGATTTAAATTAAATAATTAAAACTGCTAAGAATAAACTTTTTAAATATGTAGTGGATATGTGATGATATCAAATATATGGTAAATTGCTTTGATAAAACTAATGGTTTAAATATCACAGCTGGTGTTCTCCCTATTTTTCGATATTTACACAAGATTGTTTATTATTATTATATACTTATTGTTTAGTTTTTATAGTTAATCAGAAAGACAAGTCGATAAATTTTTTATTGGTTGATCTATTCTCTTCCTATTTGAAATCTGAAGCCATAAAGTTATCGTATTCTAAACCATTGATAAGAATCAATGGGATTTTTAACTTTTAATAACTCGTATTTGTAGAATCCTCCTTCAATGTCGTTTCTTCATAAATCTTGAATTGAATACGTAATGAGGTTATTGAAATTTAGAATTCACATTTAAATATGCTCTTATACTCACTATATCAGCTTGCCAAAAGTCATCTTATTTTTTAGTAATTACGCATCTTCTTGAGAATTTTCTTCCAACCAATATAACTCTTACATCAGTTGCTTTTTTTCAATCAATTTACACAAGATTTTAAGTTATTCACTACCTTTTCTACTTCTAAAAAGTTTAATTGCAAATTATTTATACTATCTTTTATATCGTTCAAGTAATTTCCCAATATTTCTTGTGTTACACTGTTCTACCAATGATAATTAAACGAACTTTGCTACTATAGTAGCTCACGAAAGTATTCGGACGATGGCTATTAAAAATTTAAATAATAACATTTTAAAATTTTTAATTTAAATAAAAAAATAAAAATATGCATGTTAGACTTAAGTTCTGAAAGTAATGTTGCAACTACTATAAAATATATCTACTATCGAAATTATGTATACGAAATTTGATGTGAATCAGATAATATTTGTAAAAATTATGAAATATTCATTGGAAAGATATATCGAAACAGGATCATAAAAATATTCGAATGCCTAAAGATCAAGCAATCAAACAATGTTTTTGTAGAGAAATTGTAAATATTGGTAGATTCAATGGATGTGACATAGTGTAGAGAATTTTGTATTTCATTATGAATAACGTTAGTTTATATATTGACAATAAATCTCAGAAATTTGATAATGGAGATATACGAGAGGGTATTAATAAAATTACATAAAGATGGAAAATCATACAGGCAGATTTTCAAATTAATGGAAAGATGTGTATTTACAATACATTATATTATTAAAAAATCAAAAATTGAAGAAACAATTAGGAATAATTACCATACAGGTTGATAAAAGAAATTAACTACTAAAGAAGAGAAAATTGTTATATGTAGAATAAAAAAAAATCTAAATACTTCGATTACAAAACTCATTGAAATGATTATTAAGAACTTGGAAAGAATGTTTATCCTGTATTATGCCTCAGGATTTTACATAACAATGATTTTCATGATAGAAAGATCATCATTCATTAACAAGCAAAAGTATGAAAGCTTTATTAAAAATCAAGCCAAGTATTTAAAATTTTCAAAAGAATATATAAATAAAAATAATCTTTTCTTAAAAATAAAGTTATTTGTTCTGACGAAAATAAATATAATGTATTTGGATTTTATGGATGTCGATATGTTTGAAGAAAACTCAATTCAGAAATGAATGTTAAAAATTTACATCCGATTGTAAAATACAGAGTGATGCTGTGGCGATTTACGGCTACAAACGGAATTGGAAATCTTGTTTTTATTGATGGTACTTTAAATAAATGTGTGGTATTGTGAATTTTAATTGATACTTTGTACGTAAAATGTGAGCGTAAAATGTAAGTCAATATGCGTAATAAGTGTATCGGCATTGGTCTACTTAGGAATTTTTCGAGGTTTTATTTCAGTATGAATAAAGTATATGTACGTATACATGTCCACGTGAGTGAGGCTTGGGTTTTCGAAGAAAAGGATAAGAGGAAAAGTGAACGTGATCGATCAAAAGAAGACAGTTCCAAAAAAGACACGAAGCAAGTAAGACGCGACTTAAGACGCTCTCTTTATTTTCTTTATATAGTTTTTCAATAAATCTTTATTAGTTATCTTCAATAAATTTTTTATTTTATTAAAACGATCGATAGTAGAAATATAAATATTTTAATATTTTAAAAAACAATTTAAAAGAAAGTGCTACAAAATTAGGGATGTTAGAAAATTTTTATTTCCAACAAGACAATGACTTCGACAATACGCCAAAAATTTTTTAAGTATGGTTATTGTGTTACATACACAATCACAAGTCTGCACATTAATTCCATTGGATATTTATGGGGGGAAATCGACCAAAGATTAAAAAATTACGATATACCTTCGAAAGATTTACTAAAACAAAAGATTTTAGAAGTATGGAATTCTATGCAATCTATAATACAATAACTGAAAAGCTAATGCACAATATGCAACATCGTCTCCAAGCCATAAGTGAAGTCAAGTAAATATCCATATAAGATAATGTACGTATAATTAATGCCGTTCGAATACTTTTGTGACCATGTGTCAATTCATCTTTGTAACGAATATTTCATAACTTCGTAAAGTATTATTCGATTCACTTTATATTTCGTATATATAATTACGATAGTTGTGTCTTACAGTAGTTGCAATATTACTTTCAAAACTTAAGTTTGCAACGCATATTTTTATTATTTAAAGTTTTAATAGCGAACGTTCAAATACTTTCGTGAGCCACTATATGTATGCAATTTCTTTTATGAATTATAGATACAGCAGCGGTACAATTTTGTTTAGTGACAAATGCATATCAAATATATACATTTGTCAATTATTTTTTCAAAAATAAAAATTATTGAATATATATATTATATATTATTTTTATAAAAACTAAAACAAATTCGTTTTCTCACTATCTTTTCACCACTAAGTTTTTTCTCCAGCGCTATTATTTTATGGTTTTCTCTGTAGGAATAATTCACTTTATATTATTACCATTACTATTACTATTAGTAATAGTTACTATAATAATAATATATAATATAATAATAAGAGCAATGATAAGAAGAAGTAAAAGAATATAAAAGAATATAGAAAAATATACTTATATTTATTACTAGTGTCTTCTGCCGAAATTGTTGATTCCCATAAAGCTTGTAATTTTCCAGCATATTTTAGATGCCTAATGTGTTTAGGACGATCAACCTTTAAGCTTAGAATTCGTTAATATCAATTTTTTACTATTTCCGCGAAAGAAAAATATTTGAAAATTCATTGAAATATTCAAATTGCAAATAGTTATAAATGCATATGAAATAAGAAGACTATATCCTGATCTAATAAATAAATTGTTACGTCACGGATTGTCTCAAGTGACAAGCAAAATACTTGTATGATGCATTTACTACTAGTCACTGTTTTTATATGAGGTCGTGGATTGTGTCACACAACAAAAAGGAATACTCTATTTGATGCGTTTACTACAGCTTACTTGATTCTGTTTGGTTAGTGCGAAACTTTACATGGAAGTGTGGCTAATTAAGTAAAACACAAGAATGATCCCCGAAATATAGCTCATCTCTCTATCATTAGGTGTTATCGTTATCTTTCCTGAATAATTTCTCCCTTTTCTTTATAGTAACAAGCTCTATTCCCTAATCAGTTGATGTTGAAGTTGAGGCTTAAGAAAAAATAAGGATGAAGATGTTCGTTAAATCATCTCTGATAACAGTAATTATATAAATATAATTAATCAAATAACTATCACTTCTTCTATATAACACACAGAAAAAGAATATAATGAAATCAACGCACTACAAATCAATGATTACGATTATGTTTACAAGGATAATATTATTAACACTATTATCTAAACTGATATATAATAAAATAGTATGAAATTATTTTAACAGAATTCAAATACGGGGATTAAAATAAAGACTTTAACAAAAATACGAGACTGAGACAGACTGCGAGCTTACACGCGAATTAATTAACAGACTAATGAACAAACGAATGAACTCATATATTGACTGACGCTGGAATTCAAATATTTTATGCACTTGCTGATTATGCATCGGGGTAGATCATTCTCCACGTGTGATCCTACATGCTCTGTATCCACGCATTTTGTGTGCAGTATACTCTTATGCTTTATCGTCATTTTGCACGCGCGTTAGCCCATTTTGAGTGTAGTATAGTCTGATGCTCTATGTTTCAATCTATATATGTGTCTGTTAACCATGGACGTAGCATAGTCTGATACTCCACATATCATTCTGCTAACCTTAATTCGCTAAACTTAATAATAATTCATTAGGTATTTCTAAATGGAACAAAATTAGATATATACAATTACATGGCAACGTGACAAAATCAATAAATAAGAAACCATTCACAAATAAAGCTAGGAAGAAGTTGTGGAAGAAATTTACAATGTTCTTCTATTATTTGATAACTACCAATCTCCTATACAGATTCAGATCTTTTATCCTACTGATTGAGTGATTGGAGGAATTAAAAAATTCATTTACTACTTAAGAAGTTTTACGATGGTTCCAAAACACTCGACAAAGCGGTTTAGATCGAAATTGAAGATGGATGATTGGCAAGTGATTTTAAAATGAGGTAGGTCGACATTGCTATAGTTCAAGACCCTCTTCAATGATGCACTGACTTTAATACGCAGTAGTTATTTTTTATGGAAGGTCACTGAAGTTAATTCGCGAAACTCTACAGTCTTTTATAAATATAATCTGCGCGACTGCTAGTTTTTTGAGAAAAACTTTGCAAACAAGCACTGACTAAAAATTACATTGCACGCAGTCGAACAAGTTTACTTGTTTAAATCGCGAAACGCAAACGAAGAAACTACTTTTATTTCTGGATTTTTGGTTTTTATTTTAGCAATAGTAATATTCAATTATTATACATCATTGCTTCGTGCAAAATTGCAATGATGAGAAAGATTATTAGTATTAATGTTATAATATGAAATAATATATTCCACGCACATTTCCAATTATTTAAATAATTCTAAAATAATCAAAAGTTTGATTTATTTGGAAATATGATCTGTTTGGAAAGAGACTGCTTCGATCTTTACTCGTAGAAATCGAAAAGAGAATTGTTTTGATAACAGTTATCAAAAATCAGTGAAAAGTTCATTTCTGTGACATAAACAGTCATCTATTCAGGTTTTAACTCTATTTAAATATTAATTTAATTTTATTTTATATATAACGAGTGTTTCTTGCTACGAAATATGTAAATATTAATTTATTATATTATTGTGGGATGGTTTAGACCAGAATATTTGGAAAAAAACAAATATTTTTATTAAAATAAAAATATAAATAGTTTCTCTATTGTCTCTTGAGATGTATAAACTTCCCCTCCTCAATACTCAATACTCGATGAAACAACTATTCTGTCCTGTTCTCTCGTACTCTCTACTCTACTCTGTTATACTCTGATCTGATCTACTCTCATCTCTACTTTGATCTTTTCACACATATGCCTAATCTTTATATCGATTATTTCTTTCTTTCGTTTATTATCGTCTTCTTTCATCCATGTATATTTTCTAGGATGCAGACCTATTAACTATGTTTAGATAAAGCGCGTTCAGACAAAGTTTTAACATTAAATGTATCAAGCCCCGATCATTTGACCGATTCACGATTTCATTATGAAGTTATACATATATATTATTTTTTCCGATCATCATCAACTATCTATAAAATCTTAGATTCCCTTGTTAATCAATTTCTCATTTTCGCTTTTTTTTCTTTTGTTTCTTCTGAAAAAAATTCGTCATCCCCGTTTCTTAACCGGTCATTTGACCGGTGTATACATTTTTTATCATTTTCTAAATTTTCCTACTTAGGATCTTATCTTTGGATTTAAGTGTCACAACTATGGATAGTTGCATATACCTTAATATGATTTTGCTCTAATTTTATATGTAACGAACAGATTTATTGAGAAAAATAAAAATAGTTACAAGCCCGATATGAATTTGACTGTTGATGAGAAACTATTCTCTACAAAAGTAAGATATAAATTTACACAATATATAGTATATATAAGTAAGCCTGATAAATTTGGCATCATGTTTTGATTAGCATCAGATGCTAACAATAAATACATTATAAAGAATTTTTAATATTTGAGAAAAGAAGAATGCCGATCATCGTCAATAACACTATGGGAATTTGTTGTCCTCAAAATAGTTTAATTGTTTACTGGATGTTGGAGAAATATTACGACGGACAACTTTTTTACAAATGCATCACTGGCGACAAAATTATTGGTAAAATGAACAATATTATTTGAGACTATTCGGAGTAACAAAAGAGAATTGTCCTAGTTAACAAAATCAGCAAAAGACGAATTGGAACGTTTCTCAACAGTATTTCACAAAACAAATAATTGTGTTCTAACAATTGATAAATCCAAACCAGCCAAAAAAGTTACAATACTAAGTTCAAAGCATAAAAGAATAAAAGTCAATAACGACAGAAAGCGAATACCTGAACAGTTACATATTATAACAAAATCAAATTCGGCGTCGATCAAATAACAAGAAAATACAGCGGCAAATCAAAATCTTGTAGATGGCCTGTACAAGTTTCTTTCAATATACTTGATTGGGCTGGTATAAATGCATGGATTCTTTATGAAAAAACAAGTGGGCAAAATATATCCAGATAACAATTTCTACTACAGTAGCAGAAGAGATAGCCAAAAAATATCACGAATTTCTCCAAGAAGTAAAAGAAAACTTACAAGGAATATCAAGTGGCGAAGGCAACATTTCACACTCGCGAAAAACATGTCAGATACGATTGCGCAAAAAAAACAAGACAACTGAATTATGTAGAATCTGTAAAAAATATGTTTGGGGTAAATATAGTAAGGAAAATCCTAGCATTTACAAAAAGTGTCACTAAATAAATTAAAACCATCGTTCATTTATTTCTAAGTATCACTGCCAATATGATCTCCAGTTTATGTTATGTATGATATATATAAAAACGAAAATAAATGAGTGATTATTCTATAATTTTTTAAAAGTTACGTTGTAAACATTACTTTTTACAATAAATTGACAATTCCAGCCGAAAAAACAACATTCATTACGTAAAATTTGTATACGGGTCAAGTTACCGGTTTTGGTAGAAATCGGTATAGCGAAACGCCGATACGGTTAGTGTTAA
Source organism: Vespula vulgaris (assembly GCF_905475345.1). NCBI lineage: Eukaryota > Metazoa > Arthropoda > Insecta > Hymenoptera > Vespidae > Vespula > Vespula vulgaris. The sequence continues at coordinate 312,206 of NC_066607.1, forward strand.
ATCATAAGGCAAAGAATTAAGAGATTATTAATTTCAGGACATGCGAAATAAAATTGAGGAAATGATACGCAATTACGTCATCATCTATCGTGACCAAAAGAAATACAAGCAAAACAAGACATGATCTGCATATTATTGATATCTTGTTGTATTCGACACCTACCACTTTTTTCGACGAATAATTTGATTCCCATATTTTATCGTGATCGACATATATTGTAGTATTACCTACTGATAATGATATGGTTCAATTTATATTTCTTTGATAAAACACACCGATATCTTTTTCTGCAACCGCAGAAAGATTAAAAAAGAGTTTACTTTTCTCCTTGATAAATTCATTTTTGATAATTAAATAACGGTATAAATAAATAACATATAAAAAAACTTAAATGTGAAAGGTCGATATGTAAAATATTTCACAATAATGTTTGAAAAAGTACTTCACATTCCATTTAGCATATTCATTCATCTCTGTTATAATGTAATTAAAAATGTATAATAAATAAATTTTTACTCGAATAAATTTTTATCCAAATAAAATATACCAAATTTGAATAAAGCCTTATTAGAATAAATTTTTATTTAAATTAATACGTATTCGATCGGATATTTATTCAGTAGGAGCGAATAAAATTTTATTCCTAACATTTAACTAATGAGCTAATAAATTAACTCACAGTTTTAATCTCGCAAAAAAGATACTTGACAAAATGGATTTAAATAATAGTAAGAATAAGAATTTACGATTGAAGAAAACACCAAGAAGATCATCTATTAATCTTTTTTACAAGAAAAAATTCAATTTATTTCTTATTAGCACTTGTTATTTTTTTTGTTTTTTATGACAAAAAACTTATGGGAGAAGGTATTTTGAGTTTTCAAGTGACTAAGGAGATTCTTAATTACTTGTGGAGAAAATATAGTGGAGAAAATATACCACGCAAATATTACCGGTAACTTGACGATCGATTATTGCCGTAGAAAATGAATCCAATTTTTCTCGAAGGCGTACGATTCGTTGAACAAAAGAAAACAATTATTGTGAATGCTAATTCATCTAAGCTTACAATGGAATGAAAAAAAAATGTTAACGAGGTTCGACTTGATGACAAATTCGTCTGTATGAGATTCGTAATAAGAAATTAATACATCAATGTAGCAAGAGCAAGAAGTCGAAACTACACGCTAGTAAATTAATTCAAAGTCTCAATCTCAAAAAAGATATTGGACAAAATGGGTTTGAATAATAGTAAGAATAAGAATGCTAAAATCTATGAATGAAGAAAACACCAAGACCACCTATTAATTTTTTCTACAAGAAAAAATTCAATTTATTTCTTTAAAATTGAATGTCTGGAATTCGCTAGAAAATATGCCGACAAGTCAGTGGATTTCTGGAAAAAAATCTTTTAAAGTGAAGAAAGCAACTTTGACTTCTTCGGGCATAAAGAATGGCTGTGTTTGGTCAGAACCCGACGGAAAATTTTAGGACAAAAATGTTCAAAATACGGTCAAACCGGAGAAGGCACTATTATGATGTGCGGATATTTTGTCTGATCAGATTTAGGAAATCTGATTAAGATTAGATTGATAAACGGCAATTGGTTTGCTAGAGATTAGTTTGGAGAATGACTTTATCTTTCAATAAGTCAACGAATTGAAACATATTACTTGTAAAATATTTGCCTTCTTTCGTGCTTCGCGGATTAAATTGCTGGATTGTTCTGCGCAATTGCTGGATTTTCAATTCGCCAATTGAAAATCTGTGATCCATTTTGGATCAGAAGATCAACTAGAGTGATGAAAAGAAGAAAATCAAATTGTTTGAAGCTTTGAAAGAAGCGTGAGAAACATTGACCACCAATATATTCAAAACCTGGTCAAGAATATGCCTCGACTTTTGCAAGCGGTTATTGAAACAAAAAGTGGTTATACAAAATATTAATGCTTTGAATTAATGCTTTATTGTAAACTTTATCTTTAATTTACTTTTATTTTCCATCTGTATATTTTATTTTGTCCAAGGTAAATGTGATAAACTGGAATATTAAAAGATTCTGAATGTTTCTGTAATTTTTTGATTCAAAACTTATTAGTAGCTAAGAAACTTTCTTTTTGTTTGAATACATCATTATTCTATTTATCAAGATTACCGAATTATTCACACAAATGTAAAATTGTTTGAGATGTGTACTTCATTTTGTCTAGTACTGTATATCTATGTAACCATCGCAAATAAGCTAATCTACTGTTTCACTTGAAATACAAAGAAGAGATTTAAAACATCAACCAGAATATTTTACTTGCAAATGATCGTCCGCAATACCAAAAAATGAAATTCACATTTCATCATCTTGTACTACAAACTTTCTCTGCAAATACCATTCATAAACGCGAACAGTATGATGAGTTCATTCATATCATAATAATTTAAATAATTTTATGTCTACGATCCTCTACGACAGTGTGGAAGTATGTTGATAGAACATATGTTGATAGAAGAGAAAGTCTTTGCGCTTGACTGAGCTTATTCAGTTCGCTGATGATCATATTCTCCAGAGTAAACTGGTGGTAAAGTTGAGAAACGATTGTGTATCAAAGCAGTTTTTGTTGAGACTTCAGGACTAATGCTTCATTCCATAATGAATCTTGCTTTCTGTTTATTTTTCCTGTCGCCAAGGTATATCTACTTCTCCTCCTGGCTGACAGTTGGGAACAATCAATGTAAACTTGATATTGATTGGCGATCAATGTAGATATGGCGGTTTTTTTCTTTTTCTTATACTATAATTTAGACTAGACCATAATTCCTATAGTGTGGCTTTTAACTGGGTTGATTTCAAGTCCGCATTGATGTAAGTATGTTGTGGCTTGAGCCACCGTTTTTAATCGAGGCGAACAGGCGAAAGCAATGTTGTTAATAGTTTGATCGCCGACTCTTGTGCCAATATCTTCTGGAGATTGCTGGAGCAAATGGTGCATAAAATTGAAGAAAGAAAATAACTTTGAATATCCTTGTCGAGCCTCTCGCAATGGATAAAAGGCCATATTTCATCAGTTATAATCTGCGACAGCTAGAATGATGGGAAACCACATCGAAGATCTTAATAATATCGAAAAACGCTATATACACCGATCACATTTTTCGGTGGTAGTGAAGAAGGATACTTCTTCTGTACTTTAAAAGATCCTTTGATGATCACCTTGCTGTTAGTCACAAAGCAGGAATTTGTGAAGCAGGCTTCTTATTATGATCAATAATACAGTGATCGGTCTGAAATCGCTTAGAGTGTTTGCTTCTTTTTTTTTCAAAAAAGATCGATTTCTTCTTTGGATAAAGATGGTGATAATAAATACCATATCCTAATGAACATATGCAGTAAAATATTATAGATTTTTGTAATAACCGATCGGAGTTGACGTGCACTGATCTTATTTGGACGCCTCAACAGATGATAGTGTTGTACATATTTCCAATTCGATAATTGGATTCCAAATTCCACTCAATTGTTTTCCTACTCGATGATATGGCGTTCTCCTGGCCAAGGATGTTGTCATAACTATAATTCAATAGAACTTCATGACGTCACGTGGAAAACATTGTCAATTCCGAACTGGCAACATACGCCTTATATTTCGTTTTCATAGATTGGAAAATCTTACTTTAACTAACATATTCCTTTCTTCGCTTCTGTTTTCTGGTCTCTGCTCTAAACTGTTAGTTGGGGACGCTAAATAAATTCCTAATAGTGGGAATATCTTTCAAAGATACGGAGTTAGTTATTGCAAAGTGACCTTTCGAATGCCCTGGCTTGGTTATAGATTTCTTGAAGTTTACGCGAAGTAAAGACTTTCGTATCCATTCGTAGAAAGCTAACGACGTAGTCCAAAAAGGTGTTATTCAGGGTAATCTCAAGTTGGTGGCAGCAGTATCGAATAATACTTTCCATTACCAACATTTAGACGAGATCCTTGTATTTTTTTCCAATCTGTCTCCGTATCAATGAAACTTTCATTGTTTAATAATTATTAAAGTCATTATTTATGATTATAGTGTAATCTTATCTGAATTTAGACAAATTCTTGCAATTGAACTTTTCAGTGTTATCTTTATCGTAGTTTGCATTATGACCTTGTCTTACGTTCCGTACAAAGCAGAATAAATAGTACAGGAGCACGTGCTATCTGTGCCTATTGTTCCGATCAAAATAATTACCCTTGTGGTCAGATTATTTAATTTCAAGTCATCGATTATTAGCCCTTTATATTCCAAGTAACGACTGTTCTCTACTAATACTGAGAAGATAATCATGTTTGCCATTGTATACAATTAAAATATAGTGCATACTGCAGTAATACACTGTACACAAGATCTCAATCTTATATGGAATAACTTTTTAAAACATATTCCAATAACTGTAATAATTATATTCTGGTTACGTTAGCCTTCAAGTTTGCCGGATCACAATCCTCTGTTTCGAGAAGAGAGATAGTGATAAGACTTAAATGTTCTCTATTGCAGTCAAACCCAAAATTTTAAGGATTGATTTTCTTATCGTATTAATGCTTTGATTTCTGTTCCACGTTTATTAGTACTTTAGCTGAATAGAAAGGCCTATCTTGAAGCCGAAATTTGAACAGTATTGAGGTAGAATGTCCAACTCCGATTCGAAAGTGGAGCAAGCATTAGAACTTCTTGGATTCTTTCTCTTCGATAAGATTTACTTGTGAAGGGAGAATCGTGATTGGATATCGTGAATTTCCCCCCGAAAAGATATAGTCTAAAATGACTTAAACAGTAAATTATAACAAGACATTCTTTTCCTATCGGATAATATTTCTTTATTGCATTTAATAGTCTCGAGGTATATGCTATAAAAAGATCTTTCCCTATTGTTTCCTGTCTAAGAACACCGCTGACTGCAATAGTCGTAAGTAAAAATGGTAAGTAGTTTTCTTGATTCATTTCCCATTTAAACGGTTTATCTTTTTTTAATATACCAATCAGAGAGCTTTGCATTTTTTGAAGAATTAAGAATAAATCTGCGATAATAATCGACTGGTTCAAGAAATTGTTTGAATTTCGTGACCTTAGGAAGTTTTTAACAACTTCTATCTTCCTTGAATCTAGTTTAACACGTCGTATCTGAGTTGCATCTGGATTTTAACTTCATATTCATAATCATTTCGAAGCACGTATAGAATTATTTGTTGTCAAAATAAACAAATAATTCGTTTCCTTTATCTAATTGCAATTTTAAATTTAAATTCTGTCTTTATAGATCTATTCATCAAATATTCAGCAAATCTTCCAATACCAATCAAAGCGCATTTTAGAAGTACAAACTATATATCTGAACAAAATCAACCCATGATTTCCGAACCGTGATATGGTATCACCGATTTATACTAATATATGTGTATGTATATATATATTTATATATATGTATACTTTGTAATAGTTCGTAAATATCTATACAGATTTGGTAGCAAAATTCACACGGAAAAAACAATATATTACATTAAATCTAATATAATTGTATTAAATAATTAATATAATTATATTATAATTACATTAATAATAATATTAATATAATAATATTAATAATAATAATTCTTTTTAGCAAAAACAACAATGGCATTATTGTCGCAAAATGGAAGTTTGATATTGGCGATTGAAAAAATCGTAAATGCATAAGAGGATTTACTAACTTTGTGTTTCTATAAAAGAATATCGATAAAAGAACTGAACATAGTGATAAACTACCTTATATACGAAAACATTCCAAAAACTTGATTTAATCAATATTATTCATATATATTATCACTAAAATACTCTGTTTGGATTTAAAGAAATGAAAAGAAAATTTAGCCAAATGGATCTGCAGAGGTTTAATGTACGTGTTTCATGGATACGACAATAACGAGGAAAGTTTTGCTACAAGACATAATGATAAACGACGAGCAGGGAACAGAAAAAAATACGAATTATCCAAAACGGCATAATTTCTCATTATCATTTTGAGATATTAAAGATTCAATAAGAACATTCGATTGCAGCGATACATATCCTGTTGAGCGATGGATATTCGACTTCGAAGATACTATAGTTTTATTCAAATGTAATGAAATGTAAAAATTAATATTTGCTAAATGATTCCTGAAAGAATTTGCCAATATGTATATTCAAAGTGAAGGTATTGTAAAAAGTTGGAGAGAAGTAAAGGTTTGTTGAAAGATTTTTCTAAAAAGTAACATATACTTAAAATGTGCAACTTCTGTTATCTTGAATGCAAATTATTATTTATTTTTGTACTGATAGGAAACGGAAAAAGAAAAAATTAATATCCAGTCCGGATATTAATTCAATCGAATATTTGTGGAACTTGATTGAGATAAAAATGATGAAAAAATTGGTGCATAACAAACAACGACGCCTTACAAATATAATTAAGATCAAAGGAGGAGCAACTAATTATTAATATATAATAAGATATAAATAATACCCACCATTCGAACAATTTTGTGACCTGTTTATAGTAGATTATTCGATTGAGTTAAAATTTTACATATATTGTGTCTGACAGAAGTTACAGTATTACCTTCTAAAGAACTTAAGTCATACATATTCCTCTTATTTAAAATTTTAATTGTATATGTTTGGACACTTTCATAACTGCAAGTATATAGCATCTCACCGGAAAATGAAATGTTAAGATAAAATATAACAAATGCAGATGGTAAGATCAATAATCTAATATATACAGTAGAATTACATTTATGTGGACCCCGTTTATTTAAACTGATGTTATCACAATGTCCGATTTACTAACTATATATCTGCACTGCTATTATTCTGTTCGAGACTACGCGACATATCACTTATACGAATTACCGTTTTTGCCTTAGTATTTAAATTAATAGCAGTTGAATTACAGCCACTTATATCCTAAACGTTATGCATTTAGAAATATTCTCGTTATAATGTTTTCTGATAATTTAGATAAAAAGAGGAAAAGAGTGGTGCTTAATTATTAATGATAAATATAAAATACTTGAATACTTAAAAACAGTGAGACAGCAGATTCTTTGTCTCGAGAATATAATATTAATAGATTTACTATATACACTACCAAAGGAACGAAGATAAAATATTAAAATTTAATACTACAGTAAATGTTAACAATGTATGCAACAACAAAAACAAAGTTATTTTAACTGCTGAAAATAAATTGAAAAAAGCAGTATATTTGTACTTCTTACAACAACGTGTCATTGATACGCCAATTAATAGAACTTTTGTATGAAAGGATGTTACAAGTAAACTCAAGAATGAAAAAAGACATTAATTTCAGTCAATAATGCTTTGATGGCAAAATTTCAAAAACCTTCATAGCACACAATTTTAATATTCAGGGAGAAAATAGATGTCCAAAGAAAAGAAAATTTTAAAACAGAATTAGAAAACTTTAAAAAGTACATTCGGTGTATAATATATCAAAAGGAAAATGCAGGTAACTGATGAAAATGACAAAAATTTTAATATTATTGATAATAATGAAATAATATCTGAAGTTATAGGCAATAAACCTACATTGACAAAATGTACGAGATGAGAATGAGATAGCAACAAAGATAAAAAATTAGCTACTAATATTACTGATACATTGAAAAATGAAAATAATATAAAGTGATTTGAAGCACAATAAGAAGCAGATATGGAAAATATGTAGGGTCTTCATAACTTTAAAAATTTGATTGTTATGAAATCTTTAAATACATTAGATTAATAATAATAAATTATTAACTATATATATAATAATATGTTATTAACCCTTTGCACCCTGTTGTCGCCGATAATGATTTGAAATATAAACTTCAAATCTATTATAGCTGCTACATGACAGGGACATGACTATTTTGCTAACTTGATTGCTTTAGTATAAACTATTGTATCTCATAAGTTCATACATTTTATATAAAAGCGTGAAAAAAAATAAAAATGAAAATCCACTGTCACATTTGAAGTACATCAAGCGATTAATCGTTCAACTAGTAGGTAACTTCCAAGAAGAACAATCAAGATTTTCAACTTTGGCATCTAAGACCAAATTTGATAAAAAGCTGTATATAATACAAAAGGAAAAAACTAGATTGTGCTGTATGCTTTAACAGACAAGAGAAAGGAAGAAGACATGAAACTAGTGAATTTTGTGATAGTTGCCCTGGGAAATCCTATATGCATATAGATGATTGTTTCTAAAAATGTCAGACTATGACAAATTACAAAACATAAAATTTTCATTTTGTTGTAGATTTATAAGCGAGCTTGTTTTATATAATATAAATAATGAATAAATATTTTGTTTCATTGCAGCAATCGTATTTTTTGTGTTATACACACACACACTTGTAATATATTCCTGAAGTAAGTTATTAATCCTGAAGTTGTTGGTATACTATATAAGTCACTAAGCTGGAGTACAAATGGTTAAATTATACAATAAATAATCTTTTCTGACATAAAGTACCTGCAAGTTATTACAGATATAATATATAATTGTAATCTAGTTTAACTAAATAAATTGTATACATATACAAAATATGTAATGATAAAATCGTTACTTTATCTTATATTCAAATGGATGAAGAGCCAAATCCAGTTATATGAAAAGTAACATCGATTATACAAATGAAGAAATAGCAATAAAAGAGAAAATTAATGGATTTCTATTATCTGACTAATCTATTTATCCGACACATTTTGATTCCATCTGATGATGTCAGATAAATAGAATGTACTGTGATTCTGTACATAGTATTGTATTCACACACAGTGTACTGTACACTATATGTAAATGTATGTACATAAAAATAAAATGTATATAAAAAATTAAAAAAGAAACATACATATGGATAATATATAATTTAAATTGTGAACAAATGAATTTATTTCTATAGTATCTGATGCTACATTATTATTATTATTATTATTATTATTATTATTATTATTATTATTATTGTAGCTTCCCCAAAAAGTAAACGATATGCGTGATCTAACAGAAAAATAAATTTTGAAAATGCATATAAAATGAACAAAAGATGTGCATGTGGCTAGGATGTGTATGTGCTAATGAATGCAAATAATATGAGAAGACCAATAATCTTTGTTTAAGGAGAATAGAAATAATCGAAGCCAACCAATCAAAAAGAGCAGATACATTTTGATTTCCTACCTAATCATTTTACCTTTTTATTTTAGATTGTTATAATAATCGAGATGGTAATAAACCAAAATATTATCATATTAATTGCAGGTTTTGAAAAATCTTTCAACAATACAAATCGCTAAACCGATCATCCTTTGGAAAACGAATTCGATTCTTGAGATCGGACATACTCGAAATGTAACAGCTAACGATTAGTATATGGAAAAAAAGTGTTAATTACCTATAATTAGCTGCTTCTTGCAAAGTGGTCTTGACAACATCAGCAATGAAGATGATAAAGACTTACATATACAGCGCCACTTTATAGACATTTCATTGTCCAATGAAGCATTGCATTCTTTATCTTAGAGAACTGAAATCGTAAAGAAAATTTGAACTTATATTAAACATTTGTATAATGATAAATATAATTTCAATTTCTTTAATTAGATAGGTATAGTGTCAACCAAAATAGAGTAAGTCAATATCATTTAATTAAAATAATAAGGAGATAATATTTGCATAGCTGTAAAATATGCACAAACTTCTCTATATTATTGTACAATTAATTCAATAATTTTTATTTGATTTTATCACATATATTTTTTTCATTTTAAATGAGAGAAAATGAAACATGTAATCTCCAACATTGTTATTATTGATATTGCAAGAAAAATTATATTGACTTTCTCAAATATTAGGTATATGTGACAAAAATATAAGGCAAAACCTATGTGTATGCATATATATGTATATAGCATATATATAAAAATATGAAACTAACACTATAAAAAATAGAGCATTATATCACACTTCGAAAGATAAAATGTATAAAACCATAAGTACACCATTCCACTTTATTATCATTGTTACTGTTACTCATCACAGCACAACTCTGGAAAAAAATACAAAAATTAAATAAAACATAGGAGTATTTTTCAGAAATAAGATGAATATTTCTTACTTATCCAGTTAATGTTCCATTTTCTAAAACTGGATTCGACAATTTGAGTGTCTTTCTACAAATTCAAAAGCAATAGATTACTTTTATTTTCATTCTTAAATCTAACTGGTTTTACAAAATTAAACAGAAAATGAAACAATTCATAAAGAGAAGTAAGATGAACTTAACAGTGTAATAATACATTTTTAGATCGACTTCTTCCTTTTTGTATTTAAATGATATAATAAATTTCTTAGCATCAACGATTGGGCAATTCTGAAACATTGAATATAACCATCATTGACGTAATTTGGAAATGAAGAAAAAATTCACTTTTTAATGCAAATATTTTATATAATATCTTTTATATCTCTCTTTTTCTATGAGGAAAAAAAAAGATTGCGATTTACAAAAACAGTAACATAAGATTATTTATTTTATAGAATGTTTATTAAATTTTGTCTTACCTGCTGATAGATTCTATGAACAAAACCAAGGACATGATACTTCTGCCACTTTTACAAGAACAAAACCAATGAACATAATTCTTCCACCATTTTGTTTTCTTTCTGCCAAATCTAAACGATGTGATCTTCTAAATGATTTATTAGATTCTTTTTCAATTGTAAATATATATCAATCTTTTATAATTTTTTTTATATTTAAATAGAAAAGTATTAAATATCTACTTGAAATACACATATACTATTTGTATTCTGTAAATAAAACTGACTAATAAGAATAACTATTAAAAATAATTAATACTATTGGAAAAGAATTCAATAATACAATAGAAACTTGATTATTAATTTCTTCAAATTATTTTACTTTACTTACAAAATTATTTACATGCTCCACCATATTCTGAATAGGCTCCTTTTTTAGATGACACAACTGTTTATACAAAACTGTTTTTATTAGTGAATCGTATTTTTTTTTGTTTTCATGCATCGCTTAACATTTTGCATTTCTTGATCATGTTCAATTGATACAGACAATAGAATCTGAAAATACTTTTCTTACTTATCAATTCAAGTTGGTTTTGTTCATTTTTAATTATAATATCACTAGTGTAATTTTATAAATTATATAATATTTTACTGTAAAAATAAACTTTTTATTGTGACTTTGCATTGTTTAAACTGTAATTTTCATAATTCATGATTTGATTTGTTTAGTTTTTTTGATATATTGGATGTTTTCAGTTAAATTCATAATGTATATTACTTAATTAACTATTGCTAATTTTGGTTCCAGAGCCAATTTCATATTTATTAGAAGGTTTAATAAATGGCACATTATGATATATTATAAGCACTTATAAATTCTTGGCATAAACACATTCGCTTGAATTTTATTTAAAACAATTCTTTAATAGAGTTTAATTTGCAACAAAAAAAAATAAAAAGTAAAGTATTAACACTTAATAAAGTATTCACAATTTTATAAGACGATTTCTTTTCACTATCTGAAGGAACTACGTCTCCATACATTGAATTACGATTCGCTAATGATTTCCTCTTAACTACAGCGTTTTATTACTCGCTTGTTTATTCGCACGCATGCGTAAATCTATCCATGTCTGAATTCATCTACTAATAGTGACTTAATCTGAGTGAAATAATTTTCTTCCAATACTTATTATACTAATTAAAAATTACATAAAAATTACAACACATAAATCAAAAGAAGACCAACAAAAAAGAAAGAATAAAAGCAACATTTATACCAGAAAATGAGAATGTATTGATCACTTCTTTCGAAGATACAATTTTCGACAAATATTGATTGAAATGATTATTATTTAAATTTTATCTAATTATTTTAATAAATCTATTATTTCATTATTATTAATAATTAATAAATATCAGTCTAAATAATATTTTAAGTTTCTTATTTATATAATATTATCTGCGTTTACTATTTAATTATTATTTGATCTTATTGTTAGTATTATACTCTTATTTATAAAATCACTTACTAATTTACTTTTACTAATATACTTTCTAAAATATTTTCAAAATATTATAGTACACACACACACATGAAATAGTAATGTATTATAATCTGTGTGTGTGTATAAGTCGAAAGGTCAATTGTTTCTGAAATATAAACATATTTGTATCACGATTAACTTACCGGCTTCTATAATCGCGTACGATGTTTTCCTTAGTATTTATAAACCGCGTTCTCAATGTCCTCATATAATTTCTAAAATTACATCGGTAACGGTTGATCTTTCGACTTGTGTTTACTAAGCTGTTTTATTCAATATAGTGTGTTCTAGGCATTATATAAATATAGAATATTCTCTTTTTTGAATATCCCGCATGTGTGTGTGTATACATATATACATGTATGTGTGTGTGTGTGTGTGTGTATACAAACTAATCACGCTATTCTCACAGAATACACTTTATCAAACATTTAAAATTGTAAAAATGATATATATGTAATAATATATGAGTAATATATATAGTAATATATGTATATAATATATGTATATAATATATATAATATATATATGTATATAATATATGTATATAATATATATATTACTAAATATATTACTCATATATTATTACATATATATATCATTTTTTACAATTTTAAATGTTTGATAAAGTATATTCTGTGAGAATAGCGTGATTAGTTTATTTGTACTTCCGTCCTCATATTGTATAGCGATATTTACCTTATAGTTTTTTGTTCTTCACACGTACTTTTTCTAACAAATCCGTCTTGTTTTGATCGCATATGAAAAATAATCGTTATATAGAGGAGAAAGAGTCAAATAGCCGAGCAATTTTCAATTCAAAAAGAGAAAGGGAGGGAGGCGCAAAAGGAAAAAAACAAAAAGAAAGTACAGTAGAATCTCAATTATTCCAACTAATTCATGACGATCGAACGATTCACATTATAACTACATTTCATAAAAGTATGATTTTTTAGATATTGTACGTTTAACAAATCTATTTTAATCATCTTTGTTCTCCCAATCTTTCTGTGCTATTAAATTGCATATTTTTTTTTATATTAATAATTCCGTGGGAATGTTTTCTTATTGTGTTTATATTTTAGCTTGTCTCTAACCACCACATATTCTCAATGTTTATCCGGATAAGCAACGTTCAGATAATCGAACGTTCGGGTAATCGATATTCTACTCTATAAAGAAAATATGAGAAAAAACAAATGCTTAGACAAAATATCTTATCATTTGAAGAAATGCACGAATGAAAATAATATTATATCTTTATCATCTTTTCACGCGCCAAATGTTTTCTACGATCTATAAATATATTTTCGAAGATATATGCAATTTGAATCAACTTTAATCCTTTCGATGACTTGTCTATATATGGAATGATATGATATGGGATACAGAGATTAAGCTATGGAAAATTTAGAGTCTTACCAACTCATTTAACTGCTGGTAAACTATTTTGCGAAAGAAGATGATTTGCTTTATTATCAAATCCATACTGGCAAATAGTAAGCATGATGCCAACGTCATCAAAAGTATTATAAATATCTGATTGATTCATATGCATGAATGTATATATACTGATATTATTAAAAAATAAATTGAAACATACGTAACCACTTTATTTAATTTACACTTTGTTTAAAAGTAGTTTATAATCTTTTATAATTTAGATAAATAATAAAGACTAAGTTTCTCGATATAATACTAAGTTCAGAATCACTATTGCTCTTTTCGCATGGTTGATCATAAACTTGAGTTAATATAAAAATAACAATTTTTTTCAAATTTTTATAAAACGAGATCTTAATTATAGTATATGATTAAAATATATATATATAATTTATAAATACACCTCTTATAAAGGATATAGAATTTTATGATTAAATTCGACAGGTGCAGACAAATTTTATATTCCTAAAAATATATTTTCTCCCTATGCGTTAGCATTAGGAAATTATTAATTAGCAAAATTAATTATGAATTCACATGATCACAATTTTTATCCGATTTTGGTGATTAATCGCTGAATTGAAAAATACAAATAGCTTTTACACAAGATAATGTAATTATTTTAATAAACTATTCCGATTTTTAAAAAATATTAGTTTCTTTGCAAAAATCATATTTGAAAATAGATAATTTTCATGAGTAATTTTCACACAAATAGAAGCCTATTTTGAAGATGTTTATCCAATATCGCTCGAGATATGTGTGACTTTAATTATCACTGCGCGTGAATTGAAGAATTGAGTTGATGATGAGACATCAGACAATGTATGATCGTCAATTTCTACAGAATAGCTAGTACAATACCATTATATATTGTGTAAGAGAAATACGAACGATTTTTAAATAGATATTGACGTTCTTCTCATGCTCGATTGATGTTACGTGCATTATTCTTTTTGTTTCTATCTAAAACAATTCATTATAATAATAATAAATTTTATTAAATATTATTTAATAAAATCCATTACTTAAAAAACTAATAAATATAAACTAATAAAATATTTATGTTATAATATTAATAATATTATTAATATATTTAAGAGTATTAATTTTCTATAATAATATTAATAATTTTTTACGTTCTGCATACAGCTTTCTTCATTTACGTTCGATATTTTCTTCCCTGAAGTTTAGGAATGCATAATCTAGAAACTCATTTAAACAAGAGGTAGATAGATAACTTTTATAATTCTCGAAACAAACTCTCGATATCCTATTGTGACATTGTTAACTTTCCTTAATTATTAGATCTTTAAGCCACACATGTGCTCAAAATCAACTCCTGAATCATAAATGATTTAGATCTCCAATTTCTTCCCTTCTAAACATACACTTCAAGGACTTCTATGAATTTTAGGGTCAACCAGATCTTCCTTCCTAATGCAATAGACCTTTTCTCAAAATATGAATCAATTAAAATCTCAGTGATAAAATTATTACCCATTAGAAAACAGACTTTTGTCCTCGGCAACATTGTAAAAGCAGTCAGTATTTGTCTTTCTGTAAAACCAGTCATCAATTAGATAGTATGTCCACAGTTAGCCCCTAGTCTGTATTCAGTGAAGGCGATAATTAAGTAATAAGTCCATATTTTAAAATCTGTAAAGTCCGTATTCTGCAATCTGTAAAGTCTGTATACTGAAATCTATAAGATCATTAATTAAATAATAATACATATTCGACATTTCATAAGACCAATTATAAATCTGTATTCCGAATTTGATCATAAGCCTAATAAATGTATAAAACTATCCACAAATCGGTAAGTCTTTAATCAGTAAAGCGGCCTGTATTTTCTTACAACATCTAGTAAATATTGTTTATTAGCTTGAAGAAAAAGCAAAGTAACAAGAAAACAAATCATTAACAAGTAGACACACGGTAATAATTATTACATTATTCCGGAGGTTAATTATTACTAATAGATTATAAACAATGATATATCACTAACTACTTTTATTCATTATAGAAATAACTATCAAAAAATTTATTTGATCCTTCAAAAAAAGTAATATAATAAATTAATATTAGACGCAACTGACATGCGTCATTTTCTCGATATAAAATAGCATAACAATGCAAGCATATCTTTTATACAATGCATAAAATCCATGTAGCGTATTGCAAGCGTTTACTTCATAAATTCTCCTGATTGCAATTTATGTCGGATTTTGATGATCAAGGGTTCATTCGAAAGGTAAAGGTTTTTTACATGAGATAATTATGTCCGATTTTTCAGAAAAGTTTTTTTTCTAAAGCCATATCTAAAAATATCTAATTTTCAAGAGAAATGTTCATGCAGTGTATTGTGTAAAAGTCTATTTTGAAAATCTAATAAGATTTTCTCGTGTACAAAACCTTTATCTTTCGAACGAGCACTTGATTATCAAAATCGGATAAAAATTGTAATCATAAGAATTCAAGGCATAAAATCTTACAAACGTATAGACAGAAAATATTCTTTCGTAATATATATTTATAAATGATAAGGGGATCATTATTTCTCGTATTTAGCCAAGAAATTAAAATTTTGTCAAAGTGCTTAATCAATAATATCGTAGAAGAAAATAAAGTAATTCATTAATAATGATATTTTTTTATTTACATTAATAATGATATGGACATAGATACATGTCGCAAATACAAATTTGTTTAATTTCCATTTGTTCCAATTAGTATCTAAATATATTCAAAATATACCCAAATAATCTCTGATTAGTACCTAATATATAATATAAATAAAAAAAAATTTATAACGCGAGTTCGTATTAAAAAATTATTATCCGAGGTTCCATGAATTCGTCATGTTTATTTTGCGCATGGTTGGTATCTGCCGTTCCCCCACTCCTCGTACATCTAATTTAGCTAAAGTTGTGTCGCTTTTTACTATAAAAGTTATTAACATATATATTTTATAATGTAAACATTTAATGTAAACTTTTATAAGATATAATGTTCGTATTACTGAAATATATTATATATGTAACATATATGTATATATGTATATTAAAGTGTATATATTAGTGAATAAAGATATACGAATAAATAATTATGATTCCATGTAAGGTAGATTCCCGCTCCAACTTTCAACATATAAGTTCAGGTTGGTGTAAGACATTATACTTCCCTCTTATTTGAAAATGTATATATGTATATGTGCATTTTAAACACAATAGTCGAGTATACAATTCAGTTCTATATATTTCCTAGTTCTACCTGAATTTTCTCCTGCTCCCTCAACTTCGCGTCATCCATGATTCCGAAGTATCTTTATCTCCTTTTACCCTTTCTGGTTTTCTCTCTAATTAGATAAATCACTTCCGCTGCCAAATTGCCATATAGCCTGGCTTCTTCATTACAGTATAAGCCATTTCGTCTAAAGCAATGGATGTTAATGAGAATGTGTTTTAATATCTGTTGTTCCGAAATTCATTTCTCTTTTATTATGTCTTTTCTGTTAGAATGCAGGTGGTTCCAGATTTTAATAGAATTTGATTGTTCTAAGTTTTAATGGCGGCATAATAGTCGTATAACGTAATTTTTACGAATATTTGGACGACCACGTCGTCTCATGTGCCTATGGGTCGCTACATTGAGACCCTTTGCAGGTGTGGAACTTGTGTACTTGTAGAAACAGTGCCACTAAGAGCAAGGCTTCATGTGTCCATATTGTTCTTCAAACCTGAGAGAAGGGCGTTTGCCTTTAGTGAAAGATTTCCCGTCGTGTGCAATTGCTGGCATAGCTGATGGATGTAGATATTCCCTTTGTTCATTATGTACTAAGGAGATGTGCGAGTGCATGCCACAATGGAAAATGGTCCTGTCGATTTCTATTCGGCATTCGATATATTTACTATATTATAATCTGATGATTATAACAATTGTATAAAAATCGTGTTGTTAATCATTTGTAGGTTAGATGCTTCGCATTCTGCCACGTCTAATAAAAAAAATCGATATATTGAGAGAAATCCGTATCCGATTAATATATTCGCCACGTTTACAAAGATAATTAGAATCATAAACTTCATTTCTATTTAATAACTTCGATCAGAGAGTCGATAAGTAAATGGTATTTGGAGTTACGTTTACGCTGTTTAAATACTAATTTATCAACTGGTGAAGTAGTGGGAACCTTTATCAATCGTCGCATGGAGGGGAGATCGAACAATGCGTCATGCTGTGCTTTATTAAGATCGTATATCGATCATATAATCTCCCTAAGGCAATTTATTAGCGTTACGACTTATCCAGCTTTAAGCAGTTAGGATGCACTATGTGAGTGCCTGGATTCATTTGGATTTTTATGTTAATTTCTTTTTAAATAGATAATTTCATAAGGTCCTAAATATTGGGTGTTGAATTTTCCTTTCATTACGATCTCCTGGTTTGAAATGTACCTCTTTCTGCTTTTTATCGTAATAGTATTTCGATCTTACCTTTGCTTGAATTTAAATTATGTTTGGTAGATTTGTGAGATTTGGCTAATTGTTCATTTAGTTCCTCTAAGTAATATACATAAGTTTCGTTTCGTAAGTTGTTTACAAATTAATTATTTAGGGTTCTGGCTAACTGATCAAAGACGATCTTATGTGACATATATTGTGACCTTCGTGTACGCTAGTATTATACGAGAATATGGCTATTTCTAGCTAGTTGTACCAATCGTAATTATCATATACGAAATGTTTTAAAAATTCTATTAATACATGATGTAATCACTTTATTGACCCGTTCGATTGAGAGTGATAGGCGCTTGTCTGATATTGATTGATTTTAAATTTTTAGCCACAGTTTTTGTCAATTCTGATAAGAAACTAGTGCCTTGGTCGATTAGAATGTCTTTGGGTGCACTAAAATGACAAATGAAATGCTTTATGAATGCGTCGGCTATCTCGTTAAAAGAAACTTGCGGTAGGGGAATAGCTAATGAATATTTTGTTAAAACATCTTGAATATCTTGAAAATGTAACTATTTCCCATTGTAGTGGTGGGCAAAGAATCCACAATGTCCATTAAAATTTTGTCGAACGCTTTGTCCTGAGTGTCGATAATCGTCATGGGCTGGTGCTCATGATTTTAATCTCACGCACTTCTTCGTCCGATAGCTTCGGCGATTCTGTATATAATTTTATACGTTTGTTTATAATTTTGGCCAAAAATATGTTTTAACGTATGTTTTAGTAACTCCTTTATGTCCTATTAAAATTGTATGATTCACGTAAATGATCTAATCTTGTTCGATTTACTTGGATATGATTATTTCATTCTTCAAATATAAAATTTTGGTTTGACTGCCCGAAAAAATTGAACGAAATACTTATCGTTTTCAATTTTAATTCAAAAGCCGCGTCAAGGAGAGAATGTAATGCTTCGTTTAATATTTCTAATTGAATCGGTAAAGATATTCTTCCCTTGACAGGTAATGCTATGAAATAATATCTTTCATTTTATTTCGTGACCTTCACTCTCTCTAACGTAACTTCGGAGATTGACTGTTATCGGTTAATTTACTGTTATCGGCCTTCTTTTGCTGCGATATATAGGGGAGCATTGCTTGTGTTCATAAAATAAGCTACATGCCCATTGTGCATTGTTGGAGATAACGTTTTACATGACATCGGATGTGATCTCGTCGTTGTCGTAAAGTATGTCATTGTCCGCGTATCGTGTGAGTCTTGGGTCACGTATACTTCGATGTTTTCAAGGTTGTTTATATTTATTTTCTTTTAGTTCCCTATTTCAAGAGAAATCTTCGAAGTCTCGAGTATTTATTATTCGTGCTAGAACCGATTAATGAGAGTACTTGTTTAGGCATTTCGACCGGATTTCTGGATAATGCATCCGCATTTACATTACGCGTTCCTACTTTGTAAATAATGTTGTATTCATATTCGGCTAGCTTTAATCGTCATCGGATTAATCTACAAGTGGGATCCTTTAAGCTGAATTAAGCCAGAGTAAGGGCTTATCATCATGATCAATGACGAGGCTGAAAGAGGTTCCATATAAGTATGGTTTTAAATGATAGTCAGAAGTTCCTTTTCTATCGTTGAGTAGTTCTGTTCTGCATGGTTAAGAAACGTATGCTATAGGAAGATCTTTCCCTATTTTGTCCTGGTTGAAGATGCCTTCTATTGCATAATTAGAAGCATCTGTTGTGACGGCAAACGGTTTGGTGAAATCAAGATATTGCAGAAAGATTTCTGGCATAAAAGATCCCTCAAGTAATTAAAGACCTCTTCTTGTACTTCTTCCCACTTGAAAGGTATGTTTTTTTTTAAGAGATTAGTAAGACGTTTGCTTATAAAGCAAAAATTGTTGATAAACCTTCGGTAATAGCCTGGGAGTTCTAAGATTTTAATATTTTTGGTTGTCCTAGGAAATTTGGAAATTCCTTTACTGCTTTTTTGTTTTCCTCGAGTTTTATCTCTGTGGTGCTAATGATATGGCTCAGATAACCCACTGGTCCTCTAGAGATGCCTATCGTTTCCAATTGTAATTCCAAAGTCACATAAAGGAGAGAATGCAAAGCCTCGTCTAGCTTCTCTAGTTGCGTTGATATCGATATTCTTTCCTTGACGGGTAATGCTATAAAATATCTTTCATTACGCTTTGTGACTTTAACTCTCCCGAGGGTAACTTCCAAAATAGTAATTTACCGGTATCAGCTAATTCTTTCGCTCCGACATCTAGAGAAACGCCACTTAGGGTCGTAAAATATGCTAGGTGTCTATTGTTCATGGTTACGCGATCTTGGATTTCGATGAGAAGGCTTTCGATATGCGTGTAGTCGTTTTCACCACGTAATCATATCATCGTCAATTCTGTTATCGGTCACATTATCGTGAGCGTTTTGTATTACGCGTGCTTCAATATTCTCGAAGCTGTTTATATTTACCTCTTCGGTTCTATCTTGGTTTTGTGTAATCAAAAGGGTTGATAATCTATCGAGCTTTTTTGTTTCCCTTCCACGATACGTTTCTCTCCATGAAATTTATTTTAGACGAATTTTTTTAAAAATCTGAATTCTACAGAATGTCCATACATATCGAGAGTATATGAACGTTATCATTTCGTTAATAATACTGCTTAAATTTGATCTTATACGCTTCGTGGCAGAGAAAATAATCATCGGTCTTACTAATTTTGAGAATGTTGCGTTCGAAACCGTATTTCCTAAAAACTGTTTTTCTTCTTCCAGATCTTTTGAGGAAATGACAACTGATAGCATTTCCGGATCTTGGCTTAAATGGATGGTTTGGACGTCGATGGGACGTCTGTTGCAATGGTCATTATTGGACGCAGTTGTAGATTTATCTCCAAGTAACTTGCTATAACGCACCTTGCTTCGGAGGGATTACCGCGTTTCCCGAGTTTTTATCATAGCACAATTTTTTTCTAGACTGATCTATTATGTGACCCAGGTTCTTGCAATATTGGTATTCCTTTCTTGGACTATATGAATCGGATTGTGTTCGATATGAAGGATGGGGAGGATGGTCCCCATGAAGACGCTTTTTGCTCCTAAATTGTTGGTTTGAATTTATTGTGCATATGTTTCGTTCATCCCTCCTCTATCGCGGTTAGAGGTCGTCGGTCTGTTCCAAAAATTTTGCAGTTGTCGATGTTTTTGACTGTCTTGTTCTACTTACGCGTAAAACTGCCGTGCCTCGAGGAAGATGTCAAGGTCTTCGCACATGTTGGGAGTTATCTTTAATTTGTAATGCAGCAGAAGGCCGTCAAAGAGACTAATCAACATAAACTCATTTTTTTAATAGTTTTTAGATTTTTTTAAGTTTGTCTTTCGTTAATTTGTGCGTCCTGTATCGTTCTTCGTCGCGAATCGTTTAATGAAAGTCTTTTACCCTATTTATGAAGTCAAGAATATGTTCATCTTGATCCATATAGATGCTCTTTAGTTCAGCTTTATGCTCTTACAATGTTCTATTCCGACCAAATATATCACAGAGACTGTTGATCGAGTGTACATTGAAATCTTTTACAGCCGAGTACACTCGCCTGCGTAATTTGTTAATGATCAACTGGATTCTTCCGCGTTAATAAGGATTAATTCGCGAGCTTGTTTACAAGCCCGCGTAAACGTAGTGATGGAGATATATCCGTCGTACTGAGACACCGTGTTAATTACTTCCTTAAAATCGTGTTTCGCGACACCGAACGGACGATGTATATCATTGTATTATGTTTATTATGTCTCACCTAAGCATGATTCTCGAGAAAAATTAAATTTCCTAAAGGAGCTCCTGTGACGTAAGATTTTGTACCCTTTTGGCCTTCCCTCGTTGAATGCAGTTCAATGATACGGAACTGACACCTAACAGAATGTCAAGCCGATGTTACGTCCTACGCCAACCTGGAACTATGAAATTAAACTATGAATCGCGACTCCGAATTTTTTCGGACATTGTTATGAAGAAGCGACATCAAGTCTTTATATACTGAGTTAAGCTAGAATTAGAACAGGAATCTATCTTAGAGTTAGTTAGAATTAAAATGGGAATCTACCTTAAGCAATATAATACTAACATGCATTTTAACACGACATATATATATTTATAAACTATTTCTCATTCTATTGTACATAAAGAGCGACATAACTTAAGTCAAGTCTAAACGTATGAAGAGTGAAGGAATGACAGATGCCAGCATACCTACGATACACGTGCGACAAGTTCACGGCCTCATCCTCACCACCAGCACGCCGCGCTTCAAGAGTTCACAGCCGCCGTACCAAAAGGAAGTCTCATTAGAGATCTCCGCCTCCAGTTAGAACCATGCGAGTCAATGATGATACAGCGGCAAGGCATCCTTCGCTGACTGGTCAACACTCTCTATTTAACCGACTGCACACGCCATTTCTTTGATTATTCGCTTAGTCTTTTCCTTAGGATTATTCAATTCGATTATTACTTCGATTTTCATATTACAGATTATTCGACACGATTATACTTGAAACAATTGTTTTTTTTCGATTATTATTCTCTTAAAACCAGTATTCCGTTATTATTATATAGTTATTATATTATATTATTATTATAGTTGTTATTCTTATTCAATTGTATCTATTTGTTATTGTGGCTTGAATAAATCAAGTATTGTTGAAACAGTCTAAATCAATAATTTCAGTTGTGCCTACGGAAACGATTCACTTTTCTCCTAATTTATTTCGAAAGGAATCTCAATTCAACATCTAATTTGTTCGATTATAAGTCGATTAAACGCCGAGAAATTCGTTTTCTGCGATAGAATCGACAATCTCTTTCATATAATTTCCCCGCCAATCATCTCTACTTCGTTCTGAAATCGAGCCAATCGAGTCGAGGACAAAGAAATCAACTTATCCAGCAGTAACAACATTTAATCCACCAATCAAAGGAGTGGATTCTAATATCGAGTCCCTGTCAGCCAATCTTCTTTGCCGAGACGTCTCATGATCAGAATCGAGACCTGATCAGAAGTAGATCACAACCTTCCCATTCGTCAAAGCCTGAGCTAAGTACTACTTTATTGGCTTATGTACTTCGTTTGACTTATGTATTGTTAGGTGTCAGTCCCGTGTCATAGAACTGCATAAAGGCTAAAAGGGCACATAATTTTATGACGCAGGAACTCGTCAAAGGAAATTGAATGTTCCTGAGGTCTATGATGCTTCGTAAAACGTAACAAACGAAATTAAAATTTCTAATGACAGCAATGGGATTCTTGAAAACAGCATGTCAAACGAGTGACAGATTAAAGCCAATCTAAACCAGTCGACGAGTTGGAAATGTGAAGAGGTACTAGATGCAGAAATGGTAGAAGTTGAGGATTCATACGATAAATGAATGCCGTTCAGAAATAATGGTACAATAAGAACTCGGGAAACGTGGTAATCGAAGCACGATGCGATCTTGGAGACAAAACAATAACCGTGCCCGATAATAGCCATTGCGACGGAAGTCTCGTTGATTATTAACAGAGGATATTTCTTCAATTATCGTTTCAAAGAATCTAAAGCAAGAAACTACCTTCTTAGTAGATATGGATTTTGAAACTAAAATCCTAAAATCAGTAGAGCTGACGACTATTTATTATGCGACGAAGCAATCAAAATCAAACTGAACAATAATATCACTGAAGAAACGATAACAATCTAAACTCTTATATTGTCGACATCTACGCACATCCCGTAGAATTTCATATACTCCTGAACTTCTTCCCTATCCCTCACGGGGGTATACTCGGGGCAGACTTCTTTAAAAATTCGACTAAAATAAATTTCATGGAGAAAAATGTATCGTGAGAATGAGTTATAATGCCTTTTGTAGAGTTAGAAGATAAAAACGATCACAGGAAGAACTTGCGACGTTGTAGAAATAAAAATTATTAATAATGAAGTAAAAACGGGTTATATTCCTTCTTTAAATTTGGGCGATAATATCTATGTTGATAAAGCCATTGTCACTAATGTAAATAGACGCGCAAATATTAAGATATTCAACACAAATGAAAAGGACGAAAAGGATAAAAATAAAAATTCCAACAATTCAGTTGGAAGAATTAGAGATAGCTGACAAACACGATGTGTTATCCCTAGAACATAACGTACACATGTCCGAGATGCAAGAATTTTCTCCCAGTGTGACCTCTCCTCTTGCACGTATCCACTCGAAAGATTGTAATGAGGGTCTGGTACACATTGATACGCCGGAATTATCTTCCCTAAGGCAAACCCGCGACCGAATCAATCTCAGATTACCACTCTATCATTAACAAAACAAAGGGAGATCCAAACCGAAACAAGACTGTCAATTCCATTTCCTCCTCCTTCCAAATCGATCATGCCAGCAAGACAATCTCCAAAACTTTCGAAAGCGAATATGAGCAAGTACTGCAATATATAAAGCTAGGTTCATTAAATAAGGAGGAAACAGAAGTAGTAAAACGCATGATCATGGATTCTGCCGATTTATTTCATCTACCAGGTGACAAACTCACTTTTACGAAGATAATCAATCATAATGTCCGAACTATCGATTCTATCTCGGTCACGGAAAAATAATATCGGTTTCCACCTTTCCATAAAGAGGAAATTAATAAACAAATCGATAGTATTAAAAACGATGTGAAACGCGTATCAGTATCACAGTATAATTCCACTTTATGGATCGTTTCTGAAAAAGCGGACGCAAACGGAAATAAAAGAAGGAAACTCGTGATAAACTATCAAGCGCTTAACAAGAAACAAATAGTTATCCGTTGCCTGACATAACGGAAATTTTAGACCAACTGGGTAGTGTAAAGTATTTTGATACCTTCGACTTAGCATCTGGTTTTTATCAGATACCTATGAGTGAAAAAGACGCAGAAAAACCACCTTTACTACGCCATACGAGCATTACAAATTTATACGAATATACTTTGGATTGAAAAATACGCCATCCATCTTCCAACGCCTGATGAATTAGGTACTATCATGTCTACAGGAGAACGAATTATTCGTCTACTAGGATGACATAATCATCTATTTTAGTTCTTTAGACGAACACATGATCAAATTTAGGAACTTATTGGATAGATTTAGAAGCACAAGTCTAAACTTATAACTGATAAATGTAATTTTCTGAGTAAGGAAGTGGCTTATCTGTGCCTTCATTAGTTCTACAGAGGTAAAACCGGATCCTGAAAACAGAAGAGCGGTAAAAGAATTCCCAAGACGTAAGACAACTAAAAACGTCAAATAGTTCTTAGGACTTCCAAGCTACTACCGATAGTTTATCGTTAACTTTTATAAGCAAATCCTTAATTGATCTTTTAAAGAAAAACGTACCTTTCAAATGGAAAGATATACTTGAAAGATCTCTTACGTCAGGAACTTCTATTACAATATCCTGATTTTACCAAACTGTCACAACTAATTACGCAATAAGAGGTATCCTCAGCCAGGGCGTAATAGAAAAAGAACTCTCCATCACGTATGTTTCTAAGCTCTTAAGTCAGGCTGTGCAAAATTATTTGACTATAGAAAAGAAATTTGCTATCATATACACAGTTAATCACTTCAGGTCATACCTATATGCAACCTCTTCCAGCCTCGTCACCAACCATGAGCCTTTAATCTAGCTTAATTCAGTAAAAAATTCAACCTTTAGGTTAATCCAATGGCGATTGAAATTAGCTGAACATGATTATATCATTATTTACAAAGCCGGAACACATAATGTAAACGAGGATGCACTATCCAGGAATCCGGTCAAAACGTCCAAACAATAGTCCCTCCCACTAGTCGGCTTAAGTACAAATAATAAACACTCAAGATCCCAAGGAACCGTCGACCTTCCTGAAATAGAGAACAAAGAAAGGACAAATGTATACAACTCCGAAAACGTCAAAATACACGGGATCCAAGACTCATATGATAACGCAAACAGACCTCACGACGATAACGAGATCACATCTGACGAAAATGACTATACGCACGTTGACAGCCCCCTTATAGAAATTCGAAACGAATAACAATGTACAACCGGCACATGACGTATTTCACGACTACAAGTGGCGCTCCTCTAAATATCAGAGGAAAAAAATTAATCAACAACAATAAACCCATATATTTCCGAAGTCACACTAGGGAGAATGAAAATCACGAAAAAGAATGGACGATATTTCATAGTATTACCCGTCAGGGAAGAATGTCTGTATCGACGTAGTTATTAATATTAGATGAAGCGTTGCATTCTTTTCTTAACGCGGCTCTCGAATTAACGATTAAAAACCATAGCTATATTTAAAGAACCAGTGGGCGATGTACTCTGGGTCAACGTAAAATCCAAATTTCGTTTAAGTTTTTCGGGCTGTGAAACAAAAATTTTAATTTTGAAAAATGAAATGATTATACCCAAGGAAATTGAACGTATCCAAATTATACATGATAATCATTTAACTCAATGGGCGGACACAAAGGTGTCACTAAAACGTATTCTCGAATCAGACAAAAATATTTCTGGCTTAAACTAAAAATCGATGTATAAAATTATGTACAAAATTACCGAAGCTATCAAACAAGGAAACTCGTAAAATTAAAAATAAATCAGCCTGTGACGATCACGGATACTTCGGGATATTTCAAACAAAATGTTAATGGACATCGTGGGTTCTTCGTCCAGCACTTCAATGCGAAATAGTTACATTTTCAAAATATTCAAGATTTTTTAATAAAATATTCGTTAGCTATTCCCCTATCACAAGCTTCTTTTAACGAAATAGTCAACGCATTCATAAAGCATTTCCTTTGTTGTTTTAGTGCACCCGTTCTAATCGACCAAGGCACTAGTTTCTTATTGGAATTGACGAAAACTGTGGCTAAAAAATTTAGGATCAATTAATATAACCGAAATTTATATATGTAGAAGAATACATTACAACGTAGTTAACTACGCTATATCTGGATATAATAAAATAAAAATGTATTCTAGAATATGTACTAAAAAACTGTTGTTTGTATTTATTGCTCTAGACACAATGCTTTACACTGTAATAAAAAAAAAAACAAGATATTGAAAAAACCAAACAATTTTGATAATAGGAGTTATTCATCTAA
The DNA here is from genome assembly GCF_905475345.1 of Vespula vulgaris. Lineage (NCBI taxonomy): Eukaryota > Metazoa > Arthropoda > Insecta > Hymenoptera > Vespidae > Vespula > Vespula vulgaris. The sequence goes on from NC_066607.1 coordinate 339,463, forward strand.
TCAAATGTGTCACAACTGAAGTAAAAATACAAGTATAGGACTGTTACGGGGAGTTACTTATAATATATCAAAACAAGTCGTACTTCTTGGCTCCAAAAACGCGCATAATTTTGAAAGAAGGTTCACTAAGGAATTGCAACAAGTTACTTCCCAATATGTACAATTTACGCGCCATATGGTAAAAATACAATCTTTGATTAAACCTAACTAGAGGTACATCGATCTTGAACACCAGGGAATCAATGGGATTTATTCAAATGAAGATCTTTACAAATTACGCACATCATGGACACAATAGAAAAACCCGTCACCCTTAACACATTCGCCAGAGAAATAGCGGAAAGTAGATAACGACAGGAAAGATTTTATTGTACAATTTTATGGACGAAAACTCTAAATAAAATCGCTGCATGTACAAGTGAACGATTCTAGAAAGTATTTGTTACTTTTGGATCAATAAGTGCTGGCATACTTGCAATTTTCATAATTTTCCGGCTTATCAAATACATCGCTAAAACTCTTCTACAGGGATATGCGTTACACAACATTTACATGTGAAATTTCCACATAATAAGGTTCATTCACCATTTTTTAATTCAACTAACCAGAAGACCGGAGAAGACAGAAGGGGACAAAACCACTTCGGAATCATGTGCAACACACAAAAAAGAAGGAAACCACAGAAAATTCAAATAGAACTAAAAAATATATGGGACTGAAACACATAATCAACGATTGTGTCTAAAATGCACATATATGTATGTACATTTCAAATAAGGAAGAAAGTGCTACGTTCTACGCCGATCTGAAACTGTAAAATAGAAATTATAAATAAATTCCAAATTTTTCCAGACATAACTACGAATAAGCACCATCTCACTTTATAAATCTAATTAAATTAGAATTAAAATGGAAACTTACCTTAAGCAATATAATATAATAATTAGATAATATAATATATAATAATTGGATAATATAATATAATAATTAGACATATGTTTTAGTATAAATGTATACAAGCGTCGCAATCACCGTACCAAAGGGAATTTTATTGGAGATTCCGTTGCCAGCTAAGGGAAGAGCCACAACGAGCCAATGACGATACCGCGACAAATCATTCCTCGATGATTGATCAACGTTCTCTATTCAATCGGCTGCACACTTCGTTTCTACGATTATTTGCTCAGATTATTTCTTTTTCTACGATTTATGCTCTTAGATTCTCACAATACACGATTATTACGTCGTTTTTCACAGTACTGATTATTCGATTAGTCCTTTCCGATACGATTATACGATTTAGTCAATTTAATTTTTTTACGATTATTATCTCGAATATTATTTTAAATCCAATACAGACCGTTATTTTGTTCAGTTATATCTATTTGTTGATTATGAATAAATTAAATATTGTTCAAACAGTCTAAGTCAATAATCCCGATTGTGCCTACGGAAACGACTCACTCTTCTAATTCATGTCGAATTATAATTCAACATTTAATTCGTTCGATTATAAGTCGCTTAAACGCGATGGAGAAATTTGTTTTTCGCAACAGAGTCGACAAACTCTTTCATACAATTTCGTCGCCAATCATCTCTATTCCCTCTGGAATCGAGCTAATCGAGCCGAGGACAAAGGAATCAACTTATCCGGCGGTAAATACATTTACTCCAATAACCAAAGGAGTGGATTCTAGCTCAAAGAGTGGAACCCCCGTCAGCCAATTCTTATTGCTGAAACGTCACGTGATCAGCAAGTAAAAGCCAAAAGATCACATAATCTTATGATGCAGGAAAAACGAAATTTAATTTCCCCGAGGCCCGTGCTTCGTGAAACCTAACAAACAAAATTAAAATTTCTGGTGACAGCGGTGAAATTCTCGAAAACAGTATGTCAAACGAGCAAGCAGGTCAAAACCAATCTAAACCGGTCGACAAAATGGAAAGATGAACACGAAGCGGTATTAGGCGTATAAGTGACGTAGAGGTTGAAGATATCGCGATCAAGCTCAGACAAACTGGCTACTGCTGCAGGAACGAAAAGGAGTTGTTCGTAAACGTGAGAAAGCGTTACGAGTGAGAGCAGTTAAACCCGAAGTCATCCCTACGCAGCAGACGATGCATATTACGCATTGTATACGTGAAACACATTATTTCTGAATTAGAGAAGCAATTAGTATACCTCAATATGATGGATATAACATCCCCTTCGTTACATTTACGTGGACTTGCAAACGGACTCGCGAATTGATCCCTGATGACATAGAAAAAACGGTGACTCGCTTAATCTATTAAGATTAGGCAGGAGTGCATACTCGATTGTGGAAGATTTCAACATATACTCGAGCGACAAACTCTGCAATACATTGTGCGGAGATTTTGTTCGAAATAGATCTTCACAATAGTCCAGAACTGAGCTGAGTGGCATTTATATAGGACAAGATGAACGCATTCTCGTCTTCATGGATAGGTTAAAAGATTTCCATCAAACGATCCATGATGAAGAGCGATATAAGACATGCATGAACTGACGGAAGACAAAAAAAAGCGATGAATTTACATTGATTAGCTTCTGTCATGGCCTTCCTTTAAATTATAGATTAAAAATAATTTCTAACGTGTGCGATGACCTCCTAGACACCTTCGTCAAGGCACGGCAATCCTACATGGAAGAAGATTTAAACAGATTCGATAACATGATCACTAGCAACCACGAAACTGGAATAAAATTAGATAAAATTGGAACTAGTGATAGAAACACGTGAACGATAAGCTCGAATCTGCTACCTAAAACATGCACTTATTGTAAGAAGCTAGGGCACATTAAAAAGGAATGTTATAAATTTAAACGGGAACAGCAAATTCAAAGCGAAGAAAGTCCTCCTCGCCTCCTCGCCCTCCTCAATCTTCCCCTCTTCATCTCCCGCTCCTCTATATTAATTACGATCCCACTCCTATAGTTCAAAAAAAATATGTTGATATTACAAGAACATAGACCATAATATAGACGAATGCCGGAAAAAACTATGGCATGATAAAAATTCGGAAAGGAATGATAAGAATTCGGAAAAGGCGAACAACCCTCCAAGGAAAGGCGCACCTTTGGAGGCGAACCAGCAACAGCGCCCAACAATAACCGTAACAGCAGACGTTCTATCGACGTCCACACAATTCACTTAAATCAAGATTCGAGCATTTCATCAATCGTTATCTCTTCAAAAGATTTAAAACAAAAAACGACGTTTTTAGTAGACAGGGTTTCGAACCCAACATCCTCAAGATCAATAAAGCGGTCGAGTATCTGTTATGCGAAGAAATCAACAAAATCATACCAAACGGTATTATTGAAGAAACAATAACAACTTATGGCTCTTGTATTGTCGACATGTACGGACATCCCGTAGAATTTTACGTAGTCCCAAACTCCTTCCCATTCTTCGAAGCGGACTTTTTTAGGAACTCGCTAAGATAAACTTCATGGAGAAAAATGTATCGTGGAAATTATAATGCCATTCGTAGGACTAGAACAGCAAACGATCGCAGGAAGAATCTGCGACGTCTTAAAATGCTCAATAACCAAGTCAAAACGGCTTGTATTCCCTCTCTGAATCTGGGCGATGGTATTTACGTCGGTGAAGCCATCGTCACTAATACGAATGGACGTGTAAATATCAAAATATTTAACACGAACGAAACAGACGTGAAAATAACGATTCCAACGGTTCAGCTGGAAATATTCGAAAGAGCTGACGAACACAATGTGCCATTTCTAGGATATGACGGACACGTGTTCGAGACACAACAATTTTGCCCCAGCATGACTTCTCTTGCACATGTCCACTCGAAAGATTATAGTGGGGATCTGTTACACATCGACACATCGGAATTATCTGCTCTAGAGCAAGGTAAACGTGCGACCGAATCGATCTTAAATCACCATTCCATCAGTAGCAAAGAGGAGATCCAAACCGAAGCGAAACTGCCAATTCCACTTCTTTCCAAATCGATTGTCCTTACAAGACGATCACCAAGGTTTTCGAAAGTCGATGCGAACAAGTGCTACGATACGTAAAATTAGACGAATTAAATAACGAAAAAGAAATAGCGAAAAACATGATTAGGAACTCGATCAATGTATTTCATTTATTGCGAGATAAATTAACTCACATGAAGATAATTGATCACAATATTGAAACCATTAATTCGATGCTGGTGAATAAAACAGAATGAATAACCTGTCAGTAAAACAGAACCTCTTCCCACCGATCCATAAGGAAGAAATAAATAAACAAATTGACGATCTTATTAAAATTGATGTGATACGATACATAAGGGAGAATTATAAGATGATACCGATGTATCGTATCATCTTATAATTCTCCTTTATAGATTGTTTCCAAGTATCAGGTTTCCACTAAATATGCATGAGTAAAGAAGACGCGGAAAAAACAGCTTTCACTATCCCATACAGGCATTATGAGTTTACACAAATGCCCTTCGGGTTAAAAAATACATCATCCATCTTCCAACGCCTGATGAACTCGATATTATCAAGCTTACAAGGGAACGAATTGTTCGTTTACCTGGATGATATAGCCATCTATTCGATTCATTAGACGAACACGTGACAAATTCCGAAAATTATCGAATAGATTTAGAAACGCAGGACTAAAACTACAACCCGATAAATGTAAAAAAGTGGCTTACCTGGGCTATGTCATTATTTTTACAAGGTTAAAACCGGATCCGGAAAAGATAAAAGCAATAAAAGAATTCACAAGATTTAGAACAATTAAAAACACAAACAAAACTAAAAAATATCAAACAATTCTCAGGATTCGTAAGTTTATCGCCAACTTTTAACTAAGATTCTACTCTTAAACAAGCAAACCCTTAACTAATTTTTTAAAGAAAGATGTGCCTTTCCAGTGGGAAGAGGTACAAGAAAAAGTCTTCACTCTCTTGACAGATTTTTTATGTCAGGAACCATTACTACGATACTCCGACTTCACAAAACCATTCGTCGTCATGACCAACGCTTCAAATTATGCAATAGGACGCATTAGCCAGCTTAGCCAGGATGAAATAGAAAAAGATCTTCCCATAACATATGCTTCAAGACTTCTATATCAGACAGAATAAAATTACTCAACAATAGAAAAAGAATTATTAACCATCATATGTAGAGTCAATTATTTCAGGCCGTACTTATATGGAACTTTCTAGAGTCTTGTTACTGACCATAAACCTTTAATCTGGCTAAACTTCGTAAAAGATCCCACATCTAACTAAAACTCGCTGAAAATGAGTACAGTATAGTTTACAAAACAGAAAAGTGTAACGTAAACGCGGACGCCTTATCGAGGAACCTGATGGAGTCATCTAAATAAATATTTCCAATAGTCAGCGCCAGCTTGAGCGACGATGAATTATATATATAGAGAGAGACAAACACTTGAAATCTCGAGAAATCGTTAACCTTCTTACACGTTCACGCTGGCTTGTTATTGCGTTTCTCTCTATGGCGGCGCTCATATTAATGCTTTTTTTTATTACTAATGTAAGTTATATATATATACATCGATTAATATAAGTTAAATTTCCATTATTAAAAGTTTAACTATATAGTAATTGTTTTTGGCTACTAAACGAACTAAATTTTTGATGATACACTCATTCTGACGGAAAATTCAAACGTATATAAGATTCGAGCGCGTGGTACACGCCAGCTTGAACGTGTTAAAACACAAAAGCAAGATAAGAACGAACATAAACAGCTTCGAGAATACTGAAGCATACGCGACTCAAGACACTCGCAATAACGCGACAATAATAGATGAGATTATGTGATGAAAACGACTATACAAATATCGATAGTTCTCTCATCGAAATCTTGAAACATATTATATCTATTACGATTGGGACAACTGGCTAGAAATAGTCATGTTCCCATATAATACTAGCGTATACGAAAGTATGCGATACATGCCACACAAGCTCATCTTTGGTCAGTTAGCCAGAACACTAAATGACTCCTCCATAAATAATTTACGAAATTAAACTTATGAGTATTACTTAGCAGAGTTAAACGAACAATTAAAAAGATCCCAAGAAGTTGCTAAACATAATTTAAATCGAGCAAAAGAAAGAGCGAAGCGTTATTATGATAAAAAACAGAGACCAGTAAACTTTCACAGATCGTGTGTACCTTCGAAAGGGTACGTAATCTCATGATGCAGAAGCTCCTCTAGGGAATTTAATTTTTCTAAGATCCCTGCTTAATGAAACATAACACCAATTAAATGGTACCTACCTTTATGTCATCGAATGGCTGCACTGTAATTTACCTTCAATTTTGTGATGTCTCGAATTGCGAAGGTCGATTAGCGGCAAGCCTGTCGTCGGAATACACCACCTGAACGGCGAAATCGGTGTAGGAGTTTGTCAACTGCGAAGAACGATATTTTTGAAGTAGTGTATAAGCGGAGGAATTAAATCTTGATTTAGAATTCAATCATTTCTGTTAAATACATCCGGGATTATTAACTTAGACTGATTTAACGACGCTTAATTTATTTTAAAGTAATAATTTCAGTACAAAAGAAAAATGATCGAAGAATCGAGAATAGTACTCTGATAATAAACTAATAATAATCGAAGAGAACAATAAACAATGGTACGGCAAATGATAATTGAATAGTGAACTGGTAATAATAATAATCGAATAATAAATTCAAGGATAATAATTTAAGAAATAATCTAAGAAAATAATAATCGATGAGACGGGCAGTGCAGCCGTTTATATAGAGAGCGTTGATCAATCAGCGAAGGGTAACTTGCCGCTGCTTTGTCATTGGTTCATCGTGATTTTATCCCTGGCTTACGACAAAGACGACCAATAGGATCTCGTTCGATGCGTTGCCACTGACTGTAGATACGTAAAGCGTCGCGTGTTGGTAGTAGGGATGAGGTTCCGTAGATTCATCATGTTATCTCGCGCATGCGGTGCTACCCTTCCCCCACTCCTCGTACCTTTAGCTCAACTAAAGTGTGTCGCTCTTTACTATATAGGTAGTATTAACGTTATGTGTTTTATAATGTAGTGGCTAAGCTTTTACAAGATATTATAATGTTCGTATTACTGAAATGTATTAGTAATATATATTTATATATGTATATTAAAGTACATGATTAGTGAAAAAAGATGTGTGAGCAAATAATTATGATTCCATATAAAGTAGATTCCCGTTTCAACTCTAACTTAATTCAGTATACAAAACGAGATGTCGCCTATTCATAACAATGTTCGAGAAAACTTGAAGTCACGATTCATAGTTTCGTTTTATAAGTTCAGGATGGCATAGAAGGAACAGCAGGAACGTTAAATTTATTCGTGTCGAGCTTCTGGGAGGATTGACTTTTCTACGTTCAGAAAAACATTTCGTAGTTCTTTATTTCCTATTTCTTCTAATGTATTTGCAGTTATTTAACTAGGTAAGATTTTTAATATTTCACTTATGTATCTTTTTTTCTAATATAAAAATTGTTAAGAATTTTAAGTAACCTTCGATTTACGCGTTCTAATAATTTATCAAGTTCTAATGAATAGTTATAGTGTTGAATTTTATTCCTATATCACGTTATCAACATATATAATATCTAACTTTTTTTTGTACATGATTTTCAAATTATTACTTTATCTATTATTATTAAATATTATTATTATATAAATAAAATTAAATATTATTTATTATATAAAGTATTGCAGTATTTTACAAAAGTTTCATCGACTTTTTGCGATATATTTTTTCTTATTACATGTAATATTCGTTTGTTACATATATTTATTACGAATTTTCATTATTCTTAGAACATCATGTTTATTTTCGGAAGAATTGCTTCATTACTTTGTTCTTTGTCAGAGTTTATTTGTCTATTCTTATTATTCCGTATCCTATGACCTTAAAAAGTTATATTTATAATCTGATGAAATACACTTGAAATAATCAAATCGTGTGGAAATCAATTCGCGTTTGTTACAAATATGTCTTATTTGTTGTCTTTGTGTAATTTTTTATTCTTGAAAATTTATTTCAGGGGTATCATTATAAAACATAAGTAAATAAAAATACGTGTACTAGGAAACGAGGATTACATGCATAAATATTTTATATAATATACTTTTGTTTTGAAGTTATAGAGGTGACTTCTTTTTTCAATGTTTATTATTCTTATTCACTTTCGATCGCTTCGACAAGTTAACCATTGTCTTTTTGTTTGATTTTTGCTTTCTATTGAATCGTTACCTTCTTTTGAGGTAGTAGAGGTGATTTTTTTGCTAATGTGTACATAGTACATTATATACTTTCAATCATTTCAGAAAGTTAAACGTTTTGTTGTTGATTAATTTTCATTTCGAAGATGTTTTCCATTCGTTTACTCATGTGAAGGTATAAAGGTTACTTTTTTTGTGATGTTTCTGTTATTCTGTTTTGCTTTCGATCACTTCGGCATACTAATTGTTCTTCTTTTCGATGCGCAACTTGTAGAAATTCATTTTCGCTTTTAATAAATTTTGTATCCTTATGTAATTATAAAATATTGCAACAATTTTTATAAATTTAATACGATTTCTTTTTGTATTAAGATATTAATAACACCTTTTTTAAATTGTCTGCTATTTAATTGTAGTTCATTTATGGTTATAATAAATAATCTCAACGTTAATGTTGACATTCACGGTAAAATATAAATCACAGAAATAAACAATAAATAATAATGAAAGAATTATACAGGTTTTTTAAGAAGTTAATCTTATTAAAAATTCAGTCAAATATTTGTGATATTGTTTCAATTGAATTAAGAACAATTGAATATTTAAAATATTTTTAATAACGAAAAGAAATTGAACAAAGACAAATAGTTTTTACGATACTTTTGTTTAACGATCTTTTTTAATTTTATCGTAACATTTTTTCACTTTACGCTGTTCATATTTTCTTTATATTATTTCTAGAGATGCAAAAATAATTTTATTCTATCATGTTTTTTATTTTTAAATATATATAACAATATATAAATTATTGATAAATTTCCTAATTTCTTTTTTGGCATAATTTGATTAATTAATTTTATCATTTTAATGTTTTATTTTACAAAATACTTGTTACTATTCACTTATATTATATCGTTTATATTATAGATGAAGTTGTTAGCATTTGTTTGGAATACGATATAATATCTGCTATGCTTTTTTAGAGAACATGCTTCCATTGCCAAAAAGAAGATTGTTAGTGAGATATATGTTCAAGGGATTATATTTAGGAAAGGATTGTCTTTGCAAGAACTTTAGATCATGTTGATCTGTTTATATAATTTAGATTATATATGCAGTATGCAACATATCGACTATAGTGATTTATGGATCTAAACAAGATAAAGTATACAATTATAAGAAGTTTAATGGTTATTTTGTTAATTGTTTTTGCCATTAATTAAATAGATATTAATTTTTTATATGCATATAATATATAATAAGAAAAATTCTATAAAATTAAAAATAAGAGTAAGAATAAAGTCATAAAGTTAAATATCTTATAAGATTGATAGTAAAGCCAATTATGGCAATATATTTTTTAATTTACTATATAATTATCAGTACTTCTTATATAATTAGTTATTATTACATCATTTAAAAAAGCATAGGCACAAATAAAACATCTTATTATCTAAATCACTTTTAGGATAAACAAAATTAATTTACGAAAGAGTTTTTATAATATACTAAACTAAAATAAAATTTAATTTAATATTTTTTACGTTAACTACAGCATTTTTTCACTTTGCAATAAAATTTCTTTTCTAGTAACATTGAGTATTACTAAAGTGTATTCTATAAAGAATCATAGTATTAAATTATTTTATCTTTAAATATATGTTTTCATTTTATTATTATACTTTAAGTGATGTTATAGAAATACCATTAAGAAGTACAAAATATGTACAACTTATATATTCATATTTATTTTTAAAACTATTTGTTTTATGAACAAATTTTTTATAATTTAGTTGATTTTGATACGTTCATTATAATTGCCAAAAAAAAAATTATTCTACTGGAGCTGATAATGATAAAAGTGTATTATATCTTATAATTATAGATTTTATTGCTACATGAACATCTAGACTTTTTAATTCTGTTTGTATTTAAGAGCATTTTGTATTTTGTTTATTACTGGAATCTAAAAACTCTTCAATCTTATTTTTAACGTTTAAAATAGTTAAAATAGTAGGAATATATTTTATATATTATAATTTTGTATACCTGGTCTCCTAAAATGAAGAAATAAACTCATGGAGTTCATTAAGAACAAATGTTAACTATTTTGTTTTCATCTGTGTTTGCTAATATGAAACTCTAGCTACATTCTTACCGTATCAGATATAAAATTAAGATAACTGGTTTTGAATCTTGATTTACAGTATTTTATAATGTTTGGTTCTGTACTTGTGTTCATCTTTAACTATGTATTTTATCTTTAAATATATGTTTTCATTAATGTTTTAATAATCAAAGACTGATGAGTTTTCATTACATTCAGAAAATACAAAATAAAGCTATTCCATAATATATTTTTTTTTGTAAGATATCGAAAGCCTATGCATCTGGTTTTAGACTTCTAACTTTACATTCTCTCATGTATAACAAAATTCATGATTTTTCAAAAATTTATATTTCTTTCCATGAGCTCAGGAAAGTTGTTTGCTTTTATTTTTAATTTTGTAAATTATTTCCAATCCATTGAACATTAAGCACCATTAATCCATTACATGGATTTGAATAGAGTATATTTTAAAATTTTAATAATATTTTCATATATATTTAGTCTTTTAATTGTGTTTCACAAAAATAATATATATCTTTTGATTGTTTATTTGTGAATATTAAATAAGGAAGACAAACTTTTGTAGATATCTATTGTTATATGTAAGAATATAAGCCCAGTATTTCAAATACTTAAATAACAAAGAAACATTTTACTCAGGAAAGACATTGGAAGCTATTCACTATTAATTTCTTTATGTATATCATTAAATCCTTTTTTCTACTATTATATGAATTTTCATTTAAATATCCACTTAAATTTGTAATATTTGTGATAAAATTAAAATTTTTCAATTCTTCCACTTCAAGTATCTTAAAAAACTTTTATAAAGTTATTTTTATTATTTATTGCAGTGGTCACAATTTTATTTCAAATTAAACTAAACTCACTGTGAATGTTTTTAAGTATCTCTGTTGAAAGTATTTCTGTCCAATAGTGTCTGATAAGCAATCCATATATATTGTATATAATCTACATTAATTTTTAATTTGACATAAATATATTATGTGAAATTTGGTACAAATTAAAAAAAAGTGAAACAATTTCCTGCAAATCGATAAGTTTCTGTTATTCATTACAGTTATTATTTATTTTAAAAGAACTAGATTAATCGTATATATTGAGAAAAATTGAAATTTTCTATTTTTATTTTTTTTCAACAACATATACATTTTTTGTCATTTTGATTTTAAGCATGAATTACTTTATAAAAAGTAAATTTCTTAGAAAATTGTCTAGTTAAATAGTGATAAGTTTATATGATAGAACTAGTGCACTAATTGTCTTATTTAATCTGTAGTTATTTTATTATGATATTGTTTAATAAATCTCCAGAAGATGATAAATTTGAAATTTTTCGTTACAATATTGCCATTTCATTGACTTCTATTTATTTGATCAATATTTTTATTAACTAATGGTAAGTATTTTGTAAAATAAAAGGTCGATATAATTTTGATTTCATTTTATCAGCAAAATATTAATTGTTACTTTATGTGTAACATTTTTCATAGTTTTTAGTATAAGTTATACTTAGCATAGTATAATTGTACTAATAAAAATATAACTTTCAGATTATATAATTTTGTTTATAAGGACGAAAAAATTGGTTTTTAGAAAGTTAAACTTATTTCAAATTTATAAGAAAATCAAACATTAAAACATATATATGTCTAATGATGATTTTATATGGAAGCTATCATAGTCGATAATATTTTCAGATCATTATTTATTAAAAATTATTACTTTATTGCGAATGTATCGCTTCATTTTCTTCTTCCTAAAAACTAATTGAATATTTCCAATGATTTTCGATTTCTACTGATTCATGATATTTCATTTTGATTATAAATTCCATATTATTGGATATGCCTAGATAAAAATGTATAGATAGATATAAATATTATTTCTTCAGAATATTTACATAAGAGAGATTCAAATTTATTACATAGATAAATTTATTTATTATTCGATTTATTGTTCATTCGTGTTTATTCATTTATTGTAGGGTTGGCGAATATCTTACTGTTGTTGCTATAATATGAATAACTTGCAGCTGTGTACTGCTATTAGTCTGCCGTTTTTTCCATCATTTGCAACTAGATACTTGATTTGCTTATTTGTAGATGACTGTCCTATAAGAAGAGGAACAGTAATCTTCGAGTCTATCAGTTTTCCTGATCTATTGGCGCGAGATGTCCAAAATATAGCATTTTAGACACTTCATTGGTCACTCTTATTGTCGTCAAGACTATTTCGCATGTGCTGACAAGTTGCCACGAAAATTTTTCGTCCTTGTAATTGCAGGTAATTAATATTTCTTTTTTATCCGTTTAATGTACTAATTTATAGTTAAACATGCGATTTTTACATTATAGTCATGATATTCGTGCAAATAAAATAATCGTTTGAACGTGTCCTTTGTAGAGCTATTGCATCATACTTTTTCTTGAATTTCGTAAAAATTCAAGAAAGGACATTCCATAAAAGTAATTGCCGAACAGTTCGTTAGTAGTCTGGTTATATCACCGTTTAAAATTATTTTTTGAGATAATTTTCAATTATTTTTTCTGAAAAGCGATCCTCCATACGTAATTTTATTTTATATTAATAAAATTTATTTTACAAGTTACAATACATAATATTCTACGAATCGATGAAACTCAATACAATTTTTGAAAAAGCTTTATTTTCTTAGAAAAAAATTGTATTATTTCGAAATGGTATTTTTTGGAAAATAGTTTATTCATAAATATAAATCTTATATCGTTTATGTTAATGGATCTGAATTTCTAAAATATTGTTCAATTTTTGAAAAATTTGTAGTTCCTTTTGCATTTTATAGACCAAAATGATAAACATTCTATGAACAATGTGTAGCATATTAAATGATTTCGATGATCCTTTTTTTATTGTATGACGAACTGCTTTTTTTTTCCTTATTTTTAATTAAATTATCAAGTTTATTAAACTTACTATCCAATCTCTAATACTTATTTCCTTCACTGATGTCTGATGTGAATTTCGCGGTGATCTATACTAGATAGACTAATAGTCACAGTATAATTTTGTTTCTTGACAAATGCATATAAAGTATCGATTAGTAATTAATTTTAAGAAAATATTCAACAAAATTTTATTTTTGTCGCAAATTTATACACTGGTTCTTATGTGTTAATTATATTTAGTATTTTCAATACATTTATTGTGAAATAAATATGTACCGACGTCGTATCTAGCACGGATCACTGGAGATGCACGGCTACTATCAAGAAAAAATATACATATGAGAGACCAAAGTGTGAGTTCAGTCTACTAATCTACTTACTCTACCTACACGAAACCAATTATTATGTACGCGCGTAAGAGGGGAATAATCACAAGTTTATACACCGATACAATAAACGTATGGTATACATATGGACACTTTCTCCACTCGTATTCGTAGTTTATATTTTGTTCATACCTGTAGCTTAAATCACGCATGTTTCGACCGAAAAGTGATGAACAATCTTAAATCATTGATGGATCACACAGAAGGCCCTTTTATTTACTACTATTTAATACCACCGTGTCTCGTAACTGTATGACTTTTGTTTTGCCACTAATAAGATGTGGTTGGTAAGTTATGAACAATAAACTTAAGTAGTGGAGGAAGGGATTGATTGATTGAACTGGCAGTGGACTGTACAGAGAACGATAGAGAATAATTATTATATACTCTTATTATAGATAATAGTTGATATTAGTTTATTAATCTTATTTCGTAATGTTTTTGTTTATTTTATTGTTACTTTTTATTAGTAAAAACTCAATTAACTTTCTTTGTTTTCAGGCTGTATACTTTTAACGATTTTTCTTTACTTTACAAAGATATTAATAATATTATTTTTGTTTTATTTCAGATTATTATTGTGTAATCATTTGTGCAGCCATGAATGGGTTAGTCGTTGTTGTAAAAAATTGGTCTGTATGTAAAATAGAAAAAGAATCGTGAAGTAAACTGTTTTTCTGTTAATTTGCATTTGTTTGCGTTTTGCGATTTCAATTAATTTTTAGGAATATGTTAATTAGATTGCGTGCAAAGCAGTCATAGAGTCAGTATTTGTTTGTAAAAAGTTTTATTTATCTATCTCTTATAATCATATAAATTCTTTTCAAATATAAAACAAACGATAGATATTTGTGAATTCACTTTATCGTCCGTCTCTTAATTACTAAATTATCGCGTATTAGAGTCAGTGCATCATAACCTTCTTGATCAAGAATCATTCCTATAGGAGAATAATAGTAAGTAAATGTCGTAATTTTATAGTCGATATAATTTTACAATTTGTTTCGTTATAATAAATTTAATAAAATTCAATAAAAATTTTTTTCATTCTTTTCCAGATCATCAATTTACTACAACTTCCACCTATTTTATTTTCAATCTATCTAATATAAATCTACTTCATTGGTGATCTATTGCGAATTAATCTTTAATTTCGACCTATGACAAGGATGAGTGTTTTGGACCCATCGCAGGTCTTCTTAATCAGTGAGTGAAAAAATTTAAGCTTTTCCAGTGCTGATCATGGCGAGGATGAATGATCTGATTCATGGTAATTTTTTTAATAAATTATTGACGAACGTGATTTTTAGTAATTCTTTTTTCGGATTTCTTCAAGAATAATATATTTTTAATCGCGTTTAAACTGTTTTTTTTTTCTTTTTTTTATGCATGTCAATTTTTATTAGTTCAGGATAGCATTTTCTTGTTTCATTGGTTCAAATTGTTTAATTAATAATGCAATTTATTAACACCTGTTTTGTTTGTATTTTCTTGCGATATTAATGATGAAATTGGACATTAATTCACTGGATATTGTTTAAAAAAATAGTTATATAATATATATTACACTCATTATTTTGTATTTAATCTATTTACTTGCGATCTAGATTCCAGATATCGAGATATCAAAAAAAAATAAGCAAGAAAATAAACACGACGGGTAGATTCTGAAAATCACGTGGCGAATTATAATTTAATTCTTTTATTACAATAGCCATTTGTGTGGAGTCGTTCGAGATTTGTTAAGTATTTTTGAATGAAATATTAATTAAATATTCAATCAATTTTATTGATGAAAGAAGAATCTTAATAGAGCCATTGCCTAAACAAAAAAAATCGAATAAAAATAATTGCTATAAAACAAAGAGACTTGTAGAATCATAATCCGTAAACTAAGTTAATCCATTTTTTATTTAGGATTTTTTGGAATTAATATATTCATATGTGTAACAAACAGTTAGTTTGTTCTAATAATTTTAGGAATTGTTATTGTATTAGTGATTTTACATATCGCACCCAATGCGTGCGTATATTTTAGATGATGAATTGTACATTATTACGTGAAATTTTTCATCGCTTATATACATGGAAAACACATTTCATTATTTTGAGTATCGAATTAACTAAGTGATAATGAATAAAAACAAATATTCCTATATTATTAATCGAGTGCGTACGATTGTGTAGAATTATTTTTTTAGATTTAACAAATTTATTGCGTCGGTTGTTTTGAGAATTTTTATTTGTTGATACGAGATGAATAGCCATTATCATGTTAATAATAGATCGTATTGAATTTTTTGATGGTATGAGGCAACAGTGTTCCGTAGAAATTTCTACTGAATGGCTATATTGTACTTTCTTATTTAGCTGTATAGGATTACCGTAAATATCGTACATCTATTCTGAGTTTTAAAAGATTCATGGAAGATAGTGAACAGTGTAATAAAGTGTATGATATTTATTTCAATCTGATAATAAGATACATATTTTTTTTAAAGGTTATTTGATCGCTCATGGTAGGATTAGGTATACATGAAATGTCGGTAGGTTTAGCGTTAAAGGAGAATTAAAGAAAAGTAAGAAATAAACACCAATAAAAATAATATGAAGTGATCTTAAATAATAATACAAAACTTTTTCTTTTTTATTATGATTATTTGTTTGATTAATATAATGAATTAGAGATTGGTGCATTTTTTTGAAGCATGGTATGCAGTATGTTAGTTTTCCACTGTATTTTTCACAGAAGGTTGTGACTTTTTTGCATATTTTATTATCTATTGCTCATATTTTTTCTTAATTCTTGATAACATCCTTCATACATTCTTTTTGTGCTACTTACACCATTGTTTTTAGCTAATGAATGGATTCGCTCCTTTCGTTTAATTTTCTCTTTTCAGTTTTCTTTCTGTTTCAACCTTGTTTTCCTGATAGATACTGGTAAACCTTTTCTATCAGGTCTTAATGTCCCACAAATTTTAGTTTTATTTTTAATGTATTGTTTAAATAGCAAACTTTTTTTCCACCTTCATTCCTTTCCTCATTCAATTCCACTAACACAAGTGCATTCAGATATCAAGTGTTCCTGAGAATTGTTTATTATTGGTTGCGTGAAGGGCCTTATCTTATACAATCTATCTTTGCTATAATCAATCATATTATCCGTGAAATGCAAATACTTTAACAAAAGTAAAAATGTATCTCTTAGGATAATTTTTGATATAAATTCGTTATGGAACAAAGATTTTTTTATTTACAACATTTACTTACTATTATTCTTTTATGGAAGTGATTCTTGATGCATATCTTGATGTACTGATAATGCATTAACTATGCGTACCGATCTAAACGTACCGATGTCTCATATATTTCTACCACAGCGGGTGAAATGATCTATCTTCAAAAAGTCATATATTTTACGATGTATATATTGTAAAAAATATACCATTTATTACAATTTGGTGTATAAATAAAATAATTTTATCCAAATAACGATTGTAAAGAACATCTGCAGAGGCCATCTTCGAAATTTTGATTTCATAGAGTATTTTGTCCCCATTTGGTTCGCCATGTTTACATTTAATTTAGTGCTATTATAGAATCTGATCGTTTTAGATATACACTTAATACTCTTTTCAGTTTTTATAGATTTACGTTTTGAGCTTAGTAGAAGTACTTTTTTATTTAGCTTTTTACTTTTATAAATTGCATGAATCGATTTATACAATTTTGTTGAGCCTATATGTATGACGTACTATCTTGCGCCTGCGTTGGACAATTCCAACGATAGTAGTTTTTTTATCTAGTAATTTTGCAACTAATAATATGCTCGTAAAAAAATTATCAGTGATGACGATCTTTTCCATATCACGTAGACGGTTCGATTAGTTTAAGCTTTTTTAGTTCTAATTCCTCCAAGCAGAACTGAAGATTTTCTGTTTTCATTTTTTCTCAAATATGAAAATCCATTTATAATATATTTAGTGCTGACGAGAGATGCTAGTCTTATTTTTAGTCTAAACTTATTTAGTTTGTTAGACGTATATTGTTGCACGTAAATTTACACCTCGTTTTGATTGAGAAAAGTTGTTCACCGATAATCACATGTGCATCAGGCTTGTAACAATGATAGCTATTCTGAATGAATTTGTACCATACTTCAAAAAAAAGATTGGAGATTTCATTTTTTGTTCCATACATATGAAATATTCATATTTTTTGCACCACGTGCATATAAAAGAATAATAAAAGTGTCGAAGTTTGCAACAATGAGATTCAAGTTAGTTCCTAATATTCAAAATGCCTTTGCTTGTTTTTTTCAACATTTTTGGTATAAAAGTTATCAACTCAATAAAGAAATAAGAATTTTTAACTGACAAAATAACTGTAACTTGGAATGATCAAGCTTTTTACTTATACGTTTGCAAAAAATGCTGTATAATCACCGAAAAAAGTTGCACATAAAACTGAGATTTCATTAAATCTAGATGATGGTTAATGAGATAGCAGCAGCTGTAGCTGCTATGCAACTGAAGTGGACGCCGGATGATTAAAGCAGATTTATGCACGTCGGCGACGATGGTAACATTATCATGATGAAAGCAATACCCAAGAAAATTGACATGCATTCGACAGCAGAAGAAGCGATTAAGAGGAACCTTGGATAGGTTCGGGTCCAATCCGATGATCAAAAAACGGCAAATAAGTGCTGAGGATCAGACGATGGCGAGATGAGTAGATGAGAATTGAGGATGACTTCAATCTGGAAACAGCTAAATTATAAAAATAAGGAATTACGTGTTTTTCTATAAATTCTTAAGATATGGAAGCATGTGAAATTCGATGATCTCTATTTCTTCATTTGTCGAAGGAGAATCGAAGTCGGAAGAAAATAAACTAACGATGTTAAAAATACACAACTCTACTAGTTGACTGGATTGTGAGTATGCATCATTACAAACAATTGTTTTGAAGGCACTTAAAATTTTTTCCTATTTTTCAAAATGTATATGCCCCATTTATTTTTTTTGAACAGTGGATATAATAATGTGGCTATTGTTGCGATTTCCAATTCAGAAATATTCAGATTCAAGAATATTTCAAATCTATTGTTTTTGAATGAGGCTGGCAAGCATTCCGCTAAAGGCCTGTGATAAATTAAAAATATTTCTTCTATAGTTAATTTTTGCAATTTCTTTTGAACAGCTACTAAATAAGGCAACAAAATTTTGTAGAAAGTATTCTTATTGTTTTGAAGAATATCCAAAGCTTCTTTTCGTATTAAAATATGATGACATTGTAAGAGAATTCTTGACTACAATTTTGTTTGGAAGATATTTAATACATACAAAAACAACTTTTTTTGATCCTAAACTACTTTTTTTGGGAATAAATTTGAAAAATTTTCCATCTAAGAAAATTGAAAAACAATATTCTCCCTCCATTTCTTCTCCTTCATTCTTCATGTATGATGAATGAATGAGACTTTTTCATCAAAAACTGAAAGTGCAATGCTGTCAAGTTGTTCATGTTATCATTTTCTTGCACATTATATATCTTACATTGAGAAAAGGAAATATACCGACGAAAAAAAGGATATGCAGTACATACACATACATGGAATAAGGATAAACATGAAAGATAATTTAAATTAATTTTTCATAATTTCATAATTCTATTAAACTGCATTCCAAATATATCAAATTTCAATTAAAATGTAATTTAATGAAAAGGAAAGTATAAATGATTTAATATTAAATCTAAATAGTTTAAAGCATTATCGGCCTTTGGTTAATAGAATACTTTCATAAGTGCACAAATCTTTGTATTATTACTCTGCAATATCACTATTGAAATTACTATTGATATTTTTGTTAATGGAACATCATTTTTTATACTGTTATTATTAAAATGTAATATTTGCAATAATATCATATATCAATCTTGTGCCATTATTTGCAGAAAAATATTGATTTTTATTATTTCATCAATTGATTCGTATTAATTTAGAGTCAGTTTAATTTTTTAATTTCATATAATTGTGCGTCTTTTTTGATGTGTGAAATCAAATCTTCTCAATAGAAAAGTTTGGAAATTTCGAGCATTGAAAAGCATTTAATCTATGGGTTCAGTTCTAATCTATGGGACAGTTAAATTTTTTTCATTATGGTATTTTAATTATTAAATATATGCTTTATGCTTTTGAAATTATTTCTCGAGCATGACGAGTTTGAAAATATTTCATTTAAATCGAAATTCTCTATATTTAGATTTAAGTCTAAAACCTCCTCATTGGTAGCAATCCAGACGCAACCCAGTACTCTGTATTTTTAATTGGTGTACATTTTTCCCTTTACACCTTATCTTTATTCAGTTATTGATGCTGTTCTCCATATCTTCGGAATTATATGGCAATTGAACATTGCTTCTAATTCTCTATAACTGCATTTCAATCTGCATTTCATTGTTACAATTCTCATTCAAATTAGATATTTTATCTAATGTACTATCGCTTTTTGTAATAAATTCTTCCAAAATACTGATCATTGTTAAGAAATTATAATAATAAATAACAAAATAAAAATTACTTGCATTGCAAACATAATATGACGATATATTGTTGTATATATTATATATATAACGATCATACATGTCGGTGGAGGGAGTGACTGTTTAAGAAACAGAAAGTAAAAATCCATCATCAACAGATTCTCGTTTTTTCCGTTGCTATGTAACCAAGAATGTGTCCATCTTAAACATTGACGATTGTTGCGTATCTAGGTTGAAAAAGATAGAAATACTTACCATCTGTACATATGCGTTCATAGGCCACACTGATAATCTTCATTGGATGCACATGTGCATCCATATTCCCAAAGCCTTCACCGGACGCATATATGTATGCATCTATAGCAGTCCAAGGATTAATATGTTAACGTTAATGAATCTGCCTTTTCGTATAAAATGATTTATTCAAACTCGTTTCCACTTTTATAATACTTATTTATTGTCCGTCAGTAATTAGATTCCCTACCGTCATAAATTATAATTTTCTTTCTTGCGATTGAAACACAACGCCTTCTTGTTCGAATCGTACACACGAATAAATAAATATCAAAGAATATGATTCATATAGTTCGACTATCCTAATACATTTGGCTTTTGAACTTATTTTTATCTTTTCTTTCAAACTCATACATTACTTTCATATACACGTGCGTTTGAAAAGATATACTGTTCACACGCTTTTATTACATCTGATATGTTTTTATTTTTACACCAGGGACACATTTTTGTAGCACTTCTCGTTCCTGCATACGATCTATTTGCATCTAAAGATGTAATTATGTTCCTGTCGTTACGCAGTATTATCACTGTTCCATATTATCCTTTCATACACGAGATTAATATGTTTGATACACTCATCTTATTTTTGAAGTTTCTAATTGGCACATAGTTACCTTCTTTATATTTGCGAGGTTTCTGATGATGCTTATCGTAGTATTTTCTCATGGTATTATGAGAACATTTTATGTCTAATCTGGTTTCTTCGTTATTTAGAGGATTCACTTTTTCGTTATTCTGATTTTTTCCAACGGATGATTCTCCCAAAGTTTGAATGTTTTATAACTTAACTTCTTTCAAAATCATTGAATAAATTAAAAAGAATATTATTCTGTTTTAACCGTCGGATAGTATTCTATCTTTGCTTACTTCGTGACTGACTATCTTCATGAATTTATATGCGTGCATTCGTCCTAATATATTCCCGAGATATTTTGCAGAGAAAGCTAAACCAACCTACAAGATCGGGAAATATTTAGGATTATATCTTTGTTCTTGAGCTGTAGGAAATTTAGAATACGATAACCTAGTTTTCGATTTCTTTAAAGCAATGCTTATTTTATATATTTTATCCGACGAAGAGTATATAAAATAGAGTAGTCGGGAATTGGATAATTTTTAGACGAACATTGCTCTGCTTTCGCTTCTTGTTTATCATTAATAGGCTGTCTAAGTTTTCTCGTACTAACGTGGAATTTCAGCTGTTCTCTCATACCCTTGTAATTGAGCTTTGATTTCCATCTTAGAAGAATTATAAGATAGATAGGATAAAAAGGAATCATACTGGAAATTCATATCTAGCAGTGTTCTTTAGCATACAAGTAATCATCTAAACTAGATAATATATTCTTCTCGGATTACTCGTAAATAAAATTAATGATTGACCAATCTGTACGAGTACTTTTCTGTTGTTCGGTGATTCTTTCAGGTAATTTTAAACCACTGAATTACCCAGGTGCTTAAGTTATTCTTCACAAGAGTTCCTATTATATGTATAAATTTGCTCTTGTCTTCACATATTTATCAACATGATGTGCTCGTTTTAGTCAGACAAGATGGAAGAAAAGTTTTTCCATTACAGTTCCATTTTTCTTACAACTACCATTAAAGGTGCAGTGAATAGTTTTTATTAGTGGCCACTTCAGGTCACTTAGTCACATTAGGTCACTTGTAAATTGGTGGCAAAAAAAATATTGCATTTATTTCATGGACTTGACGTAGGTGATATTAGTTATGTGAAGAAGTCGATTCAGATCAATTCAGTATTCACATTATGTTCAATGTCAAGATGTTGATCTACTATCAATAGGAGCTACTTTTATTGAAAAGGAATCATATATTGATATATAAATATATAGATCCAAATATTGATATAAATGATGTAAAAAAGTATTTTGGTCGATTTGTTTTTCAATAAACTGAACGATTGCTTTTTGAATGTTCCCATAAGATTGGATTACCACTGTTGAACTGTATAATCAAAACATATAAAGATTATTTTTTTATTTGATAATCAATGAAGATCGATCGATCAAATTTACTTGATAAGCACAAAGTTACTTTGCTATAACCAGAAAGTGATATTTGATACATTTCTTCATTGAAACTATATGCTAATTGACTTTTCTCAAGACTTTAGACTTAAAACCACAAAAACTCGTATAATTCAAACTTGTAAACTTTCATAAAATTATTTTATAAAAGTTGTTATATGAAATAAAAATAGAGACTCGAAATACCAACATATAGTTCTAACAACAGTTCTTGTAAAGATTCGTTGAATATAATAGAACGGAAGAGAACCTGGACAAATTCTTATAGAATTTATTCTCTTCTGTAATTTAATAACTGTTAAATCGTCCAATTTTATCCTATATTTTGGATATAGGTGTATGTGATTATATCAATATAAGGTAGAGTTGCATTTATATTGTTATTATATGCTATTATATGATTATATGAAATTAAAACGACAGAAATTTCAATAGTTTATTTTCAAAAAAATTTTGTTATTAAAAATTTTTGATTGTTGGAACGGATCTGTCCATACATTATGTTCTTCTACATTAACTTTTGGAATTTATAAACTCTTTTTATATAACGCAAATGAGATGCAACCCAGACGCAATGATTTTCTGTTTGATCTAAAATGTGTACTCTTAGAACTGTCATAGTCATCTTAAATAGCATCTGAAATCTCATACAGTTGAGTGATGAATGAGTTTATTATCGATTATGATTTTACGCTGTATCAGAATATTCTATAACTTCAGTCACCTTTGTTTTAAATGTTTCCACGTAAGTTTCTTGAAAATGAAGCAGTATACGCGAGATAACTGAACCAGAAGATGAACTAAAAGCATAGAACTCAAAATGCTGTAAAGTTATCCTTCTAATAGGAGGGATCTTGGATTTAGCGTTAAATAGCAAAATTGTTCGAAGTGAATCTACGTAGATAAACAGTGATAACATATCTGGATTCAAAAATGTCACCGAAGACGATGAGATGAAGTAAATAGATTATGGATATATGCAGAAACAGAATATTTTCAAGCTATGAAGCTCTTCTGAAAGTTGAGCCTGAAAGGTCTATGACTGGACCACTCGGGACGATAATTGCAACTTGCTATTGTCATAACCAAATGCCAAACTATTGTCATAACGAGCTTGAAAATTGATTAGGATGAGCGATTTCAAAGAATCATTTGGCTAAAGATTGATGACTCGTTTGGTAAACTGTGAAGCTCCTATATGAACAGCATAAAAGAAGCAAGCCGAAATCGGTTTATTATCGATACGCAACATCTTGACGATCGAATCGCAATCTAGCTGGATGTCTTTAGAAGAAACAGCATATGATGGTGATCGATAATGTTATGCCGATGATAATGGAAAATTATCTATATCATATGATAGTTAATTTGCAGAATTAGAAATATTTTTATGTTATGGGCTTTGTTACGCCTATTTCTGCATTTTTTGAAAAATATTCTTCTTTTCGTGTATCTTATTTTGATGATAATGGAAAATTATCCAAGGTTTAATATCCAAGAGTAATTTCGAACCCGTGAAGCATATATTTGACAATCAATACAAGATTTAGCTAAATTACACAAGAAATATCTCATATTAGCATATCTCAATAAAAATTCAAGAGCTATACCTTGCTAATCGAGATATATCAATCGACAACTGCCATGTTCTTTTATTATGCCATATCGAGTATGTGCGTCCATCAAAAGAATGCAGTATACTAGCAGAGAGTATACTAGTAGAGACCAGTAGCAGAGCAGTATACTAGTAGAGACGATCCAATATGTCGCCCACCGGTATGTTTAGCGGATTTATTAAAACAAAGGAAGAAAGGTCATTGGAAAGCAGCGGATACAGTTTGTAAATGGGATGAGGGAAGTTTTCTAACATGGACGTTGGGATGCAAGTGTTGATCTGGGAGAACGTTAGCAATATGTCCCACAACTCACCTTGCAGCATAGGGCAAATTGATCTCTTTAATCCGCCCCAAGGTTCCTAGCGAGATAACTGCGGCAGATTGTTGCAGAGTATATAAATACTCTAATGAAAATAGTTTGTGTCATCAAAAATGATGATGGAAGATAGCTCGAGCCAGAATATCGTGTGCGGTGCAGAACATATTTGACACCCTCTCAATGAAAAAGTAAGTTATTTAATAATCATGATCCTATTTCCCAAAAATGTTTTCCAGGAGTTAGACTTAGCGCGGTTCCAGATTAGAACAATAGTTACAAAAGATGATATGTAGACAGATATGAGACAGCATACGCGAAGAT
The DNA here is from genome assembly GCF_905475345.1 of Vespula vulgaris. Lineage (NCBI taxonomy): Eukaryota > Metazoa > Arthropoda > Insecta > Hymenoptera > Vespidae > Vespula > Vespula vulgaris. The sequence continues at coordinate 364,338 of NC_066607.1, forward strand.
ATCTGAAAGAGTAGCTGAGGTAGAAAATAAGCGCCATATAAAATAGTTGGTGATTACATTGATATTTATTAAAAGTCTATTACTGCCAGTACCAGCAATGGCATGGAACTTTCATAACGTGAAATTTTTAGGTGATCCTATACCGTAAAATCGTATCTTGCTACGTTATAATGAGGTTATGCCTAATTTAATATATTTGTTCGTATCTAGCTCATATCTCTACTAGTGTCTATTAATGCAGTGATCTCGTTTATTAAAATTTGTTTCTAATATTTGCTGCACGTGTGTTCTGTCATGCTGCATTTATCCTTCGATTTTACCAGTTTTTTGAGCACTTTGTGGCAATGTATTAATACTCGTAGCACTTGAAGCACTTTATACCCTTATCTTTTGAAGAATAACAATTTTGTTTCGCTTTCAACAAACTATATTATGAAGATAATGTTAATATATAAAATATTATATTTTATTTTAATATTATATTTTATTAAAATAATATTAAAATATTATATTCTATGAAATATTATGTTCATAAATATAATAAAATGTTATATTTTAAATGTAAATTCCGATTTCATACTAATTTGTGTGTGTACTTTGATTGTTGCAATCATGAAAAGAAGCTAAGGTCCCCAGTAAAGGATCGTGTTTCAATAGTACTCAATTTTATTTTTTTCATTTTGGTAACAGCTCTTAAAGCAGCCATCAGAAACATATTTGACATTATTCAAAGTATTACGTTTTCTAATTGAACATAAAAATACTCCCGCTATAAATATAAGTTTAGTGCAATTTCTATTAATTAGTAATGTATGTATTTTGTGTATTTTGATTTTATTTCCAGATTTATAAAAGTTTTTAGGAGAACGATATCTTTTTTCAAATGTCTTCAAAGTATTCGTATGATAATTAATTTGCAGAATTAGAGATATTTTTTATGTCATGGGCTTTATTACGTCTATTTCTGCATTTTTTAAAAGATATTTTTTTTGTGTGCCTTATTTTAATGATAATGAAAAATTATCCAATGTTTAATATTCAAGAGTAATTTCGAACCCGTGAAGCATATTTGACAATCAATACAAAGTCTAGCTAAATTACACAAAAAATATTTTATATTATCATATCTCAATAAAAATTCAAAAACTATATCTTCCTAATCGAGATATATCGGATTACCATTTGTCTCTTAATTTAAAAAAGTATATCTTAACCTTCTTTCAGTACAGTTATTTCTCTGCGTTATAGGAACGTTTCAAAATCATTTTAGTTTTCTTCGTCTGATATATATTGATTTATTTCATTGTCTCTCATTATAGATTTATATTTTATACTTTTGATTGTAGAGTTAAAATTTGCATAAGTGTACATACATGACAACTTTTTGTAATCTGAATTTTTTCTTCCGTTGAAACAATATTATATCGTGGATCCATATAAATGTCTGCTTAAGCAATTTCTCTTTCCAATATAAAACATCTTGCCCATGCACATGACTGCATCAATTTCTTTAGATATTTGTTTCCCATTACTTTATTTTTAATTTTATTCTACACTTCAATTGATTTTTGTCAACTGCTTCAGATACTTTGCTTGATGAATTTGACAAATTGTCGAAACTAGCAATACTTATATAATTAATTTGTTCAAATTCTTTATTCGAAAATAATATAGTAGAATCTCAATTACCCGAACTGTGTGTTCATGATGATCGGATAATTGAGTTTTTCGGATGAAAAATTATAATTTTTTATTTACATATTATCTAATGAAAACGTTTCGAATCTAAGGAAATGAACACGTCATCGAATCAATGTTTATATACGCATGTTTTATCTACTTATCGTTTATCGAAAATTTCAAAAGTAACTTCATCCTTTTATCGTACCATTGGCATTAGGATTGTTCCTGTCTTCTTTTTTATTATACATACATATATAGTAATATAGTGTCACATGTTTGTTCATTATATTCAATATACACGATCATGTTACATATTCAATGTATTCTTTGCCATAGTTTCTGAAATAATAGATAGAATAGAAATTATTGAAGGTCTTATTTACAATTGATTGATAACGATTAATAGGTATATGATTTATTCCTGATGACAAAAATAGATATTACATCCAGAAAATATATGGGTGGGTGCTATTTTTTGAGAATTACAAATTAAATCGGCTGACGTTAACGGTACTCACCAACGATTTGAATCAGATGAAGACTATAGAGATAAAAAGCAATGATGATTTACCGCAATTGAGGCATCCGGACATTTTGATAAGCAAAAATAATTTTATCATCTCTGTCTTAATCTCATATCTCTGTTGTTTCTTCGTGAGCCAGCTATTCTCTACAATCTACGTTTTCAAAGTTTTGGATTTATATATATTGCGGCGTCGTTGTATTCGTCTTTAATCCTTATAATGAATTATCTATATACAGGAATGATACTATATGGACATATAGAAGTCAAGCTATGATTTGGAATCTCATATATAAGCTGTATTAGAGGAAGTTTAAATAAAATTAGAAAGATACTTTCTTTATTCAACAAGAAATATTCATTCGATGAGAAGTTGATTATACATTAATAAAAAATTTCAGGGAAGGCCATGATTAGTCTATTATTGTATCCGGTAAATTAGTTGTAGGTAAAACTATTTTATATTTTGCCATCTTGAATAAATTACTAGCTCATTAATCGCTAACTATCAATTATAAATCAAACGTATAATTTTTATTCTGTCTGAGAAACTATTTCAAAAAATACATTATACAACAAGCAGATACGTAGTACTATGTTACGATATATATATGTACGTACAATAAAAAAAGAGACAAACAAAACTTGTATAAAGGTGATTATCATAAAATCGTAGTTCGAAGAAACCATTCATGAATGAAACAAACGACATTTGTGAAAGAATTTGTTTCGAAAGAAAAAATCTGCTGAAACGATGTAATCTTTGCCGACGAAAGTAAATTTGAAATAACTGAATATAATAGACGAAAATTAGTGTGGTCAAAAGTTAATTTTTTTAAAAGAAACAATCTTCAAACGTGGTGATTCTAAAACATGGTTGTGGAGAGTTGATGGTATAGGGCTGTATTTTATATTGATGGCTGTTGGAATAGGGAAACTAATTTTTATTGACGGTATTTTGAATAAAAATAAATATTTAGATATTTTAAAAGAAAATTTGATACAAAGTACCGTGAAAACGGACATAAGTAATAGTTATAAATTTTATCAAGACAATGATCCGAAACACAAATCTCAAATTGTTCAAGAATATTTACTGTATAGTTGCCCCAAAGTGCTACATCTTCCTTCACAGTCACTGGATTTAAATCCCATAGAAAACTTATGAGATTTACTGCATCATAACTTTAAAATAACGTCGATAAAAATAAAAGAACACATGAAAATTCGTTTAATAAAAGAGTGGGGACGCATATCGCAAAATTATTTAGTAAATATAATTTTCAATATGTCTACGCGTTTGAGAGAAGTAATTAGACAAAAGGAACAACTAACAAAATATAAAAAAATTATTATAATCTAGTTCATGTATTATTAAATAGTTAAGAACTGTTAAGTGTCTGAATATTTTTGAGACCTTAAAACTGTATTTAATTTTGAATCAAATTTAATATTAATTAAAACAATAAAAAAATCCAGTAAAAACATCTTTTAGTGAACACGAATGCAATATATAATAAGATAAGATACTATAATATAACATTGCTTTATCAATGCCATATGAAAATAATTTAATACATCTTAAAATAGATGTCACATCTCTCTGTGGTGTGTGAAATCAACTCTTTTGGATAAGAAAGTTGGGAAACGTCCAATGGTGTGAGTTCAGCAATTAAATTTCTCTTCACTACGGAATTTTAATTGTTAAATAGGTTCAAAATTACTCTTCAAGTACGACAAGATCGATAATATTTTAGACAATTCAAATTTTTCTATATTTGGATTTGAGTCTAAATTCTCTTTATCAGTAGACGTACTTAGTACTCTGTACTCTGAATTTTTTTTTTTTTTTGAAAGTCTCTTATTTAAACTTTGACCATTTTCAAGAATGCTTCCGCATTCTTTTATCGATCTGATTTATACCGAAATCTCAAAAATTGCAGAGGAAGTTGAGAGAAAAATAGATTTGAGTATATATTCGTATTATTTCATCAATAAAAATCAGCAAAAATTGCAATAAAATATTCGTAATGGTTTTTGTAATTTTGCTCGTGAAAATCGAAATCCGTCAAATTTTCCTTTGTTTAAAAAAATATGGATTTTATCCTTTATATTTAATCAATTGTATCTAATCATCTGAATTATTTTTTTTATTATTTATCTTCAATTAATTATAATCTCTCCAATGTAACTTGTTCATACCTTTCATAAAAATTAAATATCATTACATTATCATCGAAACATTATATTATTAATAAATTAAATATCTTGTGGAACAAGAAAGAATATGATGTTAGAAACAGATAGCAAGATGCTTGCATAAAATAAAAATTACTTAGCCACATATAAATCATACAATAATACAAGTGATTTCCAATAATTCAAATAAATATGTAATCATATACATACACAGACTGTGAAAGCATTTTCATACTCCAATCGACGTTACATTATTATTCACGATCTTACGAATAATTTACATCATTTATTGGAGAATTAATATTTATTCTTTTGAATTAAGATAATTTCTATTAAGGATATTATTTTTATCACATTTAAGGATTTGAAATCAGCTGATTGCTTCAAATAACTCAAAATTTCATCTAGTTATTACTATTTATTATAATAAAATTATTCTAAACTAATTATTCTTAAACTAATCGTGTTCATGACGATCAGATAATTATGATTTTTTACATATTACACGTTTAATACATCTGTTTTAATTATCTTTGTTCTTCCAATCTTTTTGAGCTACTAAATCAGTTATTTTTTTGGAAGTTAACAATTCTGCGAGAATATTTTTTTGTTACGTTACTATTCTAGCTTATCCCTGACTGAATATTTACATATCTCAATATTTTTATATCTGACTGAAATATCTGTCAGATATAAAAATCCGAGGAACCGATGTTTGAATAATTAAACGTTGAAAAAAATAGGATCACAAGATGTAGAATGACTGCCAAGATCACGAATCCAAATCGTCCGGATGATGAACTAGATCTTTCTCGATCAACTGTACAAATTTATTTAAATTTCTTCAAAAGTGAAAATTGTAAATTTCATCATGCAATTTCCGTTGGATTCTATTGAATCTAGGAGTCTTAAATGAATGATCGAAAATATCAAGCGCAATGGAAATCATACTCGTAATCGCTAAAATCGATAAAACCGCTATTATGGATTGATGGAGTTAGAATTAAAAAATTTTACCAAGTATCGACTTTTTAATAAAATTCAAATCACTATTAACTCTTGATTTAACACCAGGAGCTTCATCAGTACGTGTTCTTCCATAATTATGACTCCAAGGAGGAAAACACGGTTGCTTTTTGAATTTTTCCATAAAATTTGATTACATCTGTCGAACACTATGATGAAAACGTATAAAGATTGTATTTTTATTTAATAATTGATGAAGATCGATCGATCAAATTTACCTGATACGCATCCTTTTTTCTTAGTTGCTTAGGTGTAATCAGAAAGTGATACTTGACATATTTTTTCATTGAAACTATATGCCAAGTGACTTTTCTCAAGACTTCATGTTTGGGACCATAAAAACTCATATGCTACCAATCTATACTAATTATTTTATAAAAGTTGCTATACAAAATAAAACTAGACTCGAAATACTAACCTCGAACTATAACAATAGTGTCTGTAAAATTTCATTGTATGTAATAGAACAGAAGAGAATTTAGACCAATTCTGATGGCATATTTTAACCTTTTCTATAATTTAATAACTTAAGTTGTTTAATTTTGATTATAAAAAAGAAGATTTGAATCCTATCAATGAAAATTCAATCAGATATCAACGATATCTGTTCCTGTTTTTATATTTAAAAAATTAACTACAATTTAAATTTGAACGAAAATCAAAGATTTTTTTTATCCATATGAGTATAGTTATGACTCAGATTAGAACTAATTAAATTTAAACATTTTTACTGAAATTATAACTATATAAAACTTAATTCAAAACTAAATTTAAAATAAAAAATATTTTTTGAAACTTAAGATTATTTTTTGAAAAATGTTTCTATAACAAGTAAACGAAAGGAAAATATTCAAACTATCAATATAATTTTAGTTCGTAGATGCTCATTTAGTTGATATATGGGTGAAATTTCAACTAAATTGGTCCAGCAATTTTTGAAACAAATATGTACTCAATCTGAAAAATTGTTTCGAAAAGAACGCATGTAAAGTTTTATATGCTGTTACGACTAATTCGACAGAAGTTACAGTGGATAACGATTGATTTCAATAACTTACCTCTGATTAGCTATATTCACCTTTGAAGAAGTTTTGTAAAGTAGTTCTCTCTTCTCTATGACAGGTGTAAAGTAGTTCTGAACCTCTTCTCTATTGATTAGATATGGTAGATGCATATCTCTCAAACTGTTATATGCACTCCTTATCTCTATCATTATGAGCTCTCATCATTATGAGTATAGTATTATTCATAAATTCATAATATATGATCAGCAATAAACTTTTTTAGAATATCCGTTTCAAAAAACGAACGTAAATAAAATTAATATTGATAAAAGAAATGTAACATTATCTAATAAGAAAAACCTGAAAAAAGAATATTTTTAACTTTCTACTAATTATTTATGAGATCATATTGACTGATGATAATTATCAGTTAAGTTCATGTAGGTTTTAATCAACATTCTTTGTTCAAACATCTTATTATTAAGCTTACTACATTTTGGGATGGTGGTCATCATCGCATAAGAACATATCCTCTCTATAACTTCAGACGTAGGGAGTAGTGTATTAAACTGTATAAAAACTCGTTTATTGGTGGACATTTATTCAGCAGAAATAGATCTTGTGATGGATTCTTATGATATTGAAGCACATAAAATTTGACATCTAAAATTGTAATCTTTGCTTCTGTATTTGTCGAAAGAGAATTAAAATCGAAGAATTTGCACGATTCTCTGGATTGATTAGATCGTGAGTATGTATCATTATAACTGTTTCAAAGGGTCTTAGAATTTTTGTACATTTTTCAAGATGTATACACCTTATCTATTTCTTTTAAAATGAATATAATAATATTACTATTGTTGCAGTCTCCAACTTTTTTGTTGCAATCTCACTTTTTGAATGAGGCCAACAATCATTCCGCTAAAGACCTGCAATAAATTAAAAATGTTTCTTCCAGTTAATCTTTTTAATTTCCTTTGAGAAGTTTCCAAGCAAGGCAACAAAATTCCGTACGAAGTATTTTTATTACTTTGAAAAATGTCCGAAGTTTCTTTTCAAATAATCTAATATAATGGAATAATGGTATTAGAATAATGGAATAATGGTATGCAGTATGTTAGTTTTCCACTGTATTTTTCACAAAAGGCTGTGATTTTTTTGCATTTTTTATCGTCTACTGCTTATACTTTTTCTTAATTCCTGATAACATCCTTTACACTTTTTTCTATTGTTACTTGTACAATTGCTTTTAGGTAATGAATGGATCCGCTTCTTTCTTTCAACCTCTTTTTCCCTGATTGATTCCGGTAATTTTTTTTATTAGCTCTTAACGTCCCACAACTTTTACTTTTTCTACATATAGTTTACAAAAATGGTTTCTCGTCTTAATGAGTTAGTCGAACAATGTTCAATAGTTATAAGAGAATGCAGACCATTCAACTGATTGCACTCACTGGTTTTTGAATAGTTTTATACATTTATTTGCATTTTTATGAAATGCAGAGCACAAATTTATCATCTGATTTTTAATTAGTTATTATTTTACGAAATATATAATACGGAATTATTACTTGGTTATTAAAAATTAATCATGGAGCTATTAGCTAATTAGGAAGCAGTTTTACAGAACGTCAAATACTGACTGAGCTTTTATATTTTTGTGACTGCCCGTTTTCAGATGCACCTAGCTTACTACCTACGAAACTTGCAAAATATAAAGAATTAGCTTCCTATTGGATGATAATGATTGGTCCAAAATTTAATAAGAAGACCATTGTATCACAAGAGGAAGTCCTAATGTAAGATTCAAAAATTTTATCGAATTTTTATAAAAAAAGATACTTCAGATTGAAACTGTTTTTTGTCTCTACAAGTGCGCATAGGATTCAAGAATTATAGGGTGTTGACAACGGCGCGATAGGATAGCAAGAATTTGATTTATAAAGACTTATAAATACATTACTTGTTCTAAGTGAGTCTTTAAGTTACGCATTCCTAACCTTCAGCGAAAAAAATATCGAGCGTGGAAAGCATTTATATATATAATCTATTTACGAAAGAACAAAGTATATCATATTTTTTTTTCTTTTTTTGAAAAAATCCAAATTTAGGTCTACCGAAAAATTGTGTCCATTTTTTAATTAAAAGAAAATAATATATTTTGAATTAAGTTATTAATATTTACTGAACAATATAATTCCCTGAACGATATAAACCTCCGATCTTTTCCCAAAGTGATAGTAATTTGTGGATTTCATTTCTGTGCAATGACTCGTCTTTGGAGATGAAAAGCTTAAGCAGTAGTTGGCTCACATCTGCTTCATATTTGAATTTTTTCCCTTCAGAAAATTTGATAAGGAGAGAAACAGATTATAATCTGATAGATCTAGAGAGTATATATTGTGGATGTGATAGAATTTCCCAATCTAGCGTTGCGATTCTTTGATAAGTTGTTTTAATAACATGTATCCTGGCATTGTCGTGGTGCAGTATCATTTACTTCCTATTTAGCAGCACCGTTTCTTTTCCTTAAGTGCTTCCTTTAAATCATCTATTTCCGAATTGAGCCTGAATTTGAAATGCCTGTAATATATTAGTCCTTGGATGTTCCACTATATATACAGCATTCTCTTATTGAGGTTCAAGCTCAGTTTCGAGTTGGATGGGGAAGGTTATCCGAACTTACAGCATGATTCTTTTCTTACAATGTTCTCATATGTATCAATAATCCACTTCACCAGTTTTATTTTCCAGTCTAAGGTTCGTTTTTATTCGAGCAAGCAGAGATAATTGACAAATGATGACTTGATCGTGTAAATTTTGTTCACTTAACTCATGAGACGTACAGAATACTCCCATTCCCGAAACCAATCCAAATTTCCGAATGTCATCCGAAATGGTTTGTTGTGTTGGATTGAGCGTTTCTGCAATTTCTGATATCGAAAAAGGATTTTGCTATATAAAGTTTATTAAACAATATTGTCATCGATCATAAATTTTCTCACAGAGCGTTGCTTATCATTAAGGTCGAAATTATTTACTTCAGATTTTTCGATGAACGTTCTGTCGGAAACTGTATTTTCATCAAAAACGTTCACCACATTTTACCTGTTCTCATTCTCATTCGTATGCTTCTACAATATTTCTATCTTGTTGAAATATCTACAAAATGCCGTAAATGAACTTTATCAATAAACATGTTTACGTGAACGAATCTCACTTAATACTAGGATAATAAAATCATTGTTTTAGTAAATTTAGAAAATCACATATATAAAAATACAATAATAGAAAAAGGTAGGCATATATGTCTTAAACGAACACGTTTTTCCACTCATCACCAGAGGCATTAAGTCTTAAACACGAAATTTCGATTTTTAATGAAATGTTCATAAATGCTTCATTGTTCGAGCATTATTGTGACTTGTTAATAATAGATCCTTTATGGATTAAAATATCTTGGAGTATATTAATTTTACTTAGTCACACATAATGAAAATATCTCGTCTGCAGCCTTTGTATTTTCTACTTTAGGTTAAGTGAGAAACTTCGCACATTTCTAAAGCTTCTCAGCAACACCAGATCACTCATTTATATTTAAAAGTATCTTAAGTTTTATCAAAATATTTGATACGTTTTGTAATTTATTGCTCAAAATCCATGTATCGAGGAAATCAGAATTTTTTATTATTAATATAGACTGAAAGACGAGAAAGTAGAAGAAAGTGAAAGTTCGCTTAAGCGATTTCATTCGTAACGTATCGATAGAATAATTTCGGAGGAAATGCATGTGATGCTTGAACATATTGAGTGATGACTTGTGTGCTTTACATTAGTGAAAAGATACATCACTAAATGCACCGCGAGTATATAACAACAATTTGGTTTATGATTTGACTTATGATCGAAACATGATGAATAAGAATGGTCGGAAACAGCTGCCATGTTTTTTCATCATATTCGTTCATATTAAAAGGAAAAGTGAACTTACGTGTGCTCATCGAAAGAATGCAATACCTTGTAGAGACGATACATCGGCCGCCCACCGACATGTTTCGCAACTTTATTAAAATAGGTGCAGAAAAATTATTGAGACATAGAAGACGTCAACAAGCGGGCACATCTTGAAGATTTTCCATAGAAATCTTGACGTCGGCATCGCGGGTGATCTCATCACGTCCTCGCAAGATACTGGCGATAAGTTCTACAGTTCACCCCATAGGATGATACTATGGACAAGATTCTTGGCAAGATAACGGTCTATTACAGAATATCACTTTCTGAAATCTTGGTAAAAATTCTACAGAAATTGCCAATGAGAGAGACAATTGAACGACACAATTGAAAGGTTCGCTTTCGGCGAGACGATTAACATATGACAGATGAGAAAGTAAAAATCCACTTGAAATTAAAATTTCTGGGTTGGATAACGAAATGAACTGGCGAGAAATGAGAATGATCTTGATCTCGTAACTTCAGTAACTGTGCATCAATAATCTTCCTGAAGTGGTGTTTGGCTACTTTGACAGTCGTCTTCCATAGGCCGTCAAAATAAATATCGGCCAGGGCATAAACTGCTAGCCAATGCCAAAGAAGGACGTATCGTTTAAAAACTGTTGATGTTGCAGAAGTAATGCGCTAACTCGTACAGTTCCGACAAAGTTAGTCTTACTGTCGCTAAAGATTAAAAATGACGGCTAGATAACGCTAACTTACGACAAATGCGAAGATGAACGAACCAAATTACAAGATCAGACGTCACTTTTAAATAGACGGTCTTCGTTGTGATACAAATGAAGACAAGCAGGTAGGTCTTGATAAAGTTCATTCCACGCAGACGAATACTGGTGAAGAAGAAGAGCTCAGTGTAATATTCACATTGGTAGTGAAAAAGACGTTTGCGATGATAACCCCTCCGAAATATATCAGGCTCTATGTCAACAAACGCGCTTCTATTCGCGTAATGTTTTTGTCATTGATAAACAGGTGAAATTGTCGGATCAGAAGATGGTGAGAAAGTAGTTTGCGTACTGCCTAATGTTTCTCCAACGAGGTGACGCATTAAATTGGGTGTATCATACAAAGGAGGGTGATTCTGGAGTTCACAGATGGTTGATGAGACGAATATCGGACGTAGCAATCAAAGTGAAGGCAGTAAACAATGACCCAGTTGAACCTCGTTAGAGTAGAAAAACTTCTAGATGCCAGGAGAACTTAAGTCATGATCAGTGTAGAAGATAATTTTTCCTCGATAATAAAAAATCGCAAACAATTGATGGAAGATGAAAACATTCTTTTAATGATGATGATAGTAAATTGGCGATGAAGAATGGTTCACGCCAGAATATCGAGCGAGACGCAAGCCGCACATGGCGCTATGTCAATGAAGAAACAAGCTATTTAATATCCATTTTTCCACAAACTTTTTCTACTATGTAAAACCGGATCTACATCAGGTCGACAGTTGAATCACAAAAGACCATAATGAGCAGATGGAGATAAGGCAGCATAGAGGTAACCGAGTCAGAAGATAAATTAGAAGCATAGAACTAAAAACGCGGCAAGGTCATCATTTTAATGGGAAGGATCTTGGATTTGGCGTTAAGTAGCAAAATTGTTCAAAGTGGACCTACGCAGGTAAACAGTGATAACATATTTGGATTTAAAGATGTCACAGAAGCCGATGGGATGAAGTGAATAGATGATGGATGTATGCAGAAATAGGATAGTTTCAGGCTGTGAAGTTCTTTTGAGAGCTGAGCCTGAAAGGTCTACGACTCAACCAATCGGGACAATAAGGATTGACTGTACCCAGCCTACTTGCAGTTGGAAAATATGTCGGAACACGAGTTTGGTCTAAAAACTGACTAATGTTACATCTCACGAAGCACGAGCCTCGAGAAAATAAATTTCCTTCGAGAAGTTCCTACTACGTGAAATTAATATGCCTTTTGGCTCTCACCTATTATGTGCAATTCTATGGCACGGGACTGGCACTCAATACCCAAGCCAATCAAATGACACCTATCTTTATCCTTGACAAATGGGAAAGCTGCGGTTTACCCTTGTTTCGGTGATGAGGATTGGTTGACGGGGACTCGACGCTGGAATCCATTTTTTTTTTATTGGTGGATTGATTATATTTTACTGTCGGACAGGCTGATTCCCTTGTCCTCGTCTCTATCGGCTCGATTCCAGAAGAGAGTAAAATTGATTAGCGGTGAAATTGCACAAAGAACTTGAAGACTGTGCTGCGGAGAACGAATTCCTCGATCGCGTTTAAGCGATTTGTAAATAAATTAGAATTTAGATTAATAATCCCAAAAACGGGATTATTAACTTCAACTGTTTAATAATACTCAATTTATTTAAAACAATAACAATAGATATAAAAATAATATTCGGTTCAAAACAATAGTAATAATAATCATAGTAATTAGTACAGCGAAATAATCTAAGCAACAGCCATCTAACAACAACCTAAGCAGTAATAATCGTCGAGACGACGTGTGCGGCTGGTTAAATAAGGAGCGTTGCCCAATTAACGAGGAGCGATTTGCCGCGGTGTCGTCATTGATTAGCTCTCTCCCTAGCTGACGGTAGAAATGTCCAATGGTGGTTGCGGATGCTTGGGACTCTGCGTGCTGGTAGGGATGAGGTTCTATGGACCCAACGCACGTGTCACACCTGTATTGGCGTCCGATATACCCCGCCTTTTTTGTTTGGGCACGTTGCTTTTTGTATAATGATGAGAGACTTAGCGCCTATTTATATAAACATATATCTAATCCTTAAATTGGTTAGGGTAAGTTCCCATTTTAATTCTACAAAGAAGGATATATTGTTTATGTCTAGTTATATAGTTCTATCTTAAGCCTAGGGTCGGCGTAGGATGTAAGACTAGGATGGGCGATTCCAAAGAATCATTTGGCTGAAGATGGCTCATTTGGTAATCGATAAAGCTCCTATATGAATAGCAAAAAAGAAGCAGACTGAAATCGGATTATAACTAATACCCAACATCTTGACGATCGAATCACGATTTAGCTGGATGTCCTTAGAGCAAATGATGGTGATCGATATGTCAATGTGTTGTATCGATGATAATGGAAAATTATCCAACGTTTAATATCCAAGAGTAATTTCGATCCCGTGAATGCTTGTATATATCTGACCATCAATAGAAGGTCTAGCTAAATTAGGCAAAAAATATCCTATATTATCACATTTCAATAAAAATTCAAGAACTATATTTCCTAATTGAAATGTATCAATCGATAACAATCTTTAATATTAGCAATTTTTATCACCGAAAAACTGTCAATCAATTGTAATCACTGTCAAGTTTGGTATAAAAATTATTATGTAAGATATTTTGTAAAAACACCCAAACAAGACAGAAAGATTATACTAACGGTGATAAAGATAAAAGAAACGAGGAAGTTCGAAATAATCGGCTAATATGTAGGATCTGCTGTTTGAAGATGTTAATTATCAGATCTTCTGTGGAAACGTTTTTGTCTATGGACACTTTTAGTTTTTATTAATTTGTACATATCGTTTAGTTTTTATATAGGTAACATTTTTTTTGCCTAATCCTTTGACTGCGGAATGTTCTAAGCTGAAATACTCCACAATGATATCCAAAATCTTTTTTTTTTTTTTTAAGTTTTTTTCTATATAAGACATCCTGTTTCGTTTTTACCGAAGTGTTGCAAACAAATTAGTTTGATGTGTGTGCAGTAGACTATATAAATGAAGACTCGTGTACCAATTATCGCTTACCAGAGAATAGCTGTTTCCAAAATATGAACGTAGAAGTGTTGTCAACCGTCCAATGCTTGTATATTTGCGAAAAATATCTGTATTTCTTGTACAATAGTATAGATTATAAAATTTAATACACAACTCGTGACACAATCGGAAAGTATAAATGATTTGATAGCATGCTTCTTGTATAGTTATGAGAATCTTGAAATACTTTCAACGTTGTCATAGCCGAAAAGTAATTTCAGATCCCTGAAGCATATATTTAAAAATTAAAATTTTTGAGAGAAAGGTAATTTAATTGTCAAATCTACATCATTGAATGCTTCTTGTTTTTTATTATACATGCCTATTTTTATTAGTTCGGGATAGCATTTTCTTGTTTCATTGGTTTAAGTTGTTTAAATAATAATGTGATTAATTAACACCTCTTTTGTTTGTTTTCTTGCGATATTAGTAGTGAAATCAGGTAAATTCGCTTGATATTGCCTAAAAAAGTAATTATGTAATATACGTTACACTCATTATTTTGCACTTAATCTAATTGCGATCTAGATTCTAGGTATCGAAATACTAAAAAATAAGCAAGAAAACAAATGCGAATAGATTCTGGAAATCAAGTGACAAATCATGATTTAGTTCTTTTATTACAATAGCCATTTGTAAGGGTTTGTCTAAAGCTCGTTGATTATCATTAAATGAAATATTAACTAAATATTCAATCAATTTTATTGCTGAAAGAAGAATCTTGACAGAGCCATTGCTTCAAAAAAAAAAGTCGAATAAAAATAATTGCTATAAAACAAAGAGACTTGTAGAATCATAATCCGTAGAACTTAAACTAAGTTAATCCATTCTTAGTTCAAGATTTTCTGCAATTAATATATTAGTATTAATATCATTAATAAATGGTGACGAATAGTTACTTTGAGTTTAGTTTTGAATTCTCCCTTTCTAACAATGTTAGAAATTGTTATTGCATTAATTATTTTAAATGTGAAATTTTTCTTAATTTATATACATGGAAAATACTTCACTATTATGAATATCAAATTAAACAGATATCGAATTAACCCAATAATAATGAATAAAAATAAATATCCCTCTATTATTAGTCTATTCTTGTCAATTGGAGCCGGGTTTGTACCATTCTGTGGAATTATTTTTTTAGACTTAACAAATTCATAGCATTAATAAAACTGATGCGGCTTTTTTGAGGATTTCTATTTATCGGTACAGGATGAATAGGCGTTATTATCTTAATCATTTATCATGTCATAATTTTTATTGAGTGGCCATATTGTATTTTCTTATTTAGCTGTACAGTTCTGAAAGATTTATGAAAGATTATGAACAATATAATAAAGTGTATGATATTTATTTTAATCCGATAATAAATAACGTATGATTTAGAAAGTAATTAAAGAAAAATAAAAAGTAAACATTAATAAATATAATATGAAGTGATCTTCTATATGAATCTTCTATATATAAATAAGAATACAACAATTTTTCTTTTTTTTTGTATGATCAGAACAATGAATTAGAGATTAGTGTGCTTTTTTAAAGCATGGTATGCAGTACGTTAGTTTTCCACTGTATTTTTCACAGAAGTTTGTGACTTTTCTGCATTTTTTATCGTCTACTGCTTATACTTTTTTTTAATCCCTAATAACATCCTTTACACTTTTTTTCTTTTGTTACTCGTACCATTGATTTTAGGTAATGAATGGATCCGCTCCTTTCTTTCAACCTTTCCTTTTTTTTTCAACCTCTTTTTCCCGATTGATTCCGGTAATCCTTTTTTATTAGCTCTTAACGTCCCAAAAATTCTAGTTTTATTTTTAATGCATTGTTTAACCTCTTAAGTACAGTTAAATTTTGCGCTGTTTCTCTATACAGCAGAATTTAATGCGAATTACGCGTAAACATACAGCACAACAATGTGTGACAGACAATGCTGTTCTCTACGCGAGCACATTGAAATGAAGTTTTTGATAATTAAATTATAATTTATCTTAAAGATATGATACATATACTTTAACTTTATTATCGTTATCACTAAAATGTAACGTTTTTACTAATGATTCATATCTAACTCTGTCCATTATTTTTGAAAAAATGTCAGTTTTAATAACTTTATCCGTAGACCAACAATATTCTTTAATAGATGTTTTTTCCATTCCTGACATTAGCATAGTAATAACAATAAATAAATAGCATAAAATAACTATAAATATAGCATAAAATAACAAAAATAAATTTCTGAAACTGAGGTATCTGTCCAGGTGAATGATCTGCATGTATTGTAGTTTGCGTTAGATTTTTATGGAAATAATTTATTTTTTCGCAGATACTAACAATTACCTTTTTCGAAAAAATATTTTAAACGCATCTAAAGCAGTGGATTCTTTCATAGTGCTCAAAAGGTTAAATAGCAAACGTCTTTTTCAAGGAATTACAGTTTCATCTATCACAAACCCACAAATCAGATATTAAATGTTATGGAAGATATTTTATTATTGGTTATATGAAAAGTCTTATCTTATACAATCTATTTTTGCCATAAACAATTATATTATCCGTGAAATATAAACACTTTAACACAAATAAAAATGTTTCTCTTGGGATGATTTTTGATATAAATTCGTTATGAGGTAAAGATTTTTTTATTTACAACATTTACTTACTATCATTCTTCTATGAAAGTGGTTCTTGATGAAGAAGATCATAATCCACTAACTGTAATACACGATAATGTATTAATACTAAACATATCGATACCTCATGTATACCTGTTTCTATCACAGCGAGTTAAATGACCTATTTCTCAAAAATCCTATATTTTGCACTGCTTCAATATTATACTCTAAAGCACAAAGAAAACTTTGTGTTGTGACTAGTAGAAGAACATACTCGATTATCCAAATAATGGATAACCCAGATAATCGTGTCGAACAATGATTTCGAATATTGGTATTTCTTACCTCCACCCTTAAGCTGTATAATACTTTACTTTATAAAAGCATATATCTTACCGCTTTTACTAGACTACGATTCGCTCTTTCGGTAAGTTTTGTTGAGATATGTATTCCGTAAGTAATTTTTTCTCTCTTTAGAAACTATATAAATTTCTGTGACAAATATATCGTTGTTAGTACGAAATTTTCTTACAAAATATATGATGTTTTCTTTTTCTTTAACTTTATAATCTTCAAATGCTTGACAGATATCATATTTTCTTCTTAGCATTACTATTTTTATATATTTTCTTTTGTCATCAACAAAAGTTATAAAAAACGGGACCTCGAATGAAAAATTGTTACTTCTTTTTCTCGACTTATTTTTATATGTCGAACCATTCTCTACTCGGTTCTATCATTTCTCGGTATAACAAACTTCCAAAATGCGTCTATTTCTATGAGATGATCAACTTCTGTTTATGTACAAAAAGTAGACTGCCAATTTTATATCAAGTAGAATCTATCAAAACTGAATGAAAATAATGATAAATTAATGGTAATTTCCATATAATCAACTGCGTACATTACAGAAATTATTTTAATGAATTAAAAGTGGTATAGTCGAACTTCGATTATCCAAACATTGGTTATCCGAACGTTTGATTATCTAACTTTCAGTTACCCAAATAAATATTGAGGATACCAGAGATAAGCTAGACATCATTGCTTCTATCTCTATGATCTTCATCTGATTCAAATCGTTGGTGAGTACCGTTAACGTCAGCCGATTTAATTTCTAATTCTCTAAGAATATAGCATCCACTCATATATTTTCTGGATGTAATATCTATACTTTGTCATCACGCATAAATCACATACCTATTAATCGTTAACAATCAATTATTATTTAATTGTTAAATAATTAATTAAGATATATTACATAATATTATTATATAAATAATAATTATTTAAAATAATCGAGATTCTTCTGTAATAGGTAATTGAAATCTTGTCTTATTATGAAAATAAAATCATAAAATAGATCGATCATTCCTAAATAAAATTTATTATACAAAGAATCAAAAGATTCATGATATATGAGTGTTTTTGTGACAGATTTTAATACTGAAGCAGATAGTATTTTGATCGATATTGTAAGAGATTATTTTTATATTTATACCAAAAGTTTTAAATATTTTAAAAATAAAAATGTACATAAAGAGTCATGGCTAGAAATAGCATTTATTCTGAATTGCTCAGATATGTAAAATTATATCAATTTATAACTTAAACAATTGCAGAAATAAATATGTAAAATTATTTCTAGTGAAAGATGTTTAAGTTCTGATTTTATATTACAGCAGAGAACATGCAATAAAAGTAAAATAATTTTTGTATCGAAGGACCAAAAAACAAAGACGCCTAGACATTATCAAAATCAATTTTCTGAAAGTATCATCGGAATTAAGTTCTTATCTTAGAATTTTTTGAAAATAGATTATAGTTTAGATACGAAGATTATAGTTTAGATAGAACAGAAATAGATTATAGTTTAGATAACAGTTTAGACATTAGAAAATGCTTTTTGATTGGAATAAAGTGCAAAAATTAATATTCGCCAGACGATCTGACGTGATTTATGAAACTATATATTTCAAACGAAAATATCGTGAGAAATTGATATTAAAAATTTTCCATTAAAGTTAGTAATATTTATTACATAAAACATTGTCTAACAGAAAAATGAAGAAGAACGGAAAATTACAAGATTAGTAATGAAAGAGCTGGTTGCTAAAGGAACAGACAAGAACAAAATATTGATACGACAATATTGATCCAGATGATGAAATTCTAGATGAGGAAAAAAACAAAGTAATATCTTATAAAGTGAAAGGATTGTATATGTGACTTTAAAGAACTTCTATGAGCTTATATAGAAATTCGGTAAATAAACAACGCAAGTTTTCAGGAATGTTCGAGCGACAGCAGGAAGATGGTTTTTGTCAATGCATGAATCATCAAAAAGATGGCAGCATCGAATTAAGACTGTACGATGTTATAATTGTGACGATATTATAATTGTAAAGATATTATAATTTTGGTAAATCATAAACATTAAACTGCTTTAAATGCAATCAGTCATGCGTATATTTTTCAAATACGGCACGAATACAGAGGTAAACAAAGAGGTAATAATAAAAATGAGAAAATCGTAAATAGTATCGCTTTATTATTTTGGTATCACATTTATAGATTTAAAGATCCGTGCTTATTTTGATACGGGTAGTTGCATAATGTTTGTTGGCGTAAAGATCTATTGTAAATTAAAATCATCTGTCTTGAATAATGCTCGACTTATGCTAATCAGTTTCGATTGAACTGAAATCGATCCTCCTCTTGTTGTAAATGGAGAATTACTAATACTGAGCATTTATTGAATATTATGCTTGTATTGAATATAAATAAAAAGAATTTTTATAATTGAAATTATATTCGCTATTTAATTTCATGATAACTTACAGTTGTAATATCGTTCGAGACGTATGTGACTTTAATGACGAGTGCGAAAAAGAATGAATTAGGAGTATCTTCAAAGAATCCTGTTCTTTCCCTGGATTTAATATATTTTGTTGAAAAAGTAGTCAGTTAAGGGAAAAGTCATGTATGGGCTACAATCATCGTCATTTTGAATTTTATAATTTTCAAAATTCCTGTGACCTTGATGGATTTTATTCTTTCGTTATATATTGTTACAAACCGGCCTATAAGAATTCGAAGTGAACTTCGATTTAAAAGATCGTATCTAGCCAGCAAACGATTCTGAGAGATAACAACAAGATGTGTCCGTCTTCCAAAGGAGCTTGACTTAAAAAGACGTGTCGCAATAACAGACGCTCACGCTTCTAGTGCAAGAGCTTCGGGAGAAATTCGGGGAATAGCGAAAGAAACTTCAAGAGAAGAGACGTAATACAAAATGGAGTGAACGGATGGAGGTTCATCTCGACATTTTTCAAAAAGAACTAAACTGAATAGGTAAGATAGGTGATTTTTCAAATGAGACAAATAGATTGAATATTGCATAGCGGAATTTAGAGAATTTAGAGCAAAATTATACGTTAGATGTTAAGTTAAGTGCAGAATGAAATTGATGATGCAAGAAATATTGCGGGAAATTCTGCAATCGGATTAGGTTTTCTAGTAAAATCAAATAATTATGACAGGAAAAAATCGTTTAGGAAATTTCTTACGCATTTCAAGTTTGTTGCGAGAGCTAATAACTGGAATGAGTCGGCGAAGACGGTGGTTCTAGCGCCATGTTTACGGAAAAAAACGTGATTAGTTTGAAGACAATTAGGGATTTGTTGAAATTGTTGTTTTTAAAATTAAAAGTGCAGTTAGAGATGCGTTTTGAAGAAAACTTTAGCGTACAGAGGAATTATAACGAGTTTGATAATCGAAGATAGAGGGCAGGAGAGGATTAGCTGCTTTGGCCGTAAACTTAGATAGATTTTCGCAGTTTGCATATATAGAGTGTGCACAACAGAGATGCAGGATAAAATTCTTTACACTCAGTTTATAAATGCAACGAGATATCCTTTCTTGCGCCAAACTTTACAATTAGAGGAATCAAGGAACAATGTCCTTTGTTTACTATGGATTTCATCAATTCCATAACATTTTGTAATGCACTATCATTTGGATGAATTTTACCTTGACCAGTATATATTTTAAAATTGCAGCAGAACCCATTATGTGCATCATATAATTTATATATTTTTAATCCAAATCTCGCTCGTTTAAACGGATTAAATTTATATATTATAAAGCGGCCTTTATATCTCATTAATGATTCATCAATATTTATATTTATATCCGATGTGTAAATTTTATTAAATTTTTCGTTCCAGAAAATAATGATTGATCTTACATTTAGAATTCATTACTGTCAGTCGTTTTCTTATCGGAGAAATGTGAAAATTTTCCCGAATATAGGAGTTTCTATCACTTCTCATTTAGACCAGTACATTTGTATATTTAATTTTTTGACTTATGTCATTAAAATAGAGTAGGCTTTCTTTTCATCATGGATAACGGGAAACCAAGTATCACCTTCCTTCTCTTCTCGTCGTTCATTATTTATATTAATATGTACGTAAAGATTTGTTTGTGTAATTAATATATCCCACAAATTTTCATCAAAAACAATAAAAAATAATACTAAAAATTCGTGATTTTCACTTAACTGATTCAAGATAAAGTTTTTTATACCATAAGACTGAAAATAATTCCAAATTATTGGTATATTGTTCGTTTCCTTCTTTATTACTTTCATTTTTTATAACTAATCTTTTCACGTGCTTTTTTATTCGCACTATCACATGGTTGTCATCAGAATCTAACATTTGAAAACTTGAAACATTCAAAACTTCTTCATTATCCTTACTTCCACGTGAATTATTTGCTTTTTTCGTATCTTTCCTCTGCTCCCAGATAATTGATCGAGTAAATCATTTATCCACGACAACGGATAGAAATTTGTCACTGTGTTTAATCTCTTATAATCCACGCAAAATCTTCAGGAACCATCTTTTTTCCGTACAAGTACCGCCGGTATCAAAAATTAGAGTTTTATACAAAAGAATTAGTCATAGTTTATTTCAGTAGGGTCCTGAATAAAGCAAAAAAAAAAAATTATTGCGTGACCAAGCGATAGTTACTCGTTCCGATAGATTTCATTAAGACATTTCATCACTATTTATGAAATAAAATTTATTTTACGTACGGACCATGCTTCTCTTCGGTGGTTACTCTCTTTTAAGGATTAGGACGAACAATTGGCCGTCCGATGAACGATATGAATTTGAAGTTGTTCACAGAAGAGGAAAATCGCACAGAAACATGGATGGTTTGTTCAGACGACCATGTAAAGAGATGCAATGCAATTATTGTGCTAAACGAGAGACGACAGAGGAACGGACAAACTTGGTTGGAAGGATAGTTTTCGAAAGTGAAGAATCCAAGAATTGGAACGATTGGCAACCGGCAGATATTAATTTCATAATAAAATCGAAAGAGAAAGGAAAAATAATAAGAAATTTCGTTAAGAGAATCATCATTTAAAATATATTGAGCTTAATAAGACTCCCTTTTTATTGAAAGGAATGTTTTGTTCTAAAATTGGAAGCACCCGAGTATGAAATCATATACTGATCAGATTGTTGTTTCTCGGACAAGAATGGAAGAAATTTTAAGGGAGGCGCACGATAGTCCCGCAGGAAGACATTTCGAAGTGAATCGTACCTTAGATAAGATCCGAAAAAAATATTATTGAATCGGCTGTAGGATGAAAAATTGGTGTAAAACATGTTTAGTTTAAACGTGTGCAAATGAATGTCTTGGATCCTTTCCCAAAATCTTCACGGAGAAACAGACTTCTTCTAATTATAGTGAATTGCTTCAATAAATGGGTAGAAGCATTTCCACAAACATATTTTAGGGTAAAAACGGTAGCTAAAATTTTTGTCGAGCAGGTTGTCTCCAAACATGAGGTATCGTTGAAATTGCATACTAATCAGGGAAATAACTTTGAGTCCAAATTATTTAAAGATATTATAGATTTATTAGGAATCCAGAAAACTCGGATTGCGGCGTTGTATCGATCAGTCCCATTATATTTGTTAGCCTATAGAATTATTGGAAAATATATAAACCATTAGATCGAAGAAAAAAGAAGGACCTTATGTACATGTATGGGTCGTGATTTAGAACGAAATTACATGAAATTCATCGTACCGCAAAAGAGTGGATGGAAATTAAATCCTGTAGAATGGAAGCGTTTCATGATCGAGAAATAAATAAAAAAAAAAAAAATTAAGGAAGGCTATTTGTTTAATCCCCAACGAAGAAAAGAAAAAGCATAGAAACTGGAAAATAATAGCGAAGACTGTATACAATTTTTAGAAAAATTAATGATATGGTATTTTTCATAGGAAAATCTTCGACAGAAAAGAATAGAATCGTTCATTCGGATCGATTAGCTCCATTTTTAGTAAGGTCAAGTGGTAGCAGAATCATCTAGCAAAATTAAAAGAGTATACGAAAGATCAACACTTTTGGATGGATGATCTAAATAAAGCACTTAAGTAAAATGTGTGATGTGGACTTGCCACTCTTGTTCTCTGATACAGAAAATTCGGAAATTGTCCCGACAACTACGGAAAGGAAGAACAGTGTTATCAGTCGGAGTTCGGAGTAAATCGCGATTTAGAAGATCGTATTTATTGCAGCAAGCAATTCTGACAGATAACAACGTAATGTTCTTCGGAAGAAATTTAATAAAGGAAGAGACTTGAGAAAACGTGTCGTACGATTGTTAAATATTGTTTCGGTATCTCTTGAAAGAATCGATAATTTCAATATTCTTGTTATGTTATATAGTTATTCTTATTATGTTAATAAAGTTCTTGTTTATTAAAGGAATAATTGCGCGCATAACAATATGAATCTGAAGTCTTCGATAAATAAATTGTGTGAACATTTTCTCTAGATTCTTATTTAACAATTTGTCATGAATTTTGCTATATAATGTCCGACTTCATACTAATAACAACTACATACGAGTTATGTAGCGGAAAGAAATTTATTCCTTTTCCTCCAATAAATTTTGTAACATACGAATTATGTAATTCTACAATATTGTTATCTACATCCCATATCAAACTATAGACGTTATCAGAAACTCGATATGTCGCCATCTTTAGAAATGTACAATTGTTGTATATCATGTGCCGAAATATTCTTATCAGGTTTTAATTTCCTGTAGCACAAATGTTCTCTGACGGCACAGTTAACGAGATGGCCAAAAACATTATTTGCTGACAATTATCATCTATTCCATAACTCTTTCGCACGTTGATATAGGAGTAGATCTTGCCCTTTTCGATATTTAATTGCCATGCCGAGGGAAATTTCCAAACGCTTCAAATTTTACCTCAAAATGTAGCTTTCGATAAAGAACGTTACTAATTTTATAATTAGATGCTTTATATATAAATCATATGGCAATGCATCAATGAGTTTGCGATTGACAATCTCCTGTCTATATTTTAAACCATGCGTATCAACATCAGTGATTAATTATTCATAACATTTGCGAAAATTTTTTTGATTAAATGCTCTAAAAAAAACTATTAAAGCAATAATAATTTTCAAAATGACTTCAATGAGCGAACAATATCTTTTTCGTATTTTGACTAGTGAGATAATCTTAATTTTTATATCTGGGTAACGTCTTGAAACAGCTGTTGGTGTTTCAAAGATAACTTTATCTCTTTCAATTGTGTAATTAGTTCTAACCCAGACATAGATCATGTTTTTGTACGGACATGTATGATTTTGTAATTGTATTTTGCTTCCTCAAATTTATCAATAACGTAATTATAAATTT
Organism: Vespula vulgaris; assembly: GCF_905475345.1. Classification (NCBI taxonomy): domain Eukaryota; kingdom Metazoa; phylum Arthropoda; class Insecta; order Hymenoptera; family Vespidae; genus Vespula; species Vespula vulgaris. The sequence goes on from NC_066607.1 coordinate 388,950, forward strand.
TCTTGAGTTTTTCCAAACAAGATCAATGCTTATTTAATAAATATTTCTGAAAATGTTTGAGTTTCTTCAAGACAGCTGTTTTTGTCGAGTAATCTTAGAAGATAGCTCGAAATCTCGATTGAGTTTTAGCAATTTTCCAGGTTCCATCAATAGTTTTGCAATAAATTGTACTTTGTTTGCAGTATTGTTGCAATAGTTTACAATTATTTATTACATTACATCCAACGGTGTCTGTGATTGTAATGTAATAAATGTGGTAAATCTGGAATTGGAATTTATTCCGAGTTTATATGGCATATATGTGACTGCACAGATTGTTAAGGTGAACTGCCATTTTCACTCACTGCCATATCACATTCTACTGGATCATAAAGTTTTTTTAAAGAAAAAAATAATACAATGAATACAAGAAATTGTGTGTCAAAAAAGTATTTGTACACTAACAATAATAATAGAAAGCTTATGATTATTTAAGTTGTACATTATAATTAATATTTCGTAAGCATTTATTTAATATCTCAATAATTAATTCTTGATATAGATTCTACCAGTTTCTTGCTTATTTCTGTTGATATCTCTGTTGAATTTTCCATTGGATTATTTTGTCATATATTTGCAATATATTCTCTCATATATTTTTGATTGAATAATATCAAGGGATTGTGTATCAAGTGGTGTAACAAATTGTTGAGGAACATTGTATAACAATCATTTTCTTATTTTCTTAAAAATATGCTTTAAGTGCTTGTCTTATTGAAAATAATGTTTCATTCTGACCCAATTTAACTGCACTTTTTTAAAAATTATTACGTAACACTTCGATATACTTCTCAACATTCACTGTTCCTTCGATAAGTGCCATATTCTCAATACTACTGTATATTATATAGTCTCATATCATCACATATCCCTCATAATGCCGTGTTTAAAACTTGGTCTAAGATTCTTTTGTTAAAACTTAATATTGAATTTTTCCCAGACGAATTATTTCCCATCTGAGCCAAAAATATTAAATTCACTTCAGAAAATAATACGTTTCCAAAATTCAATTGGTTTATTTACATAAGTTTTAATAAAATCTAAGCATTTTTCTCCGTTTGTATTATCTATGAATAGTTTCTTTCTCGTAGCTCTGCCGTATATTTCAACAAAATGTAAAATATTTCTTATAGGTTGGCGACATACGTTTTTCTAATGTTGATATGATGTCATTATATAATGTTCGAACACTTATAAATTAATTTTTTATAGCTATTTGTATAATACTTAGCGCTCACTAATTGTTAGTATATTTGACCAAATTCATCCTGGCCTATTATCTATAATTTTCTTTTTCTTATAATTTATAACAATATATTACGCTGTTGTAAAATTTAAATTTAAAGTTTCTCTAATTTTTCTGTAATTTTCCCCACGTTCCTATAAAAAAGAATCTCCTACGGACACGAATACTTTATTTTTCTTTGCTATAACAAATAGTTAACATAGTTCAAAAACAATATCATCGTGAGTAAATTAAGATCATCATATAAACAAATAATTATTTATATTATTTTGATAATGGTGCAATGATGTGCGTGTACATACTTTTAAAATTAAACATATCATGAGTATACAAATACTCTGATTAAAAATTTGTGGCTTTCAAATTTTAATATTTATTTTCATGCATTATGAAAAATTTTTAATTTACCTATGATCTTTGTACATAGTGTACTATTAATAGAAACAGTTTTCGTTAGTGTGTCATTTATTTGTATAAAGTTATTGCAAAGAAACTAGGTGTATATTTTTTGATTCATTTGTAATATGATGTCGTTCGGACAACATTTCTCGTCGAATGAAGATTTTATAAATAATCGATTGTTTCACAGTCATTTATTCCTTTTTTTAGTCATAAATTACGATACTTGTGTATCAATACAGAGATAACATATTCTATATACAGTAATGTCATAAATAAATATCATTTCTTCATTGTATTTATTATACATTCTAATCATGATTTTCTACAGATACATACATACGCAAGATACATACGATGCGAGTTTGTATGAAAAGAAAAAAATATGATAAAGAATAAAAAAAAAAATTGTAGATAGAATGAATCCTTGATAGAAATGTGTGTGTGTGTGTAGTATTTTGGGTGTTTCTTGTTCTTTCTATTTCGAGTATAATTTTGTAGATAGATTTCCTCTATACATTAGAAGTTATAATTTTTCCATCGTTGTACAATCGTTGATCTTATTTTGAATGACTGTATCTATTTGCTTGATTATTGTTGTTTGTTGATTCTCTTGTATTTCCTGTATATATTATCTGTATATAGAATCTGTATATTTAGATTCTATGTAAGTTAGATAAAATATTTTTTTGTATTTCTTGTGTTCGTTTTTGTAAGTTTTGTTTTTGGTTGGATTGTACTTCTACCCTTTCTTTTTCAAATTTTTCTTGTTCATGGTGTTCGAATGTGGATACAGTTTCTTGTATTTTTGTTTCTCTCTCCATAAGTGTGTTTTTTGGGATATAGCTTGTTGTAATTTACCAGTTCCAGTTCTTGTTGTACTATTCTTATTCTTTTCCATTGTAACTCGTACTATGCATTATTATAACTCAATCGGTTAGATCTTACTTTTTTATGAAGTTAATTTTTGGATATTTTTCTATAAACCTCGAATGCTCATCTGAGGTATCTTTATTTTCTTTAGGAACCTGCTTTACACATTAATAAATATATCCTAACAATAGTTTCCCTTTTTGTCATTCCTTACAATAGGAAAGATTTACTATGGGCGTGTTTTTATTCATATCCATAAGGATTTATTATTAACAATAATAATATAATAACAATAAAATTATAATAACAATATTATAATTTTTTTCTTTCGTTTTTCGGGATGAGAGCCGTTTATTCTGCCGGATCTAATCTTGTTCGTCTGTGTTGAGAAGTATTCGTGTTATATTGCATATTCTCAGAATAACTGCCCTTTTATGTTTAATGTTACGCCTCATTCCGTACAGATCTCAAAATATATAACTTTTGCTAGGAGCTCTTACCTTACGGAACTAATATCTATTATATTTCAGCCTTTATTTAATATGTGGAATTATGGCTTGATATTTGTGCAGAGAGAATGTCAATCAGATAATGTAAATCAAGAATTTATATTTCCTATCTTTAGTCTAATGTAATAACTTTCTACTATCTTTTCTACTCAAGAGTTAGCGCATCCCAATATTGATGAATTAATTCCTCCCTAATCTGGAGGTAAAGAGGTGTGCGAAGATTATTAAAATTATTAAGACACTTTCTACTAATTCAGGAGAAGAGGATTGCGTTGCAATAAATATTGTAACGGTCGAAAGTGTAAATTTAAAAATACAACGTCTTTATCTATATCAATGTAAAACTTTGTCTGAATACAATTATATGCAAGTATATTTCTTTATTTTAAACATTACTTTACACTCATTGTTTAAATCATATTTTTTTTAATCATTTTCATTCATTGAACATATTCTTTTGATATGGAATATACAATTAATCTTCCTTTGTACCATTTTAATTACAAATTAATTATTCATCGATTCAATGATTCAACGATTTATCTATTCAGCAATAATTTCAACCTATTTCATGATAACATTCGACTTATATCAAGGGGGACGAGTGTTTTCTGTAAATGTGCACGATTGATGGATCCTTTGAGTCCATTGATTGTTTACAGGCTAGAATAGTTTCGCTGAATAAATCAAATATTAATAAAATGAAAATGAATCTTTTATTTTTCTTTTTTTTATTAAATAAATAAATAAAGATTAAAACAGGAAATGCAATTAAAGATACGTGTTAGGATTCGTCAGTGCCGTTTAGGAAGATGTATTCATGAATTTTATCATATTTCAATGGTAATTATACTGTTTCAAAGATATCGATACTTTATATCGCAAGCATTAAATTACGTAATAAAAAAAATATATAGCTAATGTTTTTTATTAGTAGCTTGCAATTATTGCATCTCGTCGAATGCCTGCGATAATTGACACGAGTGATTTGAGTTATGGTGTGTAAAATGAAATCAAGTCACAATTAGATTGATTTAAATTAGGAACGATTTTATTCTTATAGTATAATCCACTGCGATATATCAATTTTTGTAGGTATGTTGTTTTAAACGATATAGTGTTTTTTGAAAACGATATGTTTTTTCTAAACTTTTCTTGCATTCGTACGTAAGAAATACTTCAATGCAGTGGTTAAAGCACGAAACAAAAAAAGACTATATATTGAAGAGGCCCCCACAAAATCTGGCTCAAGAGGACAATTATTAACTACTAGTTATTTTTCAAAGGTGATCGTCATATCGAATTCTTCGTTATTAGCTTGTGATCTTATCAAAATCCTCTTTACTACGTTACGTTAACACTTATGCTCATAGTAATGTAGTAGCAGTTTGATCCTGGATGGAGATGATGAACCATTCCATCTCCTTGCTACAATGTTCGTGAAAAATTAGAATCTTTGCGATTAGAGTCAAGTTTTTGCAGTTAGTTAATTGATATAGTCTTTACAATTTGTTTCTTGAAGTAAAGTAAAGTCATTGAGTTTCCTAAAAGTAGAGTTACTTTTTCTTTCAAAGTATACTAGAGTCCTTTGAATTTTTTTTTCTCAATTAAAATCAGATTTTTTCTATTTTTATTTTAAATTAAGTTTGAAATATTGCATTTATAACTTTTAAAATAAAGTCGACTCATTACATTTTCCATTTCAAATTAAAGTTTAATCCTTATATTTTTCTTTTCTAAATTAGAATCGATTCCTCGTATTAAAAAATTTTTAAGTAAAGTAGAGTCTTTTAAAGTAGAGTTTTAGTTACGAAAATACAGTCACGCTCATTAAATATTGTGTGGATATCTATGGCCTGCAATATTGTATTCAGGAGTGCATCTGGATATCCAAGCATGTAGATTTTTAATTCAGTATAATCATATATTTTTTATATAATTGTTAAAAAATAAGTAATTTTCCATTTCATTTTCATAATTGTGTACGTATATATATGAGACATATATATATTTATATAATATATATATATATATATATATATATATATATATATATATATTTCATACCTACATGTCGCTCAAAGGCCCTTATGTGGCAAAAATATCAATATGTTGCCACAACCACGATTTGTAAAATGATTCATGTATGATAAATTCCATTAGGGGCAAATATCTTTTTATCAAAGTTGAAAAAAACAACATGGATACAAGAAGCTTTACTCTTAATTGCATTGTTTCCACTGTTTCCACGGATAGTAACTCTAAGGAATCTCAATACAGCGGTCCTCTCTTACGGTCCCTGAGATGACGTGGTCGTCCAAGCTTTAATGAAAATTACGATACGCGACTATTATGTCGCCACTAAACCACAGAAAACCAGATTTAATTAACATCCATCTGCGTCTTAAATGAAAAACACTGTATCGATGCGGATTATAATGAGAGCTACTGGTTTGTTATACCAAACGACAGTTGTAGTTTCAATAAATATAATCTCTACGAAGTACCAGCAATAAAATTGACCTCTGGAAAAATCGACCGAGGGTCTCACGTTATACATGGTAACCACCAAGGATGTCACTTTTACGCTTATTCGCACGAACGAATTCGCTGCTATGAATGTATTCTGTCGCGCATAGAAAACTCAAAATTATTCATCATGAAAATATCACCAGACAGGACTTTCAAAGACAAATCTAAAACCTCTGTACAAAATCTGAACATATTCGCCTACGTTAATTCTAGATTCATATACGTAGAGCGACATATAAAAACTCAACTAACCACACTACACATAGATATAACAAAACAAAAATACATCTTGGAACAACAGGTGTTAAGAAACCCACTCTCACTAGCATCCCTTGCTCCGGACGAAATGGCTTACACCATAATGAAGAAACCAATATATGACAATTTTGACAATAGAAGTTATTCATTTAATTAAATGTATTACAGCTGAAGTGAAAATATAGCAAGTGAAGGATTGTTACAGAGAATTACTAATAATATATCAAAATAGATCATTTCTTGATTCCAAAAATGCACATAATATTAAAAGAAGACTGACCAAAGGATTACGATAAGTTACCTCTTAATATGTATAATTTGCACGGCGTGTGATATCGAACATCAAAACTCGTAGAGTCGATGACCCCACCAATGATACAACTTAACTGAAAGTATATCGACCCCGAGCATTTGGGAACAAGCGAAATTTATTCCCATGATGATCTCAATAAATTAAGATCAGACATAATGGAAGACATAGAGAAACTCGCCATCTCCGACATACTCGCCAGAGGAATTAGCGGAAAACAAATATCTACAGGGAAAATTTCATTATACAACCTCATGAACGAAGACTCGTTAAATAAGATCGCCACAAGCACAAGTGAACGACTTCGTTACTTTCGGATTAGCAGGTTCTGGTATACTCACAATATTCATCAGTTTTTGATTTATAGAATACGTCTGCCGAAACTTTTCTCCACGGATATGCATTACATGGCATCTACAGATGGAGCCTATCTACATAATAAAAGCTTTATAGGATTCACTCACACCTCTCTTACTTCACTTAGCTAAGAAACCTGAAAACCCTTAAGAAGACAAGAGTACTTCAGAATCACAGACAACACACGCAGACGAGGAACATTTAGCAAAAAATTCAAGTAGATCTAAGATATACATGGAATTAAATCGTATACTTGACGATTGTGTTTAAAATGCATGTATACGCATGTACATTTTCAACTAGGGGAGGGGGGAGTGTTATGCCCTACGCCAATTCAAACTTATAAAGTAAAACTACGAATTATGATACTAATTTTTGTCGAACATTGTTACATATAAACGGTATTTCAATTTTGTATATTAGATTAAGTTAGAATTAGAACAAGAATCTACCTTATACGAATCACACATCTTTATTTATTAACACATATAATAACACATGCAATAACACACATACACATACACATATATTGCTAATATACGTCTCAGTAATACGCATATTATAACATCCCGTAATACTTAACTTAATAAATACGTAAGCTTATATTATATAATACATATACGCCAATACTAATACTATTTTAACATGCTAATATTGTAAGCAATTACTCATAAATAACAGGAACAACATAAGCTTAGTCAAGTCTAGACGTACGAGGACGATGAACATCAACACATGCGTGAGATAAACAGCATGATCGAGACACGTACTCGACCATATGTCGATAATATGACGAGTCTACAGAAACACATCCCCATCACCACATGCAACACTTCACGCATCTACAGTCGACAGCAGCACAGCACCGCAATGAGCGGATCTTATTGGTTGACTCTGCCACGAGCCAGGATTGGATTGATGCGATGGACCAATGACAGCGTAGCGGCAAGCCACTTCTCATTGATTGGTAGTCGCTCTCTATATAAACGGCTGCACAGTCATCTCGATTATTATTCTTGGATTATTATTTCGGTTATCTACTTTGAGTTATATTTGTTTAGAACATTTTTTGTATATCAAATTTATTATTCATTTTAAATAAAGTAAGCGTTGTTAAATCAGTTTAAGTCAATAATCTCGGTTGTATCTAAAGGAAACGATTGAATTACTCTAATTTATTCCAAAACGAATCCTATAGTAAGATCTAATTCGTTTGCTTATATGTTACTTAATCAAAAATATCGTTCTCTGCGGCCCAATCGACAAACCTTCTTACACGTAACTTCTCTTCCAATAATTACGCGAAATTATTTGTTTGAATCCGAATTCTGCTCCCTATATCGTTGTATTACCAGTGAGGACGACCTGCACGAATGACTTCTTTCGTTACTACTTCTCCGTACGATGACGCTTTGGAAATCAAATCAAAGACTAGGAGACCCGTTCGATATCAGCTATACCAATTCCGTCGTTCAGGAGGTAGATTTCGATGAAAAGTTGGCCACTAACCGACCCTCGCAAGCCGAGACATCACGAAATCGGATGTAAATTGCAGTGCAGCAATTTGTTAAGATAAAGGTAGGTGCTATTTATTACCTCTCACTAAGCACGGGCCTCAAAAAAATTAGATTCCTTAGAGGAGTTCCTGCGTCATGAGATAACGTGCCCTTTAAGAGGTACGCACGATCTCCTATCTAAAAGTTTATCGATCTTTGTTTTTTATCATAATAATGCTTTGATCTATCTTTTGCTCGGTTTAGATTATGTTTAGCGACTTGAAAAATATTTAATTGTTCGTTTAATTCTGATAAGCAACACGCGTAAATTTTATTTCGTAAATTATTTATAGGAGAGTCATTTGGCGTTCATTTGGCTAACGGATCAAAGATAAGCTCGTGTGGCGTGTATTGCGTGTCTTCATGTACGCTAGTATTATATGAGAACATGGCTATTTCTAACCAGTTGTCTCAATCGTTATTGTTAATTACGAAATATTTTTAAAATTCTGCCAGTACGTGGTGTAATATCTCTATCGATTCGTTCGATTGAGGATAATATGTGCTTATTTGATATTGATTTATCCTGAATTTTTTAGCTACGACTTTTATCAATTCCCACAGAAAATTCGCACCCCAATTAGTTAAGACTCCTTTGGGTGCGTTAAAACGACAAATGACGTGTTTGATAAAGGCGTCAGCTATCTCGCTCGAAGAAGCTTGTGATAATGGTATGACTAGTGAGTATTTTGTTGAGATCTTGAATCGTTAGAAGATAGTTATTGGCGTAAGTATTGGGCAAAAGATTTACAATGTCCGTAGAGATTTTATCGGATGTTTTGCTCGGAGTGTCGGTAATTGTCATGGATCGATGTATTTTTAATCTCACGAGTTTCTTCGTCTGGTAGCTTCGGCAGTTTTGTATGTAGTTTTATATATCTATTTTTAGTTTTGGCCAAAAATATTTTTATCTTATTCTAGTCTATGTTTTAGTGACTCCTTTGTCTCCACCTATCGGAATCGCATGATTCACGTGAATAATTTGAGTTCGTTCGATTTCCTCGTGTATGATTATTTCATTTTTCATATTATAATTACATTTCTGCAGTAACTATACAGATTGATTTTCCGTGAATCCACCCCATCTTTCCACGTCATGTTGCATAAAACCAAAAAACTGCAACACTGCTGATCCTAATGATATATTATTATACACTAAGTATTATTAAGGAAATTTAGTAAAATATTTGTGAAAATATAAAAATAATAATATTTAACAGTCCCCTTTTTTAATTACATGGTTGTTACAAGGGTGTATCAGATTTGATGAATCATAATATAGTATTAGTGTTCTTTCAAATTGATTACAGTCGTGAGATCCGCAAAAATAATATGTCAAGCGATAGAATAAGCCGAAGTCAATCCAAATCGGCTGACAAAATGGAAACGCGCAGCAGTGTTAGATGTATAAATGACAGGGAAGTCAAAGATATTATTCTTAGGCTCAGACAGAACTACATCTATAAAAGCAGGACCGTGCTATTTGCGAACGCGAAGAAGCATTGCGAGTGGATATAACATTTAACTCGACCTCACCACATTAGAAACATTGTTTCGCGAGATCATTACAAAGCAGATGACGCATATTATGTTCCACACGAATCGCATAATATTTCCATTCAGGAAACAATATGATACCTCAGTATGACAATATTTCCATCGGTACACTCACGCGCGCATGTAAATGAGCTCGCGAACTGATTTTCATAAACTTGGAGGAAACGCCTGATTATTAACAAATTATGTGTTCGAGCATACTCAGTTTTTGAAGATTATGACATACACACAATTGATAGGCTTTACGATATATTATAAGAAAATTTCCCTTATGGATTGTTCCTAAAAAGGCAGACGAAAACAAAAGATGGAGACTACTAATAGACTATTGCATGCTTAATAAAAAAACAATTAAAGATAGTTATCCGTTACCCAATATAATAGAAATCTTAAATCAATTGGACAGCGCGAAATATTTCAGCATATTCGATTTAGCATCCGGCTTTCATTAACACTAAACGTACCAGCGTTTCGTTAAACTGATTCTTACCAAAATCTATCATTTCATCGGTGCACAAATTTTACCTAATAAATGTCTTTTCGGCTGGAATTGTCAATTTATTGTAAAAAGTAATGTTTACAACTGTTTACACTGTTTACAATTTAAAAAATTATAAAATAATCACTCGTTTATTTTCGTTTATATATATATATATATATATATATATATATATATATATCATACATAACATAAACTGGAGATCATATTGGCAGTGTTTACTTTACTTAGAAATAAATGAACGATGGTTTTAATTTATTTAGTGACACTTTTTGTAAATGATAGGATTTTCCTTACTACATTTAATCCAAACATATTTTTTACAGATTATACATAATTTAGTTATCTTTTTTTTGCGCAATCGTATCTGGCATGTTTTCCGCAAATAGGAAATGTTACCTTGGCCACTTGACATTCCTTGTAAGTTTTCTTTTTCTTCTTGGAGAAATTCGTGATATTCTTTGGCTAGCTCTTCTGCTATTTGTAGTAGAAATTGTTGTCTGGATATATTTTGTCCACTTGTTTCTTTATAAAGAATCCATACATTTATACCAGCCCAATCAAGTATGTTGAAAGAAACTTGTACAGGCCATCTATAAGATTTTGATTTGGCACTGTACTTTCTTGCTATTTAATCGGTGTCGAATTTGGTTTCGTTATAATATGTAACTGTTTCAGGTATTCGCTTTCTGTCATTATTGAGTTTTATTCTTTTATGCTTTAAACTTAGTATTGTAACTTTTTTGGTTTGGATTTATAAATTGTTAGAGTACAATTATTTGTTTGTAAATTACTATTGAGAAACGTTCCAATTCGTCTTTTTCTGATTTTGCTAGCTGGAACAATTGTCTTCCATTACTCCGAATAGTCTCAAATAATATTGTCCGTTTTACCAATAATCTTGTCGCCAGTGATGCGCTCGTAAAAAAATTGTCCGTCGAAATATTTCTCTAACATCCAGTAAACTGTTTAATCATTTTGAGGACAACAAATTCCGATAGTGTCATTGACAATGGTTGGCATTCTTTTTTTCCCAAATATGGAAATTTTTGGATCCCAAATATGAAAGTATTTACTGTTGGCATCAGATGCTAATCAAAATTTGATGCCAAATTTATCAGGATTACTTATATATACTATGTAATGTATACATTTACATTTTACTTTTATAGGAAATAGTTGCTCATCACAGTCAAATTCATATTGGGTTTGTAACTATTTTAATTATTCTCAATAAGTCTGTTCATTACATGTAAAATTAGAGCAAAATCATGTTAAGATGTATGCAACTATCTATAATTATAATACGTAAGTCCAAAAATAAGATCCCAAGTAGAAAACTTTAGAAAATAATAAAAAATTTGTACACCAATCAAATGATCGGCTATGGTAAGATGACAAAATTTTCTTAGAAGAAACAAAAGAAAAAAAATCCAAGGTGAGAAATTGATCATATACTTAGCCAGGGCAAAATAGAAAAAGATCTTCCAATAACGTATACCTCGAAGTTTCTGAACCAAGCAGAACAGAATTATTCTATAATAGAAAAAGGATTATTAATCATCATATATACGGTAAACTATTTCAGACTGTATTTCTGTTAGATTTATTACCGATTATAAATCTTCAGTACGATTACACTCCGTGAAAGATTAATTCGCTAGCGATTAAAACTCGCCGAATATGAGTACAATATAGTTTAAAAAGCAGGAAAGTGTACTGTGGATTCCTATCGAAGAATCCGGTGGACTCACATAAACAAATACTTCCGATAGTCGGCACCAGCTCGAACGATGACAAACTGTACGTAACTAGAGATAGGTACTTGAAACCTCGAGATATCGTCAACCTTCTTGAAACACAAAATCAAAATAGGATCGAAGAAGTAAACATAAACTAGCCTCGAGAATATTAAAGCACGCACAATCAAAAACACACGCGATAACGTGGCAATGATAGAGTCGATGACGGAAATGAGATAACGTCCGATGAGAACGACACGCACACATCAATTGAAATCCGATCTCATTGAAATCCAAGATCACATGATAATGACAACGGACCATAGCATATTTCATGACCATAAGCGGCGCTCTTGTAGATATAAGAGCCAAAGAACTGGCTGACAACAGTAAATCACCGCCGATTTCCAAAGTTACGTTTGGAAGAGTAAAGGAGACCAAGCGTAATAGAAAACACTTAATGACATTACCCGTCAAGGAAAGAATATCTGTATGTCTATAATATGAATAAAATAGAAGTTTATAATAGAATTTTTTTTCAAATTATTATTATTATTATTATTCATCGCTAAACAAAAAAATCAAGATTGCATGGCATCGATGCGTACCTTTTTTGTTGAGTTTACGTAATAAGTTGTCATACTATCGTTCAATTCTTGTGTGAATTCTTCGTTGTATATTTAATTTCAGAAATAATTTTAAGAGTAATAATAGGCACTGTTCATTTTAATATCCTTAATCGTATACGTTTCGGTCTATAATAACCGATTAAGTATTCTTATACAATATACAGTACATTATAATTAATTTCGTTCGATTTAGTAACACATTATAAATTATAGGCTTATAATGGATTTATTATAATTATATAGGAAATAATTATTATTGAATTTAATGAATTAACTGTCATAATAAGATCAGTAGGTGAACTTGTAGAATGAACGTGGAGCGTCAGAATATATTATATCCGAAATCAGCAGACGCGCATACAGAGTGACACATACAGCGTAAGACTAAGCTGCACTGAAAGCTAGCGGACTGCATTCAAAGTAGTACGTATAGCATCACACGTAGAGAATGACCTACTTCGATATATGGCCTATATATATATATGATAAGTAATGAACCAGTAATTGACTTCCGTCTGAATCAATATGTAATCGATAATCATAATTATTGAATTTTGGTGCGTTGATTTCATAGGAGAGAAAACGTTTAGAGAATTATATTATACTCTTTTTAATAGTGAATATAGAAAAAGTTGGTATATAACTTATAATAATATATTATACAGTAATTGTTTAATAATTCAATTGATTAAATATATATAGTTATTGTTATCTAAGTAGGATAATTTAAACAAATATCTTCATCTTTAACAAATATTTTTCCTTGAGTCCCCACTTCAACATCAACTAATTAGGGAAGGGGGCTTGCTGGAAGAAGAATAAGGAAAAGTAACGATAACGCTTAATAATAAATAGTGATATGAACGATCATATTAGAGTTATCAATCCGTGGATCTTTCTATAATTATGTTCTGGGAAGCAATATTAATTAATTAGCTTTGTTCTCGTGTAAAGTTTCCATTGTCCAAAAAAAGATAAGAGACTAGATTGTAGTAAACGCATCAAACAACAAAAAAAGTATTCTTTGTTGTTGTATGACACAATCTATAATGTCACATATAATGCTATGATCAATAAGAAAGCTCCGTCCCGGATATTAAACGAAATATTAACTTAAGGCTGTTTATCATCTCTGATTTTATAATAGTTGACGCCATGAAAACAGGCATAATTCTTGACCAATTTTGATGAACAATTTCAATTCAATTTCAGTCTAATTTAAAGACGAAGGTTTAATCTAGAATCTTATTTTTTTGAATTTTTGAAAAATTGTTTCTTTGATAAAAATCGTGTAAAAAAATTCTATATAGTTCATATTTTGCTTATATTTGTCGTTGAAATGACACACGCTTCGAGCAAAAATTTATTACATCCTGAAAATGAGTGAAAATAAAAAAGAAGTTCGATACATCTTGGAATTCTATTAGAAAAAAGAGAAGAATGTGATTCAAACTGCGAAAAATATTTGTGATGTTTATTGATCGATGCAATATCAATAGGTGTAACATACAGCTGGTTCAAGCTTTTTCGATATGGAAATTATAATGTAAATGATGCATATATTGTCGCTAAGAAATTAGACATCGACTACAAAACGGTTATAAACCATTCGAAGAAGACTGAATATAAAAAAAACTTGATGTTTAAGTGTTATGTGATTTAATAATGAAAAATTTAATCGAATTTCTATCTGTGAATCGTTACTAAAATCGAACCATTTTAAAAACGGCTCATTATGGATTATAATGAACGAAAAAGATTATGGGCGAAGAAAATATAATTCTTGTTCGTAAACAAGTGTTATGACATTGTATTACATCATTGGACGGATGGAAATGATATTAAAGGATTATATTACCACAAGCACAGAAAAAAAAGCTATTGATATATTATCAAGTGCTTGTTATATCCATGTTTTTACTACATATGTATTTATTTGTACATACACATTACATACAAAGATATCCTGTATTAATCTATCTGAAAGAAGTAACAATGTTTTATTTTCAATGAAAAAAAAAGAAAAGAAAAAGAAATAAAGCGTTAAATTAATCGTTTTAATTTAATTATGAAATAGTTTTAAATTAATTTCGTTTAATATCTAAGACGCAGCTTCCTTTGTGATCATAGCATTTTTGGAAGTTGAAAGTGCAATTTTCGTTTATACATATCGAGTATCACTGAAGGGAACAACCGAAGAAGTATTCGATCAAAATATTATAGGTTATTATAAGGATTCGGCGAAAAAGGGACGCATCGTTAATATAAATTCAACTGTGTTTAAAGGATTTTTCCCTTCAGTAAATATATCGATAGAGACTTTAGATAATTTATAAAGTATCCATAAAAAGGAAAAGAATATTTAATTTATAAACGTTTTGAAAATTATTTATTTGCATAATAATTTCAGAAACGCATAAAGGAAATTCTGACGATTTGTGTAGCAATTAAAATATAACATTTAGTACTCACATATATCAGGTTGGGGAAAAAATTTTTTCATATTATAATGCAAAAGTAAATCAAGTTCTTTTTTATATTGTAAACAAAGCTCATTACACCAAATACATGCCGTTTTGATCGATCACCTTTCATCATTTGTGAGGTAAAATAATCCCGTCATTGTAAAACTTCTATTTTTTAAACAAAAAATTCCGACAAGTGATTTTTACAGGCCTCTTTTCAAGCCAACTTTACACGATTAAGGGAATTCTGTAAAAATTGAAACAAATGGTAGTCTGATAGGTAAAGTTAGGACTATCGTTATATATGGTAGAAGCATCAAAACTTTTTAGCCAAGCTCATTCAATTCTTCACGAGTCATCAATGATTGAGGTTTGGCGTTGCCATGATAGATGACACTTTTCTTATTGATCAATTCTCGTCGTATTATTTTGATTGCTTAGCATAATCTTTCCATCATGCACATAGTACCACTTTTTTTAACGTCAATTCTGACTTTGTTACCGTTTGCGGAATTTCCACTTTCCTTCGATCATGTTTCTCCGTACATTATTGTCTTACATGATCCATTTTTCACCATCCGTAATGAACCGTTTCAAGAATGGTTCGATTTCATTCAATTTTAGGAACCATTCCAACATGGGAATTCAATCCATTAAATTTTTCTTTGTTAAATCATATAACACTTAAATATCGAGTTTTCTTCAAATGGCTTAACAGTATTTTGTGATCGATATTCAGTTCCTTAACATTATATACATTACTTAGATTGTAACTTTCATATTGAAAACGTTTGAATTAACTATATGACGTTCACTGATCAGTCCGAATATCACTAATTTTTTTAGCAGTCCGAGTCGCATTCTTCTCTTTATTTTAATAAAATTTCAAGATATATTGAATTTTTTCTTTATTCTGACTCATTTTCAAGACGTAATAGTTTTTAAACAAATAAACGAATATAATCATAACATTTATAAAAATATTCATATTACCTTTCAAATACATGCACTTATTGCCAATTTGATTAATTAATATTATTAGAATTATACGATCATAATCTCATCGATCGGAAGAATACGAAGAAACCTTTTCCCCAACCCAATATTTGAGAAATATGATTATTCTTTTACGATAAGAATGTGTAAGTTCAGTATATACATAAAACGTATGAAAATGTTCTATATTGAGAAGTGTGGATGAAAATCGATTAGAATAAATACGTAATAATACGTAATAATAATAAGTAGATTTGCACCTGTATATATATATATATATATATATATATATATATATATATATATACTCAGGAATGCATCAGGATATTATTACTTCTCATGAAGCATGAGCCTCTGGAAAAATAAATTCCTTTTGAGGAGTTCCTGCGAAGTGAGATGATGTATCTTTTGGGCCTCACCTACTATGTGGAGTTCTATGGCACGGGGTTGGCACCCAACAATATATCATTTTTACAGGCCTCTTTTCAAGCCAATTTTACACCATTAAGGGAATTCTGTAAAGATCGTACGTAAGCCAATCAAATAACACTTACCTTTACCTTCTGGTGGAAAGCCTTCATATGGAAAGTTACGGTTTACCTCTATTTCGGTGATGAGGATTAACTGATGGGGACCAGAAATGGAATCCACTTTTTCTATTACTGGATTGAATGTATTTACTGGATTGGTTCATTCCCTTGTCCCCAGCTCGTTCGACTCGGTTCCAAAAGGAAATAGTGATAATTGGCGACGAAATTGTATAAAAGAATTTGTTGATTGTGCCGTCATGTATGAATTCTTGAATCGCGTTTAAGCTGCTGGTAATTGGACGAAATAGAAAGAGAATTAAGATTCGTCTCTATATTTTTTTTTTTACGAGAATTTTTTTAATTACGAGAATGAGTTGTTACTATAGGCACAACGTGGATTATTGACTTTAGACTGCTTCAACAACACTCAATTTATTATAAATAACAATAACAAAAATATAACTAAAGAATAAGTAAAAATGAATAACCTAAAAATAACCGTAACAAAGTCGGAATGATAATTTAAGCGAAAGAATCAATCTATATTGTTAAAGTTTCAACAAGAATTTGAACAACAATAATAGTAATTAGTACAATGAAATGATCTAAGCAACTATAGTCTGATAATAATCGCAGTAATTAATACAGTGAGCAATAATCTAATGATAATCCAAATAATAATCTGAACAATAATCAATAATCAATAATCATTGAGACGTGTGCGGCCGGTAAAATAAGGAGCTTTGCCCAATTAGCGAGAAACGGATTGCCACGGTATAGCTATTGGCTCGTCGTAGCTCTTCTCCTAACTGGCGACGGAAATACCCAACCGTGGCTGTGAACATCTAAGTTGTTGCGCGCTGGTAGATGAGGCGTGGACTCGACACAGATGTCTCACATCTATACTGGCATTAAATTCTTTTTCCTCTTTCCTTTATTTAAGCGCGTCTTCCTTTGTCTGATAATAGAAAATCTGACAGATATTGTTGAACATATTATCGAGTTCTTATGTCGGTCAGGATATGTCTCCATGGAACAATAGTTTCTTTTATTCTAAGCTTAGGGTCAGCGTAGAATGTAACAACATATATATATAGTGGGGGAGCATATAAACAAGAAAATATTTACTTTTAAACTAAACTGTGATACAATCATATATTGTTTATATTTTTATTAGTATTATATGTCATTAAAAAGTGCATTTTATAGACATTAAATTACTACAATTGTTAAACTAATTTTACCATTATTTTAAACAAAATGAAATACGAGTAATATGAAGTAATAATTAACGAGCAACTAAATAAGAAAACATTACAATGTTTTCTTGTTATTGTTATTATTATATCTCTTTTAAATAATATTTTAATAGAATTAAAATTTGTCGGTTTTAACTGATACAAAATAATGATTGTTATAATATAACTGAAATTATTTAGTATTTTATAGGTCCATCTTTTTTTTCGATCATTTCCGCACATTTGCGAGGCATAGAATTAATCAGATGTATACAACAATCAACAGGAATCTTATTCCATGCTGATTCGACTATATGATATAATTGGTTAATATTGGATGGTTTTTTATTATCTACAGTTATTAGTTGTTCCAAAAAGTCTCGATTGGATTTAAATTGGAAGATTGCACGAACCATGTCATAACATTAACATAATGGTCACTTAGAAACTACTTTGCCTTATGAGGTGTGTCTTTAGGATCGTTATCTGTTCGAAAAATTCAATTTTCTAACAAATTATTCGTAGTGAAAGGAAGTAAATAGCAATCTAAGATATCCACATAAATATGCTGATTTATAATCCTTTCTATTCGACCAGGACTATTCATAGTCATCCCGGTCCAAACCATTATGGAATCACCGCCTTCTTTAACGGTTAGTTTTAGACATTTTTTATCGAATTCTTTAGCTATTCTTCGATGAACATATGTTTTCCTATTCGATTAAACTTTGATTCATTAGTGAAGATAACTTTAATCCATTACTCTGATGTCCAGTCAATATACTCTAGCAAAAAATAATCTTGCTTTTCAATTTTTCAAACTTACGAATGGTTTTTTACGGGCAATACGTCCTTCTAACCCAAAATCATTCTAACAGTGTGCACACTAATTTCTGATGCAGTATGTACTAAAATTTTAGAATGAATTGCGACTATGGTTTCGAAACGATCCTTTTTTGAGAGTCAATAAATTAAATGATCAATGCGAGGTGTTGTTCTTCGTAGTGTAAGGGCTCACACAATTTTAGAATAATTACCATTTTCATCTATATGTTTTGAAGCTTGGTGATAAGGAATAGTAAAAATACGATTTGCAATTTCACGAAGTTTCAAATTTTGTTTACGCAATTGCAAAATTTCTTGTCATATATTCGATGTAAGATGCTTGTCTTGACCCTTAATTACAAAGCAGCAAATAAAAAAGAAGTAAAGATAGATTAATTATTACCAGTTTACCAATTGCAGGCATTTACAGTACAAGAATTTCGAATAACTGACAGTAATAAGATATTTTCTTATTTATGTGCTCGCTTCAAATGTTCTGTTACGTATTGTTAACCATCGTAGAAATCAAACAAAAACTTTAGCAAAGATGTATTCTATATGCAGCTTAAAGTGTATACTTTCCGAAAATATTTACTTTATATATATTATCATTTTCTATACAAAAACAGATTAAATTTAAGTTTGCAGAAATATTTTTCTTGTTTATATGCTCGTCATCGTATATTCTTTCTATGTCAACATAGCCGTACTTATCTACGAGTTATAATACGACTCATATATGAGAATTAAATGATCATCACCATTTTATTATATAAATTATAATTGTTCTGATTAAAAATCCATAAAACTTAATGTAGTTAGAGGAGTTAGGATCTGTTAAAGCAAGTAGCGATAAAATAAATTTATAGAATATATTTGTAAGAATAATATGTAAGAATATATTAAAACTATTTCATCTCTAATATATTTAATATTGTCATATTTAATCTTATTTTTCTATTTATTTTTTATATTTAATCTTTATTTTTCTTTCAGTTTTGTTATGTCATTATTATTTCATATACATATTTATAAAATACATGTTCTAAAATTGTCAAATTGTATTATTATATCGTATTAATATATTTAAAGGTGTCGTATAAAAGATGTAATATATAGATCAGACACTTGATGTAACTACATACTTCGCCTTAGTATAAAAATAAAAAAAAATAAGATATTTATAATCTATTGTCTGATCTCCTTATGAATGTAGTTATGACGATTTACAAAATCGTATACATTTTATAATACGATGGAAGGTGCAATATACTTTTGCTCTTTTTTTTCTTTTCCTTTTTTTTACGTGACTGAAATTAATTCTTGAATATTGTGAAATATTCACAGTTCTGTTTTTTTTTTATAACGTATCTTGCATAATTTGCAATATATATTTGTAATTGTATTAAACAATTGATAATTAATAAAAACAATTTTCCATATCTTTTAATCTTTTTTATTCATATAGTTTTACATAAAAATCTCACATAATTTTGTATTTTTGTTTAAAGTACAACACATTCTTTAATACATTGAGAAATCGAGATTTTTAATACCAATTTTTTGACTTTTTTAATAGTCTTTTTTTTTTGTACTTCAGCATTACAATCTATGGCTAAATATATATAAGATTTTTATTTCATTACATTTTTTTACAATATTTATTAAATATAAATCAAGTTGTATTCGATATTAAATTATTTGATATTATATTATTACTAAATTATTATTAAATTATTATATTGTTATGTAAAAATATTTGGCTATTGGTTGATTGTACATAAAATTTCATCTTTTCACACATATCCTTTTATGTAGCTTTTTGTTACAGAGGGTTTTTGCAATATTTAAATGCAAAAATGCATTTAATATATACACCTATATATATATTATACATTATAATAATATATAATACATTATACATTATACATACATATATACAATTTTATACACACACACACATATATATATATAATATTTTATTTTGCATTAATTGTGTATGTGTGTAAGCATCTTTGATTTGAATAATTCTTTAATTTATGTACGTTGATAGCACGAAGGGCATAACGTACCTAGTATTACGTCTCAACTAGCACGGGCCTGAGGGAAATCAAATTCTCTAAAAAAAAAAGTATATGCTATCGGAAGATCCTTTTTTATTTTGCTCTCGCTAAGGATGCTTCCTATAGCGTAATTCAACGTGTCAATTGTAACAATGAATAGTTTTGTAAAGTCAAGATATTATAACAAGGGCTCCTGACACAGATCTCTTAAGTGGTTGAAAGCCCTTTCCTGTGCATCTTACCACTTGGAAGGCACGCCTTTTTTTAAAAGATTACTGAGAAGTTCACTTACGGATAAGACATTAGAAATAAATCGTCGATAATAACCCGCAAGTCTTAGGAACTGTTTAATGTTTTTAGTAGTCTTTAGGTTTAAAATTTCTTTCACTGCTTTTATTTTTCTCAGATCTGATTTCATCCCTGTGGCGCTAATGACGTGTTCCAGATAAGCCACTTTCTCTAAATAAGCAAGTCGTCTAAATAAACAAACAATGCATTTCTCTGTAAGCCCGATAGTACAGAATTCATCAGGCGTTGAAAGGTGCACGATGTGTTTTTTAATCCAAAGGACATTCGTGTAAATTCATAATGCATGTATAGCGTCGAGAAAGCTGTTTGTTATGCGTCGTTTTTATTCATGGATTTTTTATGAAACTCGGATGCGAAATCGAATGTACTAAAATATTTTGTGCTACCTAATTGATTTAGAATTTCCGTTATATTAAGCAACGGATAACCATCTTTAACCGTTTTTTCATTTAACATTCTATAATCTATTACTAGTCTCCACCTTTTATTTCCATTCGAATCTGGTTTTTTTAGAACGATCTATAGAGGAGAATTATAAGGTGATACTGATAGTCGTATCACATTGTTTTTAATGAAATTTGTTTACTTATTTTTTCTTTATGGATCAAAGGAAACCGATATTGTTTTACAGATATTGGCATTAAATTGATGATTTCGATATTATGATCGATTATCTTATGAATAAGTTTATCACCCGATAAATGGAATAGATCGATCAAATTTTTAATTATGATTTTCGCTACTTCTTTTTCTTCGTCATTCAACGCGTCTAATTTTTCGTATTGAAGTATTTGTTCATACCGGCTTTCAGAAGTCTTAGTGATCATCTTGCAGAGACGATTGATTACGAAGGGAGGTGAGATAGAATTTGCGATTTTACTTGAGTTTGGATCTCCCCTTGTTTAACCGATAACAGAGTGGTAATCTAGAATTGATTCGGACGCACGTTTATCTTGCCCTAGGAAAGATAATTCCGGTGTGTCAATGTGTGACAGATCCCCACCACATCTTTTGAATGAATCCGTACTAAAGAAGTTGCGCTGAGAAGAATTCGTTGCGTTTCGGCTGCACGTGCGTCATCCCTAGGGTGTAAAGAAACCTCTCCGTCAGCTGTTTCAAATTCCTCCAGTCAAGCCGCTGGAATTATTATTTTTGCTTTTTTTTTCATTGGTATCGAATAATTTTATATTTACTTGTTCGTTTGAATTCGTAACGATGGCTTCGTCGGTGTAAATATCGTCGCCTAAATTTAATTTAGGGAAAGTAACCTGTTTTGACCCTGTTATTAAACGTCACAGGTTCTTTTTCTGATCGTTTTCTCTTCCGAACCCACAAATGATATTAGAATTCTTTTCCACGATACATTTTTCTCCATGAAGTTTATCTTAGCCAAGTTCTTTAAGTCCGCTTCGAGTACACCGCCATGAGAGATGGAAAAGGAGTTCGAGACTATATGTAATTCCACGAAATATTCGTAGATATCGAGTGTGCATGATACCATCATAATTTTTTCATTAGTAATATCGCTTAATTTAATCTTATTCGTTTCATCACAAAACAAATAATTATCAGCCTTATTAATTTAAAAATATTGAGTTCGGAACCCGTGTCTACTAAAAACGTCGTTTTTTCTTCCAGATTCTTTGAAGAAATAACGACCGATGGTATGCTCGGATCTTGATTTAAGTGGATATTATGGGCATCGATGAAACATCTGCTGCTATCATCATTATTGGACGCTGCTACTAGTTTGTCTTCAAAATCGAATTTTCCCTCGGAGGGGTGTTCGCGTTTCCCGAATTCTTATCGCGCCAAAATTTGTCCTACATTCATCTATCGTGTGACCTATGTTCTTACAGTATCAACACTCTTTTTTCAGACTATAAGACAACACATTCCATCCTAGTTCCAATAATTTTTGGCGAGTGAGCAAAGATGTGTGGGGCATTGCATTATCATGCTGGAGAACAACTTCCTTACGATTTTCCAATTCTGGCCGCTTTTCTTGAACTGCATCGCTCAGTTTGGCGAGTTGTTGAACGTATACGTTTGAATTAATAGTTTGGTTTCTTGGTAAAAGTTCAAAGTACAGAATTCCTTTATAATCCCATCAAACTGACAGCATAATCTTTTTTTGGTGAATCTCAGTTTTTGGTATCATCTGGGTTGGTTCACCTTGCATCACCCACGATCTTCTCCGATTAACGTTGTTATAAACTATCCACTTTTCTTCACCAGTAATCAGTCGTTTCAGAAATGGAACAATTTCGTTGCGTTTCAGAAGCGAATCGCAAATGCTAATGCGTTGCGTCAAATGAATTTCCTTAAGCTGATGAGGGACCCATAAATTGAGTTTCTTAATATATCCAAGCTGTTTTAATTTTTTTTGGATACATGTATGCGATACATTGAGCTCCTCTGCAATCTCATGTGACGATCTGAATCGATAATGACTTTGATATGGGTCTACTTGGGTAAGTTGCCATAATAAATAGCTTGGGATGTTCGGTGCGAGTCATAATATATAGAGCTTTGATGGTAGTGTTGTAGTCACGTAATGTAATTTTATGGATAGTTGGACTATCACGTCGTCTCAGGTACTGTACTTTTGCAGATATCATCTGCACGGTAAGCCGCTGAGGTAAGGCTTCGCGAGTTCGTGTTGTTCTTTCTTAAGCCTGAGGAAGGCGTTTGCCCCTAATGAAAGACTTCCCGTCGTGTGCGGCTGCTAGCAAAGCTGAGTGAGGGAATATACATATTCCCTTCGACCGTTATACATCATGGAAATATTTGAGTGCATGCCGTAATGGAAAATACCTGTCGATTTCTATTCGACATTGTAATACCTTTATTATATTGTGGATCGATATTTCTAACAACAATTGTATGAAAATTGCACTGTTAATCGGCTGTAAATTGAACGCTCCACATTCTGCTATGATGTAATCGTTCCATCGATCCGTTCGATTGCGTGTGATAGGCGCTTTTCTGATATTGGTTGATTCTAAATTTTTACAGCCTTCATTAATTCCGACAAGAAACTGGTACCTTGGTCAGTTAAAATGCCTTTAAATATTCGCCAAAGTGACAGATACAATCCTTGATGAATGCGTCGGTTATATCTCACTAGAAGAAACTTGTAATAGGGGAGTAGCTAACGAATACTTTGGTAAATGATTTTGCATGGTTAAAATGTAGCTATTTCATATTGCAGCGGTGGGCAAAGGACACGCAATGTCCATTGAAACTTTGTCTAATGCCTTTCCTAGCGTATTAGTGATTATCATAGAGTGATTCGTTTTTAATCTTACAAGCTTTTTTGTTTAACAGCTTTGGCAATCTTGAACATAATTTTGTACGTTTTTAATTTAGGCCAAAAATATTTCTGTCCGATTTGTGCATACGTTTTTGTAACACCTTTGTGTCCGCCCATAGGAGTTGAATAGTTGTCATGTATAATCTGGGTACGCTCAATTTCCTTAGGTATAATTATTTAAACTAAGATTTTTGTTTGAATAACTGGGAAAATTGAACGCAATTTAGTTCTTATGTTCGCTCAGGGTACGTCGCCCCACTGTTTTTCTAGATATAAGTATGGTCACTAATTGTAATTCGAGAATTGCGTCGAGGAAAGAATGCAACGATTCATCTAATATTTCTAGCTTTGTTGATACAGACATTTTCTCGTTAACGGGTAATACTATAAGGTATCACTCATTTCTTTTCGTGATTTTCAGTCTCTCTAGTTTGACTTCGGAAATAGATAGTAGTTTATCGTTGTCGTTTGCTCTGATATCTAGAGAAGCGCCGCTTGTAATCGTAAAATACGCCACGTGCTCGTTATACGTTATTATTCGATCTCGAATTTCTATAAAGGGTCGTCAACGTGCGTATAATATTCCTCGGACGTGATTTCGCTATCATCGTGAGATTTGTCATTATCCGTGTTATCATGAGTCTTGAATAGCGTCTTAATTGCATCTGTAAGGGTCGGCGATCCTCGAGGTTCCGAGTGTCTATTGTCTGTATTAGAACCGACTAACGGAAGTATTTGTTTAGACATTTCGACCGGATTTCTGGATAGTGCGTCCACGTTTACGTTGCGTGTACCTGCTTTGTAAACGATATTATATTCATATTTGACTAATTTCAATCGTCATCGGATTAACCTAGAGATTGGATCTTTTACTGAATTAAGGCAGATTAAAGGATTATGATCAGTGAAGAGCCTGAAAGAGGTTCCATATAGGTATGGCCTGAAGTAATTAACTATGTATAGATAGCAAGCAATTTCTTTTCTATAGTCGAATAATTTTGTTTAGCCTAATTTGAAAGCCTAGAAACGTAAGCGACGGGGAGGTTTCTCCCTATTTCGCCCTAGCTGAGGATGCCTCCTATCGCGAAATTAGAAGCATTTGTTGTGACGGCAAATGGTTTAGTAAAATCTGGATATCGTACCAATGATGCTTAACAAGAGATCTCTCAAGTGATTGAAGATCCTTTTCTACATATCTTTCCACTTGAAAAGCACGCCTTTTTTCAGAAGATTTGTTAAGAGTTCACATATAGAAGAAATATTGGCAATAAACACTCGGTAATAACTTGCAAGTCCTAAGAATTGTTTGACGTTTTTGGTTGGCTTAGGTCTTGGGAAATCCTCCACCGCTCTTATCTTTCTGGGATCCGATTTTATCTCTGTAGTGCTGATTACATGACCCAAATAAGCCACTTTTTTACGCACGTTGCATTTATCGGGTTGTAATTTTAAATCTGCACACCTAAGCTTATCCGATAATTTTCTAAATTTGCTCATGTCTAGAGAACTCGAATAGATGATTATGTCATTCAAGTAGACGAACAATTCGTTTCCTTATAGGCCTGACAGAACCGAATTCATTAGGCGTTGGAAGATGGATGACACATTCTTGGATTCGAAGGGAATTCTTCTGCCTCATTTTCGTCCATTGGTATCTGATGGAAACCGGATGTTAAATCAAAAGTACTGAAGTATTTCGCACTACCCAGTTGATCTAAAATTTCCGTAATATTGGGCAAAGGATAAAATTATCTTTAACTTTCTCGTGAAGTACTCGATAATCTATTACGAGCCTCCATTTTTTGTTTCCATTCATTTCGCGTCCGTTTTCTTAGGAGAACGATCCATAAAGGGGAATTATAGGATGATAGGTCATATCACCTCGTTATTATTAAAATAAGGCTATCAATTTGTTCATTAATCTTTTTATGAATCAGTGGAAACTGATATTGTTTTTCTACGACCGGGATGGAATCAGTAGTTCGAATATTGTGATCGACTATTTTTGTAAAGATAAGCTTGTCGCCTGATAGATGGAATAAATCGGCGGAATCTTTAATCATGCGCTCTGCTACTTCTCTTTCCTCATTATTCAATGAATCTAACCTTATGAGTTGGAGAATCTAATTGAGTCGGCCATTGAAAGCCTTAGTAATCGTTTTGCAAGGACGATTGATTTGGAAGGAGGGAGAGATAGGATTTACGGTTTTACTTGAGTTTGGATCTCCCTTTGTTTTATCGATGACGGAGTGCTGATCTGGAATTGATTCGGTCGCACGTTTACCTTATTCTAGAGAAAGTGATTCCGAGGTGTCAATGTATAACAGATTCCCACTATCATCTTTCGTATGGATACGCGCGAGAGAAGTCGAACTTGGAAAAAGTTGTTGCGTCTTGGATGCGTGTGCGTCATACCCTAAAAATGATATATCGTGCTCGTTAGCTATCTCAAATTCCTCTAGCTATCTAGCTATCTCTTCATTTTAATGTCGCTTTCATCGTTATTAACTACTTTTACTTCTAAAAACGTCGCAAGTCCTTCCTGCGATCGTTTTCTCTTCAATCTATACGAAAGGTATTACAATTCCTCTCCAAGATAATATTTTTTTTAGAAAGTTTATTTTTGTTGAATCTTTAAAATGGTTTGACTCGAATATGCCGCCATGAGGAATGCGGAAGGAATTTGGGACAATGTGAAACTCTACTGGATGTCCGTAGATGTCAACTACATATATGAGCCATGGATTGTTATCGTTTCTTCGGTAATATCGCTTAATTTAATATTGTTAGTTTCGTCGCATAACGGATAATCATCAGCTTTATTGATTTTAAGGATATTAAGTTTGGAATCCGTATTTATCCGTATTTAAGAAGCTGATCTCTTGCTCTAGATCCTTCGAAACGATGACAACTGAAAGAATACCTGGATGTTTATTTAGACGAATTGTGCTGATGTTGACGAGATTTGCCACAATATCCATTATCAGGCACGGTTGTTGTTTTATCTCCGAGGTCGCGCTGCTCTTCGAAGGGGTTACCCCGTTTTCTTAATTTTTATCATGCCACTGCTTCTTCCTCTAACATATGGTCTCGGTTTTTGCAGTATCGGCAAAATTTTTTTGGATCCTTGGAGTTCGATTTTATATGGAGTTTATATGGAGGAGCAGGATATCGAGGAGGGAGAGAATAATCCCTACGAAAATGTTCCTCGCTCTGAGTTTGATGTTCCCATTTATGTGACCATTTCGCTACGGCAGTTCGGTTCACCATAGCGCCGCCACTGAACTGGACCACGCGCCGAAAGTATACATAGCACGTGGGCAGTTTATTTTGAAAGAAAAGGGAGTTTTCTTTAAAACAATATACTCATAATTTCTGCATAAAAGATATAAACTTATTTAATGTGTATAAAGAGTCTGATTAATAATTGAAAATAGTAAAAGAATAATATATAGTGATTAATAATTTAATTCAATATAATACGTTTTTCTCTATTCTCATTAATTACCTATTCGTTTATGGCACCTAATGGTATTAAAAAAATGAAGGTAAAACAAATATGATTCGAATTATGTGGTTTATTTCTTTTGTCAAATAATTTACGCGGCAGTCATAAGAGACGTTACTATACAAAAACTAAGTCGCGAGTTTTGCCGGCTTTTGTCGATGTACCTCTCTGCGAACCAGATTGTATATGCCAGATATATCCTGTATTCATCTCTATGGGTCACTTCGTATATGTTGGATATATCCGGCGTTCGTTTCTGTGAGTCTCATCGTGTATGTCGGATATATCCGGCGTTAGGAACGAAAGTGTTGAATTATAATACTCTTTCTTAACGTGCCCCAACTGATTGCAATAGGTAAACATTTTAGGTGGCGGACTCGAGCTTATCGTATGCGTTTCCATCTTATCGGTAGTTTTAAGCTGACTTGGATTCGTACAATCACTTGACATTTCGTTTGAAAGTATCCCACCGCTGTTCCCAGAAATCTTTTATTTCGTTTATTATATCTCACGAAGCACGGGTCTCGGGTAGATAAATTCCTTTTGAGGAGTTCCTTCGTGAGATTATATGCCTTTTTGGCCTTTATCTGCTGCTATGCAACTCTATGACATGGGATTGGTACTTAACGGTTGTTACGTCCCGCACTAATTCGGGATTATAAAATAAAACTATAAATTCAGAATTCATAAATATAACTAATATGATAGCTATATATAAGCGATAGCTTCTCCTTGTAAATCGAATTTAATTAAAATTAAAATGAGAACTTGCCTTAAGCTGTATAATAATTAGACATAATGTTTCAGCATAAATACATATAAAATACTTCTAAAAGTCATTGTACTAATACTAAGAGCGATGTGACCTAGGACAATTTAAACGAAAGAAGAACAGAGGCACTATGAATGCCAGCGCATACGCAACACGTGCGACAAATCCACTAGGCCTTCATTCCCACCACCAGCACGTAATACCTCGAGTGCCTTAGTCATACCAGGAGGAATCTCTTCGGACACCCCTGCCGTTAGGTAAGGGGAGAGCCATCACAAGCCAATGACGACACTGCGGCTAAACATCTTTTACTGATTGGTCAACGCTCTCTATTTAATCGCAAGCGCGTTCTACGATGATTATGCTCTTAAATTCTCACAGTACTAGATGATTTTGCTTCCAGATTCTTACAGTACTAGATAATTTGGTCTAGATGATTCTCGTAGCACTAAATTATCAGTCCAACTCAGTCTTTGTTACGGTTATTCTTAATTATTATTTATTTTTACTTATTCTTTGGTTAATTGTCTTGAATCGATCATTATTCTTGTATTTATTTCTTATTGCTATCTATATGTTATTGTTATCTATTTGAATTTTGGTCGAAACGGATCATCGCAACAATCTAGAAGCGAGTTAAACGATATTTTGATGGGGCGAGACGAGCGTGTCTTAGATTATATAGGAAGAGTAAAAAACCTCTGCGAAGCTATCTGCGACGAAGAACGATGCCCATCACGCGATTTCATGGAAGATAAATTAAATATTGTTAAAGTAGTCTAAGTCAATAATCCCAATTGTGCCTACGAGAACGACTCATTCTTTTAATTCATATCGAGACGAATCTTAATTCTACTTTTGTTTCGTTTGATTACAAGTTGCTTAAAGAATTCAAGAATGCAAGTTGCGATCAAAGAATTCATACAACGCGACACGGTCGACAAATTCTTTCATACAATTTCGCCATCATCTCTATTTCTTTTTGAAATCGAGCCAAACGAGCAGAGGCAAGAAATCAATATATTCGCCAGTAACTACATTTCATTTACCAATCAAAAGAATGGATTCCAACGTCAGCTGATCCTCTTTGCCGAGACGTCTCATGATCTAAGATAAATCACTACTCATTCATCAAAACTTAAGGTACGTGCTACTTTATTGACTTGCATTTGACATACTTTTAGATACCAGTCCCGTGCCATAGAACTACACACAATAGGTAAAGACCAAAAATGGCACATAATCTACATTACACGACCTCTTCAAACAGAATTTAATGCCCCCAAGGTCCGTGTTTCGTGAGATATAACAATTAGAAAATAAAATTCTGACAGCGGTACGATACGATTGATGCGATAAATTGATCTATAGATCGATATATTGCAAATATATTGTAAAAACTAGATTGCATACAATTTTCTCAGATACTCAAACAAAAATTCTAATTCTAAAAAATGAAATTATTATAAGGAAATATAACGTACACAAATTATACATGACAATCATTCGAATCCATTGGGTGGACATAAAGGTTTCACTAAAACATATTCTTGAATTAGACAAAGATATTTCTAACTTAAATTAAAAATCGATGTATAAAATGATGTTCAAAATTGCCAAAGGTGTTAAACAAAGAAGTTTGTAAGATTAACAACGAATCAGTTTATGACAATCACAGATACACCAGGAAAGGCATTTGACAAAGTTTCAACGGAAATTGTGGATTCTTTGCCCATCACTATAATGAGAAATAGCTACATTATAACCATGCAAGATCTTTTAACAAAATATTCCTTAGCTATTCTTCTACCACAAGCTGCCTTCAATGAGATAACTGACGCATTTATAGAACATTTTATTTGTCGCTTTAGTGCACCAAAGGCATTTTAACTGACCAATATTTCTTCTATATATGAACTTTTAACAAATCTTCTGATAAAAGGCGTGCTTTTCAAGTGGAAAGATATATAGAAAAGGGTCTTCAATCACTTGAGAGATCTCTTGTTAAGCACCATTGGTACGATATCCAGATTTTACTAAACCATTTGCCGTCACAACAAATGCTTCTAATTTCGCGATAGGAGGCATCCTCAGCTAGGGCGAAATAGGGAGAAACCTCCCCGTCGCTTACGTTTCTAGGCTTTCAAATTAGGCTAAACAAAATTATTCGACTATAGAAAAGAAATTGCTTGCTATCTATACATAGTTAATTACTTCAGGCCATACCTATATGGAACCTCTTTCAGGCTCTTCACTGATCATAATCCTTTAATCTGCCTTAATTCAGTAAAAGATCCAATCTCTAGGTTAATCCGATGACGATTGAAATTAGTCAAATATGAATATAATATCGTTTACAAAGCAGGTACACGCAACGTAAACGTGGACGCACTATCCAGAAATCCGGTCGAAATGTCTAAACAAATACTTCCGTTAGTCGGTTCTAATACAGACAATAGACACTCGGAACCTCGAGGATCGCCGACCCTTACAGATGCAATTAAGACGCTATTCAAGACTCATGATAACACGGATAATGACAAATCTCACGATGATAGCGAAATCACGTCCGAGGAATATTATACGCACGTTGACGACCCTTTATAGAAATTCGAGATCGAATAATAACGTATAACGAGCACGTGGCGTATTTTACGATTACAAGCGGCGCTTCTCTAGATATCAGAGCAAACGACAACGATAAACTACTATCTATTTCCGAAGTCAAACTAGAGAGACTGAAAATCACGAAAAGAAATGAGTGATACCTTATAGTATTACCCGTTAACGAGAAAATGTCTGTATCAACAAAGCTAGAAATATTAGATGAATCGTTGCATTCTTTCCTCATGATTACTATTATCTTAAACCCAATATAGACCTTTGTTTTAATTGTATCTATTTTTTATTATTGTTTGAATAAATTAAATATTGTTGAAACAGTCAAAGTCAATAATGCCTATTGTGCCTACGGAAACGACTCACTCTTCTAGCTCATATCGAGACGAATCTTAATTATATTTGTAATTCGTTTAAGTTATTTAAACGCGATCAAGAAATTCGTTCTTTGCGATACAAATTCTTTCGTGCAATTTCGCCGACAATCATCTCTATTCCTTTTGAAATCGAGCCAATCGAGTCGAGGATTAAGGAATCAACCTATCCGGCAGTAACAACATTCCATTCACCAATCAAAAGAGTGGATTCCAACGTCGAATTGCTATCAGCCAATCCTTATTACTGAAATGTCACGTGATCAGAGGTAAATCGCACCGTTCCCATTCGTCAAAACCAAAGGTAGGTGTCATTTTATTGGCTTGCATATTTGGTTTAGCATACCGTTAGATGACAGTTCCGTGCCATGGAAATACACACAGCAGATAAAAGTCAAGAAAGCACATAATCTCGCGACGCAAGTACTTCTCGAAGGAAATTTATCTCCTCGAGATCCATTGAGATGGAACACTGGCTTAGATTCGTACAATCGCTTAACATTCCGTTTAAAAGTATCCCACCGCTGTCATCAGAAATTTTTATTTCGTTTATATCTAATTATTATATTTATGTCTAATTATTATATTGCTTAAAGTAGGTTCCCATTTTAATTCTAATTTAATTCGACTTGTAAACTGAGATATCCCTTATTCATAGTTATATTTGGGAAAATTTGGAATAGTAATTTATAATTTTTATTTTATAACTTGCATCAGTGCAGGACGTGACAGACGTAACACATGCACATTGATATAATGAATCGAGGAAAGTCAATATTTCCTTAATGCATTTTTAGTTCATTTTTTTTCCGCACTCGTCGCTGTAGTTACGCGCATTTTGAGCGATATTGAGAAATAACCTTAAGCTGAGCACCATTAAGAAACAGGATTTGTTAGGTAAATGAAAAGCTACTTAATTGTGGAAAATTGATACGAAAAGCAAATTCGCCATGCGTAAGGAAGATATATACACTTACATGCATATATATGACGGGCGGGTTGTGACAAAAAGAACGTCTTTGTTTGATTTTCTTCCTAGAAAGAAATTATTGTTGACATCAAGATAATGGCTGCCATGGAGGTAGCAGTCAGCTGATTGATCTTTTGAATTAATTGAAGCGTATCCTAGTGTGATTCATAGAAAGCTTTGTCAGCCAGTATATTGAAGCGCTTTAATACTATATAAAGCATGTAATTTAATTTCTCGAATAGTTTTAGAATTATTATATATTTAACCGTCTAACCGAATAACATTTTGTTCAATGCGGACACAGTAACTTTCTGTCTCACCTAATTAGTGACTTACACTAACGGGAAATGGCAATATTGGCTTATCACGTACATGTATATAATAATTATAAAACGCGCAATTGATACATATTTTCAATTATTTTTAATCGACATTTTCGTCTCTCCCTTTATATAATATAATTTTATATGGTAATATAATTGAATCAATGAATTATAGAACAGTATAAGTTCAAAATTAGCCATTCCAGAAAGAAGGGGAATAAACATTTCTGACAAGTCTACAACAATTTACAGGAAAAGAAAATGTATATTATAAGTGATATGAATACAAGAGAGTGATATACAAAGACCACTTGGTCTAAAGTAACAAATTTTCAAGCTCGAAGGAAAAATATAGATAGAATGAACATACAGACGATTATAAACATTTCATGAAAAGTTAAGTTTTTAATAAGAAGTTGAGAAGAAAAAGGAAATGTAAAATAATATTATAAATAATAATACACAATGGAAACTAATGAGGAAAGTGATTTGAATGATCTAAGATGTAGCGTTTATACATTCCCTTCAAGTGTACAAAACGTGATAGATCAGGTATGTACTTTTATTTTTGTTTTTTAAACATTTATATTTTTCTTACTTTAATTCTTAAAGTTGAAATCTATCTTTAGAATCTGAATATATATGATATATATATATAATATGTATCGGCTATTTTTCGTTAATTAATAGGTATTATCTAGTGATGATCCATTGGACGAAGCAAATTTCACCGTCGTTAATTATATAAACTCTTTATTTCCAACTGAACAATCTTTGTCTAATATAGACGATGTAATGAATGAAATGGAACAAAAAATTCATACCATCGACAAAGAGATGAGTGCTGTTGTATGTGGACAAACAGATATAGGTCAAGATGGAAAAGCAGCATTAGAAGATGCTCAAAAAGTAATTAAACAATTATTCGTTCATATCAAAGATATAAAGGATAAAGCGGAACAATCCGAAGAGGAAGTTAAAGAGATCACAAGAGATATTAAACAATTAGATTTTGCTAAAAGGAATCTTGTAACTTCTATTACAACATTAAATCATTTACATATGCTTGTTGAAGGAGCTGATACATTAAAGTATGCACTTTGTTTATATATACTTTGTATTTTAAGATCTTAAATTAAGATATTATATTACATATATCAATGTATTCTTTCAGAACATTAATACAGAAGAAACAATATGGTGAAATTATTTTACCGTTACAAGCAGTGACAGAAGTCATGCAACACTTTAATGGTTACATGGATATACCAGAAATTAAACAATTATCAGATGAGGTGAGAAATTTTACACGATATTATAAACATTGTGTATGTGTGTGTTTGTAAAATGTTCGAAAATAATTTTAATTTCTTACTTTAATATAGGTTCGACAAATACATATTGAATTAGCTCAACAAATTACCACAGATTTCAAAGAAGCATTTTCTGGACAGAATCCAAAGTATTTTAATCAACTGACGGATGGATGCTTAGTATTATCTTTATTGGATCCAAAAGTAAAGTGCGTGTTACTGTTGAAATTTTTCTAATTACAACTATTATAATGATGTATATGTAAAAAAATTTGAACATACTACAAACTTCAACGTAAATATATTATGTGCTAAATATTATCTTTTTTTAATAGGAAAGATCTGTTAACATGGTTTATAGATATTCAATTAAAAGAGTATGCACATATATTTGATGAAAATCAAGATTACGCATGGTTAGACAAAATAGATAAACGATATGCATGGCTCAAGAAACATTTACTTGACTTTGAATCAAAGTTCGGTTCTATCTTTCCATCTGATTGGGAAGTATCTGAACGAATTGCCATTCAATTCTGTTATGTTACAAATGAAGCTTTGACCAAATTAATGCATAAAAGACGTTCGGAGATAGATGTTAAATTGTTGCTATATGCGATTCAAAGAACTGCAAATTTTGAATCATTATTAGCTAAACGTTTTACAGGTAACAAACTATCTATTGATAATGCAGCAATATCGGTTGAAAATAAAAATTCAACTGTAAATAATACAGACGATAAAACATCGAAAAACCCATTTGAGGAAAATGAACAGGTAAAAGTAATTGTAGCATTTTCAATATACATTACAATGTTATGTCTAAAATTATATCACGTAATATATACATAAGTATACATATTTTGATATATATTTTAGATGGAAAATCAAAAATCAAAAGCATCCCCTTTCATAAATCTTATAGGAAGTTGTTTTGAGCCATACTTGTATATATATATCGACAGTTTAGACCGTAATTTAGCAGATTTAATGAATAAATTTGTATCCGATTATAAAGCTCAGCCTCCAGGAGCCAAAGATTTTGATGGTAATGAAGGCTCCAATAGCGTTTTATCCTCTTGTGCTGATCTATTTGTCTTTTATAAGAAATGTATATTGCAATGCACACAACTTAGTACAGGAATAATAATGCTGAGCCTTGCTAAAACCTTCCAAAAATACTTGCGAGAATACGCTATGAAGATACTTCAAAATAATTTACCGAAGTTAGCGGCACAAAATATTTATTAATAAGTTAATTTTTAAGAATTTATTAAGTATCCAATTGCCTATACAACGAATTATATTACAGAAGCGGAAGTAGTCTAGGAATTAGTACGAGTATGAGTAGTATAACACGAGATTTCCGTGACTTGTCAACATCTGGATTTATACAAAATGTTCAAAACTTCTTAAAAGAAGGTGAAAATACTAAGTTCTGTAAAGAAGAACAAGCCCGTATTTGTTGGTAAAGATGAAATAATTTCTTTTAATCTTTGAAAAATTTCTGAAAAATCTATTTAACGTTTATGCATCATTTTTAGCATTCTGACAACTGCAGAATATTGTTTAGAAACAACACAACAATTAGAAGAAAAATTACGTGAAAAAACGGATCAATGTTATGCGAAAAGGATTAATTTATCTCAAGAACAAGATATTTTTCACGAGTACGGTATTTCTTGTATACATTGGGGGAGAGGGGGGTGGAGTTAAATTGAAAAATTTTGCAAAACTAGATGTAATTTCAACGTTTGTTTACAGTGTTATTTCAGACTGTATCTTGTTACTCGTTCAAGACTTAGAAGCGGCCTGTGATTCTGCCTTATCTGCAATGACTAAGGTAAATTAAATAAGGTTAACGAATAAATATAATATTGTTAAAGTTCATTAAACGTTGAACGAATGAAATATTTAAAATATAAATATTTGTTATAACAGTAACTGTAAAATAATTAGTTTTTTGTTTTGTATCAGATGCAATGGAGCTCTATAGAGACAGTCGGAGACCAAAGTAATTATGTTAATACAATAGTAGTGCATTTACGGCAGATGATTCCCACAATCAGAGATAGATTATCTTCCTGTAGAAAGTATTTCACACAGTTATGTGTGAAGTTCGCAAAGTATAGTATTTTTCATTTTTCGTATATTTATTTATTTATAGCATTAATTATATTCATAACTGAAATTAAAATTTTTACTTTTTTAGTTCCTTTATTCCTAAATTGGTGCAACAGTTGTATAAATGTAAACCGTTAAGTGCAGTAGGAGCAGAACAATTATTGCTTGACGTTTATATGCTGAAAACAGCACTTTTAGAATTACCTTGTACGGGTTATCAAATTCCAAGGAAAGCACCTGCTTCTTATGCAAAGGTAATATTATTAATACACTCGGGACCGTTAACGTAGTCCTACGTTATTTTATCTATTTAAATGGCAGAATCTGCATAAAGTGCAGGCCTCAACCATGGAGGTTTGAAAATTGTGGCTTTCAGATAGCGGTCCCACCGCTAAAATTGCCGTAATCACTGTAAATGTGTTAATTTTAATAGCAAAATAACCATTAAATTTTCTAAACAGATCGTAGATAAGGGTATGGCAAATGCTGAAATGATTCTTAAAATTGTAATGTCACCAGTAGATTCTCCGGCTGATTTTGTAAAAGGATGTAAAATGCATTTGCCGGATTTACAAGCACCAGAATTTCAAAAAATTTTAGATATGAAGGTAATAATTTCGTTTGTATGTACTCGTGTGTGTGTGTGTGTGTATTGCAAATGTATATTATTAACTTATCTTCATTGTATTTTCTTAGGGTTTGAAAAGAACGGAACAAGTTCTATTGACGGAACAATTCAAACAACCGGAAGGTTCAGATGTATCGTTAACTTCAAGAAATAATACTATTCAAGAGAGTCCCGAGCACGAGGCAGGTCGAATTAGAAAACTAGAAAAACTTATTAAAAAAAGAATCTAAATTACTTTTCCCTTTTTTCTTCTTTTTTTCATAAGAATATCTGTCCTTTTTCCTTAAGTGAATTTTGAAACTCGTTTGTGAGAGATTAAAAATTCATTGCTTATTCTCAGAGACATTCATTTAATCGTTTATTGTCTAACAATACAGCGTCTAAAAATATATGTTCCAACAAAGCGAATGTGTGCATTAGAAAACTATGTTGTTATGATGAAAAAAATATATCGTTTTTTTTTCTGAGAAAACAACAAGTTATTAGCAAATCTTCTAATGAAGATTAACAATAATGTAGTTATATTAAAATACATAGCTTAATTGTATATGTATCGCCAATGATTTGCTCATCCTATAGCGGTAACGTCATTGCTATAATTTTTATGCGAAAGCTATCGCCAACATTGAGAAATTCGCTTTTGTTTTTTCATATTTCATCGATCGATGAACGCTTTTCTTTGAAATAATAACTTAAACACTTATTTGATTTACAATCTAAAGAGATTCTTCTATCCATATCAATAAATTTTCTTGTCAATAGAAAAAGAAAGAAAATACATTGGAAACGATATATACTTTTCCAATTATCCAAATGATCATGTATTAAAGACAACATAGAGGAAAGCTATAGGAAAGTATGATAAAGAAAATATGATCGAGAAAATTCATCAATGAATCGAACGCGGAGATTATCACTTTTAGAGCACATCGAATAACAATTATTGAGACACCATGATCTCATAATCAGGGAAGCCGACCTCGGCACCTCCAAAAGGTATGTAACAAACGCCGTGAGATGCTTGAACCTTGCCGATAGTTAAAGTATCCTCGTGATGTACACGACCAACGAACAAAGGTTCCCCATCTTCCGTTTCTCCAGCTGGAATTGCATTTGCTGGAATGTTTCCGCCGCTTACTGACACCCAAGATGGATGGCAACCGCAAAGTACCTGCCGATATTAATTCTTGTTATTTCTCTGATTAAATTTTATCTTCCTAATGTCTTAACACTCGATCTTTTAATCGATCTAAAATATTCTTTTACATTATATAACTTCATTACAATAGAAATAAGATCAAATCACTATTTTAGTTACTTGAATAGCGAATAGTACTTCAGCTTGCTTTCGATACATCAAACTTGAGAATAATCCAAAAAAGTAATATCATTAAAGTTAACGTTATAATCTCATAGATGAAAATACTTGATAATCCGTTTTTCCATGTTCGGCGCCACCCCAGGGAACATAGCAGACGCTGTGACTAGGTTTCACCTTGCCAGGTAAGAGAGCACCTTCATGATGAGCTCTACCTACGAACAAAGGTTCATCGTCTCTTCCTCCTTCAACAGCACCTGGAGGGACCATGCCACCTGCTGCATCGCACCAGCAATGACTTCCGGTATCAAGTCCTCGGACTTCCAATGGCGCCGAAGGTGCAACATTTGGATCTGCAATCGATCCAATTGATCAATCTTTTTATCCTAATTATTCTACCGAATTTTCAAGCAATGAAATTTTCATAACAAAATCCACTTATACTTTCCGTACGAATAAAACGCCAATATGAACTTGTTAATGATGAATTTTTTGTAAATATTTGGCAATATAGTATTTGAAATAATTTCAATCTTCATACATTCCGTTTAATCGTTGATGTTACAATTTTTTGTCGTATGCATTTTACAAGCTTGAAAAAATAAAGATACCATGCGATAGGATTAAATATAAATATACGGAAACAAGTAAACAGCTTCACAAACAACAAAGAAACAATAACGAACGGACATACAACGTGCAGCAAAATAAGGCCAGTGTGCATAGATGTGTGACATACAAGATGTTTCATTTCAGTTAGTACGGCGAATTCTACGATACATGTAATTACCAGCGATCCTTCGACGTAAAACAACGTAACACGACCATCGAAAATTTATACCACGGTGTGTTATGAAAGAAGAACGTAGAGGCATGCGCGTTTCTCATAGATTACGCTTCGCACCCAAGCGAGAAGACGATTTCGTTATTCAACGAACCCGAGATCCGTCAGCACTCATTAGCCCTGACTAACTAATGCAAAATAATAAGCCGGAATATTTTTTGCAGCTAAAGCCAATGATTAGATTCTTATACATATGTAATTTGTTTCAATTTCCCTAAAGTGCTTAGCTCTGACAACGATCTCGAGTAATACAAAAGAAAATGAACAAATAGAAAAAAAAAGAAAAGATGAGAGTACAAGAGAGAGATTACTTTTTTGATCGTGAGAGGAACCGAAGGAGGAAGGATACCCCAAGTTCTGTTCGAATCGAAGTTTCCAAACTCCTTTAGCACCCCAACCGGTGCGTACGCCAATGTAACTGACGCCAATCGGATTTGGATCTATCCAGTCCATGATTACGGGTCCGCGTTGATCGCCAGATCTGACCGTGATGCGCCCGTCGAGCCAAGAGATCGAAAATCTCTTGAACTCGTTCTGGTTGAGGAGGTTCGGGGTATCCACGCGTACCTATTACCGCAAAATGATCGCGTTATAACACGACACGCGAACGAAACCTAACGCGATTAATCATCGTTACGCAAAAGAGAATGGTCAGCTTCATAAATGAATCAGAACAACAAAATAAAAAATAATTAAGAAGAGCTGACCATCGCTCCGTAAAAAAAAAGAAAAAAGGAAAAGAAAAGAAAATATCATCAACGATTTTCGAACCTTGTCCGGCTTTTTACGATCGTATCTGATGACCGACGCCGTATTTTCCCATCCCCCAAGCATGACCTCGTACATCGGATTCGTTTCCTTCTTTGCATCGGTCAAAGCAACGTGTGCGTTGCTTTGGGCCTTGACTTCGATGAACAGAGCGCCGGCTCGCACCGCGTGGTATTTGTAAACGAGTTCGTCTTTTGTTTTCAAAGGTATGCGACCTTGCATATCGAATAATATTAGATACGTGAGATCATTTTATGTAGGATATCTATATGCATATGTGTGTGTGTGTGTGTGTATGTATATGATTTTGAATAAAATCATTCGTATTAAAAGAGAAGTGACTTGTGTAGATATATTTGCAACTAAAAGATAAGAAAGAATTTTTCTTTGTTGAAATAAGAGAAATGAGAAATATATGTACTATTCGACATAAATTTTCCTGCAGCAATATGGAAAATATACTAATGCTATTTTAAATGTCTCAATATTGAAATATTGGAGAAATGAATACTTCCGTTGGTTGAAAACGTTTGACGACCCTTTTATAAATGTGCTTTGTTATTATAGCGTGCACTCGTCAATCGCGATGCATTCGTGGACGTTGCGAAGGTTTCGTGCTGGGGATAAAATATATGTATGTACATTTATTTAGAGGAGCATTCTCAAAGCGATATCTACAAAAAAAAAGAATAAGATACGTTCACAAACTACGTGATCAAGAAGCCTTGCTCAATGGCTCTCTTTTATTATACATTACGTACAGCCACGGTTATCTCCGACACATCTGGCTGTGCAGATCGCAATACGTTAGAAGAGTCCCGTCCGAAATTGGAAAAAGTACCAAAAATAAAATACAAACGTTCTAAAATTCGTTCTTTCTTTGCATTCTATCTTAAATCTACCACACGATTTCTTCCCCGACCACTTTGAAAACATTATTTTCCGTAAATAGCAGCACCGCGTTAAAGTAATAAAGGGCAGCATAAGCTGTGCTACTTCCTACTCTGTATTTTACCCTGAGAAGAAACTAGAATTCAAATCTAAATTCTACAGAATAATTGACAAGAAAGAAATATATTATCGTTGTAAAGATGTAGCACATTCCTAATCTATAAATCCCAGGCACCAATGCGGATTTGAAAGGCTTACCTTCGATCAACCATTCTCCTGAGGCACCCCAGCCGGTGCAAGCACCAAAATAACCTATACCGAAAGGTTCAGGATCGTTGTAGGATAAGAACGCATTCGGTTCACCTTCCTTACCAACTGTGATTTCGCCATCACGCCATCTGAATATGATTCGTAAAGAAACATTTGTTTAACCTATATCGATGTAAATATTACGTACTCTAATAGGATTGACAAAGTTTTATTTCGGAGAGAAGCAATTTGTCATACCTGATCCAAAATCCACGAAAATCGTCAGCTGTTAAGATTCCTGGAGTTTCTGTTTCCGCAACTTCCGGTTTGGTTCTATTTTTACGAATGACGGATTTGGAGTTGCCCCATCCACCGATGAAAACCTGATCAATGTCACAGTATATATTTAAGAAGATAGTTTCTCTTTCGACAAAAATTGTAAAAAAGAACTTTAATTGTATTTGCTGACCTCATACATAGGTTCTCCTTCGTGAGGACCGGTAGTAAGGGCAATGTGAGCATCGTTGGGTGCTTTTACTCGAAATTGAACTTGTCCACTGGTCACCGGATAGAAGTTATACTCCAATTTATCTTCCGTCGACAGTGCTGCAAGATTAACGAAAGTCAGAGACTTAAGAAGAAATCAATAAATAATAGTATCAATATTTAATACTATCTATAAATCTTTGTATTTATTTCATAGCTTAGATAATTATTAAATCGATCGTATACGGATCAATATCATCTCGAGTTTAACAGAAAGAATATATTAATAGAAGAAAAAACAAATTCTTGTTAGAGTTTCCGAATTCGTCTTTTCTTTAAGCAATCGTCTACACGAGAGTAAAATTATTACGAGATAATCTCGAAAGTATTTTTTAGCCAAATGGACACTGCGTTTGAGAGTAACTATTGGAGAGCATGCTCTCAAATAGAAACAAAAGAATGTTATTATCGAAGACTTCTTTTGGAAATAGAAATTAGTTTTGTATTCTAAGAGTAACTATCGAAGAATAGCAGCACAAAAATGATAGCAATAAAAGAATGGAGGAAATATGAGACATTCGAATTAATAACCATATATACGATGCAAATTCAATATTGAATGGATTAATGTAGGCGTTATTTCACGCTCCAGTGAATATGATTTGAGAGTTCTGTCTGATAGTAAGCTTTTGACGGGCGTTCCAGTGGCTATCTTAGAGAATCTTCTCCAAAGGTCTGTTCGCCTTGTCGTGATAAGGAGGTTTGGGTGTTTCGATAATTCAGGAACATTTTGATGATGGAACGTGTTCAAATAATCTGAGGAAGTCTCCTGAAAAGGCACACTCGCCAAAAACAAAAAAGTGATCGCGAGAGTAAATTCGGAAATAGATTGAAGTCTAGTTTAAGAGTAAGAACCTACTATTGCATCGACTGCGAAGAGTGAATTTGGCAAGTTTCTGTCTTTTGTAATAAATTCGAGTATGCTGTAAGCGAATACGGAACTTTCTATCATCGACAGATCATAGCGTAAGGGCAACGCCCAGCCCTTTTAAGGCGTGACGTAAGATCGAACGGAATAGCAGTTTCGTTAAAGTAACACTGCGAAGGGCAAAACGTGGTTTAATTTAAAGAAAACTTCCGATATTCGTGAAAATTGGACGTGAATCTGGTTTTTAGCTAATTACGGATCAAGTTCGATGGGAATTTAAATTGTAATTTATTGTAATTTATTGTAATTTAAATGTAACTTATTAGACATTAATCTGGATGTATTGAATGCAATAAGGATCATCTGCGAGAATTAGCTTACAATGGATGTAAGAAATGGATGGGCATTTTAGTACGCAATGATTTGAATTTATCGTGATGAACCGGAGAGATACGGTTGCATTTTAATATTTACGAGGAAGGACGATAGAAAGTCGAAAATCGATAAAAAGTCGGGACATCCTGACGCCAGTTAGTCCACTGCAGTTGGTAACGTGATTGAGAAACTAGGACACGTTCTAGGACTCATAGATCAATAACATAGCAGAAGATAATCACAAAAGAAAATCTCGTGAATGTAAGTAACGAACATGACATTTCACCGATGCACGAATGAAAAAGTTCGCTGATTAAGAATCTTGATTTCTTATAGATCTACCTTTTATATAGGATCATTAGGATTTTCTTGTACTTTCGATATATCAAAATATATGATGGACGACTGTCTCTTAAAACCTTTTGGATATTTTAGATAATTTTTTGTATATAGAACAAGTGCTGTTTATATTCTTAAATAAATTATCCGATTAGTTTAGAATAGGCATAAAATTCCTTTATTTCGAAAGTTGAAAAAATTGATTTTACAGAGATTTCTAAAATGTTTTTCACGAAGAGCTGCAACCTTCGGAAAATGAATAAAAAATATTTTTGTTGCGTAACTTATCGATTGGATTTTTTTTCTTTTTTTTTTCAAGTAAAATATCGTCGAACGTACAAGGAAAGAAGATAATAAAAATATTTTACTTTGGTCGTAAACATATTAGTAGATTCGTTGCAATTTAGTGCCCGACTACTACGACGGACATTTCTTCAATTCATGGAAACCTATCATACTCGTAAATGTAATTTGCGAATGACGCCTCAAATCGGTCGAAACGTAGTTCGGAACAAAACTGATGACTATTTTCGTTCGCATGTATCTTCTTCATGTACGGTGGCTACGAGTTATTGTCTAAAATTCGAGCGACTCCGTTCGACGATACCTCATTGATCAGTGATCCAGGATATTAGACATCGAGATCGACGAAGAAATCGTTTCTAAGAGCAATAGGAATAGTAGAAGTCACGCTCTACTAGTGACAATAATGTTGATAGTTAAGTAAATGATTCATCGAAAAGACATCGCCTTTTACATTTAAACGCATTTCTAACGATTAAGCAAGATTATAAACCTTTCTCTTTTAGTAAACATTGTTTCCAGAATTACTCGTGAACGTATCAAAGATGCAATGGAATCTTTTCGCATTGAGTAAAGGAGACAGCAGGCGATGCTTATAAATAGTATAAATAGTAAAGTTATGCCACGAAGGTAACTTTTAACGGTGACATCATCAGCAATGTCGTAGAGGAAGAATAAATTGTTCTGGTCATTTCTCTCTCTCTCTCTCTCTCTCTCTCTCTCTCTGTCTTTCTCATATTCACACAATTTCTTATCCATTCAACGGACAGTCCTCGCACTATTTTCTTATGAAAGAAAAAAATTAATTGATAGGTAAATCGAGGTCATCGCCGAGTCAGCCGATGCCGTTGTGAATAAACGTCATTCAGATGATGTCATTCATATTTAGGAATGTATTACTTCATTTAAGAGGAAGTCGACGATCTAAATTCTGTAAACATCGATTTATCGTGGTTTTTTTGGAAAGACACGAAGCAATTATCAAACTATGATAAAACATGCATATGTGATGATAATTATCGTGGACTTTTGACTTAAAGAAGACGACTAACGTTTGTCAATTCCTAATTGTGATCGTTAACGCTCGA
Source organism: Vespula vulgaris (assembly GCF_905475345.1). Classification (NCBI taxonomy): domain Eukaryota; kingdom Metazoa; phylum Arthropoda; class Insecta; order Hymenoptera; family Vespidae; genus Vespula; species Vespula vulgaris. The sequence continues at coordinate 433,418 of NC_066607.1, forward strand.
AGGTCGACCGCTCCTAGCTCCTATCTTCTATCTTCTATCTTCTAACTTTCTAACTCCTAGCTCCTACCTCCTATCTTCTACGGCGACGGTGATGATGACTCATTCTTTTGACGATTACTATTAATTATCGAATAAAATTTACTAGATTCCAGAGTTCGTACTCGTTGCTCTTAAAAAAAATCTTTATTCTACAGTGACGAATTCTCGACCGATCGTTCCAGATGCAGAGCAGCTGCGAAATTTTATTAATCGCATTTAACAAGACTAAAAGTTCGATAAACAACGAAACAAATGTGGATATTGTGGCCTTGACAATTAACATACTGCTAATAAAATATTCTTCGAAAGTGACGCAACGACTCGAGGGAATATTAAAGTCTCCAAATTGGCTTTGTCCAATAATGTAGGGCGTACTGTATTCGTAATTAACATAACAGCGAGAAGATTAGTGTCATTGAGTGAATTAGTCATTGCGCAACGATGAATCTCGTTATTTCGGTCATCGCGATTACGCGTTGCCCGTTTTGATGATGGGAAGAAAAGATTTTCTAAATAATGGTCGTGAAAAATGTAGTTCTAATTTATAACTCGAGGAAAAAGAAAAAAGTTACTTTCAGTGTATCAATAGGAAAAAACGAGGTCTGAATCGTTGACGCGTTTATCAAAAAAAGCATAAAAATAAAATAACGTAAAAATTAAAAATAAAGATAACGTTGGTCTCTTCGAACTGACTAGAAAAATTTACACTTTGAACTGTTCTAAAATAATTCCATTAAAGAGAAACATTTCGTATATATAACATTTTTGTATATATAACATTTCCCTCTCGAAATTTGATCAGTTTATAATCGTGTTGTTTCTAGAAAAGAAGAGAAAAAAATAATAAATGAAGAGAAAGGTAAATAAGTCCTTCTTCCTGTCAGTAACATTAACACGTTAATACATGGAAGAGAAGCAAGTTAAAATGGTGTAACTGTTCTTCGATGCCATTGACCTCCCGTGGCAACTATCTCTCGTTCACCACCCGCAACATATTTCCTTCAATACACTTTACTTCTTAGTAAATTCAACTACACCGAAACGCGTGACGCGCGTATCGTAGAGCTATTATTGGTGGACATCAAATTTATTTTATTTTTCTTAAGCATGGAATTCGTGAACTTTCCGAAAATAGTTTTTCAATATTTTCAAAGAATTTTCAAAAAAAATTTGATAAGAACGTACGACAAAGATAAATACAATTCGTTGTTTAGAAATCATCTATGAATTTACAATATAGAAAATTGAGCGAAAAATTGATGGAAAATGAGAGACACGTGGAACAAAATTTTGAAATGGGATAAAAACATTGAAACATTTGATTCTGTCGGAGAATTCCAGAGGGTGACAAGGCTTCTAGAATAGAAATCTTCCGATAGCGTATAGGGCATGTGTAACACGAATATTCTCTCGTTCTGCTGCGTCGTCTAAAATACTACCAATCCTACTTTCTTTCTCTGCGATGTCTTCTTTTACTACGTTAGAAAGAAAAGGAACGTCGTTCTTTCGAGTTTATAACGAAGGTGTCTCGTAAAAACTGTAACAACACTTGACTTTTCTTGTTTATCCTTGAAAGAGAAAAAATAACTTTACGAGTAAATAGTCACTTTATTTCTAACAAATCGAACGTGAACAATCGGTTTAGAAATTTATTTCTATGTACCAATCGTTTAAAACAGGAAGAATATTATAGTTTTTATATATGTTTGTTACTTTATCAGTCGATTTTATTTAATTGATGCATTGAAACCCGAAACGATATAGTAACCTACCGCAAGAAAACGTAAAGGCGGAAGAATAACAGAAAATCTGGAAGGAGTGCAAACACCGGCCGGTTTACCGGCCGACCGGCTTGTCAAACCGGCACAGCCGCACCCTTGACTATATTTAGAAACGTCTATACGATGTGCTTCTTTCAAAGAACAATCTATTTTTTTTTCGCATCACTAGACCGCAGCCATTTTCGATTCGACCGAACAGATCGTCTTTATGATCGTCGTATACACCTACCATTAGCTTAATTGTGTCGACAAACGAATAGAGAAATAATTACTTTTTTCTTTTCGAATAAAGTCTCTCAAATAAAATCTTTTTTTAAACCAACTCTCAAGTCTGCATAACCGTAAGTATACATTTTAATTAATTATGCGACTCGTAATTCCCATTGAAGAAAAACTGAATTAGGAGTAGAGAAACGTGTTTTGTTATTTGATATGATTCAGACTTAAATATATGAATTCCGTAAGTAAGAGACGCTTATTATGTCCAATCTATTGCGCATACATCGGTACGCTAGGTTTATTGCGCAATATGAAAAGGCAGAACGACAAAAACGTTTCTATCTGTTTTGCATTTGTTTGGAGATCGATTTTGCCTTGTACCACGCAATTTCTAACTCGACGAAATCAATCTAAACGTGTTAAAAAGCCTCATCTACAAGATTGAAACATAAAACGTTCTTTGGAGAATAAAATTTGGATAGCAGTAATTAGAAATGAAATGTAAAGATCAATAAAATAATTAATATAATGATATGGTAACTTACAGATAGCCATGTTGAAAATCGAAGAAGTAATCACAGATTCGTCGATACGAATACACCGATACGTCTCGAACAAAGTTCGAATTGGTACTGCGTCAAGCTAGCATGTCGCGTTGCCTTTACTTACGGTTACGGCGTGGTAGGAGATTTCGCACATGCGTAGCGCGCACTCAATGATGTCGCATCTACGTATACAGCGCCATTGCGAATAAACCGCAAACTAATATATCTTTTCTGCACATAGAACTGTTTAAATTTTTTGATGATTAAAAACAACGATTAATAAAAACCAACTTTACGAGCAACTTTCGTTGATAAACGAAAAAGATTGGTTGAAAAAGATTAATGAGTTTTTTAATAAACCAATCAATATTCATCACTGGCTAATGATAACAATAAATACGAACGTATTATTCAAAGGATGATTGAATGGAACTTGTATTAACATATTAATATTAATAACGATAACGTTGGTTAATTCTAAAAATGAACATAGAATTAACTTTAAACTCAATCATTTGACGATTCGTTTTCATTTTTGTTAGAAACAAATCAATTTTCAAATATACATTTACTATGATTATCTTTCCCGAAAATCCATAGATCGTGCGTAATAAATTGTTATAAATTGTTACCACGTCAAGTTCGTTGAAATATCGTAGGCACATACGAGATGCGTCAGCAACCTTTGACATCGATGATCTCATAACAATTACATATACCTACCAACTAACAATAGTATCTACATACCAATTAGTTAATTTTCGATGATAAGATGTTCTTATGATATTAATAACAAAGTATTATGATAACGGATACAACTTTGCTATATTTTCATGGCACACATATTGGCGCTTGTTTTTTCAAACTCTTTTATTATATGCTCTGGCTTTTCTAAATGATTTCATCTATGCGAAATTGTTTTTACAAACCAAGCAACTTGCAGCTCTTATCGTAGAGTGCGCTACAGAGTTACATTTGAACTTGTTTATCTCCGTCGGTAAGATCCGAGTTTTACTCTCGTTGTTCTACTTTATCATAAAAGTTTGACAATGTAATATTCCACTCGATCGGTATATCGGTATATCGTTTTCTCTTCCAACAAAAACTAATGAAAGTTCAGGTTGTGAACAAGCTCAACAAATTTTCGAACATAATAAATAGAGGAGGATTGGATTTTACAAAGATTATTCTTACAGAATAATTTCATATATAGAAGACTTAATGATAAGATCGAAGTTCTTTGCGGAGGAACGCATATATAATAAAGAACGTCATGATATAGACGTATTTTGGAAATTATTGCAATATGCAACAAACGAACAAAGCACGGACTAAATGTTAACACGTATAAGAAGACGGATAAAAGGAATCCATTTGCATTTCAAATCTTCTTCTTTGTGAAAATTCAAAACACAAATTTGTAGGATGCGTTATTATATCGCCGCTCAAACGTTGCGTACTTGATAAAAAAAAATATATATATATATATCTACATCTACATTGCACTCTAATCATTAGTCGTTAAAGAAAATCGCTTTTTTCCATTTTTGTCGAAGAAAGCAATATCGAAACTTTACAAATCGATCTACGAAGAATACATATCGATTGGTATCGTTAAATAGATTAAAACGAAATACATGGAAAAATAACATTTTTACAGATTAATGATATTAACATCTGAAGTGGATCGTAAGACCGTGCATGTAATTACCAATAAAAGATGGCACATTGTATACGCTCAACATTATTTGTTGTCGAGGCTAGAAAATAAACATTTTTTTTTCTTTTTTTTCTTTTTCTTTTTTTTTTTTCATTTTTTCTTTTTGTCATTAGATTTTCCTTCGTTTTCTCATAAGAAGTTATCTTCCGATCTTCACAAACATCGACACAGTATGTTCGTACATTTGCTTTATAAATATATTATAACTATTTTTCTATCAAATATCGCTATTCATTTACATTTAACAACGATGAATAACATTTTATGTAAACATTTGAATTTGATTATATTTCTGAATATTTTTTTCACTTTCTGTTTCTTTTTAAAATTTTTTAACTTAGAAGGATCGAAACAATGATTTCTTTCGATGTCTATTCTCGCGTTGATATTTTTCACACTATATATGATATTCTATAAAAATAGAATAAAACTAGTTATAAAATGAACGGAGAACATTAACAATAGTATGACAAAAAGTATAGAATGAATTTGGTTAAATTTAAATCATTTTACGTTTCACCGAGTTTAAATCGTCATAAACACTATTGATGATAGAAAAAGAAAAAAGGATAAAATCGATCCTATGAGACTTTACACAGAGCTATATAAACTATGTATCCTTTCTATCTCACAAACACAAATATTATCAAATATGCAACAATGATCGTCCATACGCAATCATTTTAATTAATTGCACTTGGAACAGAGTAGTTTATCACGATTATTCTCAATGACTAACAATAAGTATTACTTCTTCAGTACTGACTATAAAGAAGCACTGTGCCATTCACATATATTCTCAAAAGTGCAATTAAAGCATTTTCGAGTTTTTTATCTATATATTTCGTTATATCTAAAAATGTCACGATATTTTAAGTATGTAATATTTAACAGTTGTAAAGAATCCATTAAAACTTCTACTAAATAAACCGTCGATAAATCACTCGTACGTAATATTTTTTTGTTTGTCATTTTTCTTATCTCCGCAGTTTTTCATTTTTAACGACACACTTTTGCCTCGTGTAGAGATCAAAGAAAACCAATTTCGAGTAGCACAAGGCACGTAGTTGTTACGTAGATTACGAAGGAGAGCTCCGTTAACGATTTGAAGCCCAAACATCCATTATGATCGTTAGTAGTAACTAATCCGGCTCTTAAACTTGACGAATCTTCTATCTTCTTGCAATAGAGGACAGAGGGAAAGAGAGGAGAGAGAGAGAGAGAGAGAGAGAGAGAGAGAGAGAGAGAGAGAGAGAGAGAGAGAGAGTGAGAGAGAAAGAGAGAGAGAGAAAGAGAAAGAAAGAAGCTTAAAAGCTGCCGCATTCTCTTAGCACACGATTTCCTAGCGGCAGCGGTGGACGGAAATTGTTGATCACCTGTGAAAAGAAAGATAAAAGAATTAATTGAAATGAAATTATAGGTACACAAAAGTTTGACCGTACGAATGGAGATGCGATATTAATTTTTTACTTACTAATAAAAAGAAAAAAGAGAAAAGAAAAGAAACAAAGAATTAAAAGATCTTACAGCCCCGTGATTCTCGTGACAAGGGCATTCCTCTCCCCGTGGAAATTTTCGCAAATTACGAAAGATGTTGAGCTGGTGATGAGACACCTCGATGTACTTCTTGAAGAGAATCCAAGTGACGCTCTCGTTGAATGGTGGAGTCGTCAGCGATCCCAAGTATGTCCAATAACCGTTATCGTCTGAAGGTAAACGAAGGAAAAACGTGTTAAAAAATCGCGACTATTTCACTTTGAAGAAAATGTATCATCTTTAGAAAAAACAGTACAACATGCAACAATTGCCATAGTGATTATATCGAGTTATAATCATTAACTCAAGAAACATAGAAGCATCGTTCACCCAGTGGATCTAAGAAAAGAGTGAGAATAATTATTCAATATGGAAAATTCGAATATTTATAGTTTCTAATTAAGGTAGCGAGACACTATTGTTCTTCGTTGAAACGTTCTTCCAACTACGTTATACCTTCTCCTAATTAGACAATTTCGAGAAGAAATCGATTAATGGTAAGATAATAGAAACGAGGGTGAATCATTTAGTTAATGTTTCCCTCATACGTATAGACATATGTCTCGCTTTGAATGGAAGGTCAAAATATGATTTTATTTTTAGTACCGTTCGCTTAATTCCATTTATTAATCGGAAAAGCAATGAGACGCCGTTGATAAAATAAACGAAGCAATCCAATAAGGTAGCAACAAATAGGACAAAATGACGATTAAATGCGAAAGTATCGACGAAGAAAATCTATTGCCGTATATACTCGAGTCAGTTGGACAATAGATAGCATTACGACGATGACAAACGAAATTATACAATTTAGTTAATGTATCTTGAAATAATATTATCCTCTTGGGTACATGGAAATTAGAAACTTACGGTCACGTCGACAACCATTCGTTTCTCGGGCGCGAGGATTCTATTAAATTTACTTCACGATGTATCGTGATAACATAATAGAGAGAATATTATCAATTAGACATCAAGGATATGAAAAAAGAAAAAAAAAGAAAAAGAAAGGAAATAAAAAGGAAAAGAAATGATAATCAATAAAAGAATAATAAGTCAAGCGTGTATTGGGCAAAAATATTTTAAGGTAACAAGCGAGATAGTGATAATACACAAATGTTAAAGACGAGTGCAACAAATCTACATGAAAAAATGCAAAATCGAGGAGCGACATTTATACGCCACGTACGAGTTATAAAAAGTACAAAAAAGAAAAAAAAAAGCAGGAAAGACGAAAATAAGTTGAGAAAATTCCACTTCGAAGCTAAGGTTTCACAACAATCGATCGTGATACGCTTCGAACGTTCTCCTTGATTTTTTCCTTTTTCTTTCTCTCTCTCTCTCTCTCTCACACACACACACACACTCTCTTTCTCACTTTTGAGCGATCAAAAATAAAAAGGAAAAGATGACGACGGAGACACGCTTGAGCGCGGAACTCACGATACGTAGCGACGTACATATGTAGTTCAAGGCATTATACGAACCTTGAAAATCCAATTTGTTCTCGTGACGTATGATTCGGTCGGCCCAACGCATGCACGGATTAGCGCATCTCTGCGTGCTGGCTCGTCCACCGCGCACTGCATGCGCGTTTACGGTGCATTAGTGCATTTTGTTAGTTGACAGTAGCTTGTTATTGCATTTCAGAGTGAGACTCGATTGGTACGTCTTTTTCGTTCGAAGAGACCGCGACCGTCAGCTACACTAAACTTTGTCCAACTACAAAACTAATTCTACGTCTAATCGCCTGTCGTCTAATCGTTTGCAAATTTATATCTACTTTTAATTTGCTAAACCAAAACAATAATTATTAGAACGATACGAGTATATCCAACTAATAATTTTAAGCTGATATTGTTTTCAACAATATGGATAGTTCTTATCGATCTAAACATTAAACTTGGATGGATTTTCGAGTAAACTCACCGGGAAGTAACTTGCTGGGGTCAATGAGTTCCGCTATTTCTACAACTTCGTCCTTGTGCGACACGTATGGCAATAAACGAGCGATCTTATCCATTTCCTCGTGGGTTTTACCAACCTATAAAAAAAAAAAAGAATTAAAAATGCCTTTGAGACATTTAATAATTAACTAAACGTACATGTTTCCTTGATCGAAGTTGAACGGATCAACCCAATTGATTTTAGAGACGAACTCTTGTTTGTTAAGGCAATGATTTAAATGGCCGACTATACGACTCGGTTTGATCTATAAGTTATAAGAAAGTTCTCGTCGAGCAAGCAAACCGTTCGTAGCTCATAAACATAAGAGACACTCATAAAGTATTTCTACGTGGACGATTGGAAATCGATTTGTCGTGCACCGATGATTTTTCTATCCTGCGAATATACGATTTTCTCTTTGTGGAAACAATTCGATCGAAATGTTCCATAGATTTGCCCCATTCTTCCTTTATAGGAAAAATTATATTCCTTTAAAATTATACTCCTATCGATCGAGGATCAAATGTATTATGAGTGAATCGAACACAGACATTAGAAACATATGACATTCGATTGGATTGTGTTCGGTATCTTAATTTATTTATTCATTAGATTGCGATCGTATTGCGATCCTATTGCGATCTAATTATGCGACTTGCATGTGCATTCTGAATCGAAAGACATCGATTCAAGTGTCGCTCTTCTATACAAACCATATGTCACATTAATTGGCGATTATCTAACGATCGCGATCTTACGTATCACATATACGTACTTGGAACGTACCGTTAGAAATGTTCTTAATTGCGTATGAATAAATTGAACCGTGCACGACATTAACATAGCTATTGACGTGAAAGATTCCTAACGATGGATGGAAGATATGTCTATTGTCAAAATTACATTAAAAATTCAACAAGATCGTTTAGAAAAAATGACGTCGTTGAAAGCTTCGCATGCCGTCGATAAAAATTTTCGCGCGAAACTTTGTCTTCGACGGGCGATTGCGCAACAGCACTTTTCAAATTGCATCGCGTTATAATAATACATATAAAGCATGTTAACTCGCGCGCGTGCGCACACGTAAATTCCATACACGGTTGATTGATGTCGAAGATGATAGCTTGGAATGCGTTTACATATTTGCGATTCGATAAATCTAAGACTTTGCTTGACCCTCTCGAAATATTATGCAACGAACATAGAAACGACGTGGACGCTGACTTTCATTACGCGATTGATAATAAACGGACGAGGTACGTTCCTGAGTATAGTTCCTGCTACCACGACATAGGCTAGCTCTTAGGCACTGTATAAATCATCCTTTTCTCTCTGTTGCATACGAAATCGAAGTTGCGTGATGTAACCGTGCGGATTTGATATAATCGTACGGAGAAAATTTCCTTAAAAATGATCATCCAACGTGCGAAAGAATCGATCCACTAGAAGAAATTAGTTTTAAAAAGTGAATGTACAGTAATTTTGAAACGAATTATATCGTCACTTTTCTATTGTTGATCTCTCGAGTTTCTCACGTATCTTTTTTATCCATCGACAAGCTTTTGTGACCAAAAAAAATGTAAAGGAAGTTCTTCTTGACAGAATAGCAATGGCCATCGTAAAAATCGATCTTTCCGGTAAGAGAGAGAGTGAGAGAGAGAGAGAGAGAGAGCGTCGAACGAAGGAAATGATCGATTTAAATTCCATCCGGTAGTCGCGCTATCACGTTAACAATATCCGTGCTCGCGTGGAAAAGAGAATTTCGCTGCAGTTTGGAAGAACGAAATAATGGTTCACGTCCTTCACCATATAAACGTTTACGTAATCGTCTATCAACCGATGCTGTTAACGTCGCCACTGTTACGGATTCTGCTTCTAGAGCTTGCAGCTTATGTAAAAGCTTTGACATAAGCGTGTGTGTACCCGCAAAAGAGTGCATCCATAGAAAAAAAGGGTGTGAGAGACAATTCCGAAAAGGAGGGTAAATAATCGCTATATAATAAAAGGGGCTTCGAGAGGTTTGCATCGACCTCTAAGGAATACTATACGAAGTAATAGAGAGATAGAGAGAGAGAGAGAGAGAGAGAAGGAACTGACCTTGAGAAAAACACCCAACACCGCGAGACCATCCGACGCTTTCGCAGCTTCCGCGAATGTCTTGTATTTGCTTGTGTTCCAATGAACCAAGTGAAGCTGAAAAAAAAAAGTAGGAAAAGTGAGTGCATCAACTTGTCTATCTCTGTATTTATTTTTGTTGCGTAACGCGTAATTCAAGAAAACTATCGAACATGTTAATTGGTTAGCATGAATCACGGAGCGTGTAAACGAATGGTCGTCGATTATAAGGACGAGCTTTTTATGTATCTTCTGTCAAAGAGAAGTCAATTTTTGTTTGTCGTTTCTTCAAACGATTAACGACCGCCTGAAAATTATCTTTCCTTTTGACCATCGGATTTACGTTTAGCAACACGTGTACATACATATGTATAGATATATTTACGTTTCAACGAAAGATGGAATATTTTTTCGCGGTTGATAATTGATCCTCGTATTGGACTGCTGATGTAATTATATCCTCGAGAAGCAACGAATGAGTAAACAATGTAGATCTTGTCGTTCTAAAGTAAACGTGTTTGAAACACTTCTAGTTAAATTAGATTTAACAGACTTTTGTTAATCGTCAGTAAATTGACTCATCGATATTCAATTATCTTAAATTAATCATGGTAAGTAGATAATATGTCATCTAAATTTTTCATCAGCGAGGCGCGTAGTAAAAATGAAAGGACGAATGAAAAAAGGAGAGTCTTTAAAACACTTTGACCGACTATTTGAATGTTCAGAGATAAAATATAAAAGAGAACATCGAAGGGAACGGTCGAAAGATCTTACTACATAAGTAAATAGAATCGACAGGTAACGGTATCCTCGTAAATAGGAAGATATATATATAGTACGACTCGTATGCGGAATAAACCGATGGTCTTTTTAACGATACCTACCATTCAACAGTTTACTCTCATCGCTAACAATACGCAGGTGTACGATCGGATCGTTGCACAATTCAGATGCGATTTGCGTGCAGTCGAACGATTGCGACTCGCGTTTTGCGTTCCGGACGATGACGATAAACGTGAAACGATTCGACTCGAAGCCGTTTCTATCTATAGACAGAACCGCGCCGTTACGATCACCTAGGATAATATATACCTAAAGTATCGATAGATCAATCGTTATAAGGTACGATACGATAATGATAAATCGTTTAGAAAATACGCAAAACTGGCTTTCGCGATAGCCGAATTAGGAAAGAAACAAAAAAAAAAATGGAAAAAAATTATTTAACCGATTCTATTAACGTGTTCTCATTTTCGACTATGACAGATTTTTTATTTCCATGTGTACGTCCGTAACTATTTGTAGCTAGATATAATATAGCGGAGTTTCTCCGTCCGTCGGTCGTCGGGTATTCGTAGAGACGAATAAAAATACATAGAATTCACTTATCTTTCGAGAAAAAGCCTAGGGCTGTAGGTAACTCGTGAATTCGAACGAGTGACCGCGACGTGATTCATGTTCCACGTGAAATGAATTAACAACGCTATACACGAGAGACTCAAAGTCGATCGTCAGATCGGAACAACACGACGACGAGGAACGTAACTTGCTCGTAAAATCTTTTATTTTGCGATCTCTTATATTTTTATTTTTATCTTTTACTTGTAGAGAGAATTTCGTCAGGAATCACGTAACGGGGCTTACGATTAGTTTCAAAGAATTCTCAATATTAACTTAACGTAGCATAAGGTTGTTTGTACTTTCAAGATTATTAATTAATAAAATGTTGAATTTAAAGATAAACGATGATATTTTCAAAAGATTGCTATAAATCCTATTATACTCGTGTTATACTCAATATAAACTTTAAATCGATCTTGAATAAGCTCTTTTAAATGGAACATTTGAGAATTCTTAGAGATTAAGAAAAAAATGAATAATTTGAAAAAGATACCTCGCCAGCGAAAGCTTGACCGTCAACGGTATGCTCGGAACCTCTCGAGTCGCTACATCCCCAATGGCAATGATATTGTTCGAGCTTATAAATATCGTCCATGAGAGGTCCACCGCTCAAAACTGCAATTAAAATTGGATCTTTATGACAACTGCTAGACGAAAGAAGAAAAAAAACGACAATTGGTTCGCTCAGACTAACTAGAGTATTCGCGAGATACTCCGATCGTTCCTGTGACGTCTCTATTACAGGATGCGCCTGATTAGACCAACCATACTTGTGCTGGCCCCATGTAGGGGCAGTGATAAGAGGGCTGTGCTTATTTATATCGACTGAAGTTTCTTGCGAGAAACAACATATTTGAAAGAGTCGTATGAAAAATGTTCTTTTGACTTTTGAAGTCTTTCTTTTTCTTTCTTCTTTCTTTCTTTTTTCTTTTTGTTAATAAAATCAGACGGATTTGGACTATCTAACTATCCGTGAAACGAATTAAAGGGAGAACTAATATTATTTGAAATTAGAAAAATATCTACAAAAGTTAGCAACGTAATTATGCTGATTTTTATGTTCGAAAATTTGAAATTAAGTAAATACGTAAAATAATGAATCATGTAAAAAGTTCAGTAATTATTTTACGCGTGCGGTTACAACTGTACCATAAAGTAAATAGTAGGTAAGTAAGTAAATATCGACGAAGAAAGTTGTTCAAGAATCAATCGCTACGCAGCCGTATCGTTGTCCTCATTTCGACACGCTCGAGGGGAAATTTTCGAACGTAAGAGCCTCCGTACAACGATTGCCCGTTCGCCACGAAGCTATTAAGGAATCATTGGCGTCTTTAAAACCGACGTTTTTTTTTTATCTCGAAAAACTAACACTCAAACGACGAACACTTATTTCGTCCTACGATCATGTTAAAATAAACTCACTTTTGACGCGCGAGATTACATGGATACAAACAGGCGGATATTGGCTTATGATGAACGTCGCGTCGCGTGAAGAGATGAAAAGCATACGTGACGATAGTTGAACGTTAATTAAAGAAGAAGAAAAAAATGCAAAAGATATGAAAAGCTGATGAATAAACGCATTAAACAAACTGATGATTTACTTTCCTTTGTATTTGTTCTTTTGTAGATATTTATCCATTTGGAAAAAAAAAAAAAGATAAAAAGAATACGAAGAAAGAAAAAAGAAGAATATTTGTTTCGTTGATTTTTTACAAATTTTTAAATGGAGAGTAAAGTTTTGTTTCTATAGCTCGCAAAACTGCGAAATAGAACGATATCACGAAGGAACGTGCTTAATTAGTCATACGGAGTGGAAATTAAAGTGGAAAAGAAAAAAAAGAAAAGAGAAAAAAGAGTAGCATGGTCGCGGTCTTGGCGTGAAAAATATTAACATATCCTAGAACGATTGGTCACGGGGTTAGGGAACTTCATGTTAGAGACGAGGACTTGGTTGCATCCAAGTAAGTACTATGGTGTACCAACACTTTGGTATTGGCCGCTCCAAGTGACCACGAAGTGTTACAACGAGACACCCTACTTGGCGTTTCCTCCTCCCTTTCCATTCTCCCCTCTTTCTTTTTAGGTCTCGCGATGCAAACGCCAGAAGGCGATTGCAATCGACAACATTGAATTGCAGATCGACGAGAATGCAAATTTGGATGACGGCGGTGCTCGTGAGATTTGCGATCGTCGTGCAAATCGCAATTTAAATATATAGATAACTTTCAATGATACTAGAGTAAGTTTCGGCGTAACTTTTAGAAAAATATCCCAATAATCGTAATTCGCAGGTGGCGAATTCGACAGAGGGATTCAAAAGGATAACTTACGAGTCCCATCGCCATCGGTATCGATTCTCCAACAATATCCTGGATTGACCAACTTCCGGGAAGCAGTAGCAGGATATTTCCAACGAAGAGGTTTGCTACTTAGAGCCTCGTGGTCGGATTCTACTCGGTCGGTTTCGATATTCACCGGACTTTGCCTCGAACCCGCCGCCATTGGGAATTTCTCCACCCACGTGCTGGGGCCTGTGAAAAAAAAAAATAAAAATAAAAGAAAATTTTACTACGTGTTATTAAAGCGTTTTTAATCGTATCAATTAGCGTAATTTACGAAGAATCAAAAATTATATATCTAATCTAATCTCTCTAATCTTATCAGCAACCGCGTTGCAAGACGTTGTTTTTCTTATCGTGAAGAGAAAGGAGAAAAGGAAAAATGGATATCTGCGTCTTGAAATATCGATGCAATTGTTGAGCATAGATAGGCGGGATATTACGATTAACGAATTTGTCGGAGTAAAAAGCCCATCGACCTTGGAATCGAATCTGTCCAACGCGACGTGTCAAATTACAAATAGATTTTGGCAGTATAGAAAACGGTTGGAAAGTCTCATTGTCAGTCGAGATATTGATGGTCGAGGCAGCGACCTCGATTGATATCACGAAAAGCATCACACCAATTCCCACAATTAGATTGTCCCTAACAGCGGGACAATAAGATAACGACTTTTTACCACTTCCTATCTCGATCGTGGTAGCAATTATGAAATGGCCATTTCCTTTCTTTTCTTTTCTGTCTCGATCCAACGCGTTATCTTTCCTCCTTTCTAAAATCTACTCCCAAAAGTCTTTATCTCGTTTGACTGCAAAAGACGTTCGTAAAGAAGGAAAGTTATGTTCCTAATGTATTCGGGAGAGCTGGTCGATAAATTCGAGACGAAGAATCGTGCGGTCAATGTGCCCGGCACTCGTGATTCGCGTAGAATAAAGTCACATGCTACGTGTTCAAACTCGACGAAATTGTTATCGGTTACGTGTGTCACGTGCAGCTGATTCCCATTAATTTCTTCTTATCAACGCTCGTGATTCATGCCGTTCTCGAGGTCTACGTCTGTTCACTCTCTCAAAGAGTAAACTTTTCAACTCTTTAACGGACATTCTCGAAAAGTTTGCTTAGGAAAGAAAAGGAAAATGGAATTTTTGCAAGACGATTCGATTTCAAAGCCTCCCGCTCTGCAAGGTCGCTGGTAAATCTTTGTGTTCAAGGTCATCATGCTCGGCTCTGACACAGTAATCGATGATGAAATCATAGTCACGTGCGGACAGTCGCGCGTCATTAATTCGCTAATCGGTGAGCCTACTACATACATTACATCGCGTTCCTCGCCATGTTCACAGTTCGCCACATTACAGTTCGCGTGAAATTTGATCGGATCCGTTCTAAGCTCGCGAGTAAGGATTTATAGAATCGTTGTTGACTCTTATTATCGTCATATTTTCATGCCGATTAGCGTCGGAAATATAATGTAATATTATGCAAAGTTTTTCGATGCAAGTACAAGGACGTTAAGTCCGTATCGCGTTTAAAATAGAAAAGGTTATCGGAAAGATTGTTATGCATTTTTGACGTTTATCAATTATTATTGCGGATCATTTTCAACTACGCATAATAGTTAAAGTTTTCTATTTATAAATGTTATATCCGTAAAAATGTATACGTACGTGAAGCGTATGCGTACTCGAGTATCCAACTATTTTACCTTGCGTTCGCCGTACGTTAGATTTTGTTACTTTAACGTAAATGTCGCCAATCTTATACGAGCTTACAAGGATTCGAAGCCGAAGCATGTTGTAACGGTAATCCCGAAGGGAGAGTAAAAAGAAGACGGAAGCCTCGTACGGACGAAGGCTCCCATTTCGTTGGGTCGTGATAATCGAAAACGGTGAGGAACGATGAGAAACCGGTTCGTTCTTCGGTGGTTGTTCTAGTCCTTAGCTTTCTCGAGAACGGAGAGTAAACTCTAGAGGAAGAAAGATATAAAGCAACCGTACGCTCTCTCCTGATAAATACATATAAGCGCATTGGCATTGAAGATCATGACAGCGACCTTGACGAGTGCAGTTTCGTTGAACGACGTTCCGCGAGCGAATTATCGTCACTAAATCTTACTATTCGTATCATATTCATGTCATATCAGAAAGATAATATTGTTAGAGAAAACGGTATTTCATTATGTAGGTAGTATCAATTTTCTCGTATACTATCCGACGCGTACTATCGTAATCGAGATGATGTTCGAGTCACAAGATTTTTCGATCGCATCTCTCGTTATCGTTTCACTAAAATCAAGATCTTAAATATTTATAGTGGCTTATACGTGAAACAGACAGAATGGAGAAAGATTTGTAAATATGTAATATAACGAGCATTAAGTATACGCGATCGTAGCTTTACTAAAACGATAACAAATCGTAATGAAATAATAGATTGTGACATGAGATACGTACGAGTTGGTACTTTTGCCCTGATAAAACGTAAATCTAAGGACGATCTCGTGATCGCGATCAAGGTAAGTACGTTCAACCTTGCCGGCAATGAATCGGCTGGTTACGAGGAAATCAAATGCGACTAGGTTGTGAACGATCGCGATCGATGTGATTTCACCTTTCGGAAAATAATTTCTTTCCTTTTCCTTTCTTTGTCGCGACAACCCTATATCCCACACGATCGGGGAACGTTCCACGCGATAAGAATACATTTTTTAATTAATATATTTGTCTGAAAGTTTATAATTTCGAAATTATTTACGATCCCGTATTGCGTCTCAACGAGATATTCAAGATTAAATTATTAAATAATGCTTATTGTGGTACGTGATTAAACGATAATTGAAACGATTCAAAATACGCGTATGGAAAGCGTCCGATTGCGAAAGCAAAAGGCGCGCTCTTTAAAACGCGTGAGCGATCCCGCGACAAATAAATCTGAATAAGAGCCATTCCTTTTATGTAAAGACAGGGAAAGCGCGGGCGTGGAACTCATCTACCAGGTCTCGTCCGCGTCGTTTCTCGATCATTTCTATTCTACGCACCTATCTTCTCTCTCTCTCTCTCTCTCTCTCTCTCTCTCTCTCTGTCTCTCTGTTTCTCTCCTACTCACGCGTTAAACTTTAATGTTACCCATAGGTACGTATATTACATACGTCGAGTCATGGACGATCGCGATTAACACGAGCCGAACTTCATTATTCCAAGGACGTGCTAGAGGATCACTTTTAACGAGCTAATCAAAGTTAACCATCTACTCGTTTCGCTTTATACCGTCCTTTTTGTTTTACGCCGTGCCTTTGTCTTTCCATGCTCATTAAAAAGCGTGAAGCTTTAGCTTCTTCGAAGAATAGATAAGCAACGAGGAGTTAATCGTCGAGAGAAAGAGAAGAAATATTGCTAATACTTTTCAGTGCTTTATCAGATATAATGAATTATTTAGTGAAATTCAAAGAAATCAAAGTAATACAAAGTAAGAACGAAGTAATTAATTAAAAGTCCGTAATTAAAGCCAGTAAGTCCTTGAAATCTAATAGAATAACTGTTTTTTACGTTCGACTTTGTAATATATGATAAACGCATAAGCATCAGATATTCGTTCTTTTATCCTTCTTATCGTTATCTTCTTGGTAGAATTACAAGTGACTAAAAACGGGAGAACGTTTCGCGGAGATGAGAAAGAGAACGGATCTTATTTTGTTACAACGCGAACGTATCCTTTTTCCATGTTTCGCTAAGCGACGCGAAACAATAACGTTAGTTGACTCTCAGCGCATCGACGCAAATATCCGATTTTAGCCGAGATTTCAATTCGAGATCGTAACTTTTCATTGTTCCATCCAGAATGATTCCAACGCATATGTAAGAAAGACCGTTTAACGCAAGTCGATCGTCGGATCGAAAATCGTTGAATGAAAATAAAACATTAAGCGATATAATACGGCAAGTATGGATACGCTGATAAAAATATTTTAATTGAACAACCTTCCACGATGCGCCGTTTTTCATCGACTTGAAAATAAGCCGAGCTTGTCCTGTTATAAATGGGTTAACTCGTTAAGCGAATACGCTCGGGGCTCGCTCTTGAAATTAATTTCAATTATTAAGCCGATAGCAAAGTTGTTTTTCGTATGTAAGTAAGTACGTACTCGAATCGACCGACTCGGTTACTTAACGAAACGACTCGTTCCTATCTTCCATTATTAATACTCGAGTGATTACTTGAATAGAATTAGAATTCCCGCCTAATTTATGTCTAATTCGTTTCTTAATTGGCTCTTTTGTTTGTTTTACGATCCTTATTACGGAAACTATGAAAATTTACAAATGCTCGTCCCACAACGTATACTCTTATAGTAAAAATACGTAGGTAGAGAGTACAACAGGTAGAAGAGGAAAGCGTAAAAGTGCGAGGAGGAAAGTTTATTTCGTTGAATCTACTCGCAGTTTTCCTCACTTCGAAAGATTTCTTTGAACGTTTCGAAAGACCTCTTACGAACCCATTTGAAAAAGTAATTACGTGTGTCAATTCGATAAACGTCTCGGCGTGCACCGGACGATGATCCAACCGATAGGAGGATAAACGTTCAACGAAAAGGGTCAACAGGTTGTTGGCTATCCGACAATGGCACTCCAAGCACGATCATTAGCGCGCTCCGAATAATGTCATTAACTTGGAGCGTCCAAGAATTTCACGTGTCTCGTGTAATCAACGCGGGATGACATTACGAACGATGCAAGATCACTGTTTTCTTTTCGAGAGGAAAATTATCGGTTGGGCGAATTACACGTTACCGAGTAACGTTGCAATAATTTTGCGAATATAAAGTGAATTATTCGAGCCATGTTCGATAACGAAGACCCGGCGTCTGAAAGGCTTGGATCAGAGAGGCTAAAAAAGTGCTGTCTGGCGTCTATCTTTAGCCGAGTTATAGAAAAAAGAAGAAGAAAAAAAACAGGAGAAAGAAAGAAAAAAGAAAGGAAAGAAGGAGAAAAAAGGAACCATACACAGAATCTTCATTCCCTTCGACAATTGCCAGATATACACATGTACGCACATTATATTTCCTGTCTTTCAAAGAAACAAAATATTTTCTAGGTAAACTGGTTCCCAACCGGTTTTTGTCTATACTCTCATTCGAAGGTTCAAGAAGTTAACATAAACTCGATGGAAAATGTGCAAATCTGAAAGGTACATCGCAACTTGGCAGTTATTATTATTACTCAAATCGATACGTCTATAGATCCGTCCTGTTAATACTGCTACGAATCTCTCTTCGACGATTTCGAGTTTCACATAGTGCGAGGAAAGCCGACTTGGATCGTTTTTTCTTTCTTCGTTCCCATTTGATCGAGAAGAGTATAATATTAGAATAGTAATTAATAAGTCGTTAAATTTCTCTCTTCTCTCTATCTTTTCCTTTCAAAGACAAAACTTCCTTCCGTCCATTGAATGGTTAATTTGTATTCAACTCGACGAACGCCATAAGCCACGCCGTGCAAATAAAACGAAGATCGTTAGGTTGCGACATAAAGAAAGAAAGAAAGAGAGAAAGAAAGAAAAAGAATAAGAAAAATATATGTAATTAAAGGAAATCCTTTTCCTTTAATTACATGCAGCCAACGGCACGAAGAACCTTCTTTAACGAGTCGCAAGTACCCTCGCGATGGAAAGTAAGATTTAGAAAAAGCATACCTTAATCACTGGTAGTTAGAGCTTGGTTTGCACGTGACATCGCGTTGCCGATGAGATTATCGCATACCATTGGCTAGAAGAAGCGACTTTCTAAAGTTTCGTCGCACATAGATGCACGCGGCCGTACAAGTCACTACTAGTGACCCTAGTATTCGTAGACTGGTGCGCATAGTATACACGCAGTGTCAGGTATCTACGTTTTGGTTTAACAGAACGACGAGAGGTTTCGAATGAAATCAGTTTAATCGAAGATCTCTAGTTTTGTTAACGCGACGGAATGAAGCTAATCGTACGGGCTATACCAACTAAGACGCACGTACTTGCATAGGATCCATATAGACATAGAATCATAGGGAGTTCGCCGTACTTTCAATCGCGGTCGTTTCAAAGATAGCTTTGGCCTGACAAATTGGCCCGAGATTGAGGGTGTTCAAGAGAGGAGTAAAAGGAAAGAGAGAAGGAGAAAGAGAAGAGAGTGATTTTGGGGCCATGGAGAAAGGGGGGCAAACAAGAGCGAACGACTATGATCTATAGATGACGAGGAGAAGCGAAACTGGGTCTGCGACCTGCTGTCCTCGCGTTTGCGACCGCATGCGATAACCGCGCGTATACCAAGGATCGAGCGCGTGCCTACACACTTTAACAGGGACAGGTGCATCGGCCTGAAAGCACGAAGGGAAAACTATTGATTTTCATTTTACCTTACCTACCTACCGAGCACACCACTGCCGAGAAGGAGATTACCCCCTTTCCTCACGTAGGGAGAGCCTACGTGAGAGACCTCCTTCCGCGAAAGCTGCGAAAGTTTTCTTCGTTTGGCACGGCCAGTACGGCCTGCATTTCGTACGGGAGACGATGCCCTTAGGTATCGGCCATTGTTGAACCGTTTAAATCTAACGTCCTGAATGTCGTAAAATGTCAATTTTACGACTCGAGGAGAAATTTGAGAGAAGAACCCCATTTTCGTCACTCTCTTCCTGGTCCATGCAATTTGTCGACACAGGTACTGGCCCCATTCGACGTTATTGCCATTGGCTTTATCGCGAACTAAAGATCTTCTGTTCGCGGCGCAAGCTCCAAGATCGTAATGCGCGTAGAATGATGCTGCGCGCTCGATCCGGAAACGCGATACCATCGTAAAGGAGAGAAAACTTTCGAGTAAACGGGGAAAAATTGCAAAACGGAGGAGAAAGAAAAACGAGCGTGTGTGCGAGGAAAGGCACAAATGCTCGTGTCGTCTCAACGGATCATGCGTGTAATCGATAACTCAATTATATACGAGTTCACATTCGTGCGAGTCGCAAAACGACGAGTAAGCAACGACCACGAGACGTGCGCATACATATGTAGATATCCAACATACACGTACGTAGATATCCAAGTTTGTATCTATACGTACGATGGAATGTATTACGCGTCTTTGCGCTGCTACAGCAGCAACAGATGCTCCGCGCCATACGAGAAATAGAGTGGGTAGGCTCTCTAACAAATAAGAAACAATAAATTGCCGGAGAATTTTGCGAAAGTTCCACCCATTTTCACCCGTCCGCTTTTTAAGCGGAGAACCGTTCGAGGAAAGGAAATGTTTCAAAATGAAGTAAACAAATAAATAGGAAATAGAAAATACGCCGTAAATATAACCCATGGAAAACTAGGAAGTCTTATCGTAAAAAGATTAAACAAAATAAAACTCACCGTTTCGGATCGAATAGTCCCACTCGTTCTTGGAACCCATCGCGGACGACAGGGACGGTATCGGATGTATCGGAAATTAAGATCCGCGTAGTTGAGATCCGAGTACAACTTGCTCCCGCTCGTTTTGTCGATTTACACTGTTCTTTTGCTAGATCGAACGCGCCACCTTCGCCTGCTCTCGCAATTTCCCAAGAAAATATCGCGTCTGTGTTGCGAATTTGAAAAGTGTTTAAGGACGAACGAGACTGATTCTACGAGAGGGCTCTACGACTAGAAAAGATTTGCGAACGCGAAAACAATGAAAAATAATCAAAAGGATCGACGATTCTTTCTTGTCAACTTCGAGCCGGAGAAAAGACGGAGGAATCTTCTCGCTTCGCGATCGAATCGAAAGACCGACGTGATACTTCGAGCGCGTTCGGTTCCTCTTCGTGCGCTTTCGTCCTGCTCACCAGAGTAACTTTTATTCTCTCTCTCTCTGTTCCGTCTCTGTCTGTCTCTGCTTCTGCCTCTGCCTCTGCCTCTGCCTCTGCCTCTGCCTCTGCCTCTTTGGGATGCCTTTCGATTCGTACCGACTCGCGACCGTGTCCACTGCTCGCACGAGAATTTCCACGAATGTAACGCCGGCCGGCGCGTCCCTATGGTTTATATCGCGCGCGGTCACGTGACCGACGCTAACTTCTCGGCGCATGCGCGACAAACCCTGTACACGTGCGACTTTACCCCCACTCTATTAGGATCAGTCCGCGCGCGGACGTACAACGTTTAAGATCGCCTTTCTTCGTCGTTCCTAAACATTTTTTACTAGTCATCGTCGAAGAAATTTTAATTTGAATATGAATTAATAGAATACGAGTCGTGCGTATGATATCTAAGGAGTTACTAAATATCACGTTTAAAAAAACGTGAGAATTGTATCTTCAAACGTTGATATAAAGGTGTAAAGAGCATAGAAAATACGGCTCGACTCGACTCGTCTCATCTCGTAACACAGTGCGATAGTTTACAACAACAAATTTCACGGTCTCGGTGCAAACATAAAGAACAGATGGTCTTGGTACAGATGTTGCTTTCTGTTCGAACAAAAGAACGGCCAAAAGGGAACACTTTGAGGAAGTAATTCATTCGAGGAAGCACGCATCTTTCTTTTTATTAAACGGCGGGTAACATTTGTCACGATAACGTTATGTCATAGAACGTGCTTCGTAAACGTCATCGTTCTGCCTCCATTATACCAATAAAGTGAATCGGTCGCGTTTACGACTGTACCAATAAAAATTAATGAATTCTAGTAATTTCTATCAGAAAGCATCCGCAAATCTCCAGTTCTTTCGGGTTTATTGAAATTTATCGTTAAAAGAAATATGAGAATTGAAGAAAAACTTGATTACCTTCTCTCGAACGTCCTCGGTTTTATCGATGAAAATTTACTTACCTGTGTCGACTATATAATTAAAATAATCAAGTCATCCGTCATAAATATAGTAGCAGACTTTGTGCAACCGTTGAATCTTCGTGAACAAACGATATCTCTCGTTGAAAAGAAAAATTTATCGTTAATCTTATCGTTAAACGTTTTTCTTTTCTCTGAAAAGTAATATATAGGTAACCTGCATTTTCGAAAAATGTTCCAAGTCAGCAAGATGCTAAAACATGAAATTTATTCATTTGTGGCGACTGACGTAAACGACCGAACGTAGTCCATAGAAATTGCTAGCTTTGGTCTGCATTTCAATCCAAAATATGTACTATGTGCAACCGTGCAAATGCGAAATTGTATTCTAGCACCGACAGGGACGGTACCGACGCCTTACATAATCAAACAAATTCAAATATGTCGTATATTAAGCTATACCGCGTGAATAATCGAACAGCCGAATAATCAGATGATCGAACAGCGAAAAATAAGTTCGAAAAAGAAATTTTCGAAGAAAGTTAATCTCGTAAAAACACAACGTATTTGGATATTTAGATGAATACGACGCGAGAACTTACGTTTTAACGATACAAAAAGAGATAAGTCGCGTCTATGTAAGTATATCCTCTAAACGTAGCCCGTTCAACTCTGGAAGCAACGATCGATCTTTTTCGCGTGACTCTCGTTGTCAGTCGTTCTATGTCGTTCTATCTCGTATTACGAATATACGTCTTTTTACGATCATTTTTATCATCACGATTTCCTCGATGTTAAAAGTTTGAACGCATCCTTCCACTTGGAGATTGACTCGTACATCCACGGAAAGCTTCGACTCGAAACAAGTACAAAGGACGTATACGTCGTACCCTAAAATGGCTTTATTAACTCGTAACCTTACACGTGTTTAATATGTAGTACTTGCCACAGATATATTCCGTAAATGTATATCATTGTTTCAATATTCATCCATTCATCCTCGACGACCAACGTGCTGGACTACGTACGTAGGGGTTTGCAATAATCATGGCGAGGCATCCATTAAAATCTATTTGCAATTTTCCCCACATGTCAAAAATTCAATTTTTACCTTCGCGTTTTACATAGTATACAAAAGTGACTCGTCTTTTAATCCTTTTTTTGTTTTCCTTCGCGAAAAATACGCCGACAATGACGTTTACTTTAGAGATAAAAATACCGTTAAACTTCCGATCAGTACTGCCGTCAACTATATATCTATTTACACAAACACGCACACGCACATACGTATATATGTATATATATATATATATATATACATATGTACACACACACACACACACACACACACAGAGACATATTTATAATTATGCAAATCATACGGACGATACGATACTTAGTGTCAACTCTTTCTCTTCTCCCTTCCTCCTTTAAATGGTAATTTTCCATAAACTTAGGGCACTCGATCTATCGATCGATCGACTCTCTTATTTTTCAGGAAAAAAGATTCAAATCCGAAACTTACGATGAAATCTCTGTTTTGGCTACTTCGTATCGCCTCTTTTCACTTGCTTTCTCACCCATTTCCTTTATACAATTATAAAATATTTTCAAGATACACTCGCAGGCCAGGAATAAAGTCCGAGCACTTCTTGATGCGTCCCCATCTTAAGAGGACTCTTTCAACGAATTTGTCGTACCTTTAAATCGCATCGTCTCTTGTCACATAAATATCGTACACGACTATCATACATAATCTTCATTTTCACGGTAACACGATGGAGCGCTTAAAGAAGACGCGCGAGCGATGATATGAAAAGCATGATATGAAAAGAGCTTGTTTATCGCAGGTCGCCAAGAGATAAGTTCGCTAAAGCGCCTATCGAGACTGGATTCGAAGACGTTTTACTTTTTCTTCATTATCTGATTACATACGAGAAAAAAAAATATATATATACTTACATACTGCACCTTCACTTAAATCCTAATTCATAAAAATGTGTCCGACACTTAAGCTTTGTTAAGTAATGATTTATCTGTTATAAAAATTACTGTACAATCGTACAATAAAGAAAGAAGAAAAAAAAACGAAAAAAAGAAAAACAAGCTACTTACGATTTTTTATTTACCGAACTAATGCGTGCCCCTGTGACTACGCTTTTGGAAAAGTTTATCTGCGATAAACAAGAGACAATGAGAAGGATTCAATCATCATGTTATAGACAATAAACTCTCAAAAAGAGTTTACAGAGACGCGAATTAATAGATAATATATATTAAAGTAATTTTTAGCTTGCATACGAAACATCCGTCTGCTATGTTACATACAATTGTTATAACCATTCACACGATTTTCATAGGAGTTTCACCTCAAATTTGCGGTTTCGTCGATCGTCCGCCGACAGTAACTTGGACGAATAAAAAACGAAGCCTCCAAACTTGAGGTTGCACCGATACTTTTCTTTCTTTCTTTCTTTTTTCTTTTTTCTTTTTTCTTTTTTTTTTTTTTTTAATCGTTTCTTACATTTCCTTTTCAAAAATATCAGGAAAAAGTATCGAGGTATCGAAGAAACGGCTGTATGTGTTAGACATTTTACCCGTGTATCGTGTCCCCGCACTCCTTTTCTCATAGCAGGAACACGCAAATTATTAGCGTTGGCGTTTAGCGACACGCTAAAAAATTACAAAAATGATTATAAAACGAACGTGTCCTTGCGCAAGTCGTGCCGAACGCGTTCCGTTACGATTGTGATTTCGTCTCGTTTTTTCTCTTTTCTTCTTTTTTTTTGTTTTTTATTTTTTGTTTTTCTTGTTCTTTTTCCTTTTTTTTGTGTGTGTATGTCAACTATTTTAATCTCATTCCCATTTGTTAAATATTAATTATTTTTGGCTTGGTAACTATGTAAAAATCTAAATTAAATAGGTTTATTATTATTTGTGTACGAATGTGTTGGTATTTGGATCAAGGTTAAACGTGGTCATTAACGTTGATCTAAATTCCTTATCAAAGTAATTATAATAGAATTTGGCGAAATCAAAGGACAAAGTTAATCTTGCGTCCGGCGATGATCGTACGATTTGTACGTGCAAAACGTCGTTGCCACGAGTTGTGCGTGAAAAGAAGAAAAAGTAGGACCGCGATGCGTAATTGCAATTTTACACATAAAGAAGAACGTAAATGCTATGACGCTTGTCTGGCAGTATTTAAATATCATCGCTCTAAATACCCCACAGACTAATGTCTATCGAACAGCAAATAGGTATAATATACATATTTATATTTTTATATGTATATATATATATATATGTATATGTATCGTATATATTATCATCATTTCTTTCTTTAGTCTGCATGGCCTACGGTGCCAATGGAAGCATTTTGCTGTCACTTTGCAATGGCATTGCACGAACCAATATTTAAAAATCCCGCGTCAAGAAGTTGTCGGTTTCTCTTTATGGGAGACAATTACTTATGAAAACGATGATGATCCCGCGATAAGCGCCAGTTTGATTTCATCTTAAAGATATAAATGTTAAGTAGTCTTCCGTCTTACTCGCAGTGTAGGTTCGCAATAATTTGTTCAAGTCGCACAGTAAATAATCCAAACGAAATTCAACGTTCGAGATGTACGAAAAATTTGTCGGTCAATTAATAAACTGACGCCCCTGAATCACCGGTTGTACGTCGTTACAGTACTTTTTTGGCAGTGTTATACGTTGTATGTACGATTAAAAGAGTTTCGTTCAAGTTCTTGATACTTCTTGAAGAAGCTTAATTCTCAAGGTATCGATAGGTCGTAGAACCAACACGCGTAAATACGCGATGCATTCGCACGCTTATTGCTTAAAAAATGGCACTGATTACTGAAACACGAAAGTCGTTGACTGTCCAGAGCATTACTTCAAATAGAATACCTTGTCATAGATCCTATCACCGTTGTTGGTTCTACAATGATCTAAACTAAATTTACTCGTTCAATCGGAGCAATAAGAATCCTTCTCTACAGTTTGAATTCGTTACGAAAGGCAACGCGTGATTTGTATTCCATACTCCTTAAAAAATAGTTATCGATAAATGAAATACAATAGAAGAATCAATGAAATGAAATATGTTAATAAAAAGTTATGAGAGGTTTTTCTCTTAACATTCCCGCAAACGTACGGCCAACTTATTCTCTTAGTAACAATCCATATTTGTCCGTTGTATAAACGTAATAAGTAAAAACGTGCAATTACAGACTCCTCGCAAAGAAATCTTTCGGTTCGTTATGTGATACTCCGTGCAAGAAAACTAAAAGTTCAGTGATCGCTGTAAACGTTTAGAGCCCCGTAATTTTCAACGTTCCCGCCGAACTGAGATTTCTTGTAAGAATCCTTTTGCTTTTGCACGTGTATCGGTGATGCATCTCCGAGCATAGCTAGCATATATTTGCGCGTAGGCGAGTGCACTGCATTTTGTTAGGGAGGCACGTATGGGGGCGGTTTTCTGTACGTCGGCGTGGGCTTTGGACGATTTTGCCGATTTGTATCACGATTCGTCGCAAACGGCGGCGGCGGCTGGTAAGGTTCCTCGGAATTTTCTTTCGGTAACATTGGCACGTCCGCGCCGTCCTCGCTCTTTTGATATTCAGGAGGTGGAAGCGGTGGTTTCTCTTCCTTCAGGATAACCGGCGACTTATTGCCTGAAAGGGCAAAACCAATTTGCATCACAAGTTAGATTCGTACGATTCGAGTACGAACGAACCGATCGGTTAATGGCAACATTAATCGAGAAGATCGTCTTGCAACGATATGACAGAAATTTATAGAGTCTTTATAACGGTTGTACCTGGGTCTGGTTTCTCGTCGAGCTCGTCTTGAAATATCACGGGTATTCCCTTGCTGCGGAAACTCTGTCGCTCATCGTCCTGCTCGCTAACGCTCATTTTCCCGCTGCGCCTACGTTTGTAGAGTACGCAGGCGATGACGCCGGCGAAAATGAGCATGGCTGCTATTATAATAGCTGGCAGAACGAACGTTATTAGATAATCATCGTGAAACGCTCCGATCGAGGTGGAATCGTCGATGGGTGGTACGTGACTATCTGGAGGAACGCCCGTCAATTCACCGCGACATATTCCCATTGGGATTACTGTGATTTGTTTCACTGGGAACTTTAGACCCATCACGTCTAAAACCTCGTCGGTAACCGATCGTCTATCGTTGTCACTCTTAACCAGTACCGCTCGTAATCTATTTACTTCTTTGTGAGCACAATAAGCTGTTGGTAATGTTTTGTTATGCCACGTGATGACAGTACTACCGTTCGAAATGCCGTGTAAAGAAATAGCGCTCGTGTCACGATCGTGATACAAGTCACGCAATTTTTCAACAAAATTGCGTTTTTGCATGGCTGAATGTGCGAACGATTCGTACGGTATATCCAAAGTCATCGAAAATTCAACCGTATGCGTCATAGGCGGGGCCGGATGTACAACGACTACTAAACCGTCCGTAGCACTTGCGCCTGCAATTAAAACGTTCACGTACATACATGTGCGCGCGTGTGTGTCTATGAGTTAACAATCCTTTTCGGTAGACACGATTACCTTCTCTATCCGTCACGACCAATTGATATTCTTTTCGACCTACGTCATTTTGCAAAGGCACGCCATAAAATTCTTGATTTTTATTATCAAACTGTAACCATTCGTGGGGCGGGATGGGAGTACGTTCAATCGTCAAAAGAGACATTTTCATGTTGCGAGAGGATCCATCCTCCGAATCAAAGAACGTGTCCTGAGGATAATAGAAATATTATCGATAAATCGCAATCGAATTATAACGTAATTAAAACGGTCGTTCAAAAACAAGATGATATGTACCTCTGGGACTTTGAATACGAGCAACTCTCCAACAGTGGCATTTACGTGATCCACTTGATTTCTTGGAACAGGAGGGAAATTTACTTTGGGTTCTTCGGTATGAACTTTAGGTATTCCCGATTGATTCATATCCTCGCATTGTCCGATTCCTTGGAAAACGACACGCTTCACCCTTAATTCGGGTGCCAAAGCTGCTCTCAACAAAGGACTAGGATCGCCGTCCTTATCGATCAAAATCTGTTTAGAAAGAACGTTTACAATGCAGAACATTCGTGTAAGATTTTACGTTTTCTACAAGTTTCTTATACGCACGCGTAACAGTTCATTTATATGATCCTTGGGACATTCGCTACTACGAGGGAAGGTATCGTTCATCCAAGTAAGGATAGCTTGATCGTGATCGATGTCGATAGCTCGTACCGTGATATAATATGGATCCGCATCACCGTATAATTCGGCCAAACTCCCAATAACCTAGAACGAGTCGTTATTGAGTACGCATTGTGATTGGCAATATTATCCGTTATATCGTTAAATACCTGTAATTCCCAATCAACGTCGGTTGGGAAAAGATTACGTTTATCTATTTTTAGATAAATACTGAACTCATGGTTGACGATGCGACTCAATCTATGCTGTTGAACGTGAACATCCAATATGTCAGAGACGTTTAATCCACCACTGTCCGTGGCTACCAACTCGTAATTCCAAGTAGAAATATCATTTTCAAGGGGTCTGTAACGAACGAAATAATGAAATGCGAGAAGCAAGAAAGGAAGAAGAGTAAGAAGGAAGGAAACGATCAAAGAGAAAAGAACGATAAGAAATAAAATCGACGTACGGTGATATACTCTACGCTTGTACTTACAATCCATAGACTTCTTGCGTACGAGGATTGAATTGAAGCCAATTAGTACTTTTGATCGGTACGCCTTGCAAGTACAGACCTAATTTTAGATTTCTCGTATCCCCGTCTTCGGGATCGCTGAAGGTGTCAGGAGGTATAACGTAACTTAACGGTTTGCCAGCGATCACTCGAAGCTTCTTCAACCTTCTATCCTTTTTGGGTGGCAAATTGCTAGCCGGAAGTTCAATATTTTCCGTCGTAGCCTGCGACGGTGGAATCGTAACGGTCGTAGTCGGCTGAGCCGTGGTAGTACCAGCGGTAGTAGTACTAGTAGTAACACCAACGGTAGACGTACTCGTGGTCGTATGTACCTCCGATGTCGTGTTAGATGTAGATACCGTAGCAGCTTGTGTGGGCGGAATAGTCGTGTGGGCGCTTGTAGTGCCAACAGTAGTAGATGACGCAATTGGGGTCATTGTAGGTTGACGCGTTGCAGGTACCGTCGTTCCATATGTTGCCTAAATAGAAACCGAATAAATGTGAGTAAGAGGGGGGATACGAATGTAAATATACGTTTCCTCGATAAGGAAACGATAAAAACTCGAGACTATCTTACACCTGACGACCTAATGCGAGTAAGCAGGAAATTTGTGAATATTCGATGCGGACAAGGTAATCGAAATAGGAGCAAAATGAACTATCATACAAATGAAAAGCACAAAGCATAGAAGCATTACCTCTTCGAACGTAACGTTAGCAAAAACAGTGGTAGCTTCTGTTTCTGCTTTTCCAGTAGCGCTGGTCGAAGCAGCTGTTGTGCTAAATTGAAGCGTAGTAATCGATGGTAGAGTGGTAGTGATTTCGGGAGAAATTGTGGGTAACAGAGTAACAGATTCCACGTCCACGCGTTGAGTATTATCTTCGCTCTCTTCCTCGATATCCACCTTGGTAGATTCTGTTGACGGAACAACGGTGGTCGAAGTGGTAGCTGGTGTTGTATCTGCTATTGTGCTTGTCGTAGTCATGCTACTTGTAGTAGTAGTAGTACTAGTAGTAGTAGTAGTAGTAGTAGTAGTAGTAGTAGGAGTAGTAGTAGTAGTAGTAGTAGTAGTAGTAGTAGTAGTAGGAGTAGTAGTACTCGTGGGCATTGTCGTAGCTTGAGTCGTTGTGGTTGAAGTTGTCGTAGTTGGCATGGTTGTAGTGGTTGTAGTTGATGATGACGGTGTAAATTGGGTGGTTGTTGTCTGCGAAATCGTTAGTAGATGCGATGTAAGGCACGAAAAACTTTGTTAGTTACATTAGAGGGAGAGCGCGAAGGTGTATGGCAGAATACTTTTGATCTCTTCTATCCAGATTCGTCGCAAGATAGAGCAATACGCTGTATGGAGTTTTAATTATTGACCTACATCGTCAGAGTGTATCTATCGAGATAGCTTAGCTACTGTACTGCGCGAATACTGCAAAATATTTTCGACTATCCTAGAGGACGTACGAAATACATTTTTAAGCACGGTGACCCCTTGAAGCAATGGCACAGCGAATGAGCGTAGACAAAGGAGTAACGATTTCGATAAAAGCCGAATGTAGCGACACATTGTCAACAAGTTTTTTTTTTCTTTTTTATATATATGTATATATATTCTTCTTTCGGGAAAATATACTTACGGTCAATAGACCACTGAACGAAGCGTTGGCAGCGTTTGATTCAGCAGTACGTGGATTTGTAGATGGAACGATTTCTCGTTCGTCAACCTCTTCGTTCTGCTAAAAAGGGAAACATTAAAATGTTTATTCGATTAAAAATTTGTTTTAACGATGTCGGAAAGATAGATAGGCTATTAATTGTTTCGTACGCCCAAATCTAATGTTTCTTCTCCATGATGATGTCTATGCGGATGTTCCAACCATTCGGTGTTTCCTCTCGAGTTGACGTTGGGCACGTAAGATGGTTGCAACGGTGGTTCCGTGATCGCTTCGTTATCGTCGCCACCGTCTTCGTCCTCGCCATATTCATCGTCGTCGTAATCGTAACCCTCGTATTCGTCGGCATCGAAATCACCAGATCCAACTTCTCTACGGTTTCTAGATAGAGAGGTCGAGTCAGTCTTTACACGCCACAATAGTACAGGAAGTTGAAGAACCTCCGCTAGTGTCCCATCTTTCGCCTGATCTCGCAGCTGCTTGACTAAATCCGTCTGATGCCTCCATAAGTGACCGTCGCAGCCAACCTGCGCCAAAAATCTCTTTATTTATAGTCCTTTTATATATACATTTATTTATTTGTATATATATATATAGATAAAAATACTACAAGTAACAATAATCATTTACAAACTTTACCTGCCATTGGATAGTCGTTAGATGTCTCTCGGTGCGGTATTTAACATTCCCAGGCCCGGTAAAAATAACCAGAGAATCAGGATTCGAGTTTTCCTTTCCACTTTGCGGGTGCATAGAGAATGCGCTCTAAAAACAAGAACGTAAAGTTACACGTACGTATAACTTATGCATATATATGTATGTATACGTTATATCAGAGGATAAACGTTGAAACAAGAATACTAACGGTGTGGAGTCCCAAAAATCCAGCGAGATTCTCGATCGCATTTACTTTAACGGACGGTGTGAGATTCTCGAATTTGACATCCAGAAAAATCGTTAACAGCGTCTGGTCTTCTCCTTCTTTACAGTGACTCTAAAATACAAGTAATCGTTTTAATATTCTCGCATCGTAAGCCTTTCGTTTATACGACCCTTGCAAATGAAACCTGAAGAATTAGGGTCGTTGGACACTTGGAAGTTTACTCGTACGTTGGTGACGCATAACGATATCAATTGGCATCAATCAGTTACCGTCTACGAAACTAATTTCTTTATGAGATTTAAATATAGCAATATCTCGCATCGAAACGACGAGAAAGACCTTTTAGAGCGATAACGTCAATATTCGATATATCATATATATTATAATGACTTTTCGAACTTAAATAATTTAATACGCATTTACATAGTTTTCCTTTCAAGTAATTATCTTTTTAATCTATACGTATGAAGAACGATGAAAAACGTAACGCGATAACTTTGCTAATTAAAATTGCTAGTTAAAAAGTCATTTCATTTGGTACGCATAATTTATTTATTGAGATTATAAATCGGACAGAGCGATATCGACAGGTGCTTCTTTTAATTGCAAATCGATAAATAAGCAAAAATAGTTTAAATAAACAAAGATAATCAAACTGTACGATTCAGTCGACATCGCTCTAGATTTAACGACGGTATTAATTTTAACGATCGAACGAAACCGAATTATTATACCGACCAAATTCGTCTTAAAAGCATATCATTCATTTTATCTTTCGTTCGGCTTCGAAACTTGACCTAGAAACTCACGATAGGTACCTGTTGTGCGAGCTGGACGTAAAACGCTTGAAACGTTGCCAAGAAAATGTTTTCTTCTCAACCCAAAGGCAACCACGTGGAGTGCTCGACACATTAACAAAATCGGGAAAGATTGAGACAACGTGCGAAAAATCTCTTTGTTTTCTACGAGATATGTTTAATTACGCATAGTACATTTTTTGCACGATATACATATGTATATCGACGTTTCTTTAACGACTTATCTCTTTAGATTGCAAACTGAATGGCAAACTAATTTTACCTTGCCGTCTTTATGCTTGACTTCCTCTCGTTTCTCCGGAACTACATGCACGAAGAAAGCATCTTTGGCGTTGTCACCGTGTTTTCCAATAGCCTTGACGATTAAATGATGATTACCAACATCCTTCTTCGATGGGACACCAAGAAGAGTCGAAGCAGCATCGTCCCAGTACAACCAACGGGACAGGTTTTGTCCATTTGCCTCGTGTATCTGAATCGTGATGAATTCGATTCGATATCTCTTTACCAGAGTGAAATCGAAGATTTCAAGGGACAAGGATCGCAAATTGAATGGCAAACAGGGACGTTCGGATTGTTGGCTGTTCTCCCGTAAAGAGGGGGAGGAAGAGAGAGAGAGATAACGAACGGTTGAGCGAGTAAGTAAACTTTTGACGTTGAAACGACACCCCGAATCGGTGCTCGAGAATTTGGCACTTATCCAGGTATATAAAAGGGAGAAAGAAAGATACCTGTGCGAGTAAGGTGACGCGAGTCACTCACCTCGTAACGATCCACGCTGCCACCGAAAGCTTGTCTCGTGATCCTTAACTTGAAAACATGACCCACTGGAACGATGACATCCGGTATATCCCATAATCTCTCGACTCGATGATGTCTCTTTGTATCTTTCACCAATCTTCGATCGTGTCCCACGGTTCTACTACGATCGATGATATGTCTCTCGATCGATGGTGTGCTGCTGCTTTCCTCACCGATGTCATCAAAGACCAAGTCGTCCTCTTGCAAGTTAAATCCCAACACTAGAGGCAGGAGGAGCAGGTACGTCAGGATATGAGGCTTCTTCATTTTCAGGGGAGAATCTTCAGGCTCGCTTGTATCATACCATACTGCTACACCTGCAAATTTTATCGTAGGAGTCAACACGATATAGAAATAATTCAAGAAAAAAAGAAATAATTTTAAAAACAGCATTGAGAAGCAATATGATCGTCGACCGAGTCAGTTATTTTATCGAAATACTACATTTATTATCGTATCGTTGTGTCGATAAAAACAGCTTCGACATTTTCTATCAGTGCTTCATTCATTCGATATTAATTGTATTGGAACGGAATGATAGTATCGGCGTACGATGCTCTTATGAAAAACTTTGAACAATTATGAGAACAAACCGACTCTTTCTCTCTCTCTCTTTGGTTGCAGTTTTTCTAGGACGTGATCGATGAGAGCTAGAGGAGAGATTGGATTGAGAATGAATCGTTGGCTGATTCAAACGAGGGTTCGTTTCGACGAGCCGAGGAGAACGTGAATGTAAGAGAACGATCGACAAATTACGATAGCACCAACGATAGCACCAACGACAGCAGATCGAGAAGAAGGAAAATTGATTCGGGAAATAAATCTTTGAAAAAAATCGATCGTTTTTTCTTGACGCTTGGCAAGATCCGTTATGATGCTCGGTCGTAAGCAGAATAATGGCATTTAATTTCTTCGTCAAAAGCACGAACTTTGAACTACAAGTGCGTAACGATATACAGCATTACGTTTTCGGTTAGGAATGTCGAGCATCGTTCTGTACGAGGCACTTATACACATGCACGTGTTCGAGTACATCATCGTATTCTTCCTATAAGAACGAACAAGTCTTTATGCGGGTGGAATATCGAAGAGGATGATGTCATTGGACGCGTTGGTCCGGCTTCCGAGTAAAATGATATATAAACATTGTCCGCTCGGTGAATAAAATTCGTAATATACCGGATG
This sequence comes from Vespula vulgaris, assembly GCF_905475345.1. Taxonomy (NCBI): domain Eukaryota; kingdom Metazoa; phylum Arthropoda; class Insecta; order Hymenoptera; family Vespidae; genus Vespula; species Vespula vulgaris. Next base: position 467,942 of record NC_066607.1, read on the forward strand.
ATAAATGTAGATAGATGACGATACGTGGAGCGAGATAGAAGACACTTGGGTGATTCCTAAGCATCTAAAAATATGCGTTTAACGCATATTATTTATTCTTTATAAATATTCATTAACAAATGGACTCGAAAGATTTATCTTTCGAATGATATTTAATACGGTCTGTAATACGTTTATCGATGTTCCAGCGTTTCCGTGACTTAGTGCAAATAAATGAAAATTCTTATTTAATATTTCACCGAAACATTCGTTGACTGTTAAAAGGATCAACGCAACACGTGGCGAGTACAAGCTGTGACTATCGTTCTTCTCGTGAGGCTACGCGAATAGAATGTAGAATTGGTCGGATGTCTCTCAGACTTGGAGGCGCCGAACGGAAGTGTTGGCTGTGAGGCTTACACGATCGATAATGTACTATGAACGGGATCGATAAGACCAAAAGCATTTTGTCCTTGTACAATGTTTCTTATATCGCCTACTCGTATCTATGATTTTCTATACAGAGACCCGTGCGACTTCCGTTCTAAGAGTTCGCACAGCTGGAATCCGGAACGTTCTTGATATGTTTATCGACCGTGTTTCAGACTGTCCCCATCTTTCGTTGCAATTACGTACATCACTTTGCATCGATTTTCTTTAATATTTATGATAGCATTTCACGGATGAACGATAGCCAACGATAGTTGTTCGTGAAAGTTTTTTTTTATTATTATCGTGACAAACGATCAGATATCTGCACTCGGTTTTCTATCCAACAGTTCGATCTAGTTCTAATGGTGTTACATAAATTGAAAATGTTCCTTCGAATCTAAATAAGGGTCGATCGCGTGGTAACACGTTGCAAAATGTGAAAATGTACATCAGCGTTATCCTATTTTACGAATAAATGCAATCGATGCGAAAAAAGTAGCCAACTTTGATTTTATTCATTTCTCGATGAAAAAGAAGGTGTACCTGAGCAAAAGAAGAAAAAAAAAGAAAGAAAGAAAAACAAGATGGTTCGCGTATCGAATTAGAAATCATACGACCATTCCGTAGAGAGTGCTTGACCCACGTCGCAATGACGGTGGCTATGGACGATCTGTCCGTCCATCATCCATCAATCTGTCTGTCCATCCATTCGCGACCGTCGTAATTGACGTTATGCTATGTCAAACTTGGTGTAAACTTGGCGCGATCGGTGTGCACGTGCGGCTGATCAAGCGTAATTAAATTTGACATACGATCGTTGAAAACCCGATCCTCGAAGGAATCGTTCTTAGATCGCTTTGCAACACATTCGCGTAGACAACACGCTTTGCAATACGTATATAGACACCTTCGAATCTCTCGATTTTTCCTACAAGATTTCATAGAAAGCCATATTAAGTTCTCGATCATTGATGTAAATCGAAAGAAACGTTGTAGCGAATGTAAATCTTAAAAAATATTGATAATCGACGAATAAGAAAAGAAAGGATTAATTACATAGAAAAAAATAATAACCATGCTCGACGATAAAGACCGACGATTATTCGAGGTAAATAAAAGAGCAAATAAAAGAAATCGCATTCGTTCGATTTATAATGAAATATTTCGAAGGAAATCGGAAACTGGAAAAAAATTGCAAAGCTTTTCGCATTCGCAACCGCAAACTAATATCCCGCGCAAGGCAAACATTAGGATATTTACCAACGGTTCGATTTTTCCACTCTCACGTCCCAACGCAAATTCGTTATTTCCCCAACAATCGTTGGTTCTTTCTCTCTATCTCTCTTGATCATTCATACATCCTACTCGTTAATACCTATAGCAGATATAGAATAGAAATGGATTTGATTCGCGAACACGATTCGAGCTCGATGCTTGAAAAATAAACGACGATTTGTCATTCGACAAGAACCGAATGAAAATTTTTGAATAGACAGTGACGACGGCTTGGCGAGGACCAAATTTTTGGTAAAATCCATCAAATATTTTATTATCGTTTTTTCTAAATCATTTCTATATCAATACGTGATATTTGGTAAATTATCGATTCAGAGAGAGGGAAAAGTGGACGTTTCTCGATGAGATTCGAGGTAAATTAACGTGCATTTGATCGTAGCGGACTGCGTAACGATTTGCATGACACCCATCAAAAACCATTATATGGGATATGTTAAAGCACTTTCCGACCTTTCCGATGATTTAATGACGCCATAGACTCGTACTTTTTTTTATTTATAAAATGTAGAGATAACTATATTTCGAGATCATAAATCCAAATTTGACGACCCCTGACGCGTAATCAATCCAGCGTAGAATTCAACCAGTAACTCGAGCTTATGCGTCTAACCTATCCTTTCTCTTTGGCTTAGAACGGACTAGTTTTAACGCGGATGCATTTTTCAAAAGGTATCGGAACGCATTGCATTCCGATCGAATTGAAATCCGGATGTCGAAGAATAATAAAGAATAAAAAAGAAAACGAGTGCTTCGTCGTTCGTTCGTCCGTTCGTTCATTCATTCATTCGGTTTAATCGCACATATCGAACGCACAAAGCAGCCTTGTACTCGAACGTGAATCCAAAGACCGTTCGAAAGGAAAAAAGGTCTGAGGTTTCACGCTGACAGTTATTTCTGAAGTTATAAACAGTGACGTCAGCCTTGTGATATCAAATCGAGACGAATGAATGTTTAAAAGGAACCTCCAGGCGTTGCAAGCATCGTTTCTTCTTTAAGATCTAAATTTAAATTGATCTTAACGCGTTCCGCGGCCGCCCTTTTAAATCTTTGGGTTTTCGTTCACGAGAACGAATAGTTTACAATTCCGTACTACCGATTTGAAAAATTCAGGCAGAAACCTGAAAGGATCTTAACGCGGAACGGAAAATGGTTCTCTCGCGAAAATGCAAACGTTAGGAGAATTCGACGGACGGTTTTCGTTGGATCGTCCGAAGGAAAATGCGATCCAGGTTGCAACGATACACACATACACACGCGTTCCAAGTTGACGGCCTGTTCCGATATTGATCGAACCCTCTGCTGTATCGGCTTAACCGAGCTTTATACCTAGAAACTTAAGTAACCATTATCCTTTCCAACTTATATCTTCGATCAGTTTGAACGACATTCTTTTCGATAACGTTAAAAAGAGAAACGATCGTACTTCGGGAGAGAGTGACGGATCGAAAAGTACTAAAGTTCGACGAGAATTTTATTGCCACTCGTACTCTTCGCTTCTCGTCTAAAGTCCAACGATTGGAGTGGAAGGGAGAATGAGAGGTAGAGAAAGAGAGAGAGAAGAAAGAAGAACGGTGTAGAATTCTGTACGCGGCAATGAACGGACTCGACGTGCTCGTAATTGGATCGAAATAATTAAACTGAAACTCACTGTACCGATTGGCTTATGCAGTAACGATCGGCCTAATTATAGAGAACCTATATCATCTTGTATTTCCCTCAAGGAGTATCTATTTATCCAACGATTATTTGCGATAATTCTCGACAGTCAATACGCGTGGAAAGAGGAAAATCCTTATATATAGGTACCTACGTGCAAATTTACGGTGGATTTAAATATACGTTTATATTTATTTTATTTTTATTCCCGCATTCGGTTGTATCATCGCGGTCTTTCATTTTCGAAAAGACTCGATCGATTTGCTTTCCCGCGATGCAAAGTATCGTTTCGTTTACGATATAAAGATTAACAAACAGGCCGCTTTGGTCTCATTCATTAGCCTTATATTATATCGAACAACGATTACGCGTTGTTAAAGCTAACGCTTAATCGATATTATCGCTTATGGGATATCGTAAAATAATAAATTTCTACGAGCAAGAAAAGGGTATTCCTTTTTCCGAGATAAAACGTTTCTCGTTTTCTTTCTTTCTTTCTTTCTTTCTTCCTTTCTTTATCGCATCAGTTATACACGCCTTCGCGTACGAAATTTTCAAGTCTGCGGACGGCATTTAATGTTTCGTGCGCACGTGCTGTGTACACAAAGAAACATTTGCTTAGTCTTCTGGTCTAGCAGATGTTACCGCGAACGAGCTGTAAAAGCGTACCTAATGTCTAGCGAGATTCTTGCTGGAAAAAATTTATAATCCTCCTCGTACCGATAATCGTACGAGAATTCCATATACCAACCGTTTTTGTATTTTGACCTTATTTCTCTGAAAAATTAATTCGATTTAAAAATGCTCGCGAAAGGTATTATCAAGGAAATGTAAGAGAAAGATCCACGATTCGTTTGGATTAAAGGATTATGTATTATATTTTTTACTTGGAAAAGATAATTGTCTTCGTTCCTAATGTTACGAGATTACTGTTCCCCCGCCATTGGCCTTTTCTTTTTTCGCAGCTGCAATGTTCTCGTAAGCTCGCCTTTTTCAGTTCACGTAACTACGCGAATTCGTAGAAGCCCCCTAATCCGTGTGCGAGTGCTTCGTAGCCGGCTTTTGAGCACGACGCCACCACCTCTTTTCCCATTTTCCTTCAACACGGCAGTACATCATCCTATCCCGGAGAGAGAAGGGAAGTCATGGTTTCGCAAGAGAGAGAGAGAGAGAGAGAGAGAAAGTAAAAATAAGGTCAGGCGAGGGCCTGCATTAACAATGTCGGAAGATTTTTGACCTTGTTGCAGGTGGTTACCGTTCCATCAGATATCGTTCTCCTGTGCGAAATTCCCAACGAGAAAGGAAGGAAAAAGCAAAGCTCGAAGACGTTCTCTTGGGACCGAGGAAGGTCTCGACTAAGCGCCATATATCTCCGAAGGCTAGAGACAAAAGTTTACTTTCCCTATACACATATCGCCTCCTCGTTCTTTCTTTCTCGTTACTCTTCGAGAATACGATTTTAGATTGAACTTTTCATTCGGTCTTTCCTTCCCAAGTGATTCATCCAAAGTAGAACTGTCTAGAGCTATCTAGAGCTATCTAGAGCTGTCTTTTATAAACGCGTGACTACCGTGTCAACCTTTTTACATCGTTCTTACATCGTTATGTTATATATTTCTAATTATGATGCACAAAAGAATCAGAGAGAGAGAGAGAGAGAGAGAGAGGGAGGAAGGGGGGAGAGAGAGTACATTTATGAACGAACACTAGAGTATTAAGATGCGAGCGTATTGGAGATGAATATGTGTCACGAATTTGACGATCAGGACCGGTAAAGAAGTCGGAAGGAAAGAGAGTGAATCGGTAATGAGACTGTTGCAAGCAGGACGTGAAAGCGAACAGTTGTTCGAGAAAAGTAAGACGAACGTGCATAGGCATTGTTTCCTAAAGATAAAACGATCCGGTAATCTCAGAGTAATTTGAAAGTTCCTTGAAACTTTCTGCTAATGTTATTTATAAGGGTTTCTATTCTTATCGATAAAAATATCCTTCGTGTAGGTATATATCATTACAATTTTATTAATTTATATCGTAATGCAATCAATAAACGGTACAAATATTTAACGTGAAATCTAGAAACCCCCAGTAGCAATGAGAACGCGTAAAATCATTGTAAATTTAATCGTCATTTTATTGGCTTACATATTTAAAGGTATACATATATGGTTAAAACGCAGAGATGGAACGTCTCACTCTATTTCTGTCTCTCTCTCTCCCACTTTGGCACTGGTCCGTTTTGATGTTTCCCATTGGGTACAGGACGAAATGAAATCACGAGAGGATTTAATAAAGCCCAGGCATATTTAGTCGGTACACAAAGTTTTACTTGCTCGTCTCTAGGGGGAATGAAATTCTCCTAGGTCTTCCACTCACTTAGCATAAAGTTTAACGTAGTAGAGAACGGTGAGTAGTATCGTCCTTCCAAACAATGAAAAACGGTTGAAAAGTTTTGAATAGCGCGCGCGTACGAGAGAGAGAGAGAGAGAAGCAAAGGTTGTTTTTCATTTCTTCAAAGCGATCTTTCTAAGCACATACTGAACCGGTCGTAAAATTACAAAGGATTAAATACACCATTCATTCTTGTATCACTACGATTAAATAAAATATCATAATGATAGTGGAGAGGACGTAAAATAAATGCGCGCTATTGTCGGAAGAGTCGCATTTCAAACTTTTCCACTAGCCGCGGATGAAACGAATTTTAAGTGTTGAAATATACCATAAAACCGAGTGGAACTGGATATAACAAGAGAGACAGAGAAAGAGAGAGGGAGAGAGAGAGAGAGAGAGAGAAAGACGAAGCTCATATCTTTAGTGATGTAATACGAAAGGAAAATAATTTTTTTTCTCGTTCTTCACGAAAAACGCTCGAAAACGTGACGAGAGATAAAAGAAACTTGCAAAGAGTATCAAAGAAGCATCGGCGGAAATTCGTATTGCTCTTATTTAAAACGGGAGCTAAGGGATCTCCTAAAAAGAAAACCAAAGAGAATACACACATCTTCTGCGAGCAAGTATTTCTTTTTTTTCAAGTTAGAAATATATAAAGAAAAGGATAAAAGGAGAGACCCTGGTGACATCGTGAAATTTACAGTCTAAAAAAGGAGATTTTCAATAAGGTTTTCAGCATTTTTAAAGTTTAAAGCCATAGAAAAAAATGCAGGGTATTCGATTTATTCTCGTAAAAGCAAAGAAAAGCGCTTATGGTCGTTTAAAAGCAACCACGCGGAAATCTCTACCATGTAATTCATATTTTCTAAAGCTACGAACACGACGATTATCTTTTAATCTTTGCGATTTGCACGAACTAACATACAGTACGGACCTTATGTATACTCGACTGCTTAATATATCTAGATACGACACTAAATGCGACTAAGATGATATTTGTAAAAGCGCTCGTTCGTCGAAACATCGACGTAATTTTGTAATCACGCGAATGGTGAATTTCGTTGAGCTCACTGATTACGTTGGATCTGTTAATAAAGAGATCGCGTGTTTTCGCGTAATCGCTCTCTAACCTATATATCGGCTGACCCCTATACGTGGAATTCTATATTTGTCGATAAACGTGGAAGGAAACTCTTCAGAGGTATTAAATAATTAAAAACCGAAATAACAACCGAATAATGCAAGTTTTCAAGAAAATAAAAGTTATCGGTTTAGTCACTAGTGACAGAACGTGAGAAAGTGAATTATCTGCTGAACCGTTTTCAATAATGAAAAAAACGAAATCGATGTCGCGCTGCTTTAATTTTCTCCTAAAATATCGTTCGAGGGCACAATATAATCGATCGAATAAATATACGATCTCTGGAAATATTAAAGGTATAATATTTTCCAAAAAATAATTCCAACAAAACCGTTTTTGACGATCGAACCGATCTTTCAGCATCGATGAATTTTTCTCACGAGGGACGTTGAGAGGACGTCTATATGTAAATCTAAAAAAGCCGACAAGTATATCCTTGCCGACGGTCTATCGCCTACTCGACTGTACATATACACGTCTATGTAAGCACTTTGGTGTATATGTCTATATCAACGAATGGCGTTTGATGTACTTACATATGCACTCTCGTCGAGACGTCTAACGCCCAACTCTCCGAGGAGAGACGTACGTAACTTTGAAATACGTTTGAGTAAAACAAATTCATTCGAAGAAAATACAAATGAGATACGAACACGTTGCAAGCCTGGAATAAAATTCTCAAGGATAATCCCCGTCCACCTTCGCAGGTACCACCCTTCCAGCAATATCATAAATTAAGTCCGAGTTGAGTCTGGAAAATATTCGTGAGCGTGGATGTTGCCGAGAGTTATCGAAATCCGTATGAAAGTTTGAAAAGTTATTGCTCGAAATAAATATTTATGCGAGGCGGCAAAAAGGCGATTTTAAACGACAAGGCTTAAAAAGATCGACTTTGACGTGTCAAACTTGCTCTACCGCTTTCGAGTTGTGATCAAATATTATACGTTCGATTTTTTTTCTTTTCCCTTTTTTTCTGTCGAAAAATACGTCAAAATGTTTCATAGTTACGCGTTTCGACGAAATCCATAAAAAAAAAAAAAAAAAAAGAGTAAACGTGCACGCAAAGAGACCAAGGGATATTGTCAGTTCACGTTTCGCGCATGTTAACCAGAAAAAAAGGTACAGCCGAGTATAAACACCATAAAATTTTCATATTTACAGCTAGTATTATTGTGAGTTATCGCTTAGCTCGTCAATATATCACGATCATGCGCAAGCATCGAACCGATAATACTCGCTGTTCGTTTGTTATTTTCAAAAAAAAGAAAAAAAAGAAAGGTCTTGAACGATAACTCCTCTCCTATCAAATTCCATTACGTTATACGAATCGTGGTCTTACAACTGTATCTGCGTAGAAGAGAGAAAGAGAGCCCATCGACGAGGAGAAATATGTACTTATGTACGAGTAAATCGTCGCTCGTTTTTATAACGTCAAGCCACGAGCCTCCTGCTTGACTCCATAGAAATTCGCGAAACGAACGTGACAGCCTCGTTGATTTTGATTCATTTCGAATCAAAATATATAAGCACCTATGTATATATACCTATACCGTATAGAAAAGTACTCGCTGTCGGTATAGAAATCCCTGCTTTTCCTATCCCTCTACTAGCCTCTCTCCCTCTCTCATTTCTTTCGATAAAAGCCTACCCTTGAGCCTTCGAAATTCTAAAACAATACCCTTTGAAGGCACGATTCGTGCCTTCCGGAAGGGTCTACCGCGACTGCTCGATATACGAGCGCTCTTCTCGAAATGCTTCGTTATTTTCACACCGCGTTAATTGACTTTCGAGACGACATCGCCTTTGTTCCATGTCTCTTAGGGTTCGAAAACGCGTGTGCTTCGTGTCGAAGTCGTCCAATAATTGCACCCGACGTCGTACACCATAAAGTAGAGGGAATAATATCTTGTAGGTATAAGTACACGTATAAGCGTCGTTAGTCTTCGCACAAAAAGTTTACGAAATGTTTTCATCGAAAGACTCGATACGAGTTAAAGCGAGAAGCGTGAATATCGGAAAATTTATGGTTTCGGCGGAGCTTCCTACTAGGTGACGTTCCTCGATCTACTCCTACAAAGAGCGTCACGGCTAAGCGATCAAAGCGAGCAATAATCGTTCGGGACACCAAGTGTTTTTCTTCTCGCTTCTCTCGGCAAATATTTTATAAAATAAACGCGTGACTGATTCCCGTTGGAAATATCTGTAGAAATTGAAATTACTTTTTCGTGACATTATACACGTAACTACGTAAAATCGATGAACCGAACTCGGTCAATACGAATTAGAGGAAAACATATGTACGATTAAGTAAATACACATTAGAGTCATTCACAAGTTTCATCGTTCGACCATTTTACGGCCGGGGTTAAATTATACAAATTAATATATTCCAGGCGCACCTCGCAGGGATATAAGCGGCTCGGAAATCGACGGGGACGTTTTTCACGCGGAATGTTTTTTAATGGGAAAAGTATCCGGCTGGATTATAACAACGGATTGTACGCCTTCGGCATATCACGATCGAGCGATCCGATCTTAGATCCGTCTTATACGACGCACGTATTACGAATGACCTTACTTCGTCAAATTAATCCGCTAAACTAATAGCAAAACGGAGGAGAATTTGGGTGTGCGGGCGCGCATTCTAAGCCTTCGGAAACTGGTTTCGAGATTAATCGCGTCGTGCAAGATATAGGTACAAAGAACCGAAATCATCCTACGTAGATACATACGTACGACGTAGGAAACTCGTTCGAGTTTAGATGGCGTAAAGTTTGATCGGGGTGCCGCTACCGAATCGTGGTAATCGCGATTCATCGATAAGCTCGAAAATACGATCCGTATTACTCGGCCGCAGCGTCGCGTTTTTCTTTGAGAGATCGTCTTAATAGCTATCTTGATTTACTTGAGTCATTCGGACGGAAGATATTCGATATCGATATCGATCGTGTTCCAAATACGAATAAGTAATCCTACAAATAAATTCGTGACGATCCGTGTGTATCGTGCCATGAAGGTGTACCTACTATGAAAGAGAGAAAGGAAACGGAAAAAGAAAGATACGCATGAAAGAAACTCTCTGCTTTCGTATTCTTCGTCATAGGTAATCGGACGGAGAGCTAGCAGCTCACGAGACCAACTGACAACTGCACACGCCGTTTAATTAACTCGCACTAACAAGTCGTCCCGACTAATTAAGCTTACTCTATAATTAACTATGCCCAAGTTTAATCGGCTTGCTCGGTTGTAAGGTACATCTTGATATATGAGCAACCATAGACCTTAACCGGTAGAGAACGTTGGCTTTGTAATAGAGGCAAAGAACTCTTACTGATTAGATGGATAGGACCGAATTACGTTGAGAAAAATCAAAGAATTGCTATATTTTATTCGGTTACGACTTTAATACGTAAGAGAAGGCATCGCGGAGGCGAAATGACGAAACAAGACGATAAAGATAACGCGAACGGACGAAGAAGAACGAAAGCGTTCGTGGTAAGAGTTTAACGTACGAAGTAAGTACGTACGTGTACGTTGCTTAGGTGGAGAAGCGTATCAAAGGAAAAGCCAGACATCGTTCTGCCCATGAACATAAACCACGGAGACGTAAAAACATAAAACGCGTTAAAGTTGGAGGATGGTACGCACAATAGATCCATTCAACGAGTCGACGCTGCGCCGCCACTAAACGCTCCTTATCGCAATACGAAGAACAACCGTGCGCGATCACTCTCGCAATGAAAAAGTTTCAAACGAGCTCGATAACACCGAATCCTTGAAAATCTCAATGATTTCGATGTTGCAACACCAGGGACATTGAAATACCAGACTAGAAAAGTAGTGCAAGTGTTAAGTAACTCATAGTTTCTATGAAGATATGTATTGTAATCGTTATATTAAGTTGGTTCTTACGTAATCTCAGTTTACGGATTTTCAATATCTTTTTCTTCATCTCGAAAAGCTTAAGGAAATATTTAACATACTTCTTTCTATCGTTGAAACTTATTTTTTCCTGTAGAATCAAATTTCAGTAAGTGCGGATTATCGAGGGATACGCGTGTTATAACAATCGAGCTAACGCGTACTCGATGAAACGTATTATCGATAATTACACAGCGAAGAGAACCGCTTAATCCGATAAATTTTCGTTCGAGTACGCCTCCTTTCCATCGCTCGTTATCATCGTATCGTTATTATCGGATTGCGAGCCAACGAAAATTCGAAAAGCATACGATCCGACGGTCGTCGGATCGTATTCGAAAAGGAACTCGGATACGAGATACGTCGATACGGTATCCTACGTATCTACGTGCAACATATCCCCGACCTAGAGATCCTAGCTAGTGTCGTGCTATTAGCGTAATTACAGCGGCGCATAATTGCCGTTTGATCGAGCGAGCTACGACTAACCTTCCGGCCAACGAATTTTCCTTTAGCAAGCTTCCCTCGCTTTTTCTTTTACGCGAGTTTTATCAAACACGACGAGATTTCTTATAAATATTTCAAATTTATTCGAGCGAAAAAAAGACGATTACACGCCTTAGATCACTTTTCACCCTTTCATTCGGTTCCATTACGTTTTCGGTCGTCTACGATGTTCTCGCGTACTTACACAGAGATACAGGATGAGAGATTTTAACGTTATTGCGAATTCTCAAAAAAATTCTTGTCCGAGTTTGTACGAGTCTCTTCGTCGCGAGATGCAAAAGGATTTTCTAATTTGAGTTCGACGATGAAAAAAACGCGACGAGGAGTGGGACGAAGAAATGGTACGTGGGCGGTTCCGCATGTGTTGCGCTTTCTCGAAAGCTGTCACGAGGTGCAGAGAGAGAGAGAGAGGAAAAAATTGCGCCGGTCTTTTTCTCTGATGTCTGCAGTTGCAGTCAATTAAGGACGCTTCGCAGTATCGTCGTCGTCGTCATCGTCCTCGTCTGATTTCTCTGTCCAGTTTCTGCATTCGATCGCAGTTTACTTTTTTTCTTATCCCGTACGATCGCAGCTATCGTTCGAGTATCGAATACGTTGCTTTCCATTTTGCGATCTACCAATAGAACATGAAAGTTGTTTTTCGAGACGAAGAAAAAGTCACGAATTTGCAAGAAGTGAAAAACAGGATATCCCTCAGCGGACACGACGTTTTGCGCGATACTTGGTATCTATGCGAGAAGTCGAATTAGCTTTGCTGACAAAAAACAGTCGTTAGCTCGGACTTTTAACGAGGCACGAACGCGAGCCACTCGAGACTCGAAGCTCCAACAAAGAGAGCTCGCGTTATTTCCGAATAGGTTTTCAGGGTACGCGTCTTTCTCTTTTTCGACGTATTTATCTCGTGGAAAACGTCGAACGCTTCCCGTTGAACGCTGTTATCGCGTTAGCTTCTTTAACTAATGCAAGCATCGCAAACAAGTTCCAGGTAGGAAATGGACGAACCATTTACCATACGGTGTATAGTAAAACGTACACTGCTGGACACAAGGAGAGATCACATTTACCGGAGAATTACAAAATTCTCAACGGCGTTATGTGTACCAACGCGAAACGTCCGCGATAAAGATAGAACTTGAGTCAAAAAGAACAAGCCGAATCCTAAGATTCAAGTCCTTTGCTCGTTACCTGCTAAGACGATGTACGCTCTCCCTCCGTATAGAGCTAATTGATCGGCCACGAGTATCACGTTGCGCGCGCAGTGGTCGTCAAATTTACCCTTTTCCTCTCGACGGATTCGTCAAATCTAGAAGCGTATCAATTTTGTCGAATAAAAAAGCACGTCGCAGACTACCGCAATACTTTCTTTTCATGATACTTTTTGTTTTTTCTTTTTTGTAACTCGGTTCATCGTGTCGAAGAAAACGACCAATTTCGTCCATCTTCGTCGGGTTTTACGATTCCGTATAGAGAAATTCAGAGCGTAGAGGGAAAGAGAAAATAAGTAAATATGGTAGCGTATCCATCTATTTAAGGATAGAACCGAGTTGATTCGAAGCGGAAAAGTTTAGACTCTGGAACGAGTCTCTCGCTACGCTCCTGATCGTTCGGCATCTCGTAAGAAGCATCGCCGCGACGGTATATCCGTATACACGTGGGACGAAAGGATCGCGTAAAAGTGGGACGCGGTCGTCTTACGTGTTTGAAGAAGAGGACCATATATGCACCGACTACACAACCCTGCACGCTCGGAATACTCGCGAAGAAGAAAATCCGGTGAAATTTTCAGGGAAGTCGTACCGCTCCGGCATACCGCTCGTAGGAAGAAGCGTGACCTTCTTACCAAAGAATTGCCAATAAAACGAAAATAATTCGGAAAGATATGAGAAAGATAATAAATAGGTAGAAGGAAAAGAAGGGAGGATGGCCGAAGAAAAACGAATCGAAGAAAAACTTTATTTCCTCTTTACGTTTTCCATCATGAAATAGAGAACCCCGATGGTGGGCTAGACGATAGTTTACCGCGGTGGAAGGATCGTGTTACAGAAGCCGTCGACCCAGCTCCGCGTATAAAAAAGCTTTCGCATGTGTGGGGAATAAAGCACGAACGCGAAGCATCGACGTCGAAACAAAGGGTTGGAAATGAGACAGAGATTGTCGATCGATCGATCGCCGACTAATTACGTAATTAACCTATACGCCTTTCCACCTATCACGCGACTCCTCGCTCGGATCAACTATGTGACACGTGCAACAAGTTTGCAATCAAATTTTTTTAACCTATTATGCATCGCGCTATCGTCAAAGATGACAATAAAAATATAATTAAATTAATACGTGCATATTAATCGACTCATGCAATACTTTTTATCGCGTCTTTCATGATTTTCTATCCCCTAATTCCACCTTATGTCTAATGGTATTACTGTGCCAAGAATTTAGGCCTAATTGGTAAATACGTACGAATGGCTGTTTCAAAGTTGCTCAATGCGCCACGTAACGACACAGTCTATACTCGTTAGTACCTTATCTAGGTTGCCCCGAGAAGATACGCTCACGAATATGAATATTCCTTAGCCATGACAAAGAACGAATGAATCACTAGAACGCTTTCTATAGAAAAACCGCACGAGATAGATAATAGTGGCGGACTTTTGACTTTTTTCGACGTCTCATCGTTTCTTCGAACGAGACACGATTTATCAAAATGTAGCAATGGAGTAAAAGCGATAAAAACAACTAAAACCTATCGGAATCTTTTCAAACTCGCTATCGACGCTTGCTAGCAAGAATTCAAATTAAAATCTTGACAATTTTCGATTCGATCTTTCATCTTTAGTCCGACTCGAGAGAACTAGTTTACGTTAATACTCTTACCAAACCTAGCTTCCACGTCTAACGTCTACGTCTACGTAACGAAAGGATTAATAGCATGCAAACCGTAGAGAGAAAGAAGGCTCGAAGAGGTCTTGCGAGAGTATTTAACGCCTACGAGTTAGACTTGGTAGAGTAGGAATAGCTGTGGACGCGCGCGCGTGCGCGGGCGCATGCATGCATGCACGTGGAAGAAGCTTCGGGCGAGTACCGTTCGGGCCGTATGTGCAAGCTTACACATATCCGTATACGAGCGCACACGAACACACTCACACACAGACGCTTCTTCTAAGCTCATTCATAACTTCCTCAAAAGCGAAGAACGGTGAACGCAACACGCGTTCGAGGCGGACACAATGGGTCTCTTTTGTTTCCGGCTGAATCGACGTTTGCTTTTCTTTTTCTTTTCTCGCTATAGGGCTTACCACCAGCTTCCTTGGGGCGGCTTGATCAACGCCATGAATTGCGACAGCCCCGGGGGCGTCTATTTTGTTTATAAAAAAAATAATACGATAAAAATATTGAAAAACGATCTAGTCCCTTAACGGGCAACGAGACTCTTTAGCCGAGACTCGCTTTTATCTAACATCCAAGAAGATACGAGAGAAACGATACGAGGCCGCTCGCATAGCTTTCCTACGAATGGAAAAAATACACTTATCGTTCGAAGAGAATTCGTCGTGTCTTCGCATAGGTTGGTAATATCGAGGGAACGGTCGATCATCGTTATCGGTCGACAACATCAAAACCGATAAGTAATAGCGCATATACAATATATTACACATCATTTATTATTTCCTTACGTTCTTCCTACGAGCGTGTATTAATTTCGAAGGGTACATCTCCACGACATGTCTTTATTTTTGTTAGGCGAAAGATACTATTTCGGGTGATTCGATAATCGAGAAACACTGACGCGGTTACATCAGCTACGCCGCTGTTTCATCTCAAAGCGCACGAAGGCGCTCAACGTCAGTTATTACACAAGAGTCGTGGGCAGATCGTTCTTCGTGGTTGCAACTTCGTAAAATTAACGTATGCCGGTGTTAGAAATAAGATTTTATCGAGCCCTCGTATTTCGAGCGGGAGTTCGTGTGCAAGGCTCGAAACTTTCCGCCTTTCCGTAAGATAATTGCGCAAGGAAAATTTGATGGTTTGAATAATAGCGGAATAAAAAGTAAGTTACTTACGAGTCTATTTCTAACAGGGCGTGTAGAAATGAAAAGAGTAAGCTTCTCTCATTAACCATGGCATTACCAATTTCGAAATCGTTCTCCATCGTTCGACTTGCGGAAAACAAGTTCCTCTTTGTGCGAACGGAAGTTGGGGCGTTGGTAGGCAACGTTTCCTCCGTCGGTTGCTCGAGGGAGGAAGGTCGATCCTTCGTGATAGGACTCGAAGGAAGTGTACACGCGAGAAATATAAAAGAGTATTCGTCGAGCTATAAACGCAACTAAGGACGACTAAGAACCCTTCTCGAAGATATTCTCGTTGCGCAGAGCCCGTCGTCGAGCGATTCTTCCCTCTTGATACGTAGGTAACCGCTTGACCGATCTCCTTTCGTTTAGACTTCACGCTCGAGAGGCAAATCGCGCAACAAGACACGACTCGGAATATTCATGGGGAATATCCCCCAGTTAGATCCCCCGTAAATCTTCGTAAATCTCCGTAAATCTCGTGCACCGTTTGAATTTCCACGGAAGCAAGTAGCGCGAGTCGCGAATTGGATTTGATTTCGATCGTGACGCGTCCATGGTCCATAGATTTTCGCACGTTTCTCATTCGAGTTGGAGGACATTGGGATCATCGATATTCGTCGATAATGTACAGCTCGAATCCCCACGCACGCACCGTCTACGTGTAAGTAGATATCACAATCCCTACGTGGAACGTCCAATTTTCATTCGCCGTAAATTGGGACACGCTCGACTGCCGGTTAATTAATAGTGACCAGAATGCATCTCCCCGACGTCGTGAGAAATTACACCCGCTCCTCCCCCGAGCCCCTCATACCGTCGTACGTACACATCTACTCGGGAGAAAAGAGCCAGAGAGGGGCGGGAGGGGGCGGAAAAGAAAAAAAGGAGAAAAGCGAGTAGCGAGTATAGGAGGTCGTAATTCAAAGCGACGTGCATCGTCGACGGCAATTTCTATCCGAGGCGAAAAGATATTGGCAATAACCGTTCCTACGACCAAAAATATATTGCCGGGCTATGCAAAACCATCGGCCTCTCTATTATTATCGCTATAAATAAAGCCATTGCGAGGCAAAGGCGGATAGGTGCCGTTCGCAAAAATAATCGATGACTTTCACGGTAAATGTCACCGATCAACAGACTACCTTCTATCCGCGCGTTGCGTAGGTCGCACCTATCCAAAGAAAAAAGAGCGATATCGGCTACGATCGACGAACCAAGTTAAAATTTCTTGGGTGGTATTTCCGATTTCCATTAAAGCGCGTAAAGATCATCGAAAGAAAATCTGTCGCTTCGTCACCGCCCTCGTCCGACGTCATCCGTATCACGTGTTGCACGGTTCACGCACAGATACGTAGATTACCTACGTAAAACCTAAATGTTAATCAAGCAGTGACTTTTTCGATAAGATTACAAAGATAAGTTATTTTTTCGCGTAAACAATGCACGCCGCGGATTCGCGATAAAACGATGCGATAATCTTTCTACACGCTATCGCGTAATAACCTATAAGGTAACGCGCGTTCTACGAACGATAAATCCGTATATGCTTCCAAGTTCATAAAATGGTAGGTCGCAAACGTTAGGAGAGCTCGACGATAGGTAAATGCCAGTAAAATGCCGTTAACCAGGACGATGGTCGAAAGTTGGAGAGAACGTAGTACGCTCGCGCACAAATACGAACGTAGAGATACGGCTGTATATGCGTGTATAGGTACCGTATGCATATACTGCTATAGGTAGATTTTTGCAATAAAACTTTTAATACCGTTCCGGCCGAGTTTCGACGCGTTCACGTTACAACTACCTACTTTCAAAAAGTACCGCCAAGTTTTTCCATGAAACTCTTTAAAAACGACCGAGAGGTAGAATAAAATCGCGCCAGGATTAATTGGAAGAGAAAAGCGAGAAGGGCCGACTAAACGACGGGTTTCCTTCCGAACCTAAATCGTAACCTAAATATAGACAAAGTTATCGTTACGTTACATTTTCAGGGTGTTCCTTTAAAACAAAAGCATTTTAAGTGACTCGGAAACGAGGGAACCTCCAGATAGCTATTCACCGATTTGTCATCGACCTTCGACCGAGTATTTATTCGTCGAGCTTTCGATGATCTTTACGTTTCATTATTTTTCCGCAAATTCTCACTGATATTATTCCACGTTGATAAATTAATAATAAACCAAGGAGACGCCTGCTTTGACCTATCCTTTCTGTATTTTCCCTGTTATTTCCCATTCCCTAAGAAATGTTTCGAACGATTCTGTACGGATTGCCCCACCCTTGTGAAAGAGTAAACGGGAACGTTGTGGGATGCGTTTCCGAGGCCTACGCCATGCCGCGATATCTACGAGCGAAATCGCACGAGAGGAGATACTCGTCGTGTAATTTCCACGAATTCCGTGCATTAGCATAGGTGGAGAGCACGAGAGTGTAGGTAGAAACGTCCCTATTGGATATACCCCGTACAACAGACGATACGCACGAGGTACGCACCTACGCACTCGGTGGATCTAGAAACGATCCATCGTTGGATCGCGAAACGTTTCGCTAAAAGGGAGATGGTTGCCTGTCGCTACTTCGTCTCTAATGACTAGTAATAAGCGGGCGTGAGAGCAAACGGTCCGTTCATTAGCGTTAATTGTCCTCGAGATAAGGCCGCACTCCAACACAGATGCAAAAGCCCGATGATTTTCGAGGAATACCATGGTGCTTGATCAAATTGATGAGAGGAATACGTTTACTCGTAAGGATCTTCTCTTTCAGAGAACTGTTTTCTGTCTCGTTCGTTTTGTCTTTACTTTCTCAAAAGAAGAATATCGACAATATTGAATGATATTATTGACGAAGACTAATCGTTTCAATCGTTTAAACCTAACTCTATGATTTGGCGATAAACTCGTCGATTATCATCGATCTCGATCGTACAATAAGACAGGAAATTTGGTAAAGCTCGTTTGCCTGAGCGTAGAAAGAAAATGTATTTTCGTTGAACGAGTCCCGAGAGGCGGGGGATTTTTTAGATAAACGTATTTTCCAAATCGTTGTCTATCTCGTCGGAACAACGATCGAGGATAATCGGCGGGAGCCGAGTCGCAGATAATTGAGCTGCAAAGTCGAGCCCGAAAACGTGCGTTTGGTTTTTGCGCCTTTTTTTGTCGAGCCGCGAACAAGAAGCGGTAACGTGCACCTACCGTACCATCCTCGCCGGCATTGTATGGACAACGCCATCGGTCAATTTGAGAAAAGTTTGACAGCTGGCGAGCTGGCTGAGAGAAGAGAGACGGCGAACAGTGGATTTCGCTTTCTCTTTCTCTTCTTCCCAAACAAAGAGCTCGATTTTAGCCGAAAATAAAAGCAAATTGCATCAGCTGCATCGGGACCGAGGTAACCCTCCTCTTCTTTTTCTCTTTCTTCGGACTTCTTCCTCCGTCCTACGCGCGTTTCTTCGAAATCCAACCTTCTCGTCCTTTCATTCCTTCCAGGAATTCCACCGTCCTTTTCAACGTTCTCGCTGGCTATAACCTATGGGTGGTAGCGATAGGTACGGCTACCGGACAACCGGATGGATGGGAAAAACGAGACGAGACAGCGACTTGAATTCCACCGGCACGCACAAGTATCGCGGTTTAACATCAATGGGGCTCTTTTCTCTTGGATTCACTCTTCCTCGCGTATCGCGGAGTCTATCGGCGTTCTATCGCTCGCCCACCGTCAACGATCCGAGAAATTCCAAAGAGCGAAAGGGGAAGAAGAGTAGGAAGAAGGATGCGACGACATCTACGACAGAGAATAAGAAACTCTTTATTGGATCACTTATCTCGATTTTTATCGACGCTCTACGAGAGAAGAATAACTCGAGCGAGTGTGTCACAAGGATCGACCACCCGACCATCCAGATCGCTAAACGATCGACCGTGTCTCGTCCGTCACATGCAATTAGACTCGGTACGTGTGATTCGAAGTTAAGTTAGCTCGTCCTCGCGAATAGAAGATATGGAAATGTGGTTTAGCCCGTTACCTCGAGGTCTTGTCTTCCTCGAGAGAAACGGTAATGCCAGTAACGACGAGACGCGCGGATGTCTCCCGAAAGTTATGAACATCATTGAGAGAGCGTCGGGAACCAACGTCCATCCTGAATATGCATGAAGTTTTCTGAATAATGCGGGGAACGTAGAGAACTCGGAGACACGGCATCCAAACGTTAATCCACGTTGGACGCGGTACGCTTCTCGAGAGCAATCAACGATCTTTGTCACCATCATCCACGACCGGACTCTTCTCCTTCTTCCTCCTATGACATAGAGAGCTATTCGTCTTTGTAAAGGTAGAGCTGCACCACTTATGGTAATATTTCGTGCATCGTGCGACAGCATGCATAATGCAGCCTCGAGACTCCGAAATTTATGCTCCGAGTAACAGACCGACTAGCGTAACTCGTGCTCGAGAGTAAACGGGGGGGATAGAAGGGTAAACGGTCAACTTCTGTATCCTATGTGGTACGTCCTACGAGAAACATCTGCTACGAACTTGAAACAGCGGCTATTATCCTCGCTCGTCGTGTAAACCATCCTGGATTTCATGAACATCCAAAGTGTCTTTGGAGCATCGTCCAAGTGGCAACCGTCTTTAGTGATTCTTGAGAGCGGTGTTGCTGACGCTATCCAACATTTCGACAGAATATTTTACTGCTAAAACGCTACTTACAGACGGACGGAGAGAGAAAGAGTGAGAAAAGTAAACACGATTTTTATCTCGTAACGTGCCGGACAATCGATAGTACTATGTTACCTAACACACCCATATACATATATATATATATTCATATTATTTGCAAATATCTCGATGAATGAATACCTCATTCTACTTTGATGCCAAACGGATTAGAAATCATTACGTGTAACAAAGGAGCGAAACTCACAGGTTTCTCTCGTTTCACGCACGCACGCACGCACGCACGCACGAACGCAGCGATACGAAACCAAGGGGTAGCTTACCCCTTCGTGAGATTCGCTTACCGCACAACAATTCGCGTAACTCTTCGAATACGATACTTTTGTGTTCCGTCCAAGCATCATCCTTTGAAATATAATTACTAAATGTAATTACGGAAGGATAGAAACAAAACTAAAGAAAAAGAAACAAGGAAGATGAAACAAAGAGAAAATAAAAAGAAGCAAGCTCCGCGCTCGTTTTCAAGGAGGATGGACTAAAACGTATCCTAACCTCGGTTTGCCATTGAAGAAAGGGTTCACTCACCGTTGCCGAGATGTGCAGAGTATTCCGAGTAAGCCTGATTCCTCTTGGCAGACGTTAAAATCCAGCTGTATATGCGTCTCCGTCTTTCTCGCTGTATCCTTCTATCTTTGTCTGCTTGCTTCCACAGTCCGTAAAGAGAGCGAGAGAGATAGAGAGAGGGAATGAAAAACGTACAATGTGTGCCGGCCGACGAGCGAGTGCACGCGCGCGCGCGCGCAAGCGAGAGAAAGAGAGAAAGAGATGGAATAAGAAAGAGAGAGAGAGAGAGAGAGAGATACGCGTAGTCTCTCACGAGAAATTGTAGGACGTAAAAAAAAAGGGGAAAGAAAATAAAGTAAATTGCCGCGACGTTACGACGCCGCGATGTCGATGAACGCGAACGCGACAGCCACACGACGATACGACGACGACGTCGGAGCGGTGACGCTGCTGTTGCCGACTACCACACCGCTCTACTGCTGCAACGATCGGCGGAGGCGCTGCCCGCGTACTGTGCCGAGAACCAAACCAGTATGGCGCCCGGCAGCCTTTTCTCCTTCGTCCCAACCTCACCTTCCCCCTCTACCGGACGCCCGGCCGAACTCCCTCCCACTTTGCGCCCTCTACGAGCGCTCCCAACGAAGCTCTATCTTTCTCTCTTTCTCTCCGACGTACGTGTAACGTTTGCTCTTCGTTCAACGCGCATACCGAGGAGTCTATCACTTTTTTCTTTCTCTCCCTCCCTCGCTAACCCACACAGCGAGTCTTTTTCTCTTTCTCAAGTCCCTTCTATATCTATAACGCTACCGAGTGTTACCACCGTATATTCGTCCTTCTTCCGCTCTCCCTTCTGCTACCTTTCTCTTCCTCTTTCTTACGGGCACGGAAGATGCGTGGCTCGTCCATCTCTCTCTCTCTCTTTCTCTCGGGCTTTCGCGGAAACGACGTAGCACCCATCCTTGTCTGGTCGGACATAATTCTGTCTCATTTCTCAGGGGTTATCCGCCCTTGTCGTTGTCCGCCAATCTTTCGACTCTCCGCGCACGCATCATCCTCTCTTTCTCGTCATAGAATATGATCAACATATTTCTTTTTATTATTCCATCTTCGTCGCTTAGACCGGTTACCTCTCTCTCTCTCTCTCTATTGCTTCGTTCTACCAACGAACCATTGCATTTGCTTTTTTCCTCGCGGGCGCGCGTAGGAGCCACGAGTTCTGTTTTCTCTCTCTTTTCGTCCTCTCCGACGACATCGAGGAACGTCTTTGTTCTCGTTTGATGGCTGCGCGCTTACATCGTTCCATCGCCCTCTCTCTCTTCCTCTCTTCGGTCGCTTCGCAAAATAGCTCGGCAGTTTTCTACCCAGCCGACGATGTAGACGTTAAATCGGCGAAAACTTTACGACAACGAGACGCTTTCTCTCTCTCTCTCTCTCTCTCTCGCGCGCGCGCGCGCGCACGTAACTAGAGAGAAGACAGACCATGGTTTTCGCGAGTATTGGTCGCGACACCGGCCAACCGCTCTTCCGTGTGTGCGTACGTGATCCATAGTCGTATAAGCTTTGCCCCGACGCTCGCTCCCCTCTTTTCATCTCTGTTCGAGGCTGTGCTCGGTTCGTGAACGTGGGCGAAACACCGAATTAAAATTATAAATCGATCGTCGTTAATAACTCTCCCGACGGTGACGGTTCGTCGCGCGTCGTTAAGTCGTCGGAGAAAGGGAGGTCCTTCTTATTTTTTTACGAAAACAAATTGCTACCCTTCCCAGAGCGCTCGCGTTCCGTCGCTTTGCGATTCCACTTTTTGTCGTAAAGGAAAATTATTGGTTGGGCAAGGAAGGTACTAAGGTCGCGTGCATTCTCGCGATTACCGACGATAACGAATTCTTCGAATTGCACGAATTGGAATGTTAGGAACGGTCGTTCCAACGAAAAGTTTCTACATAATTAGCTACGAGGAGAAACGGAAAGAAGGACACGTCTTTTCTATGTGGTTTTCTTTCGTTATATAAAACAAACAAAGAAATAAAAAAAGAAAGGAGAAGAAGAAAGAAAAGAAACGTAGTTGAAGTCGCTAAAAGCTTTTTAAAAGACCTACCGAACGAGTTGCCATGCGAAAAGTCGCTTCCGGACAACGACCAATTTTGCTTCGTACGCTTTTCCTAACGATCTGCTGTATGCAGTTTTATTTCGATCGGCTGGGTCTTTATCCGCTTACATGGCGGTCGGTTTTCGATCCGTCTTAAATAACTTAGACGCTTCGTTATCGTTTAATCATTTCGGTAGAAACTCTCGTAGGGGACGTTTCAAAGATTTAGCCAAAGTGATAGGGGATCGGTCGTTCGTTCGTTCGAACGAAGAAAGTAGTAATTTAGAGATTTGCCTTGAGTTAATCCTCTCGTTAGCTCTCGTTGATACATACTTATTCGAATAATTAGTTCGTTAGCAGGACGTTAATCGTCGATCACGCCCGATGATAAGCACCGATCGAGCGTTTAACTGCAATTACATTTATCTATGTTTATCGACTTTTCCTAATGGAATATCTATTCGACTCTACCCAAGTTTGCTTCGTTCATCTGATTTTCACGTCGGTCGAAACGCTGTATTTTTTTCTAAACGCCGTTGCTTTCCAGTACATCGTCAAATAGTTGCGTGCGACTGCAAAATAATATCGTCGAGAAGAATTCGAAATCGGAGTTAATAGAAAGAAACGGAGGACGGAGTAAAAAAGAGAGCGCTACACGTAGAACGGGGATAGAGGCCGACTCGTTCGCGCGGTTCGCTCCCTTTTCATCTCCATGGCTGCAGACCTTCAGTGATACTCAACCTTGACAGATTTGCCCTGGTAATTGCGTCGAATCCTCCGGGCGATCTTCGACCGTTTCGACAGTGACCTTCGACAAATAGAACGATAGCCATTCGACGGATGGAAACGTCCGAATGGAGTTTCGTCCATCGACCGAGTTAACGGCCGAATTACCTTTCAACGAGACCACGTACTTACGTGCTTGCATATGATTCGTCACGTGTGCTTATTTTACTCGTACCAAGTGATACGAATTCTGAGAGAACGAAACTAATAAACGTTTATCGATTCTTAATTGAGTAACGGCATTATTACGTGTGTAGATGTATGTGTGGATTATATATGTAGATGTATGTATGTATGTGCATGTCCGAATACATTTATATAATATGATATATTTATATATCCATATATATGTATATCTATGTATACATACGTATACATCTATGTCCGGAGAAATTTTACTTCCTCCCGTCGATTCGTGACATCTCCGTCGCTCTCTCTTCGTTGTTTCTAGCTTCCTCCTCGTTTCTAGTACCATCGAGACGTTTCTGCTACATCGTGGAATTCAGAAACGACAGAGGCAAGACAAAGAGCAAGAGAGGAGAGACGCGATGATGTAAAAACGTCCTCTCAGTATTTTTTTTACACGTATTAAAGAAGCAAACCGAGTCACCGCACGCGTTCTTTGTTCTTTAGGAAGAAATTCGTTCGTTCTATATCGCCAACTTCCCCTTTCTATAGGACGCTGTTAGCCTCCCTACTATCCCGTCCTAAATCTTTTCCCTCTATTTCCTTCTGCTATCACTTCTTCTAGAATGTTTTTTCTCTCTGCAAGCACGGTCGATCGTTTAAAGAAAACAAAGAAAGAAATATAGAGCAGCGAAGACGAATCGTATCTGGAAATTTTTTTTGAAATTTCTTTCCTCAAGGAAAACTTTCTACGGATACTGCCAGAGTGGGGAGAGCAATTGGAATGAATTTCGTTCTCGTTGAATTCGTTTCGCCTTTTGCGTTTGCATTTTGGGTAAAACCCGGGAGAAAAAAGAAATGATCGAAAGTAATCTTAGGCAATGAAAAACTACTAAGAGGAAGCGTCCTGGTAAAGCTGGCCGATCTAAGATAGTAGGAGAGAGAGGTATAGATAGAGAGATAGATAGATAGATAGAGAGAGAGAGAGAGAGAGAGAGGATACCTGCTTCTTTACGATTTCGCAAACGGAGAGTGCATTTCGTAGGGAATAGGGAAAAGTCCGACGACCTTTCTCGGTGATATTTTCCGGACGAACGAATCTCGGATACTACACCAAACGTACGACTCTAGAAAACTCAGTTTCTTTGCTTCGTGGAAAATGGAAACGGTATCGAAATGATTTTCTACTTTGGTATTCCTCGAGACTCTGTCTTTACGTCTTGTTCGACGTCGCGATTATGGATACTTTGAGGAATTGCATGGATAACGAGGAAGCGAATGTCTTGAATATCAAAAGGAAGGAATTTTGACGATAAAATGATCGGTTAAATCGTTCGGTTAGCGAAAGGAACGAGAAGCGCTCGAGCAAGGAGCCACGAATGAAGCTTTTCTCCGTCTTCCGTTGGCATCGCTATGCACATTTTCTCTATCTGGCAAAAAATTTAATTAGCTTCCTACCTACCATCCGTTACAATACCACGGAGAAAACAAAAAGTTTTCCTCGGCGCGCACAATGGATAACATTTTCAGAGAGTTTTACAATATTCAACCGTGCGCGAAGGAAAAATTAATTATCCGATCCCTCGTACAGTTTCCAAGCTGAGTTCTCTTATCACTGTCCGAAATTCCTGAACGTTGTAAATATTCTCTTAGGTTTATTTCTACCTTTGAAAGCATCGGTAGTAAACTTTCGATCGGAACAGTAAATGATTATGGCTACTTTCCGAATACACGACTCCGCCGTAGAAATTCGTCGATGGAAGGAGAATTACAGTTCAATTTCGAACGGTTTCCCGTAGGAGACACCCGTTCTTCCGAACGAGACACGCCCATGACAAACAAATTTCGATTTCGTTCGTCCGAACGTGCAGATCCCTCCTTTCGATACGGGCCGACAATTAAAGAAGATGCGTAGGTAGAAACGCGAGACTAATCATCCTCGATCGTTCGCCAGACCATATCGATGCAAACTCTATCGATCCATATTCCTCTCCTGATATATTTCCTGCTAATCGTTGATAACGACGAATAAAGAAATTCATCGTGCGTGCCTACGGCTTACGTATTTACGAATCGCATTACACAGAGAAATCGATTGAAAGGAAATTGATGTAACAAGAAAGTGGAAGGACGACAAAATAAATAAAATCGCAAAGGGATCGATGGTTAAAGTAGAACGAGATATCTGTAGAGATAGGTGTATTCAAATTCGCATCAAAGAGAAACAGGCTCTTCTCGAGGATGGTTTGGACGAGTCGACCTAATTTTAAAGGGGCTTTACGTCGGCTTTTATTTAACCATACCCAACGATCTCTCGAACCTAACGAGTTGAAGCTCGAGAGGCGAATCGATATCTGTTAATTAACGTATCGTTGACAGTCGTTTTGAAGACAAATTCGTTGTCTTTCGCGCGTCTCTAAGAAAAGTGTCAAAGAGAAAATATAAGTCGCATGATTCTCTCGTAGCTCGCGACGGTTGAGGAGGAAACGCGAAGTATAGACACCGTCTCGTTACGTACGCGTCGTGCCTGCCACCAAAGAACTCTTCTCTACTCTTTTCTTTTTCGTCCTTGAGCCTCTCGTTTTCCACTCGTTTTTCACGGGATAGACGGGACCTGCCAAACGGTGAAACGAGAATGCGCGAGAAAAAAAGATGTATTGACGAATCTGACGACGCGTGTCTACCCCCGATCTCTTCTAATCCGTAAACACACAAAGGCACTTGTCCGTAGATTTATTTAACACGAGAAAAACTTTTCTCCCACGTCGATAATAACCGCGTTTCTCTCTTTCTCCGTAAATTCAGCGATTTCAAGTAGGCATATAACGCATTTAGGGATTTCGCGGATAAATGGAGGTGCGAGGCACGTTTAATGCGTCTCGAAACGATACGACGATGTAAACGGAGATTTATTTTTCAAGAGGGTCATCATCTCGAGCGATGATTCACCAACGATCTTGAAGGAGTTGCGTAGATCGGCGCATTTATCTCGGTAACTCTGTAGATTGAATTTATTGACCGAGGCTCGGATAGTTTTAAAGCTATCTTCGATAAGGTCTATTATTTTGGCACGAGTTTTCTAAGGGGACCCTCGTCGCGATACCTACCTGAAATTCGAAATCCAAACATCTACGATAGTATGCTCTTTGCCAACTAGGCGCACGTACCACGCCGAGGACGCGCAAGATTCACGTCTCGGCTGACTAATCTTGGTCCAGGGCCAACCTGCGCCCGTACAGCCGCGTGTGCGTTCCGCGTGCGCGTACGTGAACGGACTCGCGACCCTCTTAAAGTTATTTATATCGGAATACGTCCGAGCCCTGCTCGAGATACCAAAGGAACTAACGAACGAGCGGTCGAACGGAGGATAACCGAAGCGAGTGAAACTCGCGATACGAAATAGTGCGTTCGCGAAAAATGAATTAATTTCAGAGAATCGAGCTAAAGAAAGAAGCTTTCGCTCTCTTCTACGAACGCGAATGGGAATGAAGATGGCTAAACGCGATTCGCCAATGGTTCACAAGTGCCGCGCGAAATGGGAATTAACGAGGCTGCGATTAAACGGGTTAATGAACAAAGGCACGCGATATCGCCACGTTTTTCTTCGGTTATTAACCCTTCGCTTAATTACTAAATAGTCGAGTACTCTCTATCCGAAGGAGAATCTAAAGTAGAATCGCGTTCGATCTCGTCTCGCAAAAATTCTCGCTAGAGAGGAGTTACAGGAATGCGTTTTGTTAGAATAACGTCGATGAAGGAACGCGGACGCGCTCTCCGGATACATTAGGTCAAGTATCAGGGCGAAAAAAGGCACTCCTTGTGCATGCTTCGCGCGTAATTAAAAGAGGCTGCGCCTAGTTCCGATTGTTCGTCGTGCCGAAGCGACGCCACAGAGGGAGGAAAAAAAAGGAGTACACGTAGGTATCCGCGTACGTACACGTATATTTTATTATATATTCCGTTTGGCCGTGCACGTATTACACCATTGTTCCCCGTAATGGTTGGTCGAAGAGAGCAGGATGTCAACGCTATTACGGATGCGCGCGTATCCCAAGCATGAACATAATCCCAACACACAACATTAACCCACTTTTCTTTAATCGCGAAGGCAATCTGCGATCGTCCGAGTTCAACGTCTCGTTTCGAGCTGCTGGTACTTAATTGCATTTTCCTACCCTCCCCCATCTCCATCTCCACCTCAACCTCCTCTCCCATCTTCTTTGCCAGCCCCCTCCTACGAGCATTTCCATCTCCGTTTCATCTTTTTATTATCGCCACAAAGTTCTCGCCTATTCTCATGGTTTCAACGAGATCGGAGACGTTCGTTATCCTTCTCGCGACTTTACACTGGGCAGAAATATTTGCGCTTTCCACGCGAACTCGTATAAGATGCGCTCGTACGCACGTTTCGTCTTTTTTATTCTTCTTCCTCCTTCGACGAAGAATGATACGCTTCGATATCTCGGAAGAAAAGTCTCTGAACGATCTCGGCAAGTATCGCGTTCTCGCTCGCGACCGAACCTCGATTATCGTCAGAGATCCGAAGCGTTCGCTACTCGAGTATTCTATATGCATATGCAGCTCTACCTGCATATTACGTAGATATGTATGGACGCCCATAAACTTGAAGGGACTATCGAACTAAACGTTCCAACACTCTGATTTCTATGCTAACTCGTCGACTACCAATTTCTATGCCGACGATTGTTTCCTCCCAACGATACCGCCTAGTTCCACCGATAAATTAGCTGCGATGCTGCTCGACTTTTGTCAATATTCAATTCCGTCTGATCGAAGTTGCGTTGCGAAAAAGGTCATTATAGATATATGTATATATAAATATGTACGTATATTTATATACATCTACACATGTAGTCCCAATTTGTCGATCGATTAATCGCATTAGGTATCAAGCAGCGTGACCGAACGATTATACCAACGATTCCCCAATTACCAGCCGTACATACGCCCGTAGAGTTTACGCGTCGGATAGCTGTAAGCTCAAAAGCGAACATAAAAGGAAGACGGGACAAAGTTCGTTGGGTCGTTTTCGTCCTTGGACAAATGATCTCCCGTGGCGTTACTCGACGTGGTACATCTACCAAGTAAATTGTCTTCATCGGTATTCCGTGAACGGACAGTGCCGAGGGAGAGCCAATTATCCTTATTCATGCGATTCCATGCCACGGCATCTTTTGTCGCGCGATCTCGTATGCACCTGGAATGCCTCTCGCGAGAGAGGCGTCGATGCTGGAAATTAGCCTGCATGAGTCACGCAGCTCCATCCTATTTTCAAGTGCGTTTACGAAATCAATTGCGTGTGTCGGTTACATCCGGCACGTCCATATAAAGCTCCTAAATACCTTTTTCACCACCTCCCCCAGCACACCTTTTCCTACCTCCTCTAGTGCGTAGAAACGCGACGCGACGCGACGCGACGCCGCAACGCGACGCCACGACGCCGACGTTCTTCTTACCTAACGAGCCACGACTTTTATCCGTCTGATCGTCGCTTGGACTTTCAATTGTCAACAACCGTTCCAACAGACCGAAATACTACCTACTTGTTAACTCTGCCGTTCGTTTTCTCTCCGTCTAATATCAATTTGAGAAAGAGCCGATCGAACGATTCATTTTGGCTCGCCTAAACATAATCCGAAAGGAAAAAGTGTTAAACTGTGAAAGCATATTCGCCGAGAGGAGGCGGTAACGTTCGAATAATTGGATCCGTGTAGGCTAGGCGTCTTCGAGACGCCTCGAAGACGCCTGAAAGACGCCTCGGCGAGAGAGAAGGCAGCCCACTCTACTCGATCAATTTATTTCCTCTCGCGAAGAGGCTCGCGATGATTAAACTACGATATCACTTTCAAACAACGAAAGGGAAGCCGTCCCTGCCGCGAATTTGATTTTCGCGTCGAATAGTTGAGCTACCTCGGAAACCATGCTATCTTAATTTTGAAAAAGTGTTTTCTTTCCTACAAGAGATTTCTCACGATAAGACGCTTATCGCGGTGTCACTGATATTTCTGTGTACTTTTCTATGCTCGAACGTCGGCATAAATCGTGTCGACGTTCTTAGAACGTCCTGCCACTTGAGAGCGGTCTCGTTAGATCCAAGATGTAATCCGGTATAACGTACGAGATAAATGTCCTCCTTTTTTTTCGAACCCGAAGAAACAGCACTTGATGATCGAGAATCCGCGTGAGGATCGTTTCAGACGTCGAAAGAGCGGCCCGGTAATAGAAATGACTACGTGACAAATAAGAAAGGACGATAAAGTTTTTAATTAATTTCTTCGTAAAGGAGAATTAATTCATCCGGAAACAAGGCAAGTGCCTGCAGAGTTTCCAAGTGCGACTCGTGCGATCGACCCTGCCTTTCCTCCGCTTCTGTTTCCGTACCTTCCGTTGCCATTTGCTACCGCTAGGAAGCAAAGCTCGCTAAAAATAGGACCGACCGTATGCCACTCGCAAAACCGAACGGAGAAACGAAGAAACTGCTCCAACGTACGCTGCAGCAAGCGTCTTTTCTTCGAAAATGGAGAAAATAGGTACGCGTACGAAAGAGTTTCTGCCCTTCCATCGAAGTGTGTCTATTTATACGCGCACATACATACACAATAAGTAGGTACATAAAACAGCACATTTTCCATCCCATTCGATCGAGAGTTTAAACCGCTAGGAAAATCGTTGAAATCGTCGACGTCGTGACGCAACGATCGAACGGATTTCCCAGATGCAACAGCCGAGAATTTCGAGTGCTTCTATCAAGAGCGGATAGATATATCTACGACGTCGAAGGAGTTAAAGTCAATCTTTCGGCGAGTAGTAACGGAGTTTATTGACGTTACGAAAATATAGTAGAGTCGAGGTTGCGCGAATGGAAACATCCGTCCGCGTTCGAAAGTTCGATATATAGGAGTAATAGTGGAGTTTACGACGATACGATTATTCTTGATAATTACAACTTTAATAATCGAGATATTCCAGTCGGTAACGAGAAGAGCGATTCGCCGAATCGGTCGTCGCCGGATTTTCCCTTTTCGTCGGTTTTAACCGAAGCATCGTTATCAGGGATTATTCATAACGCGGTTATTTCCAAGTACCGTGCAAATAATAATACGCAAGATTTAACGAGCCGTTCCCGCGTCGTTGTTAATGCCCACTAATTTAGCGGTTACGCGGGATCGATCGAGAAATTCAGGCGCGATATGAAATAACCTTCTTCGATGGCACAACGGCTATTGTTTAACTAATATAGAATACGAACCATCGTTAATCAAATTACCTATTATTTTATCCGATATTCGTTCGATCGATCGACGATGGAATCGAGCCTCGTTAGAATCACGACGCGTTGCGGCTCTGTCTCCGTTCCTCTTGGATTATAAATTACGATCGTTTTCGAAAGGAAGCGTCAAATCTTTCCCCTAGATGGTAATGAATCGTAATCGGTCCCAATACTGTAACGGCGTCGCTAGCGGGCGCGATGAAATTCTTGGAATTTCTGCCGTTGCGAGTTATCCTTTACATCGTTCGCTCGAAAAGATTACATGCCTCCGAGAAAACGAAATCGTCGATTGTATTCCACTTGGATCTAACGAGCAGAGCTAGAGATAAATATAGGTAAATATACATAAATATAAAATTCCGTCCGTATGCGACGGATTCGGTTGATGCGAATGAACAATGTTTCTACGACGAAGCCAAAAGGAAAACTGTGCGAAAGCCGGACTGCGAGTTGGTAGCCGAGGCGAGATAAATCAGGAAGAACGCGTCATCCTCGAGCAACGATATCGCTCGTATCTCGGACACCTCCGGATGATATTCGATTTGAGCTTTTGCGAGCGAGAAGCTGCGAGAAGACGAGGAGCCGAGAAGGTGGCCATTCACCCCGGCAGTCTCAGAATAACTGCATACCTATTTGCCCGGGGTAAGCAGTCAGTGGTGCACACGCAAAATTATTTCCCTAGGAACCTCCCTGAAATCGCAAACGTCGAACTCGCGCTCTCGTATCGTTGTACGATTTTCTTGGAAATATCATCCGAGGATTTCGTTTCGAAAACGTTCGACGCTCGCGAAACGGCCGCGAAGCCGATGAAAGCCGATACTATCCAAAAATAAATCGCACGTATTGATCGACGAAAGTCATTATTGACGAGAACGAACGTAAAACTTATTCGAGACATCGTAGATTGTCAGACAGATACGTTGGAATTTATCGAGTGCTAGGATAAAGTCGTTTTACCTTAGCCATTATAAAGGATGCCACTCGCAAAGTTGAAAGTCACTGTCAGTTCGAGTAGACATTATTTGTGATACATTGAAAAGGAGCGAACCAAGTCGAGACGGCGTGGAATTTCCGGGTTGCGTTTGAGCTAACGCAGCGCTCTTTTCGAAAAAGCTTTCGACCGAAAGCGACTTGTCGTCGAAGATAGCACGACGAAAAGCACCTGGGATATTTTTATCGGGGACCGCTTAGAATACGTCGAAAGTTATAGAACCGAGTCTTACCAAAGCAGATAAAAAAAGATATCACAGAATGCTTCGAAAAGCTCAAAGTTGAGAGACTCTGTGGAAGGGACACGAATATGGTAAGCTTCTCCGATATCACTCGCGACTACCACGTGGGTATAGATCGTACTGGTCGATCCGTTCAAGAATTGGAAATCTGAATGCTCCGAGTTTTTTCATTATTCGAGTTTCGCACGCAACGGATCGTCGTCGTCGTCGTCGTCATCTTCTTTCTAGTTTGAGAAAAATTGTTATTTTTATTTCGATGGCTGCGTATTCTTCGGCGATCTATTAGAGTTAATACAACGTCTGTCTGGATACGTGCGTACATACGTGTACGAAGGATCTTTTAAAAGAGATCAGACGGGCACGATGCAAGATGCAGCTGTCGCTTCTTTGTCGCATAAGGTCGTCGATTATCGCGCACGCAAGAATTATGTCGAGCGTTACTTGCCCTGGAAGATCGCTGACGTCGCTTTCGTGGAAGTTATTTTCGAGACAAGAGGCTTGGCACTATCGAGTGCTAACGCAAACAACGCGAAACACATTCTACGGTGGAAAGGAGAAAAAAAAAGGAACGACGTTTTATCGTAACCACTGCATTTCCAAAGAATCTCCCCCCACCCCATTGAGAACGAGTTTTTAGGATATCGGAAAAGTTAATTCGGTGAAACATCGAATCTCTCTTTGCTTATCTTCCTCATCCCTCTCTATTTTTCGATAATAATTCTTTCGATGCATTGCTCTTCTTGTTTACCCGATTCTCCACGTGACCCAGTTTAACGGTATAAAAGACGGCTTTAACCGTCTCCTGAAAACATATTTTAGGGCATATTACGTCAAAACGAGCATTACGAAAACAATTAAAAGCTTTATTCTCTTTCAAGATCGGGTCTTCGATTCGATTTCGCCTTTAATACCGCGTTCCATTTATAATCTTCCCTTCGAATGACGAAGGTTAAATATCAGTATCTCGAGGAATACGAAACTCTCGTGGTTGCTACTCGCAAAGTTTCATTTGGCCTCGTCTTGCGTCGTGGAAAGTTCGAAGGCTTCCATCTCTCTCTCTCTCTCTCTCTCCCTCTCTCTCTTTCTCGTTTGCGGACTCCTCTCGTTCGCCTCGACGAGATTCTTAAACGTTTGCGTCCGTCGCACGGAATACTAAGGACCGCCGCATCCGCCGCACTTCCCTTTAGATTCTCGCGCATTCATTCGGTAGCTTTGTGCATTGCACGCGCACTGCCGGCTTTATCTTTCCCTTCTCCATCGTTCTCAACAGGCAGTCTCTCTAACGTGCTGCTTCGTATTATCGTCTCCGTCTCTCGAATCTTTTCCTTCTCCTTTACCATCTTCTTTCGCGATAAACGAAATTTTCGTTCGTGAGAAACGTAGCCGCGAGATGAATAGATATTTATAACGCTTCGACTTTTAGCAAAAATTAGGATAGAGAGGATGTCAAACTCGATCGATGTCGAGCGGCGTGGCATTGCTACCAAATACGTATATCGTCATCACAAATAGACAATTTTTTATACGCTGCTACATCGATCCAAGCGGATATACTCTTTTAAATTTTAATAGGTGCTCATCTCTTATATCTTACGATATAATCTCTTTCTATGACGTTCTCGGATACCTGGGACCGAATGTGCACGTGTGTGCACACGTCGAATAAGATGTTTTATATACCACGTGTAAAACCAACGTGTTTGTCCACGCAGAGTAATAATGGCGGTAATCAGAGTTACGTTCCATCCATCTTGACACTTACGATCCACGCGTGTGCATATACCAAAGAATATATACCTACGTTCCGTACGCGGTGATTTAGAAAGAAACAAACACTCGCGACGTAAAAGAAAATCTGGCATCGTCGAATCTCGATCGGAGAAACCTTCTATCATCGGGATAGTATCTGATAATAATGTAAGATCTTACGTCGACGACATTTTACGTTTCAAGAATCAATTTCCCCTTAGGTCATATATCCCTTCTTTGATCCCTTTTTTATTTTTTATATTTGAATTAGCTTCACTCGAGCACGCCGTAATGGAGAATCCACGTCACGGTAATTCAAACTCGTAAGGTAGAATAGTAATGCACTTTTGCTTTTTTCTCGTAACGGTAGAAAGAACGCGGAATGATGGACGTCGGCTATAGATTTCTTTTTTTGTAGAAAGGAAGAAAATATCTGCGATAAAATGTGGAAAATGTGTTTCCAAAAAAGGAGAAAGGAAAAAGATAAAAATGTAGAAGCGCGGAAGCTTTTAAAAAAATTGCAGGTCGAGCGCCAAGCCAATCGGATGAACAAAAAAAAGAAAGAAAAAACAAAGCAGCGTGACCATAAAAATTTAGCGGTAAACCGAGGAAAAGAACTTTTGGATCACCGTGTACATGGGTGATGCTCTCTGGTAGATGTAACGAGATCGTTTCCCTCTCTCTCTCTCATTCTCTTCTGTGCCTCTATCTCCGGAGTGGCAAATGTGCGTTAATTCTTGTTAACGGGCGGAACGGTTAGGAGTCGCGCTTTTATTCCGCAAGGCAAACACGTTGTGCGCGAAACGCTTTTATAGAGAGACGCTCGGCGAAAAGTTGGACGAGAACGCCGATGTAAAAACACGAGAACGACCGATTGGAGAGATACAGAAAAAGAAAATCCTATAAAGTAAAGAGATTTTTTTGCTCGTTCCGTTGCGCCGTTGAAGGATCCAAAAACGCCAAGCTTTTAGAGCTTGTTGCAGCATTTCCTGTTCTCTTTTTTCTTCTTCTTTCTTCCGTTTCTTTTTCTTTTTTTTGCAACGTGTTTGCTCTATCCACGAACTTACACTCGGTATTTTTCGATTTTCGACGGTTAATCGAAATTTCGTGGAGAAACATCGAATATGACGTAAAGTCGATACTACTTTACTTCAAAGAGGAATTTCTCGCTTTTTTCAATAAATACTCGGCAGATTCAATGGGCACGCAGATATTTGTCGATTTTGTAGTATCGAAAAAGTTAGTTCGCGTACACGTTATCCCGAGTTCGGTAAATATCGTCGTTTTATCGTCGTTCTAAAGGTCTGTCCGCTCGAGCGGACATCATTTTTCTGGACGTCGCTTCGAAAGTAAACAACGCATTTACGTTTTGTAATCATCAAAGAACGCTTGTTAAGAAAATGACGAGGAAGGGAAGACGCCTTCGTTGAAAAGTGGCACGGCTAAAAAGTCTGAGATAGTAGATGGGTAGGATAGATTGCGATACGGTCGGATGTAATCTCGGAAGATAAAACGGGGAACAGGGCGATGCTTGGACCCAGAGATAATAATCGAATGCACGGAGAAACGAGAAATAAATATACCGTCGAGCCGGGGAAATTGCTCGGCAACGGACAATAACCGGAAATCGTTCGATTCATTCGCGCACGGGCACTCTGCTTTTCACGGCAGAATGCTCTGACCAGTTTTAAAGTCGATAATGAAACCCGCGCCCAGTCTCTTTTTCAGGAAAATCCGTTCGTGTACCGGCAGGAACATACCGGCGGTACACGGTATATACCTGTACGTGTTACACCACGGTATAATGTATACCCGTGTACGTTGGGTCGTTCGCGCCGACAGCTCGTTATATGTAATTACATCGGCAGCAACGCGGTAGTTTAGTCGATGATCACCGCGGAGTAGGAGACACGTTCACACGTTTTTCCTCGGCGAAACGACACGGTTTTTCCATTTTTCGTCTCTCCTCTTTCAGGAACCGCGCGTTTCCACGTACCAGAGCGCAAACTCCATTATTTATGGTTTCTATAAATATTGGCTGAATCATTAGAGACGGTTCAGGGTTCACTGGAACGATGACGTCATTGGGTGAGACGTGGTTCAACAACTCGCAGCGCACTCGTCGTCGCTCAAGTGCCTTTCGTCTCTCTCGCCGGTCTTAACCGTCTTTCGCCTCTCTCTCCATCTTTCCTCCGTTGCTCCCACCACTTTGCTCTCGGTCTTTCGCACTCCCATCTTTTCCAACTTTTTCCCTTCTTTGTCTTCGCTCCTTACGGCGTCTCCTTCGTACGTGCGAGCTCCGTGCGATGGCTAACTCGGCAAGAATGTTTATGGTTAAGCCAGATGTCTCGCGCTGGCATTGACGCATCGCCCTTTTTCTTCTCTCTCTCCAGTCTACTTTTCGTCGTCGAAAAACCGACGTCGAAGGCCGCGTCGGGCTGCGAGATTAAGAGGAATTAACCTAGCTTTCGTCGTGTCGACTAAACGCGCGACGAAGGAGGAGAGGAAAAAGGGAAGAAGAGAAATTATCAACGATAAGCTCGATTAGAGAGCAAACCGTGTAAAACGAGTCGAGGATATTTTTGTATCGACCTATTGCTACGTACGTCCGCACCTATTGCTATATTTAACGAAAACGCACGTCTCTGTACCCGTACTACGCTCGTACTACACCCGTACTATATCCGTACTACCCAATGGGAGGATTAAATGGTGAAACACGTTCGCGTCCGTCTTGCGAGTAATGCGAACGGATGCCCAAAGGGGACGGCTTGGCAAGCATCTCGCTGTTTCTCCATTACGTCTGGAATTTGATTCGAGCTTGCAATAACGTTCCGCCGAGCTGATATAAACCTCGACTTCCCTGACAGATCCAACCGCGACGAATATCGACGGCGTGAGACGGTTGCGAGGAAATTAAAGAGTTCGTCTTAATTCTATTCGGCTCGAAAATAAACTCCTTGCGATCGAATATACCCCTCTCTCTCGTCCTTCTTCCGGATCGGATCATGCGATACGATCGCACGACACGATTGTACGAATCTTTTCCGATTCTCCTTCATCGAAGCGATCTTGTTGGACGACGACGAAGATAAAGAAAATAATAATCCGAGAAGAAGGAGAGTTGTAAGATCGGTTATTAAAAGGGATAAAAAGAGAAAATCCCTCGAGCGATACGTCCCATCGCCAACCGATAAACGGAAAACGGGAAGAAGCAAGTCGATAAAAAATGCCACACGATCCACAGATCACGACAAATACAGGTTTATAGAACGAACAGGTGTGACTCTCTTCGCTGAGGAAAGTAGGCGATGCCGCGTTGGTAAATCAATCGCGAGATAGTAAATCGTCGCGTAGGGTATTAATCTCGTGCCAGACCGAGGCGACCTACCCGTAAAAGGGTCCAAAGAAGGAGAAAAGATGACTGAATCGAAACGCGAGCGACGCGTCGACTACAACGACTTTGAGCTATTCTTCGATTTCGTTTCGACAACGTCGGCTATGGGAAACGAAAGAAAAGAAAGCGACGGAAATTTCGTTTTGCGATGCACCGCACGTGTCCTTTCTAATCAAGAGATTACCGTAGACGCAGTAGGTTGCAAACATCGCTTCTCCTTCGTTCTATTAATACCGTACGGCGAAGAGACCGACTTCGGGTTCGGCGAGTCCGGAGAATCGAAAGAAAAATAATCGCGATTTATTGAAATAACGCGCGAGATGAAAGAGAAGATACCCGTGAGTTTATTAATTTTATCCGCGCGATACGTTTATTATTTCGAAAAGATGGAAGAAGAGAACGTAAATCGCGCGCCTCTTTACGCGTCTCGAGATCAGAAGAATTTTTATTAAATCAAGGAACCGCGACGCGTTGAGACGCAATGACTTTTCTCCGATACGAAGTCTTTGGAAACGATGTCAAGCTGGGCGACGAGAAGGATCTCGACGCGACCAAACGATTCGTCGTTTAATATCCCTCTAAATCGGCCGATACTCTTCTACCTAAGTACCTTACTAACGTCGCGTTCGAAAGGAGACCAATTAATTGGAAATACGGATGAAAGACGAAGGAGATACAGCAACGGGGAGTCGATTGAAATAACTAACAAAGAACATCCCGAGGGATCTTTCTCGAAGGAGATAAATTCCATCTATTAGGTATGGAAAAGCTTAGGTATATCATATTTTAAGCAAGAAAGCAATATCTACGAAGTCGAGATGCCATTCCGATTCTCGTTTGTCTGCCACTGTCCAATATCGACGGAATATTTAACGAGCTAGCGAGCTCGAGGGAGGAGATTTTCTGCATGTCAGTCACGTGCCTTCCAACATCCGGTCATAGCTTCCTGCCGGTGCGCATCTCCTTCAGGATTGGCGCCTATTTTTGTATTTCGTTCGATCGTCCTCTCGGCCTCGTCGAGACGTACCAACTCTCGGGGTACTTTCGATAACGATTCACCGGGAATACGAGCGACGTTACGTTCGCGACATGTCGGATCGTAAAAATATCGGTGTATACGTGATACCGATTTGTATCGAATTAATCGTGGTTGCCTCTGGTAATCCGGTTTCAATCAATTTCAATCTCGCCCCATCCCACGCGAGGAACAAGATTTTAACGTGTCCCCCACACGAATTCCACGACGCGAGCTAGGCGTGGTTTACCATTATCGTCGTAAACCTTTCCCTTCTCTATACGACGTAGCATTCCGCTCGGTGACAATTGAAAGAAAAAGAAAAAATGCTTCTTCACTTTTAAAGGTACATATTTGTATTATTCAAAGTCGCAGAAACGCGCGTCTGCGTATTCAAGCTTTTACGCGAAAGCCCCGTGTATATA
Organism: Vespula vulgaris; assembly: GCF_905475345.1. NCBI lineage: Eukaryota > Metazoa > Arthropoda > Insecta > Hymenoptera > Vespidae > Vespula > Vespula vulgaris. Next base: position 506,677 of record NC_066607.1, read on the forward strand.
GGAAAGAACGAACACACCCTTTGTACTCTCCTCTTTGATAACCGCTTCGTCGTTAAGGTAAAATGGTTTATCTCGGCAGCACGCGGGGCATTTCGAGAGAAAAAGAAAGGAAGAAAAAAAGAAAAGAAAAAGTGCACCGGTCGTCGTCTATCGCAATGACCCATATTTTTCGTTTCATACGCCGCTTTCGCATACGTTTACGTACGCCGCCGTGGCGATATCGTTTAACCTCCTATGTTATAAAACACGTTTATTGACTAAATATCGCTCGACGATAATGATGCTCCGCGCAACGAGGTCGTCTTTATTATATCGTTCGACAATCCGTATCGCTTCGCGGATTTTCTTAAAAATATGCGTATATTTAGAAATTATCGTTCTACCCAAGACTTCGTTTATGAATAGAGAGTATGTATTTGCCAAACGGGTCGAAACAAGAGTCGCGTTCAAACCTCGTAGCGCCAATGTATTTTCAAATTGAAATCTGTCATGGCGGCTGATATTTATCAAATATCGCAGATCCGAACGATATACGACGCTCGTCGTTGCGTGTCGTGTCGCTCCCTTCTTTCTCCGTTGATCGAGGAAGAGTTTTCTTTGCCCTTAAATTACACGACCTTACGCGCAGAAACGTGCCTTCACTACGCGTTAAAATTGGACCGGAGAAAATGCCGGAGACGCGATATCGTAAAGAATCAGGGTGAAAGCATGACGAAAGGAAAAAAAGGAAAAAGGATTCGGTCGATGTCGCGCGTTACAAAATATAACGCACGTTCAACGTCGATGCCCAAATACGGCAAGGGATATAATCGACGGAGCACAACTTCGAGTTGGGTCTACGTGCGTGCGTGCGTGCGTACGTACGTAACTACGACAGGCAGATTCTGAAATTTTCTTACCTGATTTTCGAAACGTCTTCTTCGACTTTTCGACGATCTCCGATATCACCGTCAAGATCCTCTTGAATTTTCACTTTCGCGGGACAAAGCGATCCTCGAACGAACACTTTCGAATAGTCCTCGAATATCGATGACGAACCGAGCGTAAAAAATGCTTTAACGCGGTTGCAACAGATATCGCCATTTTCCAGGTACATTCGTAAACGCTATCGCGATCGTTGCGCCATCTTTGAAGACACGCGAAACTGTGCACCATAAGTTGGTATACTTTAAGAGCAACCATTTCAAATTAAAACGTTTCGTGGAGAACGTTTGTTTTCGTCGGCGTAACTACGACAAACGATTTAATAATTTCTCACCTAAAAGCTTTGCCCCTACGATTCGACTCGATGCGATGCGATTCATTTCGAAACGATACTTTTCGTCGGCTCGACGGATAAAATCACGGTTGATCGGCAGAACTCTCAAGTTTATCCGCGAAGTAAAAATAAAGATATAAATATTTACGAAACCAAATCTGTGAGAATAAATTTCTTGAAACAAGTAAGACGATACAGCCTCCTTGTGGAACATTACCCGTACGCTACCTCGGGACAAACGTAACTCCATCCGCCATCTATCGAAACTATTCGCCAAAGAGATGGCGTTGCTTTCTATCATCATGTCCCGCGCGCTTTCGTTACAGCCGGTGCGTGCCGTTTCCTGCCGTAGTCTATTTTGCGATCTTACTTCGAAGATATCGTTAAAAGTTGCGAAGATGGGCGTGACGGTGTAAGTTTATCGCATCTCACGAATGTCGTCTTTCACGTACCCTTTCTTATTTTGTATGTTTCCTTGTAACGTTTATCGCGTTGCTTTATGTTATGTGTCGAGGTCTTAGAGGTTAGGTCGCCATAATATGTTTACGAAGATCGATTTTTTAGTATTTAATGTCGTTATAACTCGAGCGAATAATCGGTAGAACAATCTCGGCCTTTTCTATTCGATAAGATATCACGCCGATTTGATTTAAATCGCAGCAAACGGTAACAAACTTTTCACTTGCGTTCTCAGCCTGCAGCAATTTCCGATGACGGAAAACAGAACAGGTCCGCAGACGATAGAGTTTCTGACGAAAAGAATAGTTGCCCTTGGAGCCGTACAATCTGGACAATTTCTCGTCGATTGTGAAACTTACATGTCGGTTCCGCAATTGGGTGAGTCTTACCTTTTACATCATATTCCAACTTTTCGAATTCAACCGATTACCCGCCAAATATTTCGGACAATGTAGTACGAATTGTAACGTCCAGATGGCCGTGCGGGAATAAAACGTTGTGCGTTTATTAATTACATTTCAAAGCTGAAAAAGGACTGATCATAAATATCATCGTCAAAAAAATTAATTATTAACGCGATACGTACTACGTTCCATTTAAGCATGCGAGTCAACGCCGATGTTTCTGTAATTAGCAAAAAAACCGCATAAAAAAAAAAAAGAAAAAAAGCAAAGAAAAAACCGTAAAGTGGCAATAGGATTGGAGACTTTAAGATATATTTTCATATATATTTACACTGCACACTCTGCATATCGCACGTTAGTTATGTTGAACATTCAAAATCTAATGTCCGATATTGGAATATTTCTGACAAGGCACTTTTACCGTCGTCGTATCTGATCGAACGCTCGTATACGAGATATGAACTTTCCTTCGTTAGAATTAGGATTTTCAGGTGATAATCGATCGAGCGAACAAAATTGGGATACATGCTGTTATCTACGACCTTTACAACGGGGACATTTTATCGGTAATAATTAAGGATAAATGCGACTGATTTGGAAAATCGTTTCTGTTACGTTAAACTGTCGCTTGTCAAGGTTAAAGAAAAAGAAGATAATATGTGTTATCGGTTATGTTTGTTTCTTCTTATTTTGGCATTTATAATATGTGTATATGATTTCTCTATAGAAACACGTAATATCTTGGTTCCACTTGGTTAGCGATCGTATATCCAGCTTTATCATTCAATAACGAAATTAATGATCTTTTAGAGAATCTTTCTAACTAAACTCTCGCTTAAGTACATGTTTTATACGTAACACAGATAAACGCATATCTTTTACCGTACCGATGTTAGAAGCGTCTCCGACGTTCGGCAATATCAACGATTATTTTCTTTTCTCTCAACACAACAATTGCTCTCTCTCTCTCTCTCTCTCTCTTTTCATTTTCATTTTTTGCGTAAAATACGATTAGCTCCCAAGTCGACGACCAATCCTTAAATTTCCGATTAAATCGAATTTATTTCTTATTTCTAGTAATACCGATGCCACCATCCCTTTCTTCCTTAAACTCCAACGAGATTTTAATAACATTCGAAATCAACAATTATTTCTAAAAGTGTGTAGAAAACGAAAGAAAAAAGTCATCGATCGAGGACGCCATCGTTCGAAAAAGAATCAGCCACGCGTTAGAGACATCTTCTAATTCGATGATCGGAGTTAAAGCTCGCTTATGCTTCGAATACTCGCACACAGTCTTATTTTCATCGAGCGTGTGTGTATGTGTGTGTGTTCATGTCGCAACCTTTCACTGTGATATTCCTGTGTTTTCTTTTATCCTTTTCTCGTAGATTAAATACTCTATCGAGGTACAAACAAACTACACCTAGGCGTCATTACAAAAATATTAAATCTAGCAAGCGAAGCTACCCTTTTTGAAGTAGGATTTTGTATATATATATATTTTTTTTTTCATTGTTTTGGAAAATACCTTGTCGGACATTTCTTTTCTTTTTTTTTCTTCTTTTGTTTTTTTTCCTTGTCTCTGACAGCTCATAGATGCGTAAATTTATATATTTATATGTATATGTATGTATATAATCACGTATATGTGTCTGACGGCCAGCGCTCTTTCTCTCTAATGTTTATTGTCGATTATTTCTCTGAATCTCTATCATCTTATTGTCACCGAGTTACTTTTGCTCGTACGGAATCTCTCTCTCTCTCTCTCTCTCTCTCTCTCTCTCTCTATTTCGACCTAATCTCGTCGCAAAGACGTTTCGAGTTTTAGAATACGCTCGAGTAACGCGCGATCGTTTGTATAGCTTGTTTCTTCTATCCGATAAGCTAGTCTTCGGCACCTATTTCGATTATTCGATAGCGTGCATTTTCAAGCGAGTTTCATTGCTAGAAAGTGACTTGCAAATACGTCGTTACCTTTACGGCGCGTACATATGACGTGTCGTGTATGTATATACGTATGTATGCATGTATAATACATAAATGGATGCGTACAAAGGGGCGTGAAACTTGATACGACGCCTATAATATCCTCGACTAATTTACATTCTCTATGTGTGCGGTAATACGACGCTTTGTTTCCGATTCAAACTCTATCGTACCGCCAAGAGTATTACAATAAACCTTCAATTCACGAAAGTGCACAGTGCAGATATATTTTATGTATAATTATATATGTCGCGTGTACTATGTATGTGGTATGTGTGTGATATATATATATTTTTTTCATTTTTTTTTCTTTTGTTTTCGTTTGTTCCTTTATCAGGCTCGACGTTGACTACGGGAAAGAAATGACAATAACACTCGCTTTAGATTACGCAATAGTCACTCCAAGTCCGCAAATTGTGCCTTTGGCACGAATAAGAATTATCATTGGTACGGCGCAAAGAATACTAAAGAACGGGATGGTCGAAAATCTGTATGTACACACTGTATGTATAGATCTCTAAAGTCGATTCTCTTAAGCTACGCGTGCACTCGTTTAACGAGCATTGCACTTGCGCTATATCTTAATCGTAGAAATTTTATTCGATACTACGTCCAAGCCCTTCAGCATCGTAGGATATTAATACAGGTTTCTTTTGTCTTTTCTTACCCCTTAAGTACACAGTGATTTAACACCCTGCAAATTTTACTTTGACAAGATATGTTTGCCCGAGAGATCATTCTTTTCTTTTCTTTTTCAAGATACGCGTGAATTTTTTCAATCGATTATATAACATTTTCTTCGCATTCCACTCGATCGAGAGAGACAGAGAGAAAGTCACTCTTGATCGAGGGCAATTTCTTTCCCGACGAGCTAGCGATATGTCTTTGCTTCGAGTCATTCACTGTGCCTGCACCGGTCAGACAAGACGCGTCCAATGGATCTTAAAATCGTTCGAGATCGATTCGAACGGTTTTGCAATTGCACGGACGCAACCCTTTATAGAAATCTTATTGTTCAAAGCTTCGGATCGATCCGAGCTTTGTCTACAAAAGCACCGCTAGTATATCATTTCCGATAGGTATTTTTATCGATTAGTTTAAGTACGCGAAATCGTAATACGCGCTTCACAGACTTCCATTTCGTTAGAATATTGGATATGGCAAGGATATGACTTATATACTTGGATATACATAGATATAAATGATTACGGAAGTATAAGAAGTTTTTTACTCGACGACCGCAAGGAGAAAGACAACGCGATATATTCTATCGTGTCCGACGAGTGAGTAAGGAAGCATCGAAATCCTTTTTCCTTGTCTTTACCTTTCTTCTTTTCTTTATATCTTCTTTACATCTTCTCTCTCGCAGAACAACGAAATATCTTTCTCCGTTTCGAAGACTAGGCCTTTGATCACGATCGCAGATTCTTCTGCGTAACACAACGTCGGTCGTATATTGAAAATCCTTTTTCGCGACGTTTCAACGGCTAATATTGTTTTTCTTTTTTCTTTTCTTTTTTTTTGTATTTTTTTTTCTACAGACTATATAAAAATATCAAATACAGATACAGATTTTCTTTCTAACTCTCATCTCACGTTAATCTCTCGCGAGACGGAGAACGGAAGGTTGTGTTCACATTGCACGAATCCTTAGTTTCGATTTGACAAAATCTTATAAAAATATTATATCGTTAAATGGCAGCTAAACGTAGGTAGACTTTTAGAAGAAAGTAAACATTAGGCTTATCAACTCTCTCTCTCTCTCTCTCGCTCTCTCGCTCTCTATCTAAATGCAATGGAAATTACAGCTGAAGAATAAATCGTATATACCTATGTACGTATGTTCTCGAATATATACGCATACGCAGTACTTTACAAAATTTTATTCTTCGAGTTCTAAACCTAGAGATCAAACGAATTTGGCAACGATCGATATATGTGTGTATATGTATCATATACTTATGTATATATTGTCGATAAATTTTGTTTACTTGTTGCTCCCACACTCGTGCGAATACGTATGTACATGCGTGGGTAAATATTGGATACGTTATATACAATACTCCGATATGCGATATAGATGTAAGAAAGATAATAAGTATGCGCGTGTGTATACAGACGTATCTATCTACAGATATTGTCGTAATTAAGTCATTGACTCGCAGATCGAGTCACGAGGATGAGACCAGAGCCATTTATTATTCCCTTTTTCTTCGATAATAACAAACGCGTGCCCTTTTGCACCTTAGTAATTAACATATATTTTCTCTAATAAAGCCAGGCAACGCGAGTACGTAGCTCAGGTCTCCTCTCTGGTAAAAATTGATTGTAAATAGAAAGATTCTTATAATCGGCTACGAATCGTCCGATTATATTGGAACAAAAATACGAAATGTTTTGCGAGTCCTACGTATCCTAATTATCGATCTAATCGTCTATCCTTTTATTTTTTTGTTTTCTCTTTTAGTCTATCCATAGATTTCGTCTCGGAAGAATCTCTTCGCAAATCGCGCGATTCGTCGAATTTATTTCTTAACAATAATCACCTCTAAATCATCTCTATTCTTTATATACATTATTCGCGTATGTGTTTACAAATATACACGTAGTAGGTACACGAGATTTTTAAGTATTATCGTCTCGGCATAATATTGTCGCGTTTTTCGAGGAAGGCACGATGCATGGAAGTTCTGCCTTTTGTTCTAGCGCAAATCTCTTTAGGTGTGTGTGTGTGTGTGTGTGTGTGTGTGTCTACATGTATAGTACGTATATCTTTCGGTTTTTCGTTCCGCACGTACGTTCGTCTCGTAGTAAAGAAAGAAAAAAGACAAATACGTATACCGCAACTATCGAGTCCAAAGAAAATTGCTAAACGTTTGAAAAAGGGGTTGAAAATAAAGTTCAGCTCGATATGGTAGTAATTATCTTTAAGCGTTCTCGCGAATCTTTCGCTCGTCTCGAAGGAACTTGACTCGTTTCGAGTAATTTAGAGGAACTCCTCGCAGAGCAAACGTCGAATGAAAATAAGAAATATTTTAACTTTGTATTTTCTCGGAGCTTCTCGTTCGCAGTCCCCGTGAAATGATCACAAATAACATGTCTTGTAATAAATAAAAGCTACGGTGTCCTTTCCAAAGGTTCTACACTCTCTCTCGTAGTGCACCTGTCCCGGCTCGTAACGGCCTCCCCGAGGATATCTTTCCATCCTCGCTAAATTTCTACAAAACTTCAAATAGTCGTCCTCGGGCAAAGGATCCACCGGGGGGTCCCGTAGTCTTCTCTGACGATAAACGTCGGCCGGTCTGTCATCCCTCGAACGCGTTCTCGTTTTCGGGAAGGAGGCCACGGTTGAATTTCCTATTCTCTCCTCGAGCTCGAAATCCGTTAAATCCTGGAGACTCTTCGGGTATCCGCGTAGCTCCTCCAGGGAGTTATAAGGTTGATCCTTGAAATTAATGGTCCTGCTACGCCTCGGCAGAGTGGAACAGTACGGTCTTTCGTCTCTCTGGTAACCGATGCCATTTCTCAGGATCGGCTTAGCACCGTTTACGTTTCTCGATGGGTCTTTCCAAGCGTCAGACCGATCATCGTATTCCTCCTCGCGATAGTTACGTCTTTTCGGTCTACGAGGCAACTGCGTCTCGGAGGTGTAACGTACGCGATCGTTCGGCTTTGATTCTCTCGAAACTAATGTCTCCCCGCGATCGTTATTATCAACGCTCGTTATTCCGTCGTAATATCGATCCTGCTCGTAGATTCTCGTTTTACCATAAACTCCTTTCTTTATGTCCCCATTGACTTTGCTCGAGGAGAGAACGTTGTTCGGGTAACGAGTAGTTTCGTAGAGGCTTTGCCTTTGAACCGGCGGTAGAAATCCACGTGATTGCATAAAGTTCTCCACGTTTTTCCCTATCCTGTTGGTTTTCTCGGCGAATATGCCACAGTACTCGGACAAGGAACGATGACTCCCTCTGGTTATTCCACGGACAGAGTTACTAGTCATCGATGGCCCGGCCGAAGGTAGAGCAACTTGATCGGCGCTATATATTTCTCGAGGATCGTGCTCATTCGGATAAGCACCGCTCGGTAAAGGCTTGCTCGCCTTTTCGAGATTCGACAGACCTCCCGTCAAGGAGGCCTTATACTACCGTGCCTGTGCGTAGTCCGGATTCATCTCGTCCAACTGTTTGCCCTTCGTCTCGGGCACGCAATAGACGACGAAACAAAGTCCGCAGACGGCCATTGCTGCGTAGAACCAAAAGGCTCCGTGTAATCCGAGAACCTGACGACAACGAAATGATAGAAGAACTTGAAGAAAGGAAGAAATTTCTTTTTCTATTTTCTAAGCTTAGAGTCCAACGGGACGAGACTTTGAGCTTATCGGTAAAAAAAAAAAAAAAAAATAAATAAATAAATAACGAATGAAAAATCGACTCACTTGCTGAAAATCCATAAAGAGTTTGATGCCGCAGAAGGCGCAAAAGTAGCTGAAGCTGGTACTGATGCTAGAGCCGATACCGCGATACTCCAGCGGGAAAAGTTCACCAATCAATAGCCAGGAAATTGGCGATATGCCCAGGGCTAGGGCGGTCGTGAAGACCAGTACACAGAGCAACGGTATCCAGTCGTGTTCGCCGGTAGGCACCGCGGAATCGGAGTAGCCCAGATTTTGGGTTTGGGACACGTAATAGGCGTAACTACCAAAACCGGCCAACGCTAACGACATGAGAACGGTACTGGCAATCAGGAGCGGTAATCTGCCTACTATGTCGATTAGGAAACCCGACAACAAGGATGCCAATAATTGGACGAAACCGATCGCTATTGTTGCTCCGTGAGGATTCATTCCGCCCAATGTCTGACGAAATATGATGACGGCGTAGTAATTGAACGCATTTGCTCCGGAAAATCTTTGAAAGAACATCAGTCCGCAAGTTATGGCGATCGGCTTGTAAAGTCGTGGCGTCAGCATGCTGCTCTTTAGCGTCAGTCCGTATTGCTTCGCTCTGGACGCCAGTATGTTCGTCTTGATCACCTGAAAAACGTATTCTCGTATATATTTTATAAATATGACATTTCGACGTAACGCTTTTTTTTTCCAGATATGATCCGTCCTAAAGCAGCTTATTTTTTCATAGGTGTTTATTATCGTTGATACTCGTGTGTATCGCGTACGAGCGTTAAAAGGCGAATCGAACAGGCCGATGAGAGAGCTTTTGAAGATCTCATTTACCTTTGTGATAATCGATGTAAAAAAGATTGAAAAAGGCACCTGTAGCTCGTGTCTTATGTCCACTTGTTCGCCTCGTAACCACTGCAAGCTGCTCGCTGCCTCCTCGTCCTTTCCATTCAAAACGAGATACGATGGTGTTTCGGGTATAAAGAGCGTTCCCAAAAAGAGCATCGACGGTGCGACGGCCACCAAGAGTGCACTCTGTCGCCAATTCAAATACGTTCCGGCTATGTAAGAGAGCAAGACGCCGACGTGACCCAGCACCTTTAACATCGCCGACAGGCACCCTCTGATGCCTGGCATTGAGATTTCCGAAATGTATACCTAAAAACGAACAAACAGGAACGTCGTGTTTTACAGTTCTTTTTCTTTTTCTTTTTTTACAGTATGACGTGTCGTGAACCACGTTTTAAAGGAACGATCGTACTCATTTTTATTTGACTAACATCGTAAAGATATCGCAATTGAAAAGAAGCTTTTAAAAAGTAGAATCGTCGTTCGACAGTTTAAAGAACATTCGTAAAATCGTCGGATTTTATTAGATCACTTACTTGGGCGACCATCGTAATAACGGAACAAAACAGTCCACCGAGGAAACTCGTGCAATAGACGACTTCTACGCAAGGTGCGACACCCGTAAGTATCCATGCGGCAGCCAAGGGTAAGGACGTAACACGTAGGGCTACGCGTCGGCCTCTCCTCATTATCCAATTACCGATCATGGCGCCGCACCAAGCGCCCAACATGGACAAGGATGCGACCCATGAGGCCTCCTGCGTCGTCACCGAGAAAACCGCCCTGCGAAAGGTCGAAAACATATTAGCTCCTTGGGTGGATCGAACGACAATTTATTCGAGCAAAACGCTTAAAGTAGCCTAGCATTAAAGACTCGCTTCTAATACCGATCTACGTATCGCTAGTTTTCTTCGTTCCATCGGGAATTACTTCGACGTGGGAGGTAAACTTTCGAAACGAGCATGAAAGACCTGTCCGATTCCTTCCCGCAAGGTTCGCTTAAAAGCGCGAATGAAACTTGGTAAGAGCTCCATTTCCGATGGGAAAATAGGGAAATTTGTTGATTCTGAGGATCGAATCGAGCACGGGTACGCGTGTCCTACGCGTACATGAATGCGCCATTAAGTGCACAAGTGACAGCGCCAGTCAAGCTGATATTTATGCCGATAACACACGGCGAATGCGATCCGTCGGATTCGTCTGTGTACGTGTACGTTACGTACGTACGCACGCACTTATATATCGCACGTTTATATTTTCTTGCTTCCGCTTACGATTTTTCGACAATTTTCCTAGACAAGTATCAAACGGATTTCGATTAAAATGACTCGGTTGAAGAAAGTATCGGCGCCTTTCTACTCCTTTGGCGTTTCTTTTGCAAAGATCTATATTTAGTAAAAGTAGGGCGAGTGTTTCTGAGAAGCTTCTTCTCTATGGACGACGTCCGTATAGAGATGCCCCGATGTCGATCTTTCGTAAGGCGTTCGCGGAAAATCTTCCAAGGTAGATAGAATTATATCACGAATCTCATTTGCAGTCGGAACGTAGCGGCGTACCTTCGATCGTTTCAGGATAGAATGAATGGGAAAGAGAGTTGCACTTTTGAAGATAAAAAAGGAAAGTAAAGGAAAATACGTCTTCTTTCTCCCCGAGATAAATAGATGCGTACGTAGTAATGTATTACTAGCTGCGATAAGATGTTTATCGCGATATAATCGACTTTCTAAAACGCTCCTCTTTCGGATATCTCTTTGTCAGCGTCGAGAATAATGTGTAGAGGGTGGAGCCGGCGGATAGCCGAGCACGATAAATAATAGCGTTGCAGATGCGACGGCAAGGATGTGCCGGGTCATACTCTTTGAATCTGTGTCGCATTCTTATGATAATGCTCCTTTAAAGTACTTGAATGAACTACTACGGACCGGTTGCGCCATTCCAATTCGCGGCAAGAAGCGGTGGTGGTAATCATTAGACCGAAAGAAAACGTTCCGGAACGACGTTAATGAATTTTACATTAACACGACTCACCACGTATCGTTGTTGGACGATTGATAGAGAGGAGGCGGTTGTTTGTCCAGGATAGAATCCAATGCAGGCGAGGTGTAGCCTTTCGCCAAGCCAGAGGACAACGTTCCCATGGAAAGCGCCAGGGTCGCCAAAACCTTCCAGACAGAAAATTACGTAGCTATTAATAGTCGAGGAAAGAGATATAAATAGCCTGGAGGTAATCGTTTCACGTACGATCGACGAATCGATTCGACGTTTTTTTCCGAATGGAAATTCGATCGTTATTGTTACGCACGTACGTATTGTTACGGGAGGACGTCGACGACGACGACGGCGGCGACGGCGACGACGGCGACGACGACGACGACGACGACGACGACTCATGTAACTTTAAGACGCGCCTCTCTACTATTCCTCCTTTTAACTTGATTCGCTTATTCGTTGGTATCTTTGTGGATTCGTATTAATCAGGGGCGTAGTGGTAACAATGGGTGCAGAGTCATTCTTCGACTCGAACGATTACTCGACGACGCATATATTTGCTATGTAAGTTGCAACGCGCACTTAGTAATCTTCTCCTTCGTTCGGTTCGTATAATAAAGCAATGTCATCGAAAGGGGATTGCTTTTTTCTTGTCTACGTCATTCGAAACGTTCCAGTCGTACGCTAGTAGACGATGCACGATAAACATTTTTAACGAAGCAACCAATGTACTTTTCCCGACGACGTACCAACTTATATAAATATCGCGGGTTACTTCGTTTTTATCTTTTCGTCGAAAAGTACGTGGAATTCGCGCGCCGAGGGCGCATGTCATTGCGATAACAATGTCGAAGAAAATTCGTCCATCGATGTCGTCGATGGAATACGCGTAGAAATCTGTGTGTCTACAAATACGTATGTATATCGTAGCTGTACCTATGGACAGATACCACGTTTATGGTACGATGTAGTACCGGGATATCGTGAATTTGTATTGCTACGAGTTGCAACCGGCGGACAAATTGCTAGCCGCAAATTGAAAGCCAAGCTCGACCCCTTGCGAGGAATACTAAACATTTCATGTGGACCGCGTGCTTGTGCAGTTACGTAGACACGAGCAGTATGCAACGACCCTTTTACACGTATGCAAGAAAACACGATTGCCCCGAGTATATGACAACGAATATGTCCGCGATTCATCTTCGTTTTCAGTTTTTTTCCTTTTATCGAACAACTTCGCCAACGCTTTCTATTCGACGTTGAAACAACCTGGGGATGAGAACACCGGTCTCTAGCAGAAAATCTGTTTGGATTTCTCGCGTTAGCGCGGAACAGGTGATAATAACCGGATCGAGTAGCATGCGCTCGACCTTAGACCCCGACTGACCTTTCTGCTCTTCTCGCCACATTCGCGTTCAAGCGATGCCCCCGATGCCGATACCTTCTCTCTTCCTTTGCGACTCTGCCGAGAGTTATACGGGGTGACGTAACTTGTTCGCGATTCGCTACTCACTTTCGTTTTCTAAACCATTCGTGCATTTTTATTTAATCGCTTACGTAAACCTGAAAAATACGTATCTACGTATTTACGCGTATCTCTTTCTCGGTTTATATACCTGATGTATTTTCCTCTCCATTAGGAATACCTTTTTAAAGTACGAACCTCGTAAATTAACGAGGAGTATTCGGCACGATAATGAAAGTTTCCGTAATCTCTTCGGTGCACCGTAATTTTAAATATTGCGCGACTGCAGCCGAGCGTGTGATAATATTACACGAAAGTACTTCACCCGAGTAAAACGGAGAGAGACACCACGTAGTTTCAAGACGAAAGACTCAGCGTACCGTGGCCTGACAACGAAAATAAAATGCTCCTACGAGTAGCGCTTCGACTCCATAACTCTGGAACGCGGAACTCTGGAAATTGGAATGGAAGTGGTTCCGGTGTCTTCGTTCATCTTGCATCTCTTTAGTCGTTGATGGAAAATTATTAAGAGAAATTATTAACTGTACAAATATAGCTCGTGCACATGTAGCTGAACTATTCCAACGTTATTTAAAAATCGTTTTTTGAAAGATCTTTCGATAGTTCTTCGATTTATTATCCCGCATCAAGGGAGTGCCGACAAATGATACAAAGGGAGGGATTGAGAAAGGGGCTAGGTTATGGTATTTATTAACGCTTAGAATTTTCACACGATCGATAACCGATAAAAAGATGGACGACCGTGCCTACGCACCATTGTTCTTAGTACTTGAAAGGAAAGGTTAGAGTGCGGTCAGCGAACAAAAAATCGCAATACTACGTATTGTAGTATTATGTTTGCTATGTCTAGAGAGAATAATCTCGATCGAGAGACTATGCAAATTTCAAACTGATTCTTGCTCTAGGTCAAGGTCCGATCAAATATTTGCGTAGGCCGTTCCTTACTCGCATAAACAGCTTAGATCGGATACAATTAGTGGGTATACTTTTCGTACGAATTAATGTTACACGGTAAACGTTACGTCAGCGATCGAATCCTCATCTCTGGAAGCAAAATGTGAATCGTTTTTTATATCGAGGAGCTCGAGCTTGTAAGGAAACTTGTTTAAAATGCCGTAAAGAGAGTTCGAAAAAAGGAAGTTCGGAAGCGGACGGTCAAGAAGAGTCTCGGACCGTCCGCATCGATGCACACGTCGAACGCTCGCTTCCTATCCCTTCGGCGACCTCGACACGTCGATGCATTCGCGTATGTATCTACACTTTTACGCGCGCGTGCTATACACCGAATGCCGTGAAATATCGACAGAATTTTTATAACAGGTGCGATCGACACTGACTTTATGGATTGCCACGGAAACTTGGCTACAAAAAATCGCTAGCTGGCACGCTCTCTCTTTTTCTATTCGAGTTATTTTCATGAAAAAAGTTTTGAGAACACGTACGTGCAGAGGTTCGAAAGGCAAGAAAAATGTAAAAGGCGTTGCTCGCTCGTGTTCACAATCGTGCGAGCATACGGGAAGCCAGAACGAATCGGTCGTTAGTTCTAGGCGAACGTTTAGAGGCAAGAAATTTTAAAGAACGTTAAACGATTTTCCGTGTGGCAGATAAAACGTTTGGCAAAAAGTAAGGTCGACATTTTCGAAGGAAATCCTCGTTTCGTACGTTTCTCTGACCGTCGTCGTTTCTTCTTATGCGGCGCAGCTGAACGTTAAAAGCTCGTTTGCATGGAGTCGAGCCAATACTCTCGGTGCACTTTCCAAGTGCAAGGATGTGCTTCGAGAGAGTTTGGTACATAGCTCCGAGGAAGCTATTAACTATGATTCGGTCACTCGATCTCGTCCAGTCTTTCATTGAATCGGAGAGGAAAAAAGAAAAGAGAACGGTGGCGTGACGACGACGACGACGACGAAGCGAAACGATCGATCGATCGATAAAAAATTCGGTTCGGCAGTCAACGAGTTAAAGTTATTACCCGTGCGTGCAAGCAAAGAGTATAAAGTCCAGGAAGAGAGTAGGCGCTTAAGAAATTCTTGGACAGTCTCTCAAAGATTACGGATAACGAAAGACAAAGTCTGGACGATGGTGGTCGAAGGCCTTTGCGCACAAAAGAACGCCCAAGCTACTCGATATGCATTTTAAGCCGAACCACTCAATTAAGCTCCGCTATCCCTCCCGTATTTGCATATCAATATGGCCGGGTGCCAAGAAAGTAAGCTTCCCTCTACGGCTCGATTCGGATTATACGAAAATCCTCGGACGTGCGATTAAACGGCTCTCTCTCTCTCTCTCTCTCTCTCTCTCTATCTTTAAGAACATGCCACGAAAAGTTTAAGTACAACGTCGATGAAATTTTTCCCATTATTTGCTGGTCGTTCGATCTCAAAGGCTTCCAGAACCTAATCTCCTCGTTCGATTTCGCCGGGGTATAAATTAATGCGAGCCAACATAGTTGACACGCGAATATATGAAAGTACACGACGTCCTACGGTGTCTCCGTTCGATGAATCACGTTAAAGTACGATCGACCGATTTAACTCTCCGATAATAGATCTCTGAAAGATCCCATTCAGCGGTAGACCTGCTTACGCAAGTCCGTGTCAACGAACAAGATCCGTAGTCGTAAGGTCTCGTACGATCTTTCGAAATTTTACCCACGCGAAAATACGAGCAACGTAGAAGAAAAAAGCGATCTCGGCTAAGATAACATGGAAAATTTCAAGATCTCCGAACGATCCAGCCAGGAACGATATCATATAGTTTCTCTTTATCTTTTTTTTTTCCTTTACAATTCGTTCGTATCTTTTGCTCGTACACCTTCGACTTTACGATTCGTGCAAACTTATGTTCAGCCGTTACGTACCCACGAGAAAGAACGGAAGAAGAAGCAAAGTCACGATGCAAGCTAGTTTTCCTCTTCGTTTGTCTGTTTTGAAAAAGTCTAAAGGTAGAAGGTACCTCCAAGTATTTATGCAGCCCTTTTGCGTTCGAAGCTCTTTAAGAATGTTAAAACGTAGAACGAATGGAAGGAAAGTTTAGTTAGTGGCCGTAGGTTATGCGAGGTTCCATTGTGATTGCGTCTTAGAATGTAGTATGCATGTATCTCGTATAAATTGAACGAACGTGTTAGTACCTGCGACATGTGCTGTGGTCTCGTTGCCGTCGACGTCATATGTACCACGGAAGCTCTGGGCATTTTAAAGCTGTCCTCGGCTTCGTCCGGTACCGTTGTCACCTGAAATTTCAAAAGATTCCATTTAAATATCTCGCTAGAGCTTTTCGTCACTGACCTGAAATCTTTTACGATTTTCTTTCGACTTTGATGAAATGAAAATGCAAGGATCTTTGAAGTAACTATTTTCTCGCAAAGTACACTGGATTCTCTTGTAGAGATAGAAATAAAGATAGAGAAAGGCAGAGAAAGAGAATTTTCTTTCGCAAGGATCATTCGTCTTTGAGAAAAAATTGTCTCTTTCGCTCAAAGGAACTTTCTCTCATTCTTTCATCGGAGAGAAAAATCTTTTCTTAGCAGGATACCTTCGTCGGACCATCTCTCTCTCTCTCTCTCTCTCTCTCTCTCTCTCTTTATATGGTTCGAGATACCTCCAACATCCCATACCTCTCTTCCATCTACCGAAAATAGAAATTATTATAAGCCCTATCGTAGGCGCTTAGAAGACCGTCGTACATCGCTCGGCCATCCGTATTATCTTCTCTCTCGGAGAACAAGTCCTGCGATAGCGAGTAAAGGACTACGGTCTCTTGCTATTATCGGAATACTCTCCTCTCTCCTAAATTATAGCCCGTGCTCCCTTTTGTATCTATAGATTAGACCGAAAGAAAAAAAAAGAAAATGCATGGAATTATCTATCCGCAACGAATCAAAAGGGTGATTACGAAAGAAGAGTTACGAGAACGTTGACTTTGCGGCGAATCAGAGAATCGTTTGATGTTTCACGATAATTGTCTGCTTTACTCTCGACGAGACGCGTAAACTTTCCGTGCTACAAAAGCGGTCGACTCTATCGGTTTAGTTGAAAATAGGTTTATCTAAATCGTTCGCCGCGGCACGTTGCTTTATTTACGTCTATTCGAGACGAGGAGAGCGCGCGATGGAGATCGGTTGGCACGAAACTTTGAACCAAAACTATCCGCGGACGATGAAAGAGAGAAAGGAAGCACGTTTCGTTCATTGCGTCTCGTTCGAAGCTTTGTGCGATCATATGGAATATGTACTCTGTACGTCGACTTCTCTTTCTGATATCGTGTACGCTATCCGTTGAATTATGCTAACAGTCGCTCGCCCTGTCGTACCGTTCACGCCTTTCGTGATTTACGAGAGACTGGTTTGGTCTCTGACAAAATTTCCCTCGCTTCCGTACGTAGCCGAGTGAAACGTTCGCTTTCGTACGTTCTTTCCTACGTTCTTTCGTAGTTGCGTTCTGTTGTACGCTCGGCTATACCGACAACAGAGCGAAACGCTATTCAACGAGATACAAATCGCTAGAAATCGTCGGATTTCGAGATATGAATGAGATAACGCGTGTATGGGCGTATCTATCGAGCGTAGTAGTCACTTCCGTGCAGGTTCTGCATTTATTTCGCGACATTTCTCTAAACGAAGTATACAGTCTTTCGCTCGCTGAATACAATATATCTCCGTTTATTACTCGAACTTTGATACCAGAAACCTTTGCATTTACTTTTTACGCCATTCGATGGGACGGACGTAAGCTCGTCCCATGCTCGGACATCGGATCTTCGAGTCCTTACATATCGTGCCTGTCGTTCTCTCTCGGTTTAATAACCCCTTTAATTTTTCGTGCGGACAGCTATCGATTATATTTTCTACATTCTACAATTTTTTTTTTTTTTCTTTGTTTCTCAATCGCTCCTGCGTACGCGGATTTTCTCTTTTGCGGTTACCTACACAGATGTTACGAGCACGACATCCGAAGAGCCGATTTTCAATAACCGACAAGATAGTAGATAAGCTCGAGAGGTCTCTCTCAGATGCGATTTCTCACGTTTTCTCCCTTCGTGCATCTCCCACTTCCCTTTTCCTCCTCCTCCTCCTTTTTACCCCCCCCCCCCCCCCACCTCTCTCTCTCACCCCCGCCCACCCTGGAATTTATCTTTCCACGTTGCAGGAGGTTTTGCAGAGCTCCGCCGACGCCCCGGCAAAACGTAGCAAAATCAATATCTGGAAACGCTAGGGAATTCTGCAAGGTCGATCGATTTCAAAGGAAATTACAAACAACCGATTCGCTCTTCGAATTCGGTACGCGTATCTGTTTACTCCGGTCTGGAAATTAGTGTAAATATGGTTGGACGTTATCGCGTTAGTCGTCCAGAGACACTCTCTGGAAACAGAAGGTATAACGTTACAGCACAGTGTCAAACGACCGATAGGTAAGTATATATGTAAGCGTGTGTCGGTGCGAGAGCGAGTACGGATACAAGATAAACGTACTGTTTTCTTTAGGCATTAACCCTAAGCAAACGTGAAATATACGCCTCGAAAGATCGCGGGTGCAACGATAGTATACGCTTAATAACAATTCCGAGCTGAGATTTAATAAGAGATGCTTGCTCCTGGCTGCCTTCGAGCCAAGAGAAGAAACGTGCCATAGCTCGAGTCGTTGCACTCGCGTATACGCTTTGAAGAGGAACTCGATGTAATTATCGATTTTCACGATAAATATTCGTTCCCGTAAAGAAAGGATAGAGCGATTTCCTTCTTTTTACGTGACGTCCTTTAACCAGATTTATGAGAGGACTCTGTGAAAAGCAGAGAAGAAGAAAAGAGAGAGAGAGAGAGAGTCGATCGTTGAAACGATTTCGAAAGAAATTCGACTCGAGAAACTTTTCCACCAAACACTTTCAATGGAATTTACGAACGATGGTTTTCATGAATTAGTATGTCTATACTATAGGACGCGGCAAAATCGATTTATTCCGAGCACGTACATATGTACGAACGTACGTACGTACAGAGTACGTACAGAGTCAACAAACTCGTCAGAATGTTACGTCATTGTTGTTTCAAACGCTTCATCCTCTTCTATCCGGCGTTTAACTCGACGAGAGCCAGCCAACGCTAAAATAGAAGGTATATTTCGAGAACGATCTTCATAGACGCCGCTATGAAAATCATAAATTTTGAATATACGTAACGACACGTACGATATGTACATACGCGTATGTGTACGTACACATGTGAACGATCTAAGAGGGTTCGTTAAACGTAGGAACGCTCTTATTACGTAAAAATAATCAGGTCGAGAGATTGCAAAGTGTATACTACTATATACGATACATGTGTAGGTTAGTAGGAGATAACTCTCGGCACTCATTTTTTTTTTTTTACTCGATGTAGAGGAGAAGCGCTTGTCTCTGCATGTAAAGCGTGCGATATATCGGCCCTGATGTAAACACCAGATATTCTCTCTCTCTCTCTCTCTGTCTCGTCTGATCCATGCGCAGCATCACCGCCAGAGCCAGAGATTACAATGACATTGCAAGAAAACTCGACGTTATTTAAACGCGCTAAACGAGAAGAGTTTTTATTTATTTTTCCGACCGATTTCGATATTAGCTCGAATAAAAGTGTAGATAAGCATGCCGGAGTCTGCATCTGGCAATTACGTCGACGTTTAAACGAAGAGTGGTCGTTCCAAATGAAACGAACCTTAGGATAATAATCGTAAACTCGTCGGATACAATACTGGTCTACTGTCTAATAAGAGAATGAGAGAGGATTAATGCACATATATCGTACGTTTTCTTTATCCGTAACCCTACGTGTGTACCCATTGCGGTTGCATACGTCGATGCGCCATCGTCTTCGTCGTTGTCGTAGTCGTGGTCGTGGTCGTGCTCGTCGTCTTCGTCCAGACTGATTCACGCCAGGCAATTACGCGAAATTACGATGGAATTGCAGAACAGGACAGACGCATGATTGTATTTGCTCTCTCGTGCCGTGTTCCGCGCACGGCTGCCCGCCTGCCGTGTGCATTTACTTTCTCCCTCTCTCCCTCACTGACTCACTCGCAATCTCCTCCGAATTCGTTCATCGCCGTTTTTATCTCTGGAGCTGGATGAGCTCCGACGAATCGTTAGTTTAGCAATTATAAAACGCTCAATAATCGTTACTACTCTCGCAATTACGCCGAGCGTCACTCTACGGCGCTTTTCAATCGAACAAACACTGCGTCCGTAATTCTGTCTCGCTGTTTCATTTAAATCGCGATTAAGTCGGCCGTCGGCCGTTCTTTCCCGTACCATATAACGCTCGGATTAATTAAGTCGATATTATGCAGACTCTCGGGTATGACCGTCGGCTATTCCGATTACGTTACAATGTTGGCAGCGTTACCCCGTTGGATAGCTGAGACTAATAGCGTTAAAGTAATAGACGTGAATAGAGAGAGAACGATATTGTGTGGGAAAGAAACTTTTATAAAAATCTCCAAAACTTGCCGTCCATTGAAAAATTACGCTCCTTCCAGCTTTGTCTTGATTTTTGTCAAAGAAAAAACAAAATAAAATAAGAAGAAAAAAGGAAGAAATATATAAAAGTAGGTTACGGTTAATAAAGAGATATAAACGCTCTTTCAACGATTAATAATACTACGAGGTAGAATCGATCGTGGTTAATATCGGTGAATGTTCGTCTTCCTTGGGATTTTTCATTCTCCGAATGCTTCTTCTCATCGAGCTTCTTTATCGACTTTTACGATGAGAACTTCCAAGAACGGATTTCATTAGCGAGAGAGGCTCGATCTGTGTTTGTGTATTAAAAAAAGACAAAATTGTAAGCCAACGAAAATTGAACGACGTCTCTCCCACGGTTGTCCTTTCGTGATCCATCCCTCGTTACTTCTCTCGTTGATCGCTGAATTTCGGCGAGATACCAGATGGCGGACAACCGTTTCAAAGAGAATATTGAAAAAACGTTCGCTGTTAACCACGACGTTCGTTAACTCGTAACAAACCAGAGCTCGATCGTTAATACGTAGGAGTGCACGTGCTTCTGGATTCTAAGTTTAAAAAAAGAAATGAAAAGCAAACAAAGAAAACGAAAAAAGAAAGAAAGCGATAGCCTCGTACAACCCACACTCTATTTCCTTCCAAAGCTCGTATCGTCGTTTTCTCTCTCTCTCTCCCTCCCTCTATCTATCTGTCTATCTATCTATTTCTCTTTTATGTACGATGAAGGAGTTTTTTTTCGTTCATTTTCGACAACACACCGACAACGATTCCACCATTCGCCAAAATCATCGGTTCGTGCAGCCTCCCGTGCGCTCTCGTTTTTCCTTCCGATGCGAGAGACGGCGAGAAGAAATATATTATAAAGAGAGAAGGAGAGAGAGAAAGCAAAAGCCGAGAGATGCATTCTCAGCCATCGCGTCGTTTGGACGAGGAAAAGAGGTAGGAAATGCTGCTTACACCCCGTATTTCACGTTTTATTGGGCTAAGAAACCCCCTCCGAGCACCTCTATCCTCTCAACGATACGATACGTTCTCTTCGCATTCGGGTCAAGTGGCTATGAATATCTGTATACAGCTGCGGCCGTCCAAAGCAACCGGCCAATTTGTTTGCGACGTTTCGCCAGCTACTAGACTTCTTCCGCCGCTTCTTCGTCCTTTTGCTTACCTTTCTCAAAGAGGGATGACTTATGCCTCAACGTTAGGGAACTTTAAGAAAATATGCGAAAAGCTTGCTATAATTTGACGCCTCCGATATATTCGATAATACCCACGAGGATTCATTCGAATCGGTTTGGATCTATGTTCGAGAATCTCACATTTATCGTGCCGAATGTCGTTCGAAAAGGAGAGAACGAGAGGATTCTCTTTTTCTTTTTCTCTTTCTTTCCACGTCCGAACGCTCGGCGATAAATTCGCGCAAAATTATGAATCGACGAGCAAATAGAAGATTCGATGTTCAGAGTACATTTACCCTGTAATCCCCCAAGATGCACGATGCATTCTGGCTCGAACTTGCCGGATAATGACCAGAACTCGGTGTAAGTCACGATCCGGTATTACGAGGCGTGCTCGCGAGACCATTTTAGGTTTTCAGTGCCGCGGTCCTCTTCCTTATCCTCTCTTTACCTACGAGTATCGTGAAACAATTTCTTTCGGACGTAATGGATCATCTTAAAATATCAAAACCTCGACGGAAACGTCGAGAATAACTTGCGATCGTTTTAATTATCGTTGTCCTCTAGTCGGCGTCTCGTCGATGTCTCGTAAAGAAATAAAATGTTCTCGTTGCTTCGAAATGTGGAAAAGGGAAGATGAAAATAATTTCTCTTTTGTCGGCGCAATACTCCAATTATGTTGCTCTCTGGTTGGCTCGACGGTAACCCGCCTTTTGTTCTCTTTCCAAAAGGAAGCTCAGGTAGGCGGTAGCGCGTCGAAGTCCAAGCTAAGAATAACTCTCGAACAGAGTCGCCACGTGCCTAGTTGCATCTACCAGTCTTCTTCTTCTTCTTCTTCTTCTTCTTCGTCTTCGTCTTCGTCTTCGTCTTCTTCCTCCTCTCTGGACAGCTGTAACTGGTAATTGCGGCGACCGATGCGGTTTCTCTATTTCTTCTTCCATTTCTTTGCTCGGTTTTTTCTTTCCCTTTCTTCGAGTTTCATCGATAAAGAACCGTCTTTCTCTCACCTAGGAGTACTTACCTATCGACATTTAACTCGATCCTGTTACAAGTTCGCGTGCACGCGAGACTGGTTGCGTGGTGAAACGATGGAAAAGAAAGAGAGAAAGAATGAAGCCGTCCACGTGGGTACTCTTGGTCCACGAATAAACGACTCGGGCTGCCCACGGTTCTGTTGCTGTTACTATTGCCGTCCGTCGTCGAGTGCCTACCGGCATTCGTCCGTTGATAAGTAATCGAGAGTCTCTCGGCTCGAAGACGCGCCAACGATTCTTGCTTTTAAAGTCGCTCGAACGCACGACGTATGCTTATCTAATTCGCCACGTCCCCCCCCCCCTCTCTATCTACCTTTCTTTCAGATAACACCTAGTCCAACGGAAGAACGTCGCAATATCTTCTTCTCGTGGGATTCGACCGATTATCAAAGCAACTTCTCTGAAATCCTTGTAAAAGTGAGATCGTCATTAGCCGGGGACACGTTATAATTATATTACAAATGTTGCCTTAACGAACCTCTCTATCAAGATGCGATCTTCGTTGTGGACTCCTAAAGACCGAACGTTTAACGGCAAATCGAGTATTAATCGTTCGAGAGAAGTTTCTACTTGTATTTTTCTAGTTCTTCTTTTTGCTCCGTTAGGTTCTAATGGGATAGACCGGGCTGGATATGCCGTTTCGTAAACGATCTTCGTAAACGAAAGGTATCGTTTGCGAGCGAAAGAAAAACGAGATCGCCCTTTCTCGTCGTGCATTTGTAGGGCTGTGCAAGAGTACGATACGAAGCACCCTTCTCGTTCCGATCAATTCTTTTCCCTCTCGACGTCTTCCGGCGTCTCGCGCGCCAAAGGGAAATTAAAATGTTTCTAAACTCGGACGTCCACGTTGAATGCCGAGAGGACGAAGAGTCTTCCCTCTCTTTCTCTTCCAGAGAGATTCGTTCGGAACGATCGAAGGGAAGAATAAAAGGGAGAGATGAAACGTTTTAGCTATCAGCCGAGCGCTCGCATTGTAATGCAATCTACGATAATCAGACGGTTTCGTACGCTTTAACCGAGACAGAGGAGAGACGGTCCCGCTGGGGAAGCAAATCGGCTTGGAATCTCAACGATGGCTAAAGCTTCCAGTTTAGTCGTGACGTCTGCCGAGCGAGACGCGTTTAAAATTAAATCTAGGCATAGCCGGTGATTTATCAGAAACGTGGCCGTTCAAAAGACAGTTCGTTCTTACGTCGACCTTGTCGTCCGTCCATTCTCATCGACTAGAGACGTTATCTCAAAAGTTTGATTAACGACACCGTCGATATCGACTAAATCTAAGAGAACAAAGTAATGTAAAATCCGTTGATCGCAAAGTCGAGTAAGTTTATTCGCCGTCCCACGGATATAAGTACGTTCGCGTCCCTTTTCCTCGGAGCCGAACAAATATTTGTAGGGCCGCCTCCGTCGTTCCCCGCCTCTTTGGAGTTCTCTCTTTAGAGAGGATTTATCAAACCACGGAAATCTTAGATGCAAACAGTGATTTCTCTTACAAGACTATCGGCTCTCGCAGTTTTTCGGAAGGACCCGATGTCGCTTAGTTCCAACGGATTCGAGAATATCTTGGAAGGTACGCGGGCACCGTTCCGTGGATACGTATCCTTCCGCCTTGGGAATCGGTAGCTATTTACACGCGAAATTAGCTACGTTCCAAGAGCGTACCGCGGTCAGGAGAAACTCCATTGTCTTACCTCGGTACCTCGATGAATATAATTTCGAGCGTTGCACCGTATATCCATCAACGTGGCCTTAATCATCTCGCCGAGATTAAATTGAGTCTGAGCTTCGAGCGAATACGTACTCGAGGAAGATTAAAACGTACTCGAAGAGAGAAGAAAAGTTTGCAATTTCTATATTTAGTTCCGGTTAAAAGTTTCAACCTGCTGACTCTTCTTTCGCGAAAACACTCGACGCTTCTCCACGAGTAACCGAACATCTCTACGGATGCCAGCGATTGCTTCGTATTTGCGATATTCAATATTTTATTGGCTTAAAGATCTGCCTCGTGAAACGAAATTGTAGTCCAATCGTGGCGCGCTTGGTTTACTTGGTACTACCGGAACTCATTTACCGTCATTTACAGGCGGACATCCTAAATAATATCTAATAATAATAACGATCGAAAGGAAACCGTATTCGTTCGACGACGATTATCGCTTCTCGTCTGGCGAAACTTTAACGGAATGTCGGTCGTCGATGCGTCGAACGATTAAACCATGGAAACAGAAACACGATTATTATCTAACGTTCCATTTTTATTCGAAACGAGCATCGGAAAAGCAATCTGTATCTTTCGATTACATCGACGAAACAACTTTGCCTTCGATTTATGAGTGATTTTGTAGCACGCGTCAAAGTCAACGCACAACGTGCATCGGAATATGTCGTTATCAACGACACGCCAAAGGGCGAAGGTACAAAAGCGTAGAATAAAGTTTTCAATGGCGATGACACCAAGTGCAATCGTACTTTTGGTCTTCTTCTATTCAGGACCGCGCACATAGAAAACTATCGTACATGTAAGAGAGCAGTTCGTGCAATCGCGACTTGCAAATGACAGTGGCACTTTTACTCTAGATCCGAGCGCAGCCTTCCATTGTTTCATGCCAGTTTTAAACTACACACGTTCGACGTTCTGACATTGGCCGAAGCTTTGATGGCTTAGCAGACGTTTGGAGATGCTCCGATTGACACAGCGGTTATATCTCGATAATTAGCGATTACGAAATATCATTATTCTACGTATACGATTAAAAAGAAACAAGAAATTGTACGAACAGATCGTCGAAAGAGACCTTAAAACTCGTCTTTAAAATTCCTCGAACATGGCTATCGTTGGGTCGAACTTTTAGAGAGGGAAAGTAACTCTATAGGAATGTAGCGACGAGTACGTCGGTCCTCTGATACGCAGAAAACGTTTAGATTACAAGGGCACGGGCTAGGCAAACTCGGGCACCGCTGTAAGCTTCGGATACGTATGTACATATGTACGTAAACGTACATGCGTGTGTCGATGTATTCAAAGGTGCAACCCTTTCATTAGCGCGTAGGCCACGCGTTCTATTATGTCTGACAAAACATCCGATTCCATTGTCGGCGAACAATGTACGTCGTGGTCACGTGTTCCACTTTCGATCATTATTCGCGAAGTGTGCATAAAATTGACAAATTGCTCGCGATTCTCTCTCTCTCTCTCTCTCTCTCTCTCTCTCTGGTTTCACGTCGCGAGGTTACACGAGGGTGCACGAGGGCGTACGAGCGAGTGAAAATTCTTTTCACGCGACGTCTTGACACCGTTGACAGCTGTCACCGACGTCGAGTTCGTCCTTCAAAAACAAAGATCGAAGAACGAGAGCGTCCCTCGACGTCATAGGAAAGAGAGAGAGAACACTAGTAGTCTCCAAGTTCGACCCTTTGCAGCTTTACGCACAGTGCCCTTTAAATCGTTGATTTAAAATCCATTCCCGCTACTCGAAAACTGCCGAACGGTGAAATTTTAACGACGTATCCGCTCGCTCGAATGAAATGATTTAAGACGCGATATTGGCCACGAGAGCTAAATTCTTCCATTTTTTTCATCTCTCTGTTCTCTCCCAAATCTCTCTCTCTCTCTATTTTTGACACGGACGCGACGCGTGCTTCGAAGAGATAAAACGTTCGCTTTTGTCTACTCTTGGTCGTCTTGAAAAACGGGCATTCAGAATCAGACAGTCGCGATCCCTCTTGATGGAAGGAAAAAGGGTCAAATAGCGAACGAGAACGGTAAAGTTTTTTTCATATCTTGTCCAAAGTCAAAGCCACGAATGAAGAGAGAAGATAAAGAGAAACGAAGCGCGGTCTTGCTCGCTCTCTCTCTCTCTCTCTCTCTCTCTCTTCACGTGTTTTATCACAATAGGAAGAGAGGTCCCGTTGAGTGATACTTCCGACAAGGCAATCCACTGAAATAGATGAAGAGATCTTCCTCGGTAGTCGAGCACGCGTCAACTTTTGCTTATTGTGTGTGTATGTTTGTGTGTATTCGTAGATATATGAGTAGAATTTGTCTTGGGACGTCGTTCTTGTCTTACCGCTCATACGAGATGATCTTAGAGGCGTAACTATATAACGCGTAATTAGGAATTAATCGGAGCGAGTAAGGTCGAGAATCGATGTTTTACGAAGGTATCAACTTTGTTCGATACCTACTTGAGATTAAAGTTCATTGGAACGTAGGAAA
The DNA here is from genome assembly GCF_905475345.1 of Vespula vulgaris. Classification (NCBI taxonomy): domain Eukaryota; kingdom Metazoa; phylum Arthropoda; class Insecta; order Hymenoptera; family Vespidae; genus Vespula; species Vespula vulgaris. The sequence continues at coordinate 533,426 of NC_066607.1, forward strand.
GATTCCAATTCTTTGTCTCTTGTAAGACGAGTAATGGCTAGGAATATAGTTAGGAACGAAGCCAACGGATTAGAGCTTTTCTCGAAAAAAGAAAGTTGAACGATCGTCCGGGAAATGGAGAATCAGATTAAAAGAAAGGGCGGAAAGGAGAAATAAGAAGTGGCCGAAGGTCGGTTCGGTAACGTAAGCGAACGCGACGTGACGGTCGAGGGCACGAGCCAACTCGAGCTTCTCTTTCAACTTTGGGGGTGATAAATCGAATCTTGGAATTCTACCGTGGGCTTAACCCGGATAATCGGTCGAGACAGCGTGCTCGTTGCGTCTCGTTACTCACCGATGCCATATAAATTGTCTGGATTGTAGGCTAGCGGAAGGATTACCGTTAGACAAATCTTTTTTCTATTCAGGTGAATAGTCAGGGCTCGAGGAGCAATTCTATCGAGTTTTCGAATATACGTATTTACGGTCTTTATCTTCCGACTTCCAACGGGTTCGAGATAATCCAAAGGAATCATCGAAGATAAGTATCGGGAAGGGCGGTTTAATCGCACGGAGAAAGAAATTTTCTTTTAGCTTTATCGATATTTTTCATAGATAATATGGAATTATCCGCGAGGTGACGAGATTTAGTCGCGTTCAAGCGTCTTTAGATTTATTCTCATCGTTGGGCTCGTTTGCGTGAGACGACTCGCGTCATCTCGATTTATTTCTCGTAACGCAACATCCAGACGACGACGATTACGAGAAAGGCGCGGGAAAAACGCGACCGAGTCGAGTTACGCTCGTCCCAGAAATTAAGGACTGCACGAGCGATTAATTTAACGCTTACCCGTGTCGAGTCATTCACGTTCGTTCTCCCCCAACGTGCAGATCGCGTCTTGAAAGCCCAAAGGCATCGTCCTCGTCACGATCTCTCTGGAAACGATCTCGACGAGTACGACGTTTTCATCGTAATCCGATGACGCGAGCTATTCGTATGTCCGTTTTCTTCCTTTCTCTCTCTCTCTCTCTCTCTCTCTCTCTCTCTCTTCGTCTCTTCAAACGAGTAAGCCAGCAGCTTTAAATATATGTAAACTTCTTCGTGGGGGAGACAAACGGAGTACGTTGATTAGCGTGCCACTCGTAATAGCATCTTGTTCGAGATTCGCCGACGCCAAGAAATAAAGACGTCGTATGCGCAGATTACTCACGTTTAAACGTCGGACGAAGCGTATTATCGAGCACGTGGTAGTGTTCCTTGGTTGAGGCAAAACGATGAAAGTCGATCAACAGGCACGTGTAAACTTTCCTCCTCGAAGCACCGCACGTCGTTTCCTCTTGGTACTTCATCAGAAATTTACGAGATGTACCTATCTTTGATCTCTCCCTTTTTCTCTCTTTAAATCTCTCTCCTCATTCTCCGTCACGTTCGACTCCGGTTGTTACGTCTTGATCGATATTTTAAACAATTTTTGCGGAGCGATAACGTCTCGAAAACGAAGACAAAGATCGATGAGTCGACGGACTCTCGAGCCAGATCTTTATAATTAGAATCTCGATCGAGCCAGACGAAAGATTTTATTTTCTCTCGTACTGGCTATCTCGAATCTTGTTTTCAACGTTCGCGAGACCATCGAGATGGATCCACTCGAACTCTTTCGGAAAAGGACTGAATCGTCGAGGGGACGACCAACTCTCGCGATCTCTTCCGCGTTCGCGAAAGAAGATACGGCGGTCGCGCGAAATCCGCCGACGAAACGTTCGTCTTGAAACGAAGCACAGTCACGAAGAGACGGATTGACGCACACCCGTCCTATTCTACGCTAGCATGATATATTTATAGCGTCAAAATGGAGAAGTCCGCGTGTAAATCGTCCGTGACACGATTTTCCGAGGCGATGCTCAAAGGGACTCGATGATTTACGAGAGAGATCTCATCTTCCTTTTTTTCCCCTTTTCGCAGGCGTAAGAGGAACGGACGGTCCTCTTCGCTCGACGGTCAATGACAGAAGTGCATCGGATGGCGTAAAGGCCGGCGCACGTAAGAGACTCGGACGGGAATCGTCTTAATTAGGCGCGATTAACCGAGACGCGCGGTGCAAGTCTCGAACGGACAGGCAGAAGGAACAGAGAGAAGCTAAGAAGAAAAGAGAGAAAGAGATGGCTAGATGGAAGAAGACCGAGACGTTAACGGAGCACGCGAGTTACTCGGAACTACGAGTAGTCGAGAGGCTGCGACTCGTTCGCTTGGTGACCATCGTAGCACTGAACACCGAGAGTAGAGTTCTCTCGAGCGAAGAGCGAAGAGCGTAGGGCTTCGGCTTCGTGTATTCGATCTCCCTCCCTCGCTCTCTCTCTCTCTCTCTCTCTCTCTCTCTCTCTCTCTTTCTCTCGCGCGCGTATAACCACCCCTGTCGCCTCCCCTTTCACTTCATCGCACTATTTTATTCGCATCTCTTTCTCTCTCGCTCTCTCGCTCTCTCTCTCTCATTCTCTTTCTTTCTCGCACTCGTTCAACCTTCCACGTGTGTATTCACGTGGCGGCACGCACACGCTCGCCCACGTGGTCTCCGATGTTAGCCAGCAGCACTCGAAAAAAATGTCAGGACGATAAGGACGTTGATTCTCTCGCTACGTGCTCACTTTCCGTACCAGGTTTCTGCCGTCAACTGGTATTTAATCTCATTAGACACTCGAAAAGTCAGCGCAAATAAAATGTAAACGTTTTTCTAAAATCGTAACGACGCGATGAAATACGATATATTCGAGCTTTTGCTTTATCCTTCGCATTCGACCTTTCCTTTTTCGTTTTTTCTTTTCTTTCTTTTCCATCGAATCGTTCCGTTTGTTTCTCCACCGTTTCATATGCTACTTTTTACAAAGTCTAACGTTGCCCAAACAACTTGTTGATATAATTTCTGTAAACATACTCGTATCTCAAAGTCCTCCAAAGACCCTTCAGAATGTATGTTTACAAAATTGTAATAAAATTGAAAGATATCTGAGAACGTAGATAAGAGTATGCGCGATTCGACCCTGCGTACGTCCTTGAATAAGATTTGAAACTACGTATTTACAATAAGGTTGTACGGTGTTTTTATTAGTTTTTTTTCTTCTTCTCTGCCGGTTTATCCTTCGTTCTCTGCGGTTGAAAATAATCGAGTAAACTCGGCGCGCCATTACAATGACATCGCATTCCGATCCGCCAGTGTCATTCTTCCATTAAAATATTCTATATATCGCGTTTGATCATTATCTTCGTAAAACGTTCTTTCGAATATACTTATGAACGCGTTGAGTTACGTTAATTAGTACCGAACTAGGTGAGAGATGCTTTGGAGTAAAAGAAGGGAGAAAACTTTGGAAAAAGAAGAAAAAAGAAAGATTCCTCAGCTTACCTCAAGTACGTTTCGTCTCTCGGCGAATTCTTATTTTTTACGGAAAGCCTGAACTTTTCGATATTCGATCCATCTTTTAACAACTTTCTTCGCTAACGATCGTTTAAGAGAGTTTTAAATACTTTCAATGAGAACTCTTAGAAAGACATCTATCTGGGATAGGCGACAAAGTACTCTTCGCACTCATCCCCCTTTCTCTCTTGTACACTCGATAATTAATTTTTCGAACGTTCTCTCTCTCTCTCTCTCTCTCTCTCCGGATATGGGATTAAAGAAGAAATCGATCAACGATACGATGCGATAGTTTAAGTTTAGGCCGACGAGAGACGGTCGAGTTTATAGACCGAGAGTTATCGGAAAAATCACCGGCGCATTCGTACGGAGCAAAACACTTAACGATTTCACGAAGCCTCGGCCCACGCATCTCGAATCAAATATAAATGCAAATCTATGAATACTCGCGTGTAGAGTCGAAGCGCCACGCCGGCGGAGGCCGTACGTACACACGGTTTGACGCAGGGAGGAATTCTGAAGCGCGCCTCCTCGCTAATGCAATCGAATTTCGAGGACGTGCGTCTGTCTCCCAGTCGTTCTCGGCTCGGCCGTTAATTTGATTCACAGATGAGGTCGTTAATACTTTTCTCCGCATTAATGTTCCCGGACGTTTCCAAGCGTTCGACTGTTTTCTACAACCTCCTCGTTTAACACCGACGAATCCTTTTTTCCTTTCTCGTTCTTGCGTAATCGGATAAAATTGAAAGAAGAAGAAGAAGAAGAAGAACGGACGTTACGTCACAAATCTTGAAATCTCCATTGATCCGACTCGGGATCGATCTAGACGATTACGCCGTGAGAAAACTGCTAAATGGAATTCCATTAACGGCCGTTAACTCTTTGCACACCGATCGAATGACAAAACGAGAGAATTACACGTCTCCTATACTGATATGTATGCGCACCTGTGCCCATTTACTTATGCGCACCGTGCGTCTGGCATTAAGTGTCTTACAACGAAACAGACGCACGATTTCCGACGCAGAGACATTTTCAAGGATCTCGAAGGACGCCAATATCCTCTCTTGGCCGTTCGACTTTCCTTCCTCTCTCCGCTCGTTCAATTCTTCGCAAACTCTATTTTATCGCTTTGTCTCATATCTCTCTTTATCAATGAGCCGAGAGGAGATTAACCGATAATCCTTACGATAACGTGTTTCGCACGTTCTTTCCTACGGCGCGCATCGTTTTTTTCTCCGACATCTGAAAAGCACGTGCTCGCGAATTCTACGACTATGTCTACGAGCAAATAGTAAATGAGTAATTATCGTCGTCCTTCTTATTTTTTCTTCTGTAATTTTTTTCTCCTTATTTTTTAAACAACGAGAAGTCTTTCATCGTTAGAGACGGTTCGTTTCGTAAAATAGCAGGATATAAATACTTTGGTTTTATGTACTCGCTCGTATGAATTTTTAAGCGCAACGCTGTTTGGATAAATAAGAAGGCGAGTATCGAGTACGGATTTGTTCGATTAAGCGAAGAGTTTTATCGTAACTAATATATAAAATAGCTAGCACAGCGGTTAAACGTTACCCGACTTATCTCTCTTTTCTTTATTACGTTCTTTCTTACGATCTCTTCTCTCCCCTCCTCCCATCCTTCCCGAAAGAAACTACTCTCGCGTCTTTTCGCTCTTTACTTCATTTTCGAGATCGTCGTAGGTTATCGGTTTTCCGGGACTGTGTCGAACAAGTTTCGAAAAAGAGCAATCCCTCGGGAGGAACGAGCACTGGGATAGGAATACTCTACTCGATTTGATGGGAAGAGCGAGCCGATTTGCTTCAGTAACGAGTGCACGCTACGAAATTCTCTCTCTCTTTCTCTCTTTCTGTGTATGTGGGCGCGCGCGCAAGCTGTTTGGCGATTACCTATCCTACCTACCGCAATTTAAAAAAGAAAACTTTTAAAGGGCTTTAGTTTTCGTTCGATTATCCAACACCGATCGAAAATCTCGTTGCGAAAATCTCATTAAAGGAACAAATATAAGTAACGGATAAGGTACGAATAATGTGGTAAAGGAAGTACTCTTGGGAAAAATAAATGCAACGCTCGATTATTCGATGTATTATCCTATCGACTTGTCGAAAGAAGAAAAAGGGAAAAGAAAGGACGAACGTAAAGATCACAGAAACGATCGGGATAGATTTTTTGGTAAAACAAGACAACGAGTTACAAGAGGCATCGTTAATTCGAAAGGAATGTTCGATAGAACGGAATAGAGCCGAATGAAATAGCTAGGAGGTTAGAGTAACCTACTTGAAGAAGGAAAATATAAAAAAGCCTAGGCGTTCCGCTTCTTCGAGCATGAATGGGGACCGTTCTAGAGACAATATTTGTAGTAATAACATCTTGACGATTCCTTATACGCGTTTGAAGAACCTGAAGAGCCTACTTCTACCTCCTGGAACGCCTTTCAGCGCCTCGAATAACGTCCCCCGACGATGTTTGATTTGATTTTCTGTCTCGAAAGAAGCGTGACAAGAGTCTTATCGCGACTAGGAAAACTTGACCGAGTACTCCTACGCATTTACCTACACGGACATAGGTTAGCTTAATGCCTCTTTTACGTACTTCGATTCGATTCGACGAAAGGACTCCTTCGAAAAGCTTGCTTAAAATCGTTTTATTTATCCAGACTGTAAGAATCATTCGAAAGGTACAGGATAGTTACCGAGTCATCGTATCGACGAACTACTTATCCGCGAGAAATGATATCGTTGTCGACGTAAATTCGTAAAATCGATTTGTTTCGACCACCGGCCAAAGTGTAATCTCGTAGGATCGTTAACGTTGACAACTTTACAAACGAACGTTTGAGGAAAAAGGAAGAAGCGGTTCTGGAAAAGGGAGGACCGAGAAAAGACCCTTTTTCTCACTTTCGTATACTTTCCGCGTGTAAAACGTTCTCCACGCACGTGACGTTTATACAATATGCCTCCATAGAACGTATGCACGCTGAATATTAAGAGCTCTCTTTCTCTCTTCTTCTTTCTTAAGTAACTTGAAAAACGACTCGCTTTTAAATCATACGTCCTTAACGCATGTATATCGCAAAGAGGTCGACTACTCGTAGAAACGAGACATGCACCGAATTTCGTCGGCAACGACGCTGATAATCGTTGTCGTTTATTTTTAAGATGCGCAACGCGACGTAGTTTTCTTCCTTTTCCGAAAGAAACGAGCAATGTCGGGGAAGGTATATCCTTTGGGTTTCGTTAAAAGCGAAACGCTCACGGGTAGACGAACGATCGTAAGCCGCGAAAAGTTAGTCGAGAAACGGCTTCAAAGGTTTACCACGTCAAAGGAAAGGAACGTGTGTTCGCCCGCTCAACGTGCATAACTTAGAAACGCATGCGGATGTCCGAGCAGTGAGAAGCAAGCTGGACGATGAAGTCGTACGATTTATTACGAATTTGCACGCCTTTCTCCGGGTCCGTATATATTAGTACCGATGAGAGGCAGGTGCCGCCTTTCGCAAAAGCTCTACGAAAATCGTTAGTAATTTTCTTCCGTATCGTCGTAAATTCGTTTTTGGACCGACGCGACGTACGCGGATAACGCCGCTTGGAATAACGCGAGTTCTTATATTCCCTATATTTCGTATCAACCCGTTCGACTTTATTTTAGATTGTCTGTTAAAAGTCGGATTTAAAAATCAAAGGAACGTGCTCTCTCTCTCTCTCTCTTTCCTTCGCAGATAGGTGCTACAAAGGGCAGCGACATAAAGTCCGGCGGCTTGCATCGAGAACGTTTGCGAACGAAACGAGGACTCGCCGATATATTCTAGGCAATAAAATCGATATGGCCCTTTGTCCCAAGGAATCATCGATCAACTTTCGTCCGACAGACGCGCATTACGTTACTTTACTGCCTGTTTAAGAGCCGCAGTTAAACATTCGTAGGAGCCCTTGACCTCGCGCACTCTCCTCGTTTGCTCTCTCTCTCTCTCTCCCTCTCCCTGTTGCTTTTCTTTGCGTTTGAAAGTACATCTCTTGACGCGTTAGAGATCGTCGACCTGAACATGCTGAAAAAAAGAAAGAAAAAGGTGGGAGCCGATAGTAGATTCGATTCGCTCGATATTTTTCACGATCAATCGACATCAATTTTATGCTCGTTAAGCAGGCACAGAAACGTTTGGCCGTTTTCCGAGAGAGCGTGTGGGAGAGAAAAGGACGGTACTATCTGGCTCCTCGTTCTGCTGCCTCGAATCTAAACGCAAAGATACAAAAGCGGAACGTTTTTCGTATGGAACCGGAAGCACTCGATATCGGGCCCTTCCGTTCGCTCTTCCCTCATTATCGTCGTCGTGACCGAGTCTACGTCCACCTACTTTTCTCTTCCTTCCTCTCTTTTCACGTTGGTCCATGCTCCGCTTCGTTAACTCGTCGAATCTGACACACTTTTTCTATCTCGATTACCACGATGTCGATTGATTAGTCGACGATAAGGTCTTTCTTCAAAATTTTTCTCTTTTTCTATCCCTCTCCGATATCGTAAAAGTTTTAATTAAATCCGGCATTACCAGCGACGACGATTGTCTTGCCATTCAGAAATAAACTTTCCTCTCGGTGATCAAGGTCGAATGACTTGCCTTTTCTCGGTGGAAGATCTAAAGGGCGAATTCGAAATTTTCTCAAATGCGCGAAAGTCGTGATCCTCGAGGAAGGGCTCTCGTTCTATTTTCTGCTCCATTTGTCTTTGATAGCCAGTTTTCCCAAGCGTTGATCGCTCTCCCGGGAAAAAAGAAAACAAAAAAAAAACGTTTGCGGAATGTTCTCCTTTTTTCCTCTTCGATGTGTCGAGTCGGCACGCATAAAGCACATTTAAAATTCTATAGGATCAAGGACGGGCATACAGGATTATCTACTTCTGTGCTTTATTATTACTTCTTGTAACGATGAGATTATCCAGCCTCCAGAAGCAACGCGGCCTCTCCCTCCTTCGATGCTTCTTTTTCTTTTCCTTTTTCTTTTTTTCTTTCTTTTTATCTTTTAATTAGCATATATAATCTCAAGCGTAAAATAACGTACACGAAACGGACGCCACGTCGAGGAGATTCGTAATCTAATGGAGTGTCTGGGAATGATATAAGTATCGTTCGTTGAAAATTCATTGAAAATACGTTAGATCGATCGATTAATATTGCGATGAAAATTTTCAATAAAATTCTTTTATACCGACGAAATTGTACAAAAAAAATCAAACTAATAAAAATAATTGCTTCGTCCGACTTATAAGCACGCCACGATGTAATTAATTAATCATATAAGACGGCATTAAATATAAGCACATATGCAAATGAATTTTTACCTACGGATCCATTCGTTCTCATATATTTATGATAACACGTTTACCTTCCCTCGTTTTTTTAAGGAAACAAAATATCTATATTTTTACGTCGAATCGTTCGATAAGATTGGATTAAAAAAAAAGGAAGAAATTTTGAAATAAGTTTGCAATGGGGGATCAAAAACGAAAAAATTGACGATACGTTCGCAACCGACTTTACCGAATCGTGCGAGCAATTTCGATAACGAATTCTTTCTTTTCTTTTCCTCTTTTTCTTTTTTCTTTTTGTTTTTCTTTTTTTTTCACGCTACGAGCTCCCTTATCCAAGAAGACATCCTCTTCGTGTCGACGCTAACGTTTCCATTAACCTCGGTTTAAGGTCCGTGCGTGACTTTGACGAGGATCGAGTCCTCCCTCCTTTTACCCTTCTTTTTCATCCCATATTATTCGGGAACACTTGGGAGGTCGCTCGTAATCGGCCTTGCGGCGAGCCTCAGATCCAGCTTCTTTCTTTTTCTCCTTCCCTCTCTCTCTCTCCCTTATTCTTCTTCCTACACTAGTGTATCGTAACACGACCACTTCTTACTAGACCGCGGCCACAACTGTACGGCTCGATTTCCTTTCGATAAAAAGATCGAGTGATAAGCGACCATTTAAATAAGTGACGGCTGAAAAGTGTCCCAAACTGATTTTCATTTATATAATTATTTTGAAGGCTCGAAATTGGAAATCCAGAGCTTTCGAAAGCGTGCAGTGCTCGTAATCGAGAAACAAGTTTGGGTGTTTGTAGCCTCGTGGAAACATTGCCGACGATAGGACCGTTTCGGAACGGCAAGAGGAACGAAATCGAGTTTCGCTGAAACATGGTCGACTCGTGCGTAGTAACCCTTCATCCGGTTTTAGATGTTCCACCTCGGGCCTATTGTTGGCTGCACAATAATTGCCGTTAGAGCACCAAGTAATACGGGAAAGGAGGTTCATTCGGCAACGATAGCACGAGCTATTACGTTAAATGCCAGTAATTAAGCCAGCGGCTCTCCCTGCGATTTTTTCTTTCGCTTTTGGTTTTATCTTTTACCTTGGAAATACCTCGCGACGACTCTACATATCGAACGCCGTACTTTCCGAATGCAAATCATTATCGACCGTATTGCATTAATAAACGCGAGTTAATAAATATTCAGGGAGATCGATTCGTTTCCAGCTTCTTCTCTTTCTCATTCTCGTTTTAAATAACGTCAGCGCGTATCCGCGTATCCGCATCCTCGAGGATCAACGAGTGATTTATTATTAAAATAAGTCACACGTTATTTCAGTAACACCCACGGATTCGAGGTTCGTTCGTTCGTTCGTTCGTTCGTTCGATGCCTTTCTCCGTTTTGTCCTACGAAGGATACGCCACTCTCGACCTTCTAAATTTAAATATATCGCAAGCAAAAATATTCGTTCGAACGTATTCCGCTCGTCGAACCTGAACTTGGAATTTATTCGGTCCCGCTAAAAAAAGAAAAGAGCGAAAGAAGATCGAAGAAAGTTATTTATAAAAGATAGAAAAGAGATTGTAGAAAGTTTTCAAAGGTTTAAAGCTTTTTGAGAATCGAGGGAGAAATGAGAACCACTTTCGTGTAATCGACACTCTAGAGAGAATACACAGCGCGGCCGAGGGCGTCTATTTCTCACGCTTAACTATTACCGTGTCAAGCTCGTGCCCGAGTTATTTGCGCCAAGAAGCATTACTTCGAGGAGGAGCCCTTGTGAATTTCGAAAAAGGTCCTTGAAACGAGAGAGAAGACGTTGATAACTTTCGTCGTCGTCTCTTTCTCTATCGCAAGCGCGTTTTAAGAGTGGTCCGGGTGTTGGAAATAAAAACGTCGATCGCTCGTAAAATATCGAAACATGGAAAGTTTCGATGGTGTTAAGGGAAAAAATGTTTTTGCCAGACACTCGACACCCGGACACTCGACGCGGCAAAGGGATGCCTCATTGGATTTTGCGTCGAAGAAGCTAAGAAATTTTCGTTGCGTTTTGTCTTGCGCCTGCAAACGCGATGGGGCATGGTGGGACGCGGCGCCTACCGATCGTTTGCCGGACCACCCCGAAGATTCTCCGTCTCTCTCTCTCTCTCTCTCTCTTTCCCTTCTCTCCGATATCCAATTTTTGCAGCAAACTTCATGTCTACGCGATCGAAGAGAAAATTTGAGAAAGACGCGTCATTTCTTTTCTTACTTTAATATTTCTCTTTAAGAAAGGATAAAGTTCCTTTCGTGCGGCCAAATAAATAATAAGTACTTTCCGCAGAATGCTAAGTAACAACAGGGTGGGACGGAAGAATATATCAAAATTGGTCCGAGATGCATGCGAGACGTTTAAGGAAGATCCCAAGAATCTCTTTGAAAACGGTCCAGCCCGTCTTTCTCGAGGCAAAAAAGGACGTATCTCGTTCGAAATATGTAATACGCCTATTCTAACTCCTTCTCCTCCTTGTCCTCGTCATCGGTTCTCTCGTTCCTCCCTTCTTTTCTCGACTTAAATTATGCGCCCTTATCTAAAGGGGGTCGAAATAACCTCGCAGCATTTCCCCCGCTGAATTTATTAGCCCCGGGGCTTCCATGTCAGTTAAATAAATATCAAAGATATCTTACTACGTATGGCCGCTAAATCTGTCGTTTCGGTGGCACCGGGGGAGTTTAGGAAAACAGAGAAAAAGAGAAAAAGGAGAAGGTTTCCTCGATATTTCGAAAGACGAAACTTCCCAGAGACACGAAAAGAGTACGCGTGCCTGTTTTTCTTTCAAACTTTCCTCAATCACCCACTTCCTCGGTGGTTTCTCCTTTCAAATTTATCATCATTATGATTCTTGGAGAAGGTTGCTCTGCCGATTCCACGTGCCCATATTTCAAGCCTTGGAAAGGAATTCCAATGGACTATCAAAGACTCTAAGGTCCGTTCCTTAAGTATCCACTTGGATAAACTGGCCGATAATCTCTTTCCGACTAATTTCGTAATTATGACGTAGTATTATACTTCGATCCTAAATCCGATGTGGCTGGAAATAGAAAAGGGCTCGCGTCGTGGTCGTTCCTTTCTGATATCTTTATTGTAAATAATGTATCATCAACGAATCTAGTTTCGACTTGAAAATTTGAATATATCACGCGGAGATGTAAAGATGTGGATACGAGCGGTCCTTTCCTCCTGAGAAATAACAAGGTGCGGGAGAAGCGTCGGGAAAGATCGTCGCAAAGGAACGATACTGTCTACGAATCCCAGTGAAATCTTTTTAAAGTCTCCACCCGTCTTAGTAACCACCTACCGTGCCGAGTCGAGTCGAGTCGAGCCGAGCCGAGCGGAGCCGAGCCAACTCCGGAAATTGAGCCTTTCGATTTCACGGAATTTCCTTCTTCTCCGAAACTCCTACTATATTTAATTTTATTTAAAAAGCAACGATGACCGATCGTACGTCGTAACCGATAAAATGCACTTTATCGAGAAATCGTAAATCGTTCTCGTAAATCCATCGCGATAAATTTCTTAATCGCAACGATAATACGATACTGTAAACGTCGGAAGTAGGAGATACGTAGATTCGCGAGGAAACAGTTTCCCCTGCAATGTGAAATTTTTTTTTTACGACGAACTAGGTGAGCTACCTTCGATCGGCTCGAACGAAGAACGTGTCGGAATTCTAGGGTGTATTGTTCGTGACTTGGTACTCTGCCAGTTTCGAGCGTTCTGGTACATAGTAGCCGGTACCGCTTCCTCACCCTGGTAGCACCTTATTAATGAGCTACCCATTTTCACGAGTGATTTACCGTTTCCCTTTGTAATTCTTCCTACAGTCTCGGTTACTAAGGTATTTAATGCGAACGTTCTTCGTATACTACGCGTGACTACACTCTGTCATCCTCTTCGTCGGATTCGAGATACCCAAGACTTCTCCCCTTATCGACCAAGGATCTCTCTTCGATATTATTCCCAGGGTGGACGTTCCTTATTTTCCGTGAAATTATTTTCCTCGTTTGTCCGGCGACGAGACAAGACGGAAAGAGACAGAGGGAGAATTTGTCTCATGAATGCGTTCGATAGTTAAACCACGCACGACAGAGAATAGGGAGCCGAGCCAAAATGAAACGACGTGTAACGCGATAGGCGAATAAAGCTTCGGCGATTTATTCGTCTCGGACTTGAGAGAAGCACCGATCTAAATATTTGAGAGCGCAGGAGCGCTCGAAGCGACAGGTAAAAATATTTTAGCCTGTGGGCGAAATAGATTGAGAACCATCGCGTCGACGGGCGTATTTTCGTCGGTGGAAAATATCGAAAAATCACGGTCAAATGAATTAAAGTAGGGGAGCGAAGAAAGAATTTCGAAGCCAAGGACGGATAATCGTCTCTCGATTTTGCATTTATCGACGATCGCGGTGTAAGTATCCTTTCAAAGTGCCGAATCCTGCAAGAAATTCCAAATTGCTGGGCCGAATCCGTATAACTCCTTACAAGTAGATATCCTTACGAAATTATCAAAAAAAAATAATCGCGTCGAAAGGGACGTCATTGAGACATGTTTTTCTTACGTCCCTTATCGGAACTGACATATCAATGACATATCAATTTATCACAAGTCGTATGATTTATTCTCCTCTGCTTCTAACTTTCGAGGTTTATTTCAATTTTCGATATTTGTAGTACGTCTTCTCTCAATAACGAATGAATTCTCGTTCATAACGATCGTCGAAGGAAAAACGATATTCGATTTCCCAGGTAAACAATAGGACGAAACAAGCGTAGCGCGTCGCTGAAACTGTTTCCGACTTTAACATGAATTAAACAACCCCTCGGCGTTTAGAGCGGATAATTAATTCTCTTCGTCTCATCGTGCAGACCTCTCCTATTGTCGTCCTCTTTCCTTTCCTTCGTACTCTTTTCTTCTCCCGACTTACCCAACACAAATATCCATACCGATTAATTAGTATCTGCCGTAGTAGAAGCTTGCAAGAAATTAATCAGCTTGCTTTTATTCTATCGCTCGGCTTGAAGTTTCTTTTCTATACTCTATCCTCTTAACCAACCACGATTTTACGAGATAATATTCAACGTCCAAAAAGATAGCGCACGAGCTCGATCGGCGAAAAAGATCGGTCTCGAATGATAGATAAAGTAAAAGGGGAAGATTACGTCGGAAGCCGCAACGCGAAAGATAGAAAAGATTCGCGCTACACCATTGGCTCGTGAATAGGAAAAAGGGTGTTACGTCGAGGTGTACGCGCTTGTATAATATTTAGGTCGCGTGATCAGAAGCACGATTACAAAGTGTAGCTCCTCTTTCCTGCAGAAAGCGTGACGTCGAGCTTTACGACGGTCCACGAGACGATAATGTCGCAGGATCGTAAAAGCAAACGGTAATTTTAATCCTGCTGCGTAGAGTACCTAGAATATACGTGTAGTAGAGAGAGAGAGAGAGAGAGAGAGAGAATTTTTGAGCAGCGTGGAAAGCGGAGAAAGCGACGCCTCGCTCGTTCAAAGTACATGTCGGGTAGACGCCGGTGAAATGGCTAGAGATTTAAAGTAACAGAAGAGAGCGGAGGTGGAGAAAAGAGGGGCGAGATGAAAGATAGAGATAGAAGGGAGAACACTTCCTTTGTAATACAGTTTTTTTTAGGTTAAGCGCGAGTCTCGCAACCATGACGCTTGACTGGAAGAAACTTTCACGTAGGTTCCGCCGGAAAACGAAAGGACGAAACAGAAGAGAAAATAGATAAAGTTAAAACCGATAATTAATTCGGTCACGTTCTGACGTTTTCTTCCTGATAAAATATCATTTTGTTTTTATCCACTAGCAATGTTATTTAGCTACTCTTTCCATTTCTTATAATCTTGTATATTTAGCTCGGTTCCTCGAAAGCTTACGTTATCTTTGAAACGAAATGTTTGCGAACAGAACGAAGAAGAAAAAAAAAGATCAACGTAACAAATGATTTCCGAGAAAAATTTCAAGATGGGCTTTCTCAAAAGTTCAAACTTTTCTTTTCTTTTTTCATAGTTCTTTGTTATCGAGGTACTAGTTTGCTGTGTATACAATAATAGAGCCGTATGTGATACACGTATATATATAATAGAGCGTTGTACGTTCGTTCGTTCGTTCGCGCACACACGTGCGAGTCGGGTTCAATTTATTTCTTCAACCGGGCGGAAATTAAAATCGATCATTCTCTACTCGTATCTCGTCGAAATCGTACCCTTACCACCTTTCGGCTTCTTTTCTCTATCCCTCGTACGTTCTCTCGCGAGAAAGAAGAAGATTGAAATTGCTCGAGAGTCGAGAGAGAGAGAGAGAGAGAGCACCCTAAATAAATAACAACGGCCAAATTCAATCGGCAGGTTATTCGGGTCGGCCGAACGTTTCCATCGATCGTATCCACCATTTTACAAGCGGAACTGTACAACGAAATCTCTTTGGCTCTAGCCTCGATACCCTGCTCGATATGCGAATAGATCGAGAGAACATGGACGATAATGCATGTCCGGATCAGCCAGTTTCTCTTTGTCTTTGACAAAAGAAATATAGATTTTCGGTGGAGTTTGGCAAGTATGCACGTAGACGCGCGTCATAGAACTTTCGCGATAACGAAATGAAATTTCTACGGGAGGTGTAGGGAGTCGTTCTAAAAACGATGGCGACCCGGTTTCACATAATACGACTCGGTACTTCCTCGGTACGGAAATGCTGACCCGAACACACGTGGTTATGACTCCTGTCACCTGACAAAAGATCCCAGAACTGCTTTCCGAAGCATAACGACCTAATCTCTGACCTCCGATCGTTTCTTGCGAGTTTCAAAGAGAAAAAATCGTTGTTACCGCCTCGAACCGGTCGATCTTCGATTTTACGATTACGAGCGACCATCGTGCGAAGGGATGAACGGCCGCGAGTGGATATATCACTGGTCGTTTATTATCTACGGTGGATAAATTTTTAAGGTTGAATCTATTTACTGCGTAGTTCGAGACGAAGAGAAATTGTTTCGTAAATAACGTTCCTCTTATTTTCTCTTCTTTTCACAAGGAAGACCTCGTTATTTCGTAGTCTATATAACACACGCCGAGCGACATGCCGAGCGTATCCATGAGAGTAAAGAGTCAAGGGTCGAGGAAGTGGCGAAGGGGTGAGTGCGACTAACGGTAGGCCAGGAGGACCTACGTAGACTTTACAAAAGACTCTTATTTGCCGGGCTTTCTACTCTTACCGGAGATGATAACGACCCGGTGCTCTCGCGGGTCGCGCTTCTCCTACAATAGATCCGCACTTTATACGCTATGCAAGAATATATATATAGCTTTCACGACTTCTTCTCGAGAAGACGAAGATTGGAAGAAACGATAGGGAAGTCGTGAGAGAGCGTATATTAAAACTCATAATAACGTTCGCTTCGTAAACACGTTTTTGAAAACAATTTAAAACCGCAAGAGGTTTAAATCGCCACTACGTATTTCCTTCTTAGGTATCGTCTATGGAAATATTACGTGGAATATTGTAGGATGCACGTTTGAAAAGAAAAAAGATAATGGGCTGCGCAGTGAATCATTGAGACTTGATTATTAATGATTTCATTCAATAATCCCGATGCGAATTGCGTAAATCGTTTCGAACGAGACGAGGAGGCACCCTTTCTATAAGAAATTATTAATTACTCTCCAACCTACATGATAATAGAGTTCTTACAACCTTTGGTCTTTCTCCCTTTCGCAGAAATGAAATATCTCTCGGCATTGTGGCATCTAAATTGTTTTCTCTGCTCCTTCTCAACTTCCCAAGTATGACAAGGAACAATCTCCCCTCGGTAATCTGCGCATTGTTTACATTTAATTAGATCAGAAAAGATCTCAGAAATTCAGCGCTCTCCGAGAGACGGCAGAAACGATAACGAGTGGTTGCCTCCTTATACCGCCTCTCCTCTTTCCTCACTTCTGTTAATCTAGTTAATTCCATAGGGAACTTGGAGATCGACTCTATAAAAGGATTTCACGTATAGAATTTTCAACTTTGGTATACCCGGTTCTATCCAAGGGGCTAACTCAATTTGCGTTTACCTGTCAACGATATCTTTTTTCTCATTTACATCGGATCTTATCGATTTTAAATAGAAAGATGTTTCAAATGCAAATGTCGATCGATTCGCAGTTTGTACATGCCGATTTATTCCTAAATAAATCTATCCTATTACGTTGTCGCTTCGATTCGATTTATTGAGATAAATAACAGCGGGACAATTGCGAGCGTCGGTTATTCGTCCAACTCTCTCTCTCTCTCTCTCTCTCTCTACAACGGTCTAATTGTATTCGCAAGCACGAGTCGTAATTCGTATCACGTTTGCTTTATCATTTCGACTTTAGTAGCTAGAAAATCTCTTTCTCTCTTTCTCGCTTTCCCGAATTTTTCTCTTAACGATAAAAATCTATTCTCTCTCTCTTTCTCTCTCTGTCGCTCTCTTATTAATTATCATCTAGTACTTTCGCCCGCGCAGCGATATCTTCATCGAATTCGTTTACAAGATAAACTTAGCTATCGCGTCGACCACTACGTTAATACGAACGAGACGATAGATCTTCCGAGCTATGCGTTATACGCTTGCTTATTTATCTCCTGACATTAGAAAATTATGAATAAACTCGAAGCCGCTTTCTCCCTATTATCGTGCATTTGAAGCCGATGGTCATTAATCTTAATTAGGGACGATAGATGATATCGAGTTTCTTTCAATTAAACTACCAAACCCGATAATGTTGGTACGATTCTTCATTCGAGTTGTATATTGGACGATAAGAAGATCTATTGCAGAACCATCATCGTTTTCTTAACGTTCCTGTCTAATAACCAAAAAAAAAAAGATAAGTAAATTATCATGGTCGAACTTTAGAGAAAATATTATCGAATCCGATCTACAACTTCGTTTTCAACGAGATTTAAAAAGAAGCGAGACGGAAGGGTGGTGAACTTTTCTCGAACGACCTATCGTCCTTCCTTCTTTTTATTCTCTTCTTCTCCTCTTTGTCGTCGCCGGAACGTTAACGGGAGCAAGCCACTAGAGGTTCTAAGCCAGCTACTCTAAATCTTGGCACCTTAGCCAATCCACGATTTCCTTTTTTCTCGCTGAATGACCCTTAAGACTCCTCGCTATCGATCGATCGTTAAGACGAAATAACGTTCGAAGCTACTCCTCGTTCGAATCATCGCCTTCCCGTTTCAAGTGTCACGTTTCTCCTCGGCGTGCAAGTTCTAAAGAATGTACCGATTAAAAAGATTACGTATGTAAGCACATAGATCGAATGCGACGTTTGCCATTTTTGGTGAAAAAGCAGTATAGTAATGCTCGTCTCCATTTCCTATCCGATCACACAAGTGTGACAAGATTTCTCGGATAAACGTATTTACCGAGAGGTAGTACAAACGTTTCATCTTTTCGTGGGACAATAACCTCGATGCTCGACAACACTGACCCAGCGTCAGCCTATCTTGGCACGTTGACCAATCGCGTCAGCGATTTCGTTGCACCGGGATTCCGTGTTTGTGGTTCCCGCCTGTCGGATAGTCGCAAAACCTATGCGGACGGATCGTTTTCTCGTAGAGGCCGCACGTTTCCAAACTGCATCTCCTCTGGCTCTGTTATTCGAAGCCACTTTAGATTTAACCCGGTGTAAGCTCGCATAACGGGAATACCGAATGATATTTCTATATTCGATCGAAAACTCGGACTTTCACGCATCGTACAAATTCCGAGTTTTTAATAAATCTGATAACTTTGTTTAATCCATCGATATTTCGACGATCGTGTAAAAGAGAAAAGCAAATATCTCTGGAAAGGGCAACATTTATTATCCGCAAAATACTTGTATATTCTCTCCTTTATCTTTTACGAACGTGAAAAATATTATGAGATCAGGAGACCGACTTTGACGGATCATTTATCCGAGATTTTGACTCTCCGGTAGTAACTGCGATAATGCTCTTAGTTATATGTATAGGTGGTCTCGCTCGACACGTAATCTTGAACTTTGTCGTAACGGCATTAAATTTTATGAGACACGAAGTCCTATAACCCAGTGCTACCTTTGGAACAGTAATATGCATAAACGGATTGTCCCACAAACTTGTAAGGGTTAAGTTTACCATGACGGCTGATTAAAGATTTTCCACGTTGCTCCTCGTTCGCCTGTCCTGGACTTTTCTTAATTTCAGTAGATGCGAAAAGAAATCTCGAATATTAAAAGAAAGAGAGAAAGAATAAAGAAATGGAAGGAAGAAGGAGAGGGTAAAAGAAAATCGAGGAAGCGGTTAAGAGCCAATTTCTTAATAAAGGTGAAGAAAGCGTGCACCGTAAACGCATCCCTCTTGACTCGTCCAACTTGAGCTTCCTCGGAAGCGCATCCTCTTGTTGGTAGCACGTTGAGGGGGAGAAAAGAGTCTCCTCCCTCGGACGGTCCGCTGGCGCCGAGCGTTTAAGTGCACTTTACTCGGAGTAAAATGCATCGAGGCACAAGCTAGGAAAGGAAA
Source organism: Vespula vulgaris (assembly GCF_905475345.1). Lineage (NCBI taxonomy): Eukaryota > Metazoa > Arthropoda > Insecta > Hymenoptera > Vespidae > Vespula > Vespula vulgaris. The sequence continues at coordinate 552,695 of NC_066607.1, forward strand.
GTAAGCGTGCTATCTCTCTCTCTCTCTCTCTCTCCCTCTCCCTCTGCCTCTGCCTCTTCCTCTTCGTCTACTCTTACTCGTGCACCAGCCGAGCCACGACTACGAGCCTGTGGTTACGCGCGCGGTTACACGCCTATCCACTGCTCTCTTCTGCATGTGTGCTCGCGCTCGCAGCCGAGCAAGGGGTGCAAGGAGACACGAGAGTGCAGTTTGCACCCATTCGTTGAGGCGCACCACCATCCTCTCGTGCGGTGGTTGGCGAGGACGAGCGTGTAGTGAGAGAGAAAGAGAGAAAGAGAGAGAGAAGGGGTAAGAGAGACGCGCAACTCTACCCGAATACAGACTCTCTCTCTCTCTCGCGCCCTCAGATACCCCTTCCAAACCCTCTTTCTTTCTCCCAGGTAGTCTCCGCGTGTGTGTGTCGGTGGGTCGATCGGTATCTGGGTCGCGGGTTTTGGCAGTGCGAGCCTTCTCCTTCGCCACCAGTACTCCCCGCCATTTGCACGCTCTTGCGTTCCCGCCAAATTCAAACTTCTTTTAAAATGCGGTATGCAACGCTGTTGTTTTTATTTCGATCCGTGTATTTAAGAACGATAAGGTTTAAGGCTGGTAAAATATCCTTTTATAGAACCATTACGTATCTCTTATTGCAAAACACTTGAACGTGACGTATCTGGGGTAGGACGACACTGTGTAGGTATTGTTCTTTTTTCATTTTGTAATCTTAAAAAGAAATTGGCCAAAAGAGATTCGAAGACGAGATAGTTCTCGTCGATGTAGACAAACGAAACCAACGTTTCAAACGTCTCGCATATTCGTGAACGTTCTCGTAATAGGAGAATCGATTCCCTAAGAAGAAACGAATCGTGTTGGAATCCTTGGGGAAGCTGCAGATGCAACCAGGGGGCCGAGAAACGCTTTCGCATCCTCGAAAATTTAGGCACCGCAGTACTCTAGCGATACGATAATGCTTTTTGGAAAGAAAGGCGAGCTTTTCCACCGTCGTGAGGACCCTCGCGTCTTTTAAACTCAAAGTGGCCCTTCGGACGATCGTTATCTCGATGCGGGAACGTGTAGCTCCGTTAAAATTCTGCGACTCTTTCTTAGCGCAAACTCCCAACGTGACCTCTTTTACAAGAGAAGGGTGGAAAAAAATATCTCGAGAAATATAGCACTTATACATTTTCTTAATAGCGTTCGAATAATCGAAATCGATCTTTCTCGTTTGAAGAAACTTTTCGTCCTTTCGAATGTTTGCTTCGATATCGTACAAGTTCAAAGTACTTAAACTCTCTCGCCCAACGATGCGCAACATTCGCTTCTACTACGTACAATAGAAATGGAATCTCTCGCGATAATCGATAATGCCTTTGATATTAAAACGGTCGTTCGGTATAATCGTTTTACTTCGAGCAGATAAACGCGCGCAATTACATCGATTTTAAAAGAAGTAAAAATGTTTCTATACTCGTGTAATTCGATCGTATTATTGTATTTGCCGAGTGAACAAAAAATTATCGGAATTTCCTGTCGCTTTATGAAATGTTCTATTAAATCCTTTGTCCGTTGAAAGGGAATAAAGTATAAAAATCGTGTAGTCTAAAAGCACATCGATATTCAAACGTAGTTTAATTAATTATCTGGCATAACTCGTACATCGATCGAACGTCGTTCGACGCATCGCAGACTCGCGCGAAAAGGATTGAAAGCTTTCTATCGTAACTTCGACATGAGCATCGACGGATAGCCGTCGGATAGGCGTCGGATAGGCGTCGGATAGTCGTCGTCGAGGTTTTCTTTTAAGATGACTGCGCGTTTGCCGGTGGTCCAAGACGTTACGACGAGGGTCTACGAATAGAGAAAATGTTTCGGACGTCTTTGAGATTCTCGAGCAAAGAGCAAATGGGCACTTTCGAAATGGCACGCTGTGTTCGTTTAGGGACCTGGGTCGCACGTGTGCGAAAAACGTCTGTGGCACACGTGATGAACCCGACGTAAGCTCAGGAATAAACGCGCAAAAGTCGAGTTTCGCGTTTAAGATCGATCCTACGATGAAATCGGGTTTTTTAGGAAACGCATGAGAAACGTTTCAACGTCGATAGTTAGATATATGAAATCTTTGATCGATGAACGTCGAAAAATTTTCTTTCTCTTTCTAGTTTCTTTTTTCCCTTCTTTTCTTTTCTCTTCTTTCTTTTCTTTTTCTTTTATTATCTTTTTTTTACTCTGATCGATAGCAAGGAGAGGAGACAGGTTCGAAGTAAAGAAAACGAAACAAGTCCTCCGAACGGTTCCGTACTCTTTCACGCTCGGACTCGCGATAACGGCTTAGATTTCCACGCGAGTCGGTTACGCTCGAGTTGTTGCAATAAATAATATCGATGTAACTAACAGAACGTCGATAGTTAGTCCATAGGGATACGTCATGCGATCCCCTTTAACTCCTTGGATCCGGTTGTAAGCACATATACACGGTGAAAAATTGTATTCGTTGTAGGCTTCGATCTTCAAAGTTATGAGAAATAGAGATTTTTTTCTATAAAGTAACGAGTCTGTTAATAGTTAGAATTTATTTATGTACAACTGCTTGTTTTGTAAAAGAGAAACGGAATGTTTGCGTTCAAGAGCTACAACGCGTTTCGCGCGATGTAAAATAAACGGTAAAATTGATAAGCTAAATCATTAATTAAATAAGTAATTTATGCATCGCAGTAAATATACAAATTGCTACTGCGAGCAGTAGTAGCTCAAAGTATCGAACGTCGATATCTTTCATAATTTTGAAGACGTAAGCTGCAACGCTCTTTGCACTCTGTATAGAATAGGGCTAGAGAGAAGGAGATGGATAGACGCAGAAGAGAGAGAGAGAGAGAGAGAGAGAGAACAAGACCCGTTCGAATCACGACACGGTCGATATCTTGCTTGCCTCGTGAGGTCGTCCGTGCGCGCTTATCTATTATGTTCCGGCTTTGGATACTGCGAACAATAACCCTACCAAGAGATTCAAATTTGTCGCTTAAAACGTGGAGGACGTAGGTTGGACGTTCGATATATATTTCCTCATTTCCAGATTTTTATTAACTCTACCTTCGAAGAATCGTAAAGTTTGATTCGTATTCGACGAAGCAGGTCGACGAAACCTGATCTAGAATTTAATTGAGAATCATTAGAATACATTTCTTTGGAGCGTTGCAAGATGGAAGCAACGATAACGTTAAAGGTTAAGAGGCTTGGTACTTTGAAAGTTGTATAACAATTACTTTAATACTCCAAGCGACTTAAAAAGTTCGTTAAAATCGCCAAAGATGATAAATGGAAAAACAATAATTTACCGACGTCCCGTTTCACTGTACAAAGTTTCGAAATCGTTGGACGTCAACGACTATCCGTCGTGACGATGATCATGTTTTCCGTTAAATTCTACTTTAACGTTTATCTTTCACTTTCGGGATGGTTTCAACCCACTAACCGACTTTAAAGTTGGCCGAGCGCTCGACGACAAGTACTCCCCCCGAAAGAGAAAGACCAAAAGAGAGAGGGAGAGGGAGAGAGTATCGTAACTAAAAAGTTCTGCTTACACAGAGATGAAAATAACAGTGCCCGCTATCAATCCGCGATTTGCTTCGTATACCAAGAAAAACATTTTTAAGATACTCTTTTCGCGAAAGTAAAATATTATTCCAGTCGGTGCGATGCTCCTTCAGCAGGGGCTTGAAATTCCATTCCAATTTTTTTCCTCGAGTCATGCCAAAAAAATTATCTTGGTATGTCAATCCTTCTCTTTCTTCTCCCGATAACACTATCGCGAGATGCTCTATCGACTGGTATAATAACGAACGTTTTCGAATGGACACGAATAAACGATAAGAGACACATCGTCGTAGGAATTTCGACGGGCGATACTCACGTAATATTTGTGATTCAGTGACATCTCTTCTTACTCCGGACAATCTCTCTTGGTTGCGCATCTAAGAATCCGTAAAGAGATTCGCACGAATTTTCTTGACGACACCTTACGACATTTCCCTGGGATTCTTTTCTTTTTTCTTTTCTCCTTTTTCCCTTTTTCCTCCTTTTGTTTTCTCTTTCTAACGCGATTCTCTAGAATTATCTTCGTCGCTCGTTGCTATCGATTCTCCTTGAAGAGACTCGCTCGTTCTTTGCCAGAACAAAATTGTGTGTTAGCGCGGATAGTATAGTCACCGGCCGGTTTTCGACCGAGGAATCTCGTGCTTCTTTATCGTCGCCAAGAGCTTTGCGATTTACGTAGGTGTATACGCGCGTACGATGCACGAAGTCACAACGACATGTAGACATCAGGATCCATAGGCAACGACGTTGGCAGTATTATCCCCTTTTTCCTTCTAGTATCAGCCTTGGTTATTTATTGTCAAAGTTGCACTTAACTCTAGTCTTTCGATTATTGTCGCCTTCAGTCACGGCCGTTTCTCACGCATCCCGGCCTTTCCTTCTCTCCCGACGAAGTTCTCTCTCTCTTTCTCTCTCTCTCTCTTCATTTTTTTTTCTCTCAGCCTCCACCGAAACCTTCGTCTCATCGGAGATCCGATAAAACGTCCCTGCGAAAAGCCTCTCCGCATTTTAGGATATCATTCTGGATAAGGTTGCACGTTCGTGGAACCGCGAATGCGCGATTACTTTCGAATGCTTCTGACAATGTCAAGCAACTCGTACTCGCCTAGTATACGTATAATAATGAACGATAGATACTGGTTAGAAAAAAGAAAGAAAGGAAAAAAAACGAACGAGAAAAATCCAAATATTTTCGGATCAAAGGTAATGTTAATTAATATCGCGTCGAGAATAAATAACGCTAACCCTTACACTCGAAACCGAAATATTTATCGTACGTACTATCTACTTCATGGTACGTTGATCGAGAAAAGAAAAATTTCCCTCCAATTTTATCGGCAGTTTGCGCGTTAACGATCGTGTAGTACACGACGCGTAACCCGCGTTAAAATTCGTCATATCCAACGATCTATTAACGGGAATATTTCATTCTGGTTTGTATCGATGGCCACCATAAATATACTCGCCGACCGACAAATCTACGCTTTAACTATTCGCTAATCGATGTCCCTGAACGATTCTCGAACGTACTTTCTCGAACATGACTTGCCTCTCTTTCTCTTTCTCTTTCTCGTTCTCGAAGTTATCGTGGGTGGGTGGGTGCGGGCGGAACAGTGTACAAGAATAAACAGCGTGCATGCAAAACGTCACTTTTATGGTCCGGAGCTTTTAGCCTTGCTTATAAAAACGTAGCCGTCCATTAGCAGCGACGACGATACGAACGTCACTTCGCTCCGTCGACTGTGCAAAAATTCAACCTCTGCCGTCTCTCTCTCTCTCTCTCTCTCTCTCTCTCTCTGCCTCTCTCCCTTTCTCATTCGAGCATACGAATACTCGAAGGCTCAAAGCGAATAGACCGGTAGATATACCGGGTGGTGTTGTACGATCGTCGTCGTTACCTACTTGATGAAAAACTAAGAGAATCCTCCGAAGGAATGCCTCTCGCAAAAAGATCTTCTTCGTGAAATAAGGATTCCTCGATAAGCAGAAAAAGAAGAAGAAGAAGAAGGTATCTTGCATCGAAAACGTTGAGAGAGGGAAAGAGAGGGTATGTCTCTATTGTTCTTCGTTTCGAGGAGATTCGAGGTGCTGCCAATATCGGGAGCCGTTCCGGTTACCGATATCGGGTCACGAAGTCTAGCTCGCTATACTTGGCAGGCGGTGATAACTCACGCGCGAGCCAGCTGCATGGCCATTAATTCGATCGAATTTCTCCTAATTATCATGACGAATTAATGTTTCGTCTTTCGAATTGTTTCGTAACGAGAGAAAGAAAGGACAAGCGATATACATAGGTAAATCTGTGTATCGAAAGGAGACGTTACGAATGCACTTCTCTCGTATCCCCCTTTTGCGACGTCGACGGCCGGTCATTAAATCACGCGAAGTACAGACCGAGAACGCGTAGGAGGCACGAGCATTTTTCACGAGAACATCGACTGTGTACGAGTAGCTATGTGTGTACGGGCAGCTGACCATTAATATCAAAGGATACGTCGACTCTGCGCGACGAATCTCCATCATTCAACCAGATTCAATGTTTTTTCATTTCCGTGTCGGAAAAAAGAAGAGAGAAAGAGAGAGAGAGAGAAGAGGGTAGGGAAAGAGAGGAAAAAAGTAGAAATAAAAATTAGCTCGTAGAAGTAATCAACGAGAGAAAGTAGAACGTAAGAAAAGGGGTTTCGGGAGAAGGATAATTTGTCTCGGCTTGTTTGCGGGATTTGTAATGGCCTAGAATAGAGGGGAAAATGAAAGACAGAGAAAGAGAGAGAGAGAGAGAGAGAGAGAGAGAGAGAGAGGATCGACCGAAGGTTTGCTTTTACGTACAGTGGCAGCTTCTACAAAGTGTCCCTGTCGTTCGCGCGAGAATAAATTATGAGACGTCGCCGGAGTAAAAAGTTTTGATCTTCCCTCGTGGGGAGCGAGTGTGCCTTTAAGCCTCGCTCGCTTTCTTACGGGGAAAACGAAGAAAGAGGAGGAAGATATCTCTTTTTATCTTTTTCTCGTGAACAACTTGTGATTCAAATTTGATGAACACAAAAATAGAACGTTTCACGAATTTGCTCGAAGAAGAAAAGAATAGAACGAAAGGGTAAAATTCTCGTATTCGCTCGGTCAGTAGAGTCCACTGAATCTTAAAAATGCAGATATCGCGTGCACGCGAGCAACCCTCCCCTCTCTCTCTCTCTCTCTCTCTCTCTGTCTTTCATTCGACTTGTAGACGTGCATCGACTACAATTTACATTGGCTCGGAGTTGCAGACAAATGTGAGCACGCCCTCTCCCTCTCTTTCTCTCCTCTCTCTCTCTCTCTCTCACTCATCCTTTCCGACGTGAGAATTACCAGGCATTATTGTTCTTCCTTTTGCATCTATCCATACGATTTCACATGTGACCCCATTAAAGGGAACGTTTCGAGAGACACGATCTCCCGTACGAACGTTAACGCATACGCTTCCATTTTCCGAGTGAAATCTCGCATCTTTCTTTTACGTTTTTTTTTTTCTCTTTTTTTAGATAGGAGCAAATTAGATAAAACGCTTTTGATCGCCCAGGACGATCTCGAATTTTTTCTAGCATCCCTTCGATCAAATTAACGAATGAGATAGGGAAAATAATTCCCGAGCGAGAACGTTAAAGACGGTTCGAACGAACGTCCGAACCAAGAATTGAAGCATTTTAATCGTGGCAATTGTCTTCGCATGAAAACGAAGGATGGCGAAACGAAGATTTGCGGACGCGCGTGATGCAAATAGAGAATGAGAGAGGGGGATAGTCTACTCGAGTGCAGATTAAATTTATCGATCGACCGTGGAACGTGAAACGAGGAGGTGCCGGGAGTTGTAGAGCCGGGAAAAGGTGACTCTGGGACGCAGACGTACTCTTCGCACTTTTTCCTAATACTCCTGACTTTTCCATCTCGGTTAATAACCTTTCCTACCAGCGTTAAATCGCTCGAAATAAATTCTGTCGATCGGCGAGTTCCTACGTGTTCAAGTTACGAAGCGACGTTGACACTGACGAGTATAAAAAAAACAAAAACTTCTCCCGAGACGCGGCGTTCATCGATAATGGATATCAAAGGGAGAAATAAGAGCTTCTTTTCTTTTGTAAATATTGTTTTGTTTGTGCTTCCGATATTTTCTCGATTAAATAATAATAACGTCCACGCTTACATTCACGGTTCCACATCACGATTCTCCTTGATTACATCCCCCTCTCTCACTCTACTTACATTTTATTTGATCTTCGATTTATTCTGTAATCATCTTCTCGATACCTCAATCCATCATGCTTTAATGCATTCGAATCGAAGGCATCGCTCGTTTTTCCATTCGCGAAGCAACAAGATCGCTCCTTGAAATCTGAAAAGTTGTGACTTAGCTAAATGAATTTTCCTTCTTCTTTTCCTTTTCTCGCGAGCGAGGAAACCCATAGATTCTAATCAAACACGACGAGTCCTATTGGAAAAATGATGGTCCCACGTAATCCTCGATCTTAATACGCTAAACGTATTCTCGTTTCCATCGATCATTCTTAAGCGATTCAATCGATGATTATATCGCACTGCGACGTTGGAAAAGTGTACGTGTACGTAACGATGTAGAAATCGAATGGTAATGGCATCGGAAAAAAAAAATATAGATCCAGTCTTTTTCTGTCTTTTTATTGTCACGCAAATAATGTACGTTTCGCGACGTGGATTGGCTTCTCTACTTGGAAAGAAGTAGCCTAGCTTTCTGGAATGCTTAAAGACGACGAGATGAGAGCTCTGCTGACATTAATTGCAATCTCGCTGCGTATATGCGTAAATAGGTACATATCTACGGCCTCGGGCAAGAAAACCGCGCTTTCAATGTAAACAAGCATCGAAGGAAGGCGTCCGAAACGCGAGACGGATCGATCAACGCTCGGATTCACGCGCCTAGTTTTACTTTCGTTTCATCTTCTGCGAGCATCTTATCTTTTTACACGCCCTCCTCTTCTACGTCCAATTTACAGATGAAATCAGAAACACTCTTCTAGTCCTTACCGAGGAAGAGCAGTCGTCAAAAAGACGCTCGGAACTTAAACTCTTCCTTTCGTTCCTGCTTACTTTCCTCTTAACCTTCCTCCTTCCCTTTCTTCTACTTCTTCCTTGCTTTAAAAACCTGTCCACTCGTTTCCCTTCGTCCATGCGCGTTCTTACGCATTCGAGAGACCGTGCCAAATTCGATGAAACTTCAAAGCGATGACCCGTCTCCCTATCGAGCACCGCAACTTCGACAAATCGAATCTTTCATGGAAATATTCTTCCTGTAAGATTCATGAAGTTTGACCTTCCAGAAGTTCATAACCCGCGTGTAAGTTTCAATTTTCTTTCAAAATCTCACCGACTCGAATCGAACTCGATGAAATTCGTTTAAACGGTCATAACGGAGTCGCAGATACTCTCTAATAATTATTCCTTCGAATTTTTATCTTTCGAAAAGACACTTCCTTTCCCGGGCATCCACCTCGCGCTTTATTCCGTTTTCTCCAAATCAGCAAGCCTCGAATTCTCACAAATCTCCTGCCGACAGTCTCTTCGTTGCATCGTTTTAATATTCTCTTCCTCTCAACCGCAATGGGATTAACATTTTCGCATCGGATACTCGATTAAAACTCGATTAAAATAGCTTTGCCGGTTTCGGCATTAAAACATAAACGTTCTACGAAAGAAATTCAAAAACTCTGACGTTTCTTCTGTCCTCCGAATAACAAGAAAATAATTGAAAAGAATGTATTATTCTTTTCACGAAACTTTTCTCTTTTCTCCTTCGAAAGCATCCTCGACACTAAACGAATCCCTGATATCGGTGCGATGACAGTAAACGTCTCCCCCTCCTTCCTCTTTCTTTCTCTCTTTTTATCTTCCTTTAAAACATAAAAAAGAAATGGAGAAAATCCTAAGAACGGACTCAGGGCGAGCAAAAGAGATAAATAATGAAAACGGGGAAAAAAAAGAAAAAGAGAGAAAGTTTCCCTTTAGAATCTTCGCGTTATCTCTCGCCGGCTCCGTCTACCCGTCGCGATCGGGACGCATAGACCCGTCGCTGAATCGCGGCCAACTGAGAGGGAGAGAACAACCCCCCTAGATACTAGCGTCGGTTGGCTGGTGGCATCGCGCACGAAAACCCCCTGCGCAAAGCTCTGTCCCGTCCTCCCTACGGATCTCTCTCTCTTTCTGTCTATCTATCTATATATCCGTCTCTCTCTCGCGTCTCTACGAGCGAGACGAAGAGGGAAATATATTAGATGGATCGTTTGGAGAGCGCTCGCGCGCGTGTCTCTAACCCTCTGTTCCTTCTGTCCTTCGAACTCTGTCTCTATCTCCCTCCCTCTTTCTCACTCCTGTTCCTTCTTAGTGGGCGCGCGCGCGCATACACACCTGCCAAAGCTGTATATGCGTCCACGCATCTCTCTCTCTCTCTCCCTCTCTCTCTTTCTCTGTCTCTTTCTCTTCCAGCTGCCAACAATAAAAGAGGGAGAGAGAGAAAGAGAAAAAGTGTTACACGAATCGTGACCTAAAGTTCTACCCTTAACGTAGGTTAGTTGCATGAATTACGTACTACGTGCAGTATTTTCTTTTTTTCTTTTTTTCTTTCTTTCTTTGTAGGATTAGATAGAGCCTTTACCGTCATTGTTTTCTTATATTTAGAAGAAGAAACATCAAATTTTCTAGCTGCACCAATTTTGTCGATAGAATTTGATCATTGTTAAAGGACGATTTGAACTCTTCAATAATTACCGGCATGATCGTTCGGGGAGTGAGATTAAGCAAGAATACGTCCGGTTTCTGTGGTTAACCTTCGATAGAGATGAAATTTTACCCCGGTAAAAGTCGGTTCCGTGAGGGATGCTGTGACTTGAGCACACTCTGATTTTTAATTTCTCTCTCTCTCTCTCTCTCTCTCTCTCTCTCTCTCTCTGTTCGCCTCAATCGTTACCTGAATGGGAAATAAATTGCTCGACAATAAGGACCAACCCAACGTTGGGTCTCCCGCCAGATCCTTCTCATCGTGATTGGGGCAAGTTTTCAAATAGCAGGGGTCCGACCACATACAATAGAATCTGACGATTGTCGAAGTTGGCTGAAGTGCCATGGTCGACTGGGAGATGGAAAAAACATAACATATAAGGATAACTATCGCGACTTCTCGCGAACACATTATTTTTTTTCTCTTTTTTTTCTCTCTCAAAGATCATCGATTCGATGGGGAAACGAATCGAGGATTCGTCTCGTACTCTCTTCGCTCGTCGTATTCTTTCTCGATCGATCGCATGTATATCAAATTTCAATTTGTCACGATTATGGAGAACCGTTTGGCACGTTCCGACTATAAAAGAAGACGGTCGATTACTCGGGACGGTCTTGAATAAGCGAGCACGACGATCCGACTGCACCCCTTAATATCCCATAATAATTTGTCGAGAAGTCATCGTTATTCGTCCGATCAAACGTCTACCCTTACCCGCATATTTTTCTTCTTAAAGAATACGAGATACCGAGTTTATAAACTTTCGCGACCAAGATAGCCTTCGTGGACTGGCAACAGCTGGTACTTTTAATAAGGCGATCGCAAATCTCGTCGAATAGGAAAGCGATCGAATAGCACCTTCGGAACTCTCTTTTTCGACCTTATTCTATTATGATATGTTCACTAAACCATTATCTCGCGCGGCCATTGATCGATTCATTATCGATTTCTGACGTTGTAACCATCGTTAACTTTAATGGAGTTTCGCGTTAGTTAAAAAAATAGAAAAAGAAGAAGAACAACAAAAAAAAGAGGAATAATAAAAGAAAAAAATGTTCTTTTACAACGATTAAAATGCATCGCGAGGCATGCATGCGATACTCATATTCATTTCTGGAGCGACACGAGGATAATAAAAAGGGGTCGAATCAACATCGTGTGTAGAACAATGCCACGTTAAGAAGCCCCTAACGAGGAAGGTCTTTGAATCTTCCAAGTATGCCTCTTGATTTCTCTGACAGATGATTCGAAGTCTTACAATGTAGAAACGAAAATATTAAATAAGCTCGACAAGCTGTCGCGTAACGTTATTATTTTTTCAATGGCGAGATTCAATTTTACATTTCGTTCCGTTATCGATCGTTCGCGTATTCCTATGAAATTGAAATTAACATGGAAAGGCCGTAGATACGTAAGGTCGCGTTTGCACGCCACGATTGTTCTTCGGTCCGGAAATCGAACGAATACAAGAGACGACACTTTGATCGATCGGCCGTCATCATCGGAAACTGAAGTTATTACCGCTGCACGTCGATAGAAACGTCAGTTGGGTGAGAAAGAAAGGAAAAGGAGACAGCGAAGGCGAAATACTTTTCGAGAATTGAGAGAAGACCTTTTTATTCTTCTTCTTTTTCTTCTTCTTCGAAAGATGTTTTCATCTGGAGAGAAAGAGAGAAAGAATAGGGCTCTTTCGTTTAGAAATTTCTCAGTGTTCCTCTCAACGTCTCTCGTTCGTTATTCAATATTCTCCGAGTTAGATCAGCGGATAGAGAAATCGAAATCCGCTTAATTTATTCGAAGCACGTAGAGAATGAAAATTACGGTCGATTTATGGTACGCTAACGCTTCATTAATGATATTTCTCTCGGCAGAACTATACCAGCAGTTGTTCTACGCGGTGATACGCGAGTGTGGCACGAAACGAAATTGCGTCGGACTCGGTGAATATACCTCTCATCGGACAAAAACAGGTGCAATCTCGACGCGTCGGTGTCGCCGTCGGGGGCGAGTCGTAATTAATGGGCCGAAGCGTGGACACGCGACGTCGGAATAAAAGGAGAATATTGCGTCTATCGAGCATTGCGTCCATTCGCAATAAATGAAAACGAGAAATAGAAAAAGGGAAAATCGACCGTACATCGATCACGACCATCGGACATCTTCTCTTTTATATCGATGGAGAAATACGGTTCGATGGAGTAACGGAAAGACAATATGCGTTTTTAATAGTGACACTGTTTCATCGGGTGGACTTACGAACGAGTTCAAATTTGCCCGGGAAAAATGGCTGACGCACGTTACCTTGGAAGGTTCTTTCAAAGAGAGCTTATGTAACTGTGTCGAAGACTATAAGAAAAAGATTAAGTCAAATAATATTTCTATAGGAATTGCAATGATGTGATTGGACAAAACCGATTCCATCGATTCGAACGAATTCGAATTTGCCCGGGATATCCGTGTAAGTCGCGCAAACTCGAAAAGCAAGCTGCCTAACAAGCGAACAAACGAGCGGACAAACGAGCGAACAAGGTGCAACCGAAACGATTCTAGACGAAATTAGAGGTGAACCACAATGTTATTTATTTCGACTCGATGCGCCTCTAATGTATAATTGCTCGGTGACCTCCCTCTCGAAAGTGAGACGCGCGAGATAGATTCTGGTGCTTTCGCAGCGTTTGCGCCGGCCTCCGCACGAGAGCGCATCCGTGTACATAGAACGGCGCATACGTGCGATGCAGACAATGCGGTATGCGGCATGCGGCGCGTCACAGGGCCGTACGATCGTTGGTGTAAACCGCTGGTGTATCTACTCCAGATCGGCCCGGGAAAGTCGCCTCGCCTCGTCCGTGCCTCGTCCGTGCCTCGTCCATCCTTCGAGGAGGGGAGAAGGAGTTGCGAGAGATGAAAGATGAAAGAGGGTCGGAGTTAATAACCAGGCCCTTCGTTAATCATCCAGGGAAAGAGCTTATGTAGCCTCATTGTTTTCTGTGGAGCAAACACGCGAAAACGGGTCAAAGCGAGCGAATTGCGTGCGCAAATGCTTACCAACCTCTTACAGCCTCTTATAGCGTTAAAGACGATATAGAAATATACTGCTTTTTTCGTCTCCACGAATCGACGACGCTTCTCTCGCACTCTTTTAATTATTTTTGTAGACATTCTGCCGACCGATAATCTCGTTATTTCGCTTATCAAAAATCACGATTTACCCCTGGAATATACTTTTTCATCGAGCTCCTGCGAACAAGCGAGCGAACAAGATGCAATCGGTCCCCGTCGGAGAATCCAATTTCCCCGATTTATCACCAATTGCAATTAGTTTCGAACTACTTGCGATGCGCTACTCGTTTCCCGTCCACCTTCATGTACGCCGCAGTCGGATTAATCTATAATTATGAAAAGTTAATTATTAAACTTGTCGATGAGCGATAAATAATACTACCGAGCGATCGAAAATTACTGCGTACGCGCACGCGACGCGAGCCGCAATTAAGAAATTTTGTCGTTCGACGTGGCCGCGAGGACAGCCGGTTATAACAGCGACGCGTAAATAATTCATGCTGCATCGGTCAGAGCGGAAACTGTATAAGCCCGCCGCTATTATGTGGACGAAGTACAGAGTAAGAGAGATAGAGATTGAAAGAGGGGTGAGGGGGGGGGAGAGGGGAAGAGAGAGAGAGAGGTAAAATAGCCAGCGAATTATGAATATTCAGAGAATTTCGCACGTCATATGTTTCGGGGAATTGCGCGTTAAACCTTTCGCGATACACATCAACGACATCCCGATTTGATCTATATGCGTAGATACGTGCATGGAGTAGATGATATATCTGGATCCAAACGAGTTCCGTGTACTTCAATCGGTCCGATGTGCATATTTCTTCCTGAATTAACATAATGCTCGATTATTCGCCCATCGAGTCTTTCGATATTGATTTTACCTATGAAAAAGATATTAAAAACAAGAGAAAGAAAAGAAACGAAAATAGAAATTTTAATCGTTTCATCGTACCAAAGTGATGGTACATATCTAGCTGTAAAAAAGCGCATCGATTATCATTCCTCGATACCACCTAATAATTAAATCCAGTACGATGATTTAATTCCAATACGTTTTGGAACATCCATACGCGACCAGCGAAATCACAATATGCAGCAGATGTACGTCGACGTTTTTTATCCAAATAATTCTCAATAAAAATATGCTCGCGGCATTTCCATCGCGCGCTCATAAAGAAAATTTCAACCGTCCGAGCATACACGATTTACGTATTTCATTTCGCACGCTTTTACGATACTTTTGAAAATCTATTCGTGCCGCTTCGCGCGAAAGAAAACAGAGAGAGAGAGAGAGAGAGAGAGAGAGAGAGAGAGAGAGAGAGCAGAAACCCATTTCCAATCGCAAATAAACGATCTCGGTAGTTTTCGCTTCTATGGATTCGCGCATGCTAGTCGACGACGTACAAACAGGATGCAACTTCGACGGCAAGTTCAAAGTTTAAGTTAGATTCAAGTTTAAGTTCCCTTCTTGATGTACTACATATGCGCCTGAACTCGTGCCGATACGAGCAACGTGATACACGTTAAACGAACCAGTAGCATCGTGTAACTTCGACTGCATTTCAATATGTATTTCCGCGTCCGATCTTCCACAGTGTTAACGGCAAAGAATCTATTCGGTATTTACAGTGTCTCGGCTGTTTCCATCCTATCGCAGAATGTTGCAACTTTTAACGAAGCTACGTAAAGGAATGATTAAAACGTTTCTCCGACCTCCTTAGAGTCAATCGATTTATATTTTATATTAGAAACCTGAAAGACGAAGAACTTAAATATTTATTCTTCGCGTTTACAGGTGTTCAAAGAACCGTTCACGTACTACACAACTCGGAACAACCAGCCTCTGTTTTCGCCCTTCTCGAGTCTGGCAATAAGATAGTACCATTGATCGCAGATGGTCTCTTCGATCTTCTGATGATGAAGATGACGAGCATTTATACCAGCAAAAAACAAACCAAGATCGAATCGAAGGGCCCACGCTTTGAAATTGGGGACTTTTGCGTCAAACTCGGCAGCGTCACGATGAGCCAGAATTTCAAGGGTATCCTCGTCGAAGTGAGTTACAAAAAGAACTTCTTCTTCTTCTTCTTCTTCTTTTTTTAATATCTTCTCCGATTACTTACTTCCTATCTATCTCGAGTTCCTCCACGTCCCGTGAATTATTTCTTTCGAGCGATCGCACGTGAGACTGGCCACAGCTGTTCCTGTTCTAATCGCTCTCTCTTTTAGAAACAGCGAGTCTTTAAACGCGAAGGAATTTTCCAAAGTTTTCTGAACTTTCGACGAAGTGGCCGATTAAATTATTAATTTGGCAGCCGTTGTGCTTTTCCGAAAGAACGAAAGAGAGAGAGGAGGGGGGGGAGTAGGGAGGGAGGGAACGAAGAGTTCATTAGTTGAACCGAATCTTTCACGATAAAGGAAAACCGATTTAATATTCTAACGGTAGGCGGTAGGTAATTAAATCGCGATTAGGCTGGAAGATTTTCGAAGTCGCGACTTCGCTACTTCCGGGGTCCTTGCCAATCACGTGACTACTTCGTGTTATCGATTGACAGTATCTCGCAAAGAGGGAGAGAGAAGGGTGAAAACGGTACGGACAGAGAGCTTTGCGATGCACACAAATTACAAGCGCAGATTATACTCGTGTATGTAGATGTATGCGTTCAGGCCCGATTCATTCGATCGTAAAACCACGAAATGTGCGCTTTACGACGATTCCTACCGGAGATAATTATGATTGGTATCCCGTCATTAATTGCATTAGCGTATTATTCAAGCATTAATATTCATCAATTGCGTACTTATTCGGAATAATATGTAAATATAAACGCAAAGCCGATTTGGGAAAAAAAAAATATTCCTATATAGATATATCGTTCGAAGAGAAACGCGATAATCTCTTTCGTTTTCCGCGTATTTCTCACCAATGCATTTTCGATGCAGGACAGCGCGCAAATGTACGAAGAATCCTTTCGTAACCATACGCATGCGCTGCTAACGTACGAGCTACATATCCGGATATCGCGAAATGTCATTACAATTTGTCGTTTGGCATTGTCATCGTGATCAATCTGTATAGATATAGAATGGTTTTACGAAACACATCTATCGATATACGTATATATATGTATGTATAGCGGTAAGTCGTCTCACCCTAACTCCGATTACTTTTTACGTTCGAGCAGCAATGCCTCTTTGAGTTAACCGATCGATATATTTACTTTTCTTTTGTGTGCTTTCGAAGATGATAATGAAAAAGAATTTGATCCATTCGATATCGAACGTATCCTTTATTTATCTGCTACGTTCCAAGCACCGTCCGAATTCCTTCTCGATATCGAATCCCTAGAATACTTTTCTCAGCATTCCTCGTTTCTTTTGTCGATTTTGCTCGTCCATGTAGAATCGGACTACTCTCCGCGACAAAACTTTCGGTACGCTCCTACAATGGAAACGTTCTATCGTTCGTATAAACTCCTACGTTTCTTCGTACCTAAGTATAAACTCGTACGTACGTATGTATACATATGTATTCGGATATTCCTATTGTACGACGAAACTTAAGTTCCCTCCTTTATAAATATGTATATACACATTTATCGATAACTCTTCAGTTTTAAATATCCCCTCACGTCCCATTCGTATCGTTAACTACGCCGTTTATACAATTCCACGACGTCGAATTCGTTACGATAAACCACCATTCTTCCATTAATTTCAATTGAAAAAAGTCCCTCTAGTCTCCGTCTTTGCCTCCCCCGATTCTGCAGGCTTTCACCTTCCGCGTCCCTAGCTTTCTTTCTTCGACTCTCTTTTCTCAGGGGACAGAGAAAAAGAAGAAAGAGAGAAAGGATAAAAAATGAAGAGAAAAGGGCGCAATAACGTACTTTCCACTTGGTATTTCCATCGACCGAACGAGCGACGAGCGACGAACGAACTTACTTCCCTTTCTCTCTTTCTATTTTCAATGTACCCACGAAACAGTGCTCGAGGACGAGTTATCGAAGCGAGCTATGAACTTGGAAGAAGAGAGATAGAACGTACGCTTTTTAGCGACTTTTAGAAGAAGCGACCCGATGCGATGCACTATTTAATCGTTAACGTTCCATCATCGAGCTAACTCATTAGCTTGTATTTCGTGTCTACGCTTCATGGATTTTGCTTTCTTTCTTCCTTCGGTTTTTGTTCTTCATTTTTTCTCGTCGTTGTTAGCAACCCACATATATCCATATATATTAAGCAAAATAAATTTTTTGCCAGTATTCCCGTTGAGTAATTTTTTACTTTTAAAAAATCAGATTGTATATTCGTACGCGATCGTTAATACCTACTTGATCAGCAATGTTCATGATTCTTAAATTATGACCGGTCCTTTCAATTTATCGCGATATGACGTGACTCAGTCAATTCAATTTGATTAAATTATATACGTGCACATACAGACGGTATAACGTAATGCATGTCATAGCCTTATACGAGACACGGTTCTGCCGGTCTTCCCAAGTTTTCAATTACGTGTCACATCATTGAGAGTACACGTTGTGTATGTATATCTACTAACATATATCTATACATACTAACGGTTTTTCCTTGCTTCACGTAGGTTGAGTACAGGCCCTGTGTTATTCCGGGAAGTGCATGGGAGCTTCTGCGAGAGTTCCTGCAAGGATTTCTTGGTTCCGCTGTATCGAATCAAGCTCCTCAATACTTGCAAGTATATATCATGACTTCTTTTCTCTTTAAACTATCTAAAAGGAATGTATTAATCTTTTTGAATTTTTTTTTATCGATAAAGTAATATACATATGAAAATGACACTTGTTTTCTTGCAGAATCGAATGAATGATATTTATCAACCGATGGATACGATACAACAATACTTAGAACATTTTGGACAATATAGAAAGGCTACTGGAGTGATTTAAGTTATTTCAATGGAAGATCGATGAACAATCAAAAGATTCAACGATTCTCTTTTGTAAGATTTCTTTCAGAATAGACTCGTATTATACTTCCAATATGAATTTAATTTAATTATAATCCGAATTTGATATTATTTATTTCATATATGTGTATGAATAATAAAAGAATATACATATATACGAATCCTATCTAAGTTAAGTAATAGATTTATTCAGTTATTCAGTTATCCTTTTATCCCTATATTATCGATGCTATTATCGGTAAAACATCTACGGTTGATAATTCCGAACTCTGCCTTATCGATGTAATAAGTTTCAATATTGGAAAAGAAAAGAAAAATAGTTATCTCATATTTCATATAGCAATCTCCGTTTGCCAGTTTACAATTTCATCACAGTACGCATAAAATTTTGCATAATAAGAAAACTACTTCGATCGATAAAATCTCCAGGTAGAAATATTCAAGCCATACTACATCCGCGTGTCTGATGAAATGAAAATTAATGTTTTCGTCAAAATGAATGTTGCATTAAATAATCAGCCGCAATCTTCAATATATTATAGATTTTTAAACCACATATTAGTTTTTATATATTATTTTTTCTTGTCTTTTCTTTTCTTTTCTTTTCACTTTGCATTTAATTCGCAAATTTAAATTAATAAACGTAAAAAGTAGAAACAAAGCAAACATGAAAAATATTTTAATACAAATAATCCATTACTATTATAATAATAGAATAATAATAATATTCTTTTAGATTTTATTTATCTATAAAAAAAAAAAAAATGAAAAGAATTGTGAACGCTTAATAATGAAGCAGCATTTTTTACCGACTCGAAATTAGGTTGAGTTCAAGTAAATACTTGATAATAAAGACTGTGATACTGTCGTACAAAAATAAGAAGATATCTATACTGAAATTATTCTTGTAAAAGCAATGTACAATTGAAAATTACAGTAGTCAATGCTCCTAAAAAAAAAAATATCAATTTTTATTAATGTATAATCACTCATAGTTGTATCGTATTATGAAAGTAATGATACAACCTGTTCACCTTGAATATTTATCGAATTAAAATTTATGCGATTTCACTTTATTTACGCAAGTCAAGTCATTTACAGAAGTCAAAGGTCCTTCCTGCGAACATTCGTATAAATTAGAAAGAAATTCTTCTTTCAGTAGTTCTAAGACTTACAAATGCAATTTTTCTAGCGAAAAATGACAATTTATCAAACAACTCTCTAATTTGTACTCCTCGAAATAATCTTAGATTTCAGAGATAACATTAATTAATAATAATATATTCTGCAATAAATATATTTATATAATATATAAATTAATAATAAAAACAACCTCTACACCATTTTCTTCATTTTAATGATCTATAAAATATCTCCTAAAAAAGACATCGAAAAGAATTTCACAGAGATCAACACGTTACATGATAATTAAAAAATATGTCGTAAATCACATATACTAATAATGGTCAAACAGCGCCACGATATTAAACAAAAGTGTTATAGAGTGACGCTCGTCAGTCGAACGTGATCGTTCTAGAGAAGAGTATAGTTGACGGAACATATAATTTTACCGAATTAAAGAAATGGAGGTATTCTACACTTTCTAAAATTTTCCAAATATTAATGTGAAAATTTATTTGTGAATTCTTCTTTTCCAGCTAGAAATTGTAACCGCCAAATCATCGAAATCTATTACTACTATAAGTGTAAGTTAAAAAACAAATTCTAAATTTTTACAAACAAAATGA
Source organism: Vespula vulgaris (assembly GCF_905475345.1). Lineage (NCBI taxonomy): Eukaryota > Metazoa > Arthropoda > Insecta > Hymenoptera > Vespidae > Vespula > Vespula vulgaris. The sequence goes on from NC_066607.1 coordinate 572,817, forward strand.
TTTAGCAAATCAGTCTTTTGTTACTAAACTGAATAATTATAATCCAATAGAGAGAATTGTTTTAATTTATTAATATATCACACTATTACATATATATCTGTTATGTCAATTTTTTTATAAAAATAATAACGTATTATGCGTGCATGAGTATGCGTCTATAGTAAATAGTAATAATAATAAAGAAATACTATTAGATATATCGTCACATAAAATCTTGAATATAAAAGAAGTTGAGAGAATAATATGTCCTGTATTTTATTTAAAGGTAAATCCAAACACTACAATAGCTGCCATTAAACAACAATTATATGAACTAAAGAAGGCACCTTATGTACAAAGACAAAGTTTAAGATTAGATGCAAAAGGAAAAGCTCTAGCAGATTCAGAAACTGTAAAATCTTTATCTTTGCGACTTGGTGCTAAACTATACTACAAAGACTTGGGTCCACAAATTGGATGGAAAACTGTGTTTTTAGTGGAATATGCAGGACCTCTAATAGTATATCTTTGGTTATATCAACGTCCTTGGTTATTCTATGGTGATATTGAAAATACAAAAGTACATTATGTAGTTAAGTAAGTATTACATATGATAAAGATACAGACAAAAGTTTTATAGGTTATATATATATATTATGATCTAATATCATAGTACATTAACAAAATATTAGAAACGGTATCTTATTTTAGCGTTGCTGCTGTTTGTTGGACCATACACTATGCCAAACGTTTATTAGAAACATTATTTATACATCGTTTTAGTCATGCTACTATGCCTTTACGTAATCTCTTCAAAAATTGTTCGTATTATTGGTTATTTGCAATGTATGTGGCATATCATATCAATCACCCATTGTATACACCATCAACTCGTGTAAATTTTTATATCGGTTTAGCCATGTTTGCTTTCTGCGAACTGGGTAATTTTTTCATTCACAAAGCATTAAGAAACCTCAGGCCACCAGGAACTACAATTAGAAAGATTCCTATAGCTACAGGAAATCCATGGACAGTACTATTTAATTTTGTCTCCTGTCCAAATTATACATATGAAATTGGCAGTTGGATTGGTTTTACCATTATGACTTCATGTCTTCCAGGTATTCTTACTATAATAATATTATTCAAGCTATTTATTATAATTATATATGAATATATTACATCCAATAAGTTACTGTATTTTCATATTAATACATAGCTGGACTATTTACCTTGGCTGGTGCTTACCAAATGACTATGTGGGCATTAGGAAAACATAGAGCATACAAGAAAGAATTTTCTCAATATCCCAAAACACGTAAAGCTATTTTCCCACTTATGCTTTAATATATTTGAATGGGCAATCTACATTCCAAATACTTTTAATAGGGTACTTCTACTAAATTTGTCAATGATATAGGTAATAATGTATAAATGTATTTCTTTTATCATTGATATCTTATTTGTTAAATAAACACTTCTTGCTTTATACTAGGTATTCATTTGCCTTGAAATATATACCAATTTACATATAACAAAAAATATAAAATTATCTAATGCCTAGACAGTATTTACTAACTCAAATAAAATTATCTGTATTCAGATATTATGCTTTCATGGGTGAGACTAGTAATATCATATATTAGTATCTATAACGCATTGAGAAATGTTTAAATTTATATGATTTAAATATTACTTAGTATAGTTTCATTTTTCTATCATTTCACATGGCAATTTATCCAAAAGTCTTTTTATGTCATCTTTTAATGCAACAATTAAACTTTGACAATCCTGCATTTCAAGTTTATATTCAGTTTGCAACTGTTCATATCCATGGCAAGCTTCTTCCAATTTTTTTCTGGCTTCTATTGGCTTCATTTCTCTCTTTGTTAATCCTAATAAACTTTCCATATCTATTATATGCTTATATGCTACTTTTAATTCTTCCCGTAAAGTATTTAATTCTGTTATAAGAGTAACATTATCCATTATTGCTTTATCTAGGTCTTTATTTCTACTTGATGTGCGAAAGACTTGTTTTTTGAGAGATGCTAGTGTCCTTTCTAAATGATCTCTTTGTTTCATAAAATCACATTGTGCATCTAAATCAGCTTTACGACTGCGTAAAAATTCATCGTCCGAGCTGTATTTATGATATAAATTTGTTACCGCAACTTTTAATGCATGAGGTTCTTGTATAAGGCCGGCAGTATCAAGTAAATCTACTTGTACATTTCTTAATAGACGTTGACATCTTTTATTCCGTTGTACTTCCATATAAACCTCACGTCGTGCTGATGCTAATTTTTCTCTTAATTCATGTAATTGCAATTCTAAACTAACATTCGTCTTATGAAGATTTACTAATTCTGTTTCTATATCATGTATTTTCTCCCTAAGATCTCTGATCTCGTGATCCCTAGGTTCAATCTGATTTTTTAATTCTTGGATTTTATAATTTAAAACAAATTTGAATTTCTCTAATTCTTGATTAGTATGTTTCAATTCATGTATATGGTTCTCCTTTTCTTGAATTGTTATATCCCTTTCATTAATCTCTTCTTTTAAATCCAATACATCTTTTTCCAATTCTTGTATAGTTTTCTGAAATTGAGCATATTCACCTTGTACACGCTGAACCTGTCTTTTCAATTCTTCAATATCCTTTTGACTGGCCATATATCTATTACGTAATACTCCAGCTTCTCCTTTCAGCCTTAAATTCATTTGGCTCTCCTCATACAAAACATTTTCATAATTTGTACGTATATCAACTATTTCTCTATCGGCATCATCTTCTATTTGCGCCATTAATAATTCTTGTGTATGCGCTTGATGTTCCATTTCCTCTTGAGTTTCGACTAGTTGTACTTTTTTTTCATGAACAAGAGCTTCATATTTAAGTATAGTTTGCTGCAGTACATCTGCACTATCTTTCTTTAAATCATCCAAACATTTTTCATAATGTTGGCACATAATGTTATTTTTTTCTTCCAATGCTTGATACTTATCATATTCCACAATTAATTTGGCATCGTAACTAATCTCCATTTGTTGCATTGCTTTCTCATGAACATTTTTCATGTTCACTATTTCTACATTTATATTATTTAATTCGTTTGTATGATCTTCTTGCAATTTATTTATCTTGTCTTTTAATTCTTCGATAGCTGCGCAATATGCCTGATGTAACTCACGCATTTTATCATTATGTTGACCTTCCATTTGTCTTATTCTGTATGCATGTTCAGTTTCCAATTCCCGCATTCTTACTGTCAAATCACTGATCATTTGTATTTTTTCTTCCAAATCCGTTTTACCAATTAATACTTCATTAGTATATATAAGTCCTTTATCTAATGTTACTTTTCCATCCGCATAATATAATCTCCAAATACATAAACTACCATCTTTAGCAGTAGATACTAAATACTGTTCATTGTAAGAAAGAGCTATCTGGAATAAAATTAGAATGAAATAAGTGTAAACTTATTTCATCTATAAATAAAAAGTAAGGATAGTGTTTACCTTTGTAATATCGCTAGAATGAAGATGGAAATCTATAAATTCTACAGGCGATTGAAGAGGACATTTCAATGACGATATAATACCTCCTAAACAAGTCACAAATAAAAATGTATCATTCTTGCCCATTGCCATATAATATATGGTCTTATCCATTAAGGTAAACTCAGATAAAACCTATGTAAAGATTTAATAACAATAAATGCATCCCCTTAAAAAATAAATTCTTATAGAAGATTTGTATTTTTCTAAATATTATTATTACCGTGTCATTCCTAATATCACGAATTCGATTATCATTTGCGATACAATATAAAAACGATTGGTCGGCAGCAATTACAATATCATATAATATGATATTTCTTAAAATGATCTCTGTAGTACGCTGTCCACTATTCATATCCCATTCATAAATGGCACCCTCTTCACCTATGCTCATTAACTTGTTGTCTGTTTGAGACCACTTTAAGCAATTTATTTTTGCTGTATGCCCTTTCAATAGGAAACGATTATAAAATCCGATAGTTGTATAAACTTGTATAACATTTCCATTTACAGCAGCAAACAAATGTCCACCATGACAGAAAGTTACAGTTTTACAATTTCTTATTGAAAATCCATATATAGGCAGTAAATCATCTATTAATATACTCATAAAACGCAGTTTGTCAATAAATCCAATAAGACAAAATAAACCCATTGGATGTAAAGCAATTGAACAAATATCTTCTTCATATTGCTTAAGCATGATTAAGCTTTCAGTTTCAAAATTCCATATTCGTATGCTTCTGTCAATTTCTCCATAGGTCATAAAAATTGGTTTCCATGCGCACATAGACAAATCACCAATAGGTCCGTAATGCAATGATTGGCCCATTACACTCATTTCTTTTGGTTTTGGATCCATATTTAAATCTGGACCCCATAACGTTATATAAAATAATTGAGACCATCTTGTAGTTACCAATAGATGATCAAAACTTATATTAATATCTATGGTATTAACTTTATATAAATCTGTAGAATCAGTTTTAGACACTTGCGAAGGAACTAAATAAATATTTCTCTTTACATATATATGTGAGCCTTCTTTTTCAAAAACTATAATTGTTCCTGGACCTAAGGCATATGCAAAGCCTTTTGGAAATGATATCAAAGAAAGAATATCATGTTCCCATCTATCGTTATCTTTATCTTCTAAAGCTAATGGAGAGGCAGTAGTGTGAATAACATATTCTTCACGAATTTTTAGATTCATAGATACAGTCTCACTCATTTGATAAATATTCTTCAAATCACCATTTTCCATATATAGTATTCTACCATCTTTGGTACCTGCTAAAAGCCTATCTGAATTCAACCAAGTCATAGAGCATATTAATACATTCTCAGCTTTTGAGAATCCATATGGACGCCATACTGTATCAGAAAGAGTTAAAAATTTGAATACATGTGGCCCACCAATTGCTATTACCCCTGTGTCTGATGGATTGCAGGATATTAAGTTAACAATGGCAGATGTATCCTGTGGATTACCTACTTTTAAGCTAGACTCTACTTTGCCTCTTTCCCAGTTATAAAAAAGCATAGTTTGATCAGGTTCTCCTGTTACAGCTACTACATATTTATTATCAAAGGTAAAATCAATACAATTAAATTTAATTGCATTGTGTGCCTCATATGGTATTCCTAAAGATTTTCTTCTTCTTAAGGATTGAAGGTCATAAATATATATAGTAGGTTTCTCACCAGTCTCACATAAAGCAGCATATCTCCTTAATTAAAATTATTGGTAATTTAATTGCTACAAGCATGATGTATATCAAAAATGCATTTTTCCTACTACTTACTTATTAGGTGCAACAGAAATAATATTTATTTGAAGTTTAGCAGGTAAATGTATCAATTTTTGTTGTTGCTGAAAAATATTATGTATTGATAATGCATTTCCTACGGGATATAAAATCTCAGAATCTGTAATGTAATGAGCATTTCCAATAATATCTGTTTTTAAGCCATATATAACTTTACACTGTAATGATGCAGCCATTTCGCTGTCAAAATTTACAAACGAAATTTCGACTACTTTATCAATCGTCGCAATAATATCTGAAGTTGAATTTATTATTTACATTATCCTAGCAACGAGATATTTTGTTTTATATATATATATATATATATATATAACATTACGAATATTGTACAGCATTATTGATAATATAAATCGATAATATGATATAAATAATATATAATTATTTTATCTTTTAATATTTATCTATTCTGTATAATCGAATTTTACTAATATACGTATTTGTAATAATTAATCTAAAATGAATATCTTTACAAAAAGAAAATGGCTTCTTACATACGAAATTCGTGCACACGTGGTTATAGGAAATCAGAAATTGCATTTACATTTATGCCAGTGTATGTTTATCGTATTACTCGTGACAATCTTTACGATTTTTATATAAATAAATTAGTGTTATAAATATCAATTTCTTTCATTATTTTTTCATTTTATATAAATGATATCCACGTGAGTAATTGTGTACTTAATCTTTAAAAGTATAACCTAAAATAATCAACTATGTTAAAATATTTATTTTTAATAGAATGGCGACAGTATCGGAGGAAGAAGGAATTAATGAGAAACAAGACAATAATGTTAATGAAATTATACCAGATATAGATCTTTGTAAAAAATGTGGTAATCAGTGTAATCCTTATACTAAACCAGCTTTACGTTGCAATGGTGATTGCGCTGGAAAAATTCATATTGAGTGCCTTCAAAGAGGAAGTGTTCCAGTGTCTTTTGTCGGAGATGTCTTTTTTGAATTACATTGCGTTGACTGTAGTCCATTAGGCGAAGAAACAGTTATAAGAGATCGAATGCCATGGCTTAATGTAATTGTATTAACTTTGTACAACTTAAGAGAAAAATCCAGTGGAATAAGTAAAAGAGGATACTTCCATTGGAAGTCAGATATTAGTACTTTTGTAGATCGTAATTGGGATCATTTATTTAAGAAAACTGTGTAGGTAACTTAATTTATTCTTAATCTCGTCATTCTATGATTAGTTTAATTATCATATCTAATCTAATTTATTTATTTTATATAATTTATTTATTTATCGTAGCTAATCTGATTTATTTAGCAAAAGAAAAAAGAATTGGATTGGTACAATTTCCGGTACATTGTCACATTATAGTGGAATCTTTTTCAAATCAGGAACAATTGAATTAGGAGAATCTGGTTGGTGGAGACTAATAGATAATGATCCGCCAGAAGTTCTGATTGCTAAAAGTATTATTGATTATTAAAAATTATATATTAGATCTACCAAAAATTTCTGTCTATTTTTAAATAAAAGAATTATTTGCTCAAAACATTTTGGATAGAATATTAAACAGAACATTTTGGTAGACCTTTTACATAACTTTTGTAAAATACATATTGAATTTCTATATTTTATTATATCATTTATTTTATATCAGATGGAAAGATGATAATGGATCGTAAAAAACAAAATGGTAATCAACAAAAGTTATCAGTTAAATCGTATATTAGTCCAACGCCATCCGAATCAAGTATTTCAGTAGGAGAAGATAGCAATTATGGAACAGAATCAGTAAAAACTCAGGGACCATCGATGTATTCACAAGCTTATGTACAACCAACAGAAACATTATCCGATCTCTTATTGGAGGAAGATGAATTAAATGGTATATAGGAATTTAACAAAAATAACTAAAATGAAATTATATAACTTTTAAATATTTCAGACATGGATATGGAAGATGATTTAGTACTACGTGATCAGCAGGACACTCTTTCTTTATCAGAGCTATTAGCAGATTGTCAATATCAAAATTCTAATTTTAATTTTCCTCGACTATTTGATAATTTTACATCTGAATGGTCTAACAATACAGAGACAACGGAAGAGTCAATACATGATACCACTGATAATAAAATTAAAAGAGAAGAAGACCAATATGCAGAAGAAAGCAATGATAGTCTTGCTCAAGAACAACCACCTCCAGCTTCATTATTCCAAGCTACAAAAAGAGATAAGTGGCCTTGGCAAAAGTCAATTGTTAATAGTAAGTGACTATTTAACTACTATAAATAATCCTAGAGATTTCATTATTATGTACTTAACTTATTGTTATGAATAACGTTAATAAATAATGTTTTAAATGGCTAGAACATTTTTTAATATATTCTAGAAATTATTTTACATTGCTTAATTAATATTGTTTGTTAGATGAGAAGATACCTCTTATGACGCATCAAGAAGAAGCATATCTCTTACAAAGAGTTAATAAACGTTATCTATATTCTGCTTCTCCTTCTGCAAGACGTCTATACAGAAAATTAGTTGTTAGAAAATTGAAAAGAGAATATGGTTTGCCTTTATTGGATATCGATCATTTTGGATCTAAAGAAGTATCTAAGAGACATTTCAAAGAATGCGATAGAGTTCTAGACAGATTTTTTGGAGATGACATAGGATATGTTTTTGAACAAAGATTACAAGGCTATAATGAACCAACATCTGTTGTTAGTCCATATACGAATAGACTTTTAAAGCCATTTATAAGAAGAGATACTTCTAGTCGACCACTATGGTTAACTGTGATGGAAGAACTTTGTGCTAAAGTTAATAGAAATAACTCATCTTGGAAACCGCTACCAAGGGCACCAATTGATTATTCTTATATTAGACCACAACACATTCCAGCGATCAACAGTCTCTGTAATCAATTCTTTTGGCCTGGTATTGATTGTAAGCATGTTTTTATATTTCTATATTATAAACTTTTCTTTTTTATATAAATTCATTATTTTAACTATACTTATGTGTAATCTTATAAATTTCCTGTTTTAGTGACAGAATGTTTACAATATCCCGACTTCAGCTGTGTTGTTCTATACAAAAAGTTAGTAATTGGATTTGCAATACTTGTACCTGATGTAAGTTATAACGAGGCTTATATATCTTTTTTTTTAACGCGACCTGAATGGCGAAAATCAGGTATTGGTACATTTATGTTATATCATCTTATTCAAACTTGTATGGGAAAAGATGTAACATTACACGTATCTGCTACCAATCCTGCTTTGATCTTATACCAAAAATTTGGTTTCAAAGTTGAAGAATTTATTCAAGACTTTTATGATAAATACATGCCACCGAATTCACGAGAATGTAGACATGCACTATTTTTACGATTAAGTAGATAATTTATTAATCTAATTATATTGATTTTAGCTTTGATAGTAAATATTAAACAACTGTAACAGGAGAATCTGATCAAACTACGCTTTTTTATACTATGAAGTGAATAAAAAGATGTTTTTTCATTACACAACTCAAGATTAATTTTTATTAGCCTTTACAAGATTTTATTTTTTGAACGAATACTCTTCAAACTTTAACATGAAGTTAAATTTAAGTGCCCATTGATAAAAATGCAATAAAAATTAAATTCAAATCGATAATGTATTTAATAATCGATAATATTTAATAATACATGTACAGTTTTACCACAGTCATTTTTTATTGTAAATTAAAATATCCACATAAAAGTAATATCAAGAACAAACGTTTAAAAATTATTTGATATATTAACGAAAAAATTAAAAGAAGAATTTTTAAAAGAGTATATTTATAGGAAAAAAAATAGACACATACACATACATTCATATTAATGTGTACGTGCCCAATTGTCTGAATTGGCCGCTAAACTAAAGGAAAGTGAAACCGATCGATCATTACAGCGCCTGCTTCGTACGACAGAACTTTGGGATTGGTGCGTCAAAGAGGAATCAAATGAAAGATGAGAAGTGAAAAATGAGATATGAAAGAAGAGAGACCGGTTCTAAACAGTACGATCGATATTACATATATAATGTAATGAAATTTACGTTCTCTTCAAACTATTCATACATATGAACATGAAGAAAAATTATAATTTCAAATATCTGAGCTCAGTATGAACAATTGTAATTTTTTATATGAGAAGAAAACTTTTTAAAGAAATAGCAAGTAATTTGATCGAAGCATTCTCTTATATCTCCAAATACAGAGAATGTATTGTTCACGAAGGAATTGAAAAAGCCCGCTAAAAAGATAGTCGTCATTCGATCTATCGAGGTCGCGAGAAAGCGAATGACGTCGTTAGGTAAGCGAGCGCCACGGAACTGGCGTCGAGCCATTCTCGAAAGTTCCGGAAACTCGTAGAAGCAAATTTTGTATATATGGGCTGCGCAGCTTACGCGACACTTTAGTACGTGACGAGAGAAGCTGAAGGTTGCTTCGATCTGTCTGACAGATTAACGTATAATCGAATATTCTACAAATCTTAAACGAAAAGCGAATCAAGTGAAATTTGTGACGATTAAAAGAGCGATCGTTCTATTGGACGAAAAATATACCTAATTCCGAAGGTAAGTCTCGAATCTAAAGATATTTTTTATCTCGTATTAATCTTCGTCATCTTTTTTTACGCACGAACGAGAAAGACGTGATATACAAAGGAAGGAGTTTTACACCGTATGTTATTCTATTTATTATACATGAGAACAAATTTTACGCTCGCCACGAGATAAGATTGGATTTATTTTTGCATCGCATGAAATCGTAGCATGCTCGAAGAAATGAATTCGTCGCGAATACGTGTTCATCATTGCCAGAAATAGCTATCTGTGATATGTACGTGGGTGGGTGTGTGCGTGCGTCGCAACGCGCGCGCGCGCGTGTATATATATATATACATACGTGTATGTGTGTGTATTAGTTAAATGAACATTTTATAATTCCCCAACTAAAATTTGCATACATGATCAAACTATAGGTATATAAGAAGGTACACAAAATCATCTGATATAATTTCATTGCTACTTGTCTCTTGCATAGAATATCTTGGCAAAGTACTTACTTTCCAGATTATTCGTGTTTGTATGCGTGTGAAACGTACGTGCGCACGCGCGTATACATATATATCAAAGTGAAAAGCAATTAAAAATTTAAAGAAGGATATAGCGGTCGTATTAAATATCCATTTAGGTAGACGAATCGCATAGATTCCGAAAGACATATTTAAGTGCTCAGTCGTTGCTTCCGTTTTTTATAAAGCACGACTTTATCGTACTGAGAAGACTTTTATGGTTACGAATCGAATCTCGAAAGATGACCGTCTTTCTTTTATTCTTCCTTTATTCGATTAATTTATTATGGATTCCTTATGATAACAAGATAATGACATAAGAAAACGTTATTATTTATACGAGTAAAGTATAAATAATAATAATAATAATAATAATAATAATAATAATAATAATAATAATAAATGTATATATAATTACGAATAAGAATCTATCAGAAAATTTAAGATACTTGAAGCCAGTTATTATTTTATAATTTTTTTTATTTATGTTACAGGTTTATAAAAATGGGGAAAGATTATTATAAAATATTAGGGATAGCAAAAGGTGCCAGTGACGATGAAATAAAAAAAGCTTATAGAAAATTAGCTTTAAAATACCATCCAGATAAGAACAGAAGTGCTGGTGCTGAAGAGAAATTTAAAGAAATAGCCGAGGCATATGAAGTACTCTCAGATACAAAAAAGAGAGAAGTGTATGATAGGTTTGGAGAAGAAGGTTTGAAAGGTGGAGCATCTGCCGATGGAGGTGGTGGCAGTGCATCGTACACTTTCCATGGAGATCCACGTGCCACTTTTGCACAATTCTTTGGCTCTGCAACACCCTTCCAAACATTCTTTGAATTTGGAGGTCCTACTGCCACGCGTGTCTATAATCTTCATGACGAAGACATGGATATAGAAGATCCATTTGGTTTTGGGATTGGGCCTGCTCGTCAAGGAGGTGGACAAGGAAGTGCTTTCCGATCTCATTCATTTAATTTTGCTGGACCTACAACAGTTAAAGGGGGTAGTAAAGATCGTGCTCAAGATCCGGCTATAGAACATGATCTTTATATAAGTTTGGAAGAAATATTACGTGGATGTACTAAAAAAATGAAGATATGTAGAAGAGTCGTTCAAGCTGATGGGAGTACGAAAAAAGAGGATAAGGTCCTTACAATTAACGTGAAACCAGGATGGAAGGCTGGTACAAAAATTACTTTCCAAAAAGAAGGAGACCAAGGTCGTGGAAAGGTTCCAGCTGATATTGTTTTCATTATTAGAGATAAACCTCATCCAATCTTTAGGAGAGAAGGCAGTGACATCAGATATACTTGTAAAATAAGCTTAAAACAAGCTTTGTGTGGTACCATCATAGAAGTTCCTACACTTACAGGAGAGAAAATCAGTATAAATTTAACAAGAGAGATTGTCAAGCCTAGTATTGTAAAGAGGATTCAAGGACAAGGTTTACCATTCCCAAAAGAGCCGTCAAAGAAAGGTGATCTTCTGGTTTCATTCGATATTAAGTTCCCAGACACATTATCGCAAAGTGCTAAGGACATTTTGTATGATACTCTACCAAACTGAATGTCCACAATGGAGAAAAGTCAAGAGGATATGCATTATTTTAAGAGCCAATCCTCCGATTGTCCTGACCGATAAAGTTATAGATGCATGTACGTTCTAGTACATAATAAAGTGAAGTCAATGAACGGCGTTTTAAAGGTGAAACAAATCTAATTTCACCTTATGCATAGTAAAATGTGATTTCTTACAGGATTCGGTCACAAAAAATGTCTTATTTGAAATTTTGTTAGGCTTTTTTAGCTGTTTGGTTTAGGTCAAAAGTTAAAGGTCTATTATCTATTGTAAAATGAAACATTATTTGTCTTTGCATATGGTAAGAATCCTAAGTATTGATTAAGATCGAATATGTTAAGTTATACAATTATAGAATGAGACTCGTTAAGATAACAATATTTTGTGCGGTTGCTGGTCTGAATTATTTGTTTGTATGTTTTATGAATGAGTAATTTGCGTGTTATATGAATGAAAGATGTATGCTGCGTACGTGATTGCGTTGAAGTGCACTTCGCGTTGATGGTGCGTGTTATTGGCAATTCTGCACAAGTATGTCAAAAACAAGCCACCGATCATTGTGTTCAAACGCAAGTAAAAAATTCTTCTATATACCCTTTCTGCTTCAATTATAATATACTAGATGTATAATAAGTTAAAAATAGAATAGGTAGATTCAATATCAACCTGTAATAACTCCTTTGTAATCTCATTATTCTAGTACATATATGATAATATGAAAAATATGATAAGTGGAATCTTTTGTCATACTTAGCAGAGTTGCTCATAAAACGTACCACCCTTTCTAATGGCGAAACAGTTTTCTTATGCAATACATCTCCTTAAGTTTAACGATTGACTAATTATTTGTACACTAAAATGATATGAACAATCTAAATTATAGAGTACGCGGTTTTTTTTTTTTTATTTATTTTTATTTTATTTTATTTTTTTTTTTTAACCATCATTAATTTTTTCGCATTGTGGTGGGTATAATAACATAGGTCTAAAAATAAACCACACAATGAGTGATGTCACCGATCGAGCTTTTGAGAGACAGTTATGGAATATGCGTATATAAATCTAATAGAAATTCATATATAGTGCTCGATCTGAAATATTGTTTTGTATTTATTTCACAATTGCAGATTAATACATGTGTTATTGTATAGCTCACGTATAATTTTTTTTCATATGACATAACATAAACAATTTAAACATAATTATTAAAAACAAAAAAGAACTTCACAAAGCAGTAAACATAAAATATTTCCTTTAATTATGTTTGCGCTTTCGCGTAGAATAGTATATTGAATTTTAAATCTAGGCTTTCGTAAGGTCAATATAATCTTTGTCTATCCATTCGTCATCGTTCGGTGGTAAGTTAAGGTTAGCTGGTAAAGATGTCAATAATGGTAAGCCATCGAGTCCTAAACTGAAATATTTTATCAATCGATCCGATGGCTTCGGTTCATTCGGACGGGCATTTTGTAATCCTAATCCTAATTCGATTTCATCCTTGTGATCGGACAGAAATTTTTTTGCAAATCGAAAGTCCTCTGGCAAGCAATGATGCTGACGGCAGAAATAATTCTGACCCCCCTCTTCGTGACACCATGTTCCGTCTGGAAAATACGGATCAAGGCCAAGGTCATTTAATTCTATACGCGGTGTGTAATAAGACATTATGTCTTTACGACGACAAAATATGGCACAAGCAATCCATGGTCTGTCGGATTCGTGAATAGCTTGCAACCCTCTACCTTTTCCATCCAATTCTGGTAATACCTCGCTAAATTCTATACATCTGATCGTAGCGAATTCAGTTATAGTTTTGCGCTTCTTCTTACAAAGTCTATCGTCCTTACAAAGTTGTACGTCGTAATGCAATCCTTCGCAGCCAGCCTCGGTATTAATTGGCAACGGATTATCGCAAGAACGATGTCTTTGTCGAGCTCCTTTCGACCTCTGTAAACAGCCGCTGCTACAAGGCCCTACCTTCCAATCACTCCAACCTCCTTCGCGTATAAAAAGTCCGCCTGGCCCTGGCGCGATTTGGAAAGCCGGAAGACAGTCGCCAGCACGACATTCTCTACCAGGCGCGCAATCTGTACCATCCAGCGCTGGACCGGCGAAATAATATCCGCTTCTATGAGGACTTTTACATTGAAGAGCCTGGCAAGCTTGATGTAGCGTAGCGACAGTGGCATCTTTGTCACGAAGAAGTATCTCGCATTGCTTTTTTGCATTCCATTCTCTACCAGGAAGATCAAGAAATCGTCTATGATCGAGAGATTTGTCTTCTTCTAGCGTTGATTTATCCAATAGACATGGTTTGTTGCGAGCAAGAGTTCGTACTACTTCACGACTACATTCCGACCAAATCGTCTCTCCTTGTACTCCTCTGCTGGGTGACATTATATAGCCATCTCTTGGGCAGGAATTACCAGTAGAATCGTGATGCATTCCTAAACTTTTAATAGAACATCTATATTAATTATTATATCTTATATAATTAATTAAGAACTTTCTTATCTATTTAACTTGTCTTTATCTTCTAAACATTTATTTATATAGAAGTACGAATGCAAAAAATTGTAAATTTGATTGAAATTAATTTTCTTTTTATTTATTCTTTACACACTTACTTATGTCCAATTTCATGAGCAGCTATATAAACCGAAGTAAAGCCTGCAGAAGGATATGGTTTCCCAAAGCGATTTGTAACTCCTAATTCTGCGATAACGCACGAGTACTGATCAATACATGTACCTCCTACTGTAGCCAAACCCATTGTTGCTGTATTTTTTATTCCATTTTCAATAGCATAAAAATCCAATCCAGATACATAGAGTCCAAGATCCCAGTGATTTGGATGCTTGTCATCTGAAGGATTATGAAGTTTTGCATAATTGCAAAAGGAATCTAATAAACTACCTCTTTCACCACCAAAGTTTGGCAAATCGGATGGTTGCTTATGCATTATGTCCATTCGTACAAGGGAAATATCAATTTGTTTTCCCAAACTAGATTGATGATAAAGGGCTTGTACTCCATTTATATATGCTAATAACATGTCACGGATTTTTTCATCGTCTCTATCAAAAAATGGTGAAAAAGTGTTATACCCAGCTTCGTCAAAGAAAATAGCTAGTTCTATTGTTAAATCTTCATTTGTTTGCCTTCTCTCAATTTTTTCAAGTACCTGATTTGTTCTGGATATATTTAAATTGTATTCATACTGGAGGTTTTTTCTTATATAATAATCTTGTGTTATTGGAGAAGCATAAGCTCTTTTTACGATGTGTGGTTCTCTATCTTTTAAAGAAGCTTCTGAACGTTCTCTGATAAAATGATAATCAAAGGATAAGGGATTTAAATCTCCCATTGGAGTAATTTCTAAAGTACTATTTTCCAAAAAGATAAGTCCATGCTGTATCAAGTAAAGAAAGAAAAACGTATTGTAAACATTACATATTACTACAAATATAAGTCTTTTAAATTAAGAAATAATATTATACATTGTGTGTGTCTGTGTGTATGTATCATGTATTAATAAAAGTAACAAAATAATACTAACTATACCATGTTCTTGACAAAGACTTATAGCTGCTGAACTAATACTGTCTATATGAAGATAATGACAAGGGGTTGGTTCATTCAAATGTGGTAACTCCTGCAGTATGTTTTCTTTGTTGTGGGTCCAAACTTGAAATTTAGGTGCTATTATCTTGGTATTTTTACGTAATCTCAATTCGATGAGTTGTCCAAAGACTTTGAAAGCTAATGGAACCTATAAAAAATACAATAAAAATTTTCAGTTAAATTGTTTCTGATGTCATATTTACAATTTTAGAAAATACATATGAATTTCATATAAAAAATTACAGAGAACATATATACCTCGATAACATTTTCTGTGTTCCATAATGGTAACATTACAATTTCTATATCCTGTGTGTTATTTCCATGAATCTGAATCAGGAAAATTATCAATATAAAATTCAATATGAAAATCATATTGTATACTGTAAAACATTCCAAAGACGAATATCACAACAGATCCATCTGCTTCTGCATATATACGTATACGCATACTGTATAACATACGTCTGATATGTAATGCCCGCAGTATATTATCATTGCAGAAGTACACATAATGTAAAATATATGCTGGTGCCTCTACTAACAATGTCATTGCCCCTAACAGTCAAGTAATAAACGCATTTTAAAAATATGTTAAACGTAAGTAAAATAACGTCGTATATAAAAAAGCTATGGTATAAGGGCAATATATGGAATGGCCAGAAGTTTAAAAGATTTTTTATCTTATACTTCTTTGACTAAAAATGTAATATATTTTACCCTATGTTTAATAATCAATGTGTACAAAACGGATGTTATAATAAGTATAATTTCTTCAGGTAGAGCTTTTGTACTTTGTTGCATTAAATTTACAGTATTTTTCACATCTGTAATTATTTAACGAAATTATTGTACTCATTGACACCATCCACTCATTCAGTAAATTTATATTAATAAAGAATTCCAATCTTTTGTAAAAAGGATGTGTCGTATAATTACTTCACATTATTAAATTCTTTTTTCTATTCTAAATTATTGTGATTGTGAATATATACCCTTCACACATACTTCTTTGTACACTCGCATTCCGTTTATCATTCTTGATATGATACAGTACCTTAAATTAGATTTAGTACTTACATTTTATCAATATGTATAATATACATTGTTAATATGACGTTAGAAAGCTTGAATATTATTAATTTATTATCATTATTGCAAACTGAACTTAAATTTGTATAAAAGTTTAATTTGTTTATGATAATTTTAATTTTTGATAATCTTAGTGCGAACATAGTTAAAGACTAAATGGAAGGTAGGAATAAAAGAGAATGCTTGATTGTTACAAAAACCTTAGTATTAAAATATTCCAATAAAAACAATAAATAATAATGATCAATAATAAAATTAATTAATAGATTCGGCAGTGTATGTAACATGCGAAATGTAGCAGGTGCCTACATTGTATTGACTACATTTACTAATATATAGGGATTATTAAATAATTCCATAATTAATTACAATCGTGCATATAAATCGATTCATTTTTTACATATTCCTTTTCAAGTGAAAGCTATTTTTACATATTTCTGTTTGACATGATAATAATTAAGAATCTTTTTATACACAAAGTTTCACATTTCCAAATGTGTTGTATTAATTGATGTATTTTGCTTTTAAATCATAATTATGCTTAAATGAAAGCATGAAAATCTCTTAATGTTCGCAGTGGTCTCTCTTTGGATAATTCGCACAATTTTACAAATTTGTGTGTAAATTTGTGCCAAAAAGGAAGTAATTATATTTTGGAGTGAAATGACCGTGTGTTGCTTTTTTGTTGTCATTTACACTATGAGTAACAGTGAACACTTGAATAAAGTCCTCCAAAAGATATTGGAAGATACAGCTGCTTATAAAGTTTGCAGCCATTACTTGCTACGAACACACAAAGGTTTGGTAGCCTTATTTTGTCATTCATATCTGTCCAAACATCTATGAAATATGACACATTATTTACATGTCTAGTATGCTGTATATATAATAACATTGTGTCATATTGTAGATGTAGACTATGAACTATACATTTTTAGAAGGCATAATCTCATAGGTACTGTGTAATGTCATAACTAATAAAGGTACACAGTCCTTTATGAAGTATAACATTTTCACGTTTGTTTGGCAATTATTTACCAAGCTTTACAATAAATTTCGTCTAATATTAAAGTTCATACATTACATCGCGCGCTGAGTAGTAGCAGAATAATTGTTTACATTCTCGTCATTATTCAAGTATACACTTCTTTCATTTTCGTACAAAATCTGTAGAAATTACAATTTGTATTCACATGTATGCTTAACTCAGCGATTTTATACACAGTATAAACAGTAAATATGTTTGAATAATGAACTAATCATTAAACCCAATAATTTCGTAAAGTTTGTAGTTAAATAATTTTTACATATGCAGTATATTATTTTAAATTAATAAAACTAAATCAATTTGCTAATAATTGATATTGACAAAAATGTAGCAAAAAAATCAAAATAACAGTGAAAAGTTAATGTCAATGATGCTAGAAAATATTAAATTTGTTTTCACAGGCACATAGATAATCATGTTTGTAGACAAACTTTATAAAACGTTCCATCTTCAATGAAATATTTGATTATAAGCAAATATTTAATTAAGTTTGTTCATCGTTTGGAGGCCACTGTCCAGAATGATTCCAGTCCCAATCTTTTCCTTTAGGACGAAATTTACTGGTACTTCCAGAATTATTCCAATCTCTGTGAAAAAACTTTTTTTTGAAATGATGTCGTTCAGGATCCACTTGTCTCTGATATTTGAGAGGTACTGACGAATTACTGCTTGCACTACCATTATTAGGATTTGCAGGACGGGGACTAGTTGGTGAAGGTGTCCGCGGAGGTCCTAATGCTTCATCAGGAGAAGGAACAACAGGTGGTGGTCCTGTTGCAGTACTATCCGAACCTAATCCACTATCAGGACTTGTATTTACACCTTCTGTGGATCTTCTTCGCTTGTCTAATTCTGTTGATGCAAATGCAACTAAACGATCAAATCCAGAACTGATACGATCCTGCCAATCTGCTTCCCCATCTGTAAAATAAGAATTTAATTTGACAACTAAAAAATATATAATAGATTATAATATGATGTAAAATTTTCATAAAAATAAGCCATGAACCCATTGTGGCTGTAATCAGCATATCTGTTGATGCAATATTGGTAATAAAAATTGCACATTTAAAACAGTTTATTCTTTCTGCAATCAATTTTAATAAAACCATTGTAACTTTTTATATCAATAACAATTCATCGAATATTAACGCACGTCATGTGTACTTGATCTAAATTAATAATTTATACAGATAAGAGTTAGAAAGGAAAGTTCAGAAACAGATATGATGTAACTTTACAAATTACAAATCTTGAATTACAAGGAATTGTGATACTTTTTTAGATAGTTATAAAAAAATGTGTACGAAGATAGAAAACATTCTATATGATGAATTACATTTTCGGATATTTTATATTTAATAAAATTTACAAACATTTATAGAATGATTTTGCATTTTATATATTATTACAGGTTAATTGAAAATTAATGTATAACTTTCAATGATGTAATATGTTAGTATTGCATACCTGTCCTTTCTAGCATAATATCTGTGATACATTAACAATCATTACAATTGTGCTATATTTTGAAATTATTATTGTTGACATATTGTTAATACATAATAAAATAATGGTACATTATATGCTATATATAATAAAGGATATATATACCCTATAAGGATATATATGTGTGTATGTGTGTGTATATGTATATATATATATATATTTCATATATATATTATATGTATATATTTCATATATTATATATATATATATATATATATATATATATATATATATATATATATATATATGAAAAGGTAATAAAGATAAGAATAAAGTCAAAATTATTTTACGCATTTAATAGAAAGTATTCGTATATACAAAAGAGAATATAACTACCCTAATTCCAAGAAATCAAAATTATTTTCATGCATACGTGCAATAGGTACATAGAAACCCACTAAATATAATAAATAGTATAAAACCTGCACATCGCAAGCCAGCATGCTCTGTCTGATATTACATACCTCTTTTATATAATTGTACTTGCACATTGTAATTTCACAAAATCAAGGTTTATATATTAGCCTTTATTTATTATATATTATTATATTTAAATGTTTATATATAATTTATATTAATAGCCATAATAAAAATTGATTTTTTTAATGTGTGAGTTTGGCTTATTTTCATGGAAATATATCTTCAAAAGGAAAATTATTTTTATTATATGGAAAAACTTATACTAATCGTATGTGCAGCAAATGAGAAAATGTTATAATAAAATGTCAATGAACAACTGTAATTTCAACAAGAAATTTTGAACAACCCCTGTGGGATAACTCACCAGCAACCACGAACCAACCCACAGGCAGCCATACTTTTTGATTTCTCCCTTTGATCTGTGTCTCAATCTCTAATAAAACAAGCTTCAGGGGATGTGAGCGAGATCGAGTATGTGACAGAGCTAACCAACAAACAGCTACAGTGCATCTAACAAATACAGCAAACAACAACAAAAATAAATATAAATAAAGATCAGGTACCAACTCCATAAGATAAGGTAAACCATAGACAATTATTTTAAACCATTAGTGCATAAAAAATAATAAAAGATGCATAGCAGAAACTAATACAACAGCATCTAAAAAGATTAAAGCAGGGTGTTTAGTAAAAGTCTTGTATAGTAAGGATTTAAGAACACCTAACAGTAGCGTTTTTATAATATTTTTATAGCTATATCTATTAGTTCATAAATATATAATAAGATATAAGGTACAAGCAAAGTTTTCCAGTCCATTAGCTTGATGCCAGAATGATAATTTGGAAATTAAGTACCCTTTAATTATTTAATATTTTATGAATTAAATTTACTAATCGATTAATAATTACTCCTCCCTATATATATATAATAATGTTTTATTAATTATATAACATTATCAATAGTATAATACTAATCATGTACCAAAAATATGGTTAAAATATGTGATTATTATAAAAAAACTTAATACTTTTAAAAATATAAAGACATAATTATATTCATGAGATATTTATGTATAATATATTCAATGGATTAATAATCCAAATGACATCATGTATTCATTGCATGCTGATGTCTCAGGAATTATCAAATAGTTTTACTAATGTAATCCAAATCATATTTTTTATACTCTATTTGTGTTGTGTTAGCTATGTATATATACTTAAAGGCTCATCCCTTTGATAAGAATTAACATGATATTTATACAAGTAGTATAAGTATATCCAAATATATCAGGATAGAATGTACATAACAAAACAGCTTTCAAACTTTTAAATGTTAAAGTTAACTTTTAACTTTTAAATGCTTAGCTTTTATACTTAATAGTTTTGTTTTGCACAATATCATCATTTTATTCTATCAATTTAAAAATATATAAATAGTAATAAATATTTACGTACCATCATCACCAATACCATTTCGCTGTCTTTGTGTTGTCATTTGAGGTTCATCAACCAAAGGAGTTGAAGTATTGGAATGTGGTTCTACGAGAGGACTTAAAGGAGCACCACTTGTGCTTACTGTTGATATGACTGCTTCTGTTTTCACAGATACTGTAGGTTGTGACTGGCAAATTGTGGTCATACTACCATTTGTACTAGTATTGTTGTTGCTATTACTGTTATTTGCGTATCGAGGATATGGCTGAAATCTAACAGACACAATGCATGTTTCAGAAAATATATGTGTGTATGTGTATGTAATACCTATAATGTATGTATATATGTATACGCGCGCGCGCACACACACACATTTATAAAAAAACTTATATATAGCCTAAAACATTCATCATCTGTTAGCTATTATTTTACTGTACCTTCTAGCAATTGGCAGCACTTGATCAGTTTTATTAGTGCCATTATGATTATTCAAAATGCGGGCATGTAAAGATGCGGCCAGTCCTTCTACTGGTAAGAGTTCACCATTTGAAGATGTTTGGGATGAATGTATAGATGAAGATGAATGAGAATGAGAATGCGTAAGCGATTGCGAAGGATTGTCAGAAAAATAAGATTCGTGATAGGGTTTAATATCTGCTCGTGGTAATTGTACAGGTGTATATCTGTAACATTGTAACATCACAAATTATATTCTCCAAAAATTAGTTAAATATAAATATTACCTTTGTGGCTGTGTAACAGGCGTAAATAATACAGATGATCTGGAAGTACTAGCAGGAGTAGACGTAGCAGTTGTTACTGATGTAGGTGCATAGCTAGCAACATGTGCAAGAGTTGATAAACCAGCATCACCTTCTGCACTAGCTGGTCGGCTAATAGGAGAATAGACAGTTTCTGGCCTCATCATTGCACTCATGTCAACTGCTGCATTTATTATCGTTTGATTAGATATTTCTAATGTTCTCTCTATCTCTCCACTCACAAGATCACCAATTGTTCTAGTTCCAAGCAATCCACTACCACCAGCTATAATACGATTATCGTGACCAGATTGCCTAGAATCAATTGCCGATCTATCAGATGGAGTTAAATGCGAAGAGAGACGTTCTTGAGATAGATGACGTCGAAGTGCAAGCTTTGCAGGAGAAACCTTCAATTAAAATTTTCTTACTAAGTATTGAGATTTCGGATATAAAAAAAGTTGCATTTCACGTAATAGCAAATACGAAGTGATATTATTCGAATTACCTGTGTATAATCTGGAGTAGAAACATTTTGCGGTAACACACCTCGCTTTTTATCTGTATCAGAATGATGCAGTTGCACTTGTAACTGCATTTGTTGCTGTTTACTACGATTTTGTTGATCTTCGTTTAATACACTTGTAATTATACTTTTTAATCTATCTTCAAAATTAGCTACCCTAGGTGGTTCTTGTGTTCTGTTTGCCATATCTTTATTACCCAAATGTGATTGCGATGACGAAATACATGACGATGTAGAAAAACTAAGAGATGCTTGAGGCAGTCTAGTTCTAGAATTATTATTAATATTAGAATTTTGTCTATTTGGAATTCGACCAGCTTCTATTTGTCTCCCAGTTTCTAAAATTTTCTGTGCTAAAATTTCAGGATTATTTTCTTGTATCTTGCCAATGTCTGGGACATCAGGCCACTCCTGAGATCTTGAACGTCCTTCTCTATTTTTCCGTGCAGACCCGTTTTTCCCATTTTGCTGATGATGCTGACTTTGAGAATGTTTATTGTTAATTGCATCTCTTTGTTGCTGAGCAATAGCAGCCACTTGTTTTTCATTACTAGCTCTTTCTAATACATTCAATTCATGCTCCAGTTTAGACACCTAGAATAAAAAGATTTACGTCTAATTTGGTAAACAATTCTTAACATATTGCCAATTAATCAGGAAGGTCATCTTATTTCGGAATATGCTATACCACCGATCGGACGGGGAAATTTTTTCGTTTCAATTTTTCAATATATTGCTGCGAGATCAATCGAAAAGATCTCCCAATTTACTTGGCAAGACTACGTCTACAATTTTGTATGAAATATAAAATAACGATTATATTTTATTATTTAAAGCTATTTGTATGTTTTGTAAGTACTTCCATTTAAGGATATTACATCACGTCATTTGCAAAAAATGCACGATGAGAAGCGTATAGTTAAACACAATTCGCGTGGTCGGCAGATAAATACAATCCTTTCGCTCGGGCGCACTTATAAGAAAAATGTTACCGGTGTACTTCGGGATGCTTTGCTGACCACTCGACACTGATATACAGACGTACAAATTGGTGAGAACGTAGGATAGCGGTTTCTGTTCTCCGAATTTTATGATGAAGTTTACAACAACATATATACATTTATTTTAATATATTCTTATTTTTAACTTACATATGATATTTTTAATTATAGAATGATAAAATTATAAAAACATGAAAAAATAACAAAATAATTAATATAATCAATAATGTTGTGTGAAAAATTTCAAAACATGGTGCGATACATAATTCAACATCGGTACTGACTATCGTCTTTTATCTTGCATATTACAAATTTTTGAATTTAATTATTTTTTATTTTACCAAATTATTTACATAAAGAGATGGAAAATACTTTTTAATAGGACATCGTTTTAATTTGAGATTTATTTTTTAATTTATCATCGTCCCTCTCGTATCAGTCATTCATTTGCCAAAGTGATTAACTCCACAAAATAGAAAACAAAGAAAATTGATAAATTTAAATACATTGTTTTTAAATCTCTTTTAAAATATATATTCCAATACGCAACACAGATAAAGTTCTATACACAAACATAAACATAAACATAAATATAAACATAAACATAAAATGTAACAAAATTTAAAGTTAATAATAATTAATAATTAAATAGTAAATTATTTATTAATCTACTACCATACAAGGTTTTGTCATTTAGTAGCATTGAACATAATTATTAAAGAAATTTACTTAAATATAAAAAGTAAAGCCAATCAAGTACTTTGATAGTAAAATTTTAAATAATTCTAAAAGTGGAGTTAGTCGCTTTGATAATCAATTGTTTAAGGTATCCACAGTATATATACTTTAGAGCGAAAGAATTAAGTGACTCGTATTAAAAGATGATCACGTGAAAATGGTACAAAACATGTATACCTGTGAATGCAATCTCTTGCGTTGCGATAATGTAGCAGATATTTCTTTCAATATATAATCTTGAGTAAGTGGTTGTGGTGCATTAGATACTCCATTTGTGTGACTATTGTATTTTTCTTGTAATTCTTGGTGTCTAAGCGCTGTTAATCTCGTTTGTTCAGATTCCATAGATGCTACTTGAGCTTGTAGTTTACTTGCTTTAGCTTGTAATTGTTTGTGTCTAAGTACTATTTCTTTAGCTTTTGCTAAAAGATCTCCAGGGGAAGTAGCATTTATGCCTAATTCAGTCATCCTGGCTTTTAAAAGCGCTACACTATCATCAATCAATACTTTTATTTGTTTCTCCAATTGTGCTGCTCTTGACTGTAGTTTAGAATTTCTTTCCCTCTCCTTTACTATATCTGTATTAACAGATACTCTGTAGGTAGGAGTTCTCATAGATTCTAACATAAGCATGAATTGGTCCCTATAAATAACAAATTATATTGTATATTATGATACACCAAATACATATCATAATAAAAGAATATACCTGTATAAATCCAAAAGTATTTGTAGAGCATATGGAGTCGCGGACGGAGCAGGTGGTATACTGAGTTCTTCGTGCACAGAGGTGGAATGAGATTGTAAAGAAAGGGATAAAGAAGACAGTTGTTGATCCACACAACCTGGCGCAGGAGGTGGTTTTTTCCCAAGAGCTTGTGGAGATGTACTTAATAATGTTTGACTATGTAATAAATCGAGTCCAGATATATTTATAGCTTTCTTGGGTCTAGACTTTTTCACACCTCTTCCTCTTTGTCTTCCTCTAGGAGGAGGTCTTGATATACCATTTGCACTTTTTCTGTTTAGTTTTCTACGAATTTTAGTTGATTGTCGACGATTTTTTATATTATTTTCATCCATATCAGAATCGCTATTTGTTCCTTG
The DNA here is from genome assembly GCF_905475345.1 of Vespula vulgaris. Classification (NCBI taxonomy): domain Eukaryota; kingdom Metazoa; phylum Arthropoda; class Insecta; order Hymenoptera; family Vespidae; genus Vespula; species Vespula vulgaris. Next base: position 598,123 of record NC_066607.1, read on the forward strand.
CTGTTCTGAATGATTAGGACTATCTAATTGTCTGGAAAGATCTCTTTTGGCTCTGTCACTTCTTTCACCTCTATTAGAAATCTTACTACTATTGCTGGCAGTGTTATTTATCACAGAATCAGAGTTTTCATCTAAGCCACCTTGCTTATTATTTTTTAAACGATGGAAATAGCGTTCCAATTTAGTTCTATCAATTACATGCAAATAATAGGACACTGGCTTGCCAGTCCATGAAACCGAACCTTTGAGTGGTGACATTTCAGATACATGCATTATGGTACCAATATCTGTGAATAAAATTAATTTAATTATATTATATTTTTCACAAATAAACGAACTATCTGTATAATTCAAAGAAGCAACAAATTACCGCTAAGATTTCGATCTGTTATTCGAAAATTTAGGGGACAAAACGACTTTGAGGATACTATCCGCGCGCCATCTCGTAAATCAGCAAATCTTTCCTTTAACTGATGGTCTACGGTTGGCCCAAAAGCAAAATTATTAACAAATACAATTGTAGCACCAGTAATGCTCTCGCGATGCTCATCTGCTAGAAAATCACCTTTCACCAAACGATATTCTCCACATCTTTTTCCATACCAATTTAACCATTTTCGAAAATTTATTTCCATACTCTATACACAAATCATTAAGATATATTGTTAAAATTAATTTAATCTCTACAGCTGTTTCAAGAAATGGGATTTACTGAATTGGGAAATCGTACTACCTGTGCATATCTCGAAGGTACATCAGCCCTCTCAACACCAATACAAATCTTACATAAAGTTGCTGCTGCCATTTGAAGAACTACTTGTCCAACTCCAGATCCTAAATCGACAAAAACATCATCTTCGGTCACATCAATCTGATCGATCATTTGACATACTAGTTCGTAGCTTGTTTCTCCATAAACCTCGGGTGAAAAGGGTTCATACTGATTTAACTTGTCAGGCTCAACTACAGCTTGATTATATGTTTGTTGAAGTATGTGCCGAAGTAAACCTCTACTTGGACGTTTATTTAATCTTTGTGATGGTAAACTGGTGCCTTTCTCCTATAAAGAATTAAATAAATGATAATGTATTATATAGAACATTGTAATTGTGTAAAATTTAAATACTTACCAGTTGTACCAAGCTGTCAATAGCTCTATTAAATCTATCACACAAATTTTTCATACTTTCATAATCTCTTGTATCATAATCGCAAAGAATATTATTTTCTAATGGTAATTTTAAGTCAGGTAAATCTTCACAAACCCATCTCATTGTTTCTACAACATCTAATGCTCCATCATGGCGATCCTGCAATTCAAAATAACAGTTAAAATAATTTAATTGAGATACAAAGTATTGTAAGTATCTAGATGTCTGCATTACATAAAGATGTAAATAATAAATAGGTCTTATATTAGAAAATTGACAATACTTGATGATTTTAAATGTTGTAATCATAAATGGAAAAGAAAGAAAAAAATGCCAAAAACCAAACAAGATTTATAAAATGTCATAAACAGAAACCCTTTACTTCACATTGATACCTATCATTATGAAATACACTTTAAAAAAATTTCCTTATGATTGTAAATATATGCTTCTGCTTGAAACTATATTTGTTGACTTACTTATAAATTGTCATATACATAACAATTAAAGTAATGCAACGTTAAAATGATATCAACATCCTGTAGAACAATATTATGTTTCCTTTTACGAATAACTAAGCTAAAATATGATAATAATTTGGAGCTTTAATAAATTCTAATCTATCATGATACCAGTTAATTAAAATACAGACATCTCTTGGTCGCGCAATCGAAAAAAAAAAGATTTCAAAGACTCGTCTTGCATAGAGTAACGGATTATGATAATGTAAGCAAAGAAGTAATATACAGTTCGTAACTCGAGAGTCATACAATCAGCTGTGAAAATCGTCGTTAAAGGATGGAAACCGAATCCCAGAAAGCGCGCATTGTCCGATGCGAAATGCGACGAAGTGGCAAACATGTATCTTTGTGTCTCAGGAGAAAGAGCGCGTTCACTCACGGATCCTGATCCGGAGGTGAGGGGCCACTGATAAACGATCGGTTCTGCTCCGGCTGGTGAGTGCAGGCGCAGCTCCATTTTACGCGGCGACCCGTCTTCCTCTTCTTCCTCGTCCTCCTCGTTTCTCTTGTCGTCCGCGTCACCGTCGTCGATGTCGTCTTCTTGGTCGTCTTCGTCCTCCTCTTCCTCTTCCTCTCCCTCCTCCGCCTCCGCCTCCGCCTCCTCCCCCACCTCCTCCCTCTTTATTCCCTTCCTCCACCTCTACTTCCTACTTCCTTCCTCAGGCAAAGAAAACGCAACGGCGACGGCTACGGTGGCAACGACGGTGGAAACCTCAGAAAAAAAGTGAGGCTCACGTTCGCGTGACGTAATCGCAACAACAATGAAAACGGCCGCCGTTGGCCGTTGTCCCCTTGAAGAAGGGGATATATCGGCTTGTTCCCGCACTAGGACACCAGCACCACGTAGACGACGCTCGCAAACCCCCCCCTCTCTACTGGTGCTACTACCCCGGAGGACATGAAAAAGGATACGGAGGAGACACGGGCGCCTCCACACAAACACTCATCAACAGCACTAGCAACAGCAGTTGCTATAGGGGCAGCAGCAGCAGCAGCAGCAGCAGCAGCAGCACCATACCATCAAAACCCACCACTACATTATACAACGTCACACATTACTCACTACTACCGCTGCTAGCAAAAGTAGCACCACTCGGCAGCACTAATAGCACGAGACGACGAGTGCGGAAAAGCCACGAGGATGAATGTCGGCGGTTAGCCGCGCACACGTTCTATGCAATCTTATGTCCTTGACGATCGATCACGAGGAGGCACCTCCAAAGAGAATGGGAAAAAAGAAGGATAAAGAGACAGAGATAGATGAATAAAAATGAAAAGAAAAAAATGTTAGCAGCACACACTTATGCTGAGTAAACGATAAAAAACACTGACACGACCGACTATCATACTATGCAAGAGACAGAGCTTTAAGAAGGGGGGGTATGACGACATCAAAACATGGCGTCGTGTCTCTTCTTCCTCTTGTACATACATACACCGTCGTGCGTGTCGCGCCGCACCGTGTCGTGCCGTATCACGCCGTATGCGCGCTCGACTCCTCTCCTCCTTTTTTTCTTTTTCTCCTCCTTTTCTCCTCTTCTCCTCTTTCTGTTTCGTCACTACGCGAGCTTCTTCTGTACCGGCGCATGCGCCGAATCGAACCGTTGAACTTCTGATCATATACTTACGCCAGACTTGTCGTGTCGACTATCGTCGTCGAGACATACCGAATTAGGCATCTTTTTGTTTTCCTTCAATCGTCTGTCTTTTTTGCGCACACATAATAGTTCAATAACGATTTTCTATTAATTAATCTTTTATTTCGAAAGCACGCATTACTTTTTATCGAAAATATTTAAAATTTATTAACAGTTTTATAGTTATAATCTTATTAAAAGTCTCTTTTTTTATTTTTTCTTTTTTTAAGTGCAATAACATATTTTCTTACATATAACCACACCAGATATGCTTTTACTAATATCCGAGCAGGTGTGGTTTCTTCCTTTTTAAAAGTATCGTACATATGGCACATGAACGTGATATTTGTCACGTAGGCCATTCAGGTGCGATTGTCAGCGCCTCTTATAATTCCAAGTGTATACGCTATACAATATTGAACATTTTCGCAAGAGTAATCATGTTAACGTAACTGCGCTAATTAAAAAGACAACAAATATAAAGCCATTGACATTTGACAAAGTTATATTTATTTGCGTAGGAGAAACGTTAAAGATTTAGCTTCGATGATCGAGCTATACTTGTATAAACGCTTTGCACTGTAGCGATCTGAAAATATCGACTAATGTTTTGACACGCCTCACGGGAATAAAAGGAACTAAAAGTCGCGGTTATCATTGAGCACACGACAGTGTAGCATAGGATTTTTCAAGTGTACGTTGTAAATACTTGTATTGTAATTAGAATAATTAATAGGATATTATAGTAGTTGTCATGACGGAGGAATTCAAGTTGGATCATCGTGCTAAGAAAAGGATTAAAGAAGTTAAAAGAAAAGCTAGACCAGGTGAATAAGTTTTACAATCAAATTTCTAACCTACTTATTAATATGTCAGAAGTATGTTTTCTACAAATCTCCTCATATTTTTTGCTTTGTACGTGTTATTCAAGTTGAAGCAAATGAAGTGTATTTGTTCTCAACATATTTTAAAAATGAAACGTAAAAATCGCTAATAACGTTGAGATAAATCTATACTATTAAGACCTTGGGGATGATGTAATATTGAATCTTCTAAAATTATTAAAATTAATACAATCCTAGTTATGTATATTTATAATTTGTAATTTTTTAATTCAATTTACAAGCAAATAAAAAAATGTATCGTAATGTATTACATTTCTATGCTAAGTATATTTTTATTCAAAGATATATTTTTTTTTATTAATTTTCTAAACATAAGAAAAGTATAGCACATGTTTTATATGATAATATAATGTTGTTTAATACATTAATATTTCTTTAGAACTTGGAGATAAAGTAGCTTGGACTCAGCATGGATATAGCAAAAAGTTTGAAACTTTTTGGAATTTCCAAGATAATGTAGAACGCATAGATGAATCTATAGTAATTACAGAAGAATTTATTGAAAAATATGAGAAACCTTATAAACCTGTGATAATACAAGGTGTTCAAAATGGTTGGAAAGCCCAACATAAATGGACTATAGAGGTAATCCTTAAAAAAAATAAATAAATTTTATATCGTAAACAAATATTAACTTGTACTTAGACTTACTCCAATAATATTCTGTCGGCATGCAGAGGTTAGTAAAAAAATACAGAAACCAAAAGTTTAAATGTGGAGAAGATAATGAAGGATATAGTGTTAAGATGAAAATGAAGTACTATGTACGATATATGCTCAACAATGAAGACGATTCTCCTTTGTATATCTTTGATAGTTCGTTTGGAGAACATCCAAGACGGAAAAAGTTATTAGAAGATTATGTTATTCCAAAATATTTTCGTGATGATCTTTTCCAACATGCGGGTGAACATCGTAGACCACCGTATCGGTGGTTTGTTATGGGGCCTGCTAGATCTGGTATGTACTGTATAAAAATATTATTAATGTATGAACGGATATAACAAAATCATTTATATATAATAGGCACAGGTATTCATATAGATCCATTAGGGACTAGTGCATGGAATGCACTGATTTCGGGTCATAAGCGTTGGTGCCTCTTCCCTACCAATACTCCTCGTGAGCTTCTAAAAGTAACTGCAGCTGAAGGTGGAAAACAGAGAGATGAAGCTATAACATGGTTTTCTGTTATTTATCCACGTACAAAATTACCTACGTGGCCTCAAGATTGCTTGCCAATAGAGATTTTACAAAATCCTGGTGAAACAGTTTTTGTGCCAGGTGGTTGGTGGCATGTTGTACTGAATTTAGATGAAACTATTGCAGTTACTCAAAATTTCTGTTCTCGTACCAATTTTCCAGTTGTATGGCACAAAACGGTACAATAACAATGAATACACTTCATTCATTCTTTACAACATGTACATTAAATTATGTAAATATAAAAAATGTATTTCGTTATTATCTTTTTAGATACGTGGAAGGCCAAAATTATCACGTAAGTGGTTAAAAGTACTCAGGGATAAAGAACCGGAACTTGCAGCACTTGCAGAAACAATAGATGTAAAAGAAGATACAGGAGTAGCCAGTGATTCATCAAGTGGATCTTCGAGTAGTTCTTCAAGCAGTAGCAGTAGTACTAGTCAATCTGAAGATGAAAGTGCAGATGACAGTGGTCAAGAGTCACTTACAGCACACAAAAAAAAGAAGAGGTACATAGAATATTTTATATTAAGTTTAAAGTAATAAAAAATGCATGTATTATAACATTCCATTTATTTTCTCTTTTGTTATTGCAAATATATTTAAAAAATGTAAGGCTTAAGGTATAATACTGTTTTTTTAATTTTTAGAAGAAAATTGAATAACAGCCAACCCTGACAATATCGAGTACATGGGACCTACAAAGATCTCAGACTGTACAGTATTAACCAACAATTATTGTTTGTACTAAAAATAAATATTATAATTATTACCACCCTAATGTTCATAATAAAATAAATGCTAGATAATACCAAACTATTCTTATTAGATAATGTTATTAATTTTACTTTTAGGCATATTATAACATTACGCTTAGTTTGCAGTTTGCTTATTTTGTAGCATTTGGCAGAATGAACTATACAAATAGCAAAGATTTTATATAGGTCATACTTTTTCTCTAATAAAATGCATATAGTAAATTAAACAAAATTCTATTTGAGTAGAACACGTTTTAAAATTTTTTTATCAGATCTAAAAATGTCTAAAAATTTATGCGAACAATAAATATAAAATAAAAGCAGCATTACTGAACAATAAAAAAAGCACATTTCTTTTTTATGTGAACTGTATTATTTTAATTGTTTTAGTTGCTTGCGATTGCTATAATTATATATTGCTATATAATAATAAATTAGATTAAAGTCGCCTACAATATAAAATAAATATAACCGATTATATTAAAGTGTTAACTTTTTAGTGAATTGCTTCTTTGGAAAGTTCTTGCATCTCTCTTATAGTAGCTCCACAATCTCACAGTTCCATCACTTTGCGTTGACACGGTAACCATGCAAAGTACCACATAGAAGCAAAGTAATAAAAATCAAATTAAATTTCCATTTCCATTAGGCATAATACATGTTTTAGAGACAATAAACCATTACACACAACGAATTTACAAAACTTGGGTGAATTATCATCAACTTGGAAGTGTTCTCTTTAGAATTAATGATGTGGAAAATCAATGCTTATTTCCAATGTGTATTTTGAATATACAATATTTGAATAAATATTAAGATTAATACATTTTAATATAGAATTATCATAGCACATTTACCGCGTAATCGAGACAAATATATGTTTTTGCTATTTTCTATTTAAAGTTATATAAAACAAATATTAAATATACAATTTATTTACGAATTTTTTAATATTATCGATGATATTTAAAATAAAGTGCATGTATATACGTATGTGTATGCATAAAAAAGCCAGTGACTATTAGCAAGACAAAAGATGCTACTAAATAAATAAATAAATAAATAAAAAATAGAAACCATTCAAATTTATGCAATATGCTCAAATTTTTTATGATAATCATGGAAACATTTTAAATGCCATAAAATATGTGTATTACCATATCAATAAAAAATAAAGAAAACAATAACAAGCAGCACAAAAATAAAGTAAGTTAAAGAGAAACTGTGGAAATAGACATAGTTAAAGAGGAATCAGGAATACGCCACAGCTTCACCTCTCCAGAGCTGCAATCAACATCCAAGTTGTTATTTCACTCAAGATATTATTAAATGAGCTGAACCTAAGCACATTTTTTGTGAAATTATTTATTTGCGAGTAATTTAAATAATACAACATCTGCCTTTATATTCAATGGTGCAGAATATTTATAAAATGTGATCAGTGCTTAGGGTGCAGCAATGAAAATAAAATAGATATAAATATAATGAACTCACTTGCTAGCAGTAAAAATGTGTTGTTGATTTGTTGTGACTGCATTAATTGCAGATCCATGTGCTCGAACTTCGCCAATAGAAGTACATTCTCCTGTTTGATCTTTGGGAACTGACCATGCTTTCAAAACACCACCACGACATCCTGACACCATTATAGAACCATCGTTTATTATACACAATCCTAGGATCCAATCTTTGTGTGCATTATTTAATGATTGAACTAATTCCATTCTACCTAAATCCCATCTTTTAATACACATATCTCTTGAACCTATAATATTATAGTTTTTAATTAGAGATGTTATTAATATAAAATAATAACGTTAAATAATATAAAATAATAATAAACAATAATAAGAGTTACCAGAAAATAGAGTACTGTCACTTGTAGCTAAACATTGAACTCCATCATAATGCGGCGGGGCTAAACTTACAGATTGACCAGAAGTATTAGGTTCAACAAGAGAAATCAAATGATCTTTACTGCCTGCTATTACTCTACCATCATCACCAACAGCTAAGCACATAACAGCTGCTGTATGAGGTGTACTTAATTTACCATTATATGTCAATTTACGAAGATCCCATATTCTCACTTTATCACTAGATGCAGTATACAATTCTCTTTCGTTTAAACTTAATACAAGATCATTGATAGTTGTTTCACCCACAGGTACTTGTAGTGTTCTAGATGGAGTCGATAAAGCAATTGGGCCACTTTGTGCTTGGCCTGATGAGAAAAGAGTTTTTATGCAAGTATTACCAGCTCGCAAATCCCACACTTTAACATAAGCTGCAGAGACACTAAATAATAAATGATGTAATGCAGAATATTTAACTGCGACAACATTATTTGGATGACCACTAAGTGTTAAATTCTCAATTCCGGTTCTTAAGTCCCATACTTTTACAGTACGATCTAAAATTTATAAATAACACATGTACAATTATTTCATTATAATTAATACATAATGTTTAATTAAAGTATTTAATTAAAATAAATTGTAAAATATCACTATGTATATATATTTACCTTTCGATCCACTAAAAAGTAAATCCGTAGTTGCATAAATAGTCAAAACAGCTTTACTATGCCCTTCTGCTATATGAGAACATTGCAGAACTGCTCGAGGTTGAGCCTAAAATATATAATAAATATTGAATAATATTTATATGATCTATGATAACTTTTATTCAATTAATCTAAGTACCTTTCCCTGATATTGGGAAATTATTCCTTTCATAGGCTGTGGATCTACAGACATTGGTTGCCTACTCGCAGTAAGTCTGGAGAAGACATTTTCTTCGCGACTATTGAAACGTCGGTATGTCGTTGGTGAACCAGGCGGTGAAGAAATATCCGTATGCGCTACCTGTTCCCTAATTGAGGTGTTTATTATGTTAGCATGTTAGTTAGCTGGTAGTAATCAGCTATAATCCCAGTTAATAGTCATGCCTTCATTGTATTAAAACACAATGCATGCGTGTGCATAGTAAGTACTATAATTATAAACCAATATAATTGATTAAAGAATATATGTATGTATAAGTTCGAAACATATGATTTGTTTAACTATTGAATAAATAAGACGCGAATTAATTTGACATAAATCAGCATAGTTAATGATAGTATCATACATGATAACATATCAAATATTAATATTTTATATCAGTTGTATGTTGTTTTAGCAATTTAGAGTTAAAAGAAAAGCGAAAGCACATACAATTATATGATATGAAAAATTGGATATAGAATATTTATATAAAGGCATTATAATGTATAAAGGAGGACTTTATATAAACATTATTACTGCACAGTATTATGGAAGGATTATTTGTGCAATTATTTATTAACTCTGAACGATACAAAAGTAAATCTTAAATCTATACAAATTGAAATTTTCTGTTATCAAATTTTATATTTTGTACATGTAAACAATTTCTGATTATTTTATTTCATAATGTGATGCAAAGCACAAAATGAATATCACATATTAATAAATTTATATAAAAAAAGGTAACATGTTTTAGTTTATAACTATAATACTTATAATACCAAACATTAGCAGTGTTCTTTAACAAATAGAATGTAGAATATTGTATAATACATAATCTTCTTTGTATATGATACACATGTTAGTAACATTACCTGATGTATTAACTTATGATAATCAGAAAGTAATTTAAATTCACCTTACATGAAGTTGTTTTAGAATTTAATATAAATTTATATCTGTGAAAGTAAAATAAACTTTGCAGTATTAAAATAAGCGTTTGTTCGTTTTTAATTTTTATTTTCTTCTTTATTTCCACAGATATAAATACTGTATTTATTAATATTTGCAGATATTTTCTGTAAGTTTATTAGGCAATATTATTCTTTTCTAAATACCGAACACGATCGTATTTCGATGTCGGAATTTTTATATTTTTTACTCTTTTACCAAAATGCATTCTAATTTTATTCCGTTTAATTTTTTCACTATATTTGTATTTATAATCCATCTTGTTATACTTTTGTGAAAGGCACCCATTTATTGAATGTAAATTCATTTCAGGAAGCTCACCGTGCATATAACAGAGCATCGAGACAAAGATATATGAGAAATACAAGAACAAAGATGTACTGCAGAATTATCACTCACATAGAACCTCCTCCAGGATGAAGTGGTCTTCGTAATGGTCGAGGTGATGTACTATCGCGACGACTCAAAGTTGGTGATCCACCAGTTACACCTGTATTATGTTGACTTCTAGTAAGTACTAATCCCCTGAAAAATTTACAAAATATGATGTATTTGAATTTGTACAATATATTATTAAAAATAATATACAAGAATATAAATAATTCGCAAGATGATTTAAAAATTAATGGTTAATAACAAAGCATGTTTCTAAAAGCTGAACCTACTTTAGGCTACCAGGTGCACTGGGTACCCTTGTGAGCGGATGATTGTGGTTTTGATTTTGATCTTCTACTTTTAAATTTTCTGGGCTAGCATGCACTCCATAGAGAAGCTCTTGAGGTTGAGTTGTTCTTCGCCTCACTTTATTATTTCGCTGTTTTTCTTCCATATTTATAATTTGATTGTAACTTTCACTGCTATACATAGAATATATAGACATAATATAAAAATAAAAAATACTAAGCATGCTCTGAATATCTTTCAAATTAATTTATACACATTTGCATATTGGCTGGCTGAGATAGATTTAACTACAGCTTCTTGTACTATAAGATGATTTTAAAACCATTTTTTACTTTCTGGTAGGAAAGTAAAGCAGATGCATCTATATATTGAAATTTATTTGTTAAATAATAAAGATCCTTTTTTTACTTACTTATCAGGGGAGGAACTTCTTGAGCTAGGAGGACTATATGTCGATGTATTATGATTATTTGTAAGAGACAAAAGATCTCGGTCGCGCAATACATGTTCAAGTAATTGATGCTGTACATCACTTTCTTGTGCTACTTGATTTAAGCGTGATTCCATATCTCTTACTTCAAGTTGTTTTTGTGCAGCTACGCAACTTTGTTCTACTGTAAATGCCAACATTCTTTGTAATAAATATTGAGCTTCGTCTACAGTACGAATAGTAGAGATTAATGCTTCAACACCAGGTTCACTCTCTGCTTCGCCATCTCCCATTTCTACCATATCTCTTTGACATTCAGCTATACTATCCTATAAAAATCACTTCGATTATTAGCAATAATTAATTAGTGCTATTTAAAAAATTAAAGAAAGTCTACTATTACCTGCAAATAGCTTATTTTACTTTTAAAATTGTCAATTTCTTCGTCAATGTCAGTAGTATCTCCTCTCGCAGTTGTCATAATATTTCTCTGTTTTTGTAATCTATCTAAATCTCTACCTAATTCATCTCTTTCTTGCAATAATCTTTCCATTTCTCGTTCTGTTTCAGCTGCAGCTTGTTTTGCCAATGCTTGTTTAGTAATAGTTCTCTCAAAAGTTTGCCATCGCTGTTTCAATGCTTTTGGATTAACAGGTTTGGAAGGTGTTCTACCAGCTACTTTTTGACTAAGTCCTCTATCTCTTTTTCGCAGTGCAGATACTTCCTCCTGTTTACGTCGAAGAACTACTTCCTTCATTCTTTTATCAGCTTCTAATGATCTAATCATATTTGCATTTCTTCGACTTTCTTTGCGTAACTGAGCTATTTCTCTATTACGTTTTAATTCATTTTCTTTGTGTCTTTGAGCCTCTTCTCTCATTTTATTCAAGAGCTTTACTTTAGCTCTCTTCATTTCTGCTAATTCATTTCGAAGTCCACGTAGTCTATTTTCGTTTTGAGATTGATTTTTAAGTAATCTCGCGTGTTCTTTTTTTGCTGATTGGAGAAGCCGCATTTCTTTCTGCATAGCAGATAATTTTTTTTCATATTCGTCTCTTAATTTTTTAACTTTCTCAGTGGGTGGTGCTGGCTGCTGTTGCAAAGAAGATAATACTTTATCCCTTTCTTCTTGTGTATCTTTGATACGCGCTTGCAATTGAGCAAGTTTGTCTTCATAATGTTGCTTCATTGTTTGTAGTCGTCTTTGAGAAAGCTCTAATTCCTGAATTAAACGCTGCTTGACATCGATATCGGACGTTAAAGCTTCTAATTCACGGCCCATAGCTTCTTCTTCCTCATCTTCCTCTGTGACAACCATCATAAAATTAATATACAATATTAGCAATAAATCAATATTTTTCAATGAATTATAACATGAAATATAAATAAACATACCTTTACGATCTGAATCATCGTCTGAATCATCCTCGCTAATAGAATCTTGTCCGTTTTCTGTGTCATCAATTTCTGTTTCATCCACAGCTTTATTTGTAGTATTAGCACTTTGCATTTGTTGCTCTTTTAAAGCAGCCAATGCTTCTACTTCTTTTTGCAATTCTTTTTTAGCATCAATTAAAACTGATGAAGAATCACTTTGTAAAATATACGAACTATCTCCATATGGATTTGCAGCATTTACCTTCAAGCAATATTTAGTTATAAAGAATTAAGGAAATAATTATACATGTATATGTTATGAATATAATAACATACCTGTATCTGTCTTTTTTTTAATTGGTGATACATAGCCTCTGCTTCTAACAAACGAGCTCGTAATTCTTCTATTTCCTGAACATATCCTTGCACCAAGCTAGTTACCTGTTCACCACTTCCACTTGATGCAGATACCCATTGTCCTGCTGCTTTCTCTGCTAATAAAAGTACATTTTTTGCAGTCAATGCCTCAACTGTTTCAGAAAGTGCTTTAACTCTTGTTCGAAGACTTTGTAGTTCACTGTTCAGCATCTGATTTTCATGCCATGCATCATTTACACCATCTTCACCAACAACTCTTTTTCCTGAAATCAAAATATATGAAAAAAATAACAGGTATAATAAATATTTAATTATGTACACAGAGTATATGTATATAAATACCTTGTCTATATTCCATTAATTCTAATTGAAGCTGTTGTATTTCTCTTCTAAGAGAAGCAATTGTTCTAGAACTCTTATCCTGATTAATAGTAACTTTGTTCTTTATATTTCTTGCTCTATTTGCATATTTTAAAGTACTTAAAGTTTCCATAAAATCTCTATCACTTGGTGAAACACAAGCTATCATAACAGTTTGACTATTGCCTGTAAACATTAAATTTTATCACAGAATGTATCCTGGGTGTTCTTTTATCCATTGTATATTTGTTATTACCTCCTAAAGAATCTTGCAATAATCTAGTTAATTTTGAATCTCTATACGGTACATGCAATGCTTTCTTTGCTTTATCTCCAAGTGCAGAAATTACATTTCCTAATGCCAACTATAAAATTAAAGATTCGTATGATAATATCGAATATAATTGAAGTTATAATACGGATTATTTATATGATAGATATTGTTAACCATACCAATCCACAATTTATAGATATGCCTTCTTTCGCTCTGTCCCCAGTAGCACCTGTTCTTTTTAGTCGTTCTGAACCAGCTAAGTCAACAAAATGAAATTTTGCAGTTAAAGTTTCAAATTCATTAGCTGGTTCAGTACCACTTGTATCCACATCGGCATCTGGATCTTCAACTCTAATGCATCTTTGTTGTTTCACATATAACGTAAATATTGCATGTGATCTTGATGATTGTGTATTCATTTGTGTGGAACCAGTTGTACGTGATAATGCTCCTAAACGTAGATATTCTAATGCTTGTTCTGGACTAGTTACAATTCTTGGTTCTACACCAGCTAAATGTATATTTCCAGCTGTATCTTCATGAATTCGTGCACCACCTCTTGGACCACCTGGCTCTAATAAATCCTTTAAATCTTCATTATATAATTCTAAAAATTGTGCTGTAACCTGCAGAAAGAATTAGATATTCAGTAATTCGTAATAAATAAGAGAAATAATTTATGCCATACATATAAAAATATGTTAAAGTAATTAAACCTTAAATTCTGGTGGCATTTGTGTACGTTCCCGAGCACGTTCTTGCTTTTCTGCTATTCCGTTAAATAAGTGCCTAATAGCTCTAGGAATTATGCCAACAATATTGTCATCAACTTCTACATCAAAGCCAGTACCCATTGTATATGTTTTGCCAGAGCCAGTTTGACCATAAGCAAGAACGGTTGCATTGTATCCATCCAAAGCACCTTCTACTAGACGAGCGACGCATGTATCATAAATGATGCTTTGACCAATTCCCGTATCAAAAACATAATCGTAAGTGAAGGCCTTATCTGGTCCAAGAAAGACCTGGGGTTCTCCAGGAGGTACTTGAGTACAAATCCGGCACATATCAATTACTTCTCTAGCTACTTGAGGCCTTATTCTGTAATAAATATAACATTTATGAATATATTTCTGTTAAATATTAAAATTAATAACAAAAATTTAATAATATTTAATGACAAAAATTACATTCTCTATTAATTAAAAAATATAAATCATCTAAAAATGAAGTGAATTGTTTAATTCGTACATGTAAAGAAAAATTTCTAAAATAAAACATTTTTCATTTTATAATGCTGATAACATAGTGTTTGTATCTATAAGATATTAAAAAATCTATATTCTGAAGTAAGTGTTAATAGGACGCACTTTTTCGTAACGAGTATATACGATACGCATACAAAGGTAAATATGTGTATATTACGAATAGAAACCTGCTACATGATCCCGGCATACTATTAGTTACAAAGTATAGGTAGGGGGAAACGGGGAAGAGAGTGGCCCATTCATCGGAAATTCAGATACCTGAGCGTTTGTTACGTAGCCGGCAATAAACCTACACACCTGTTTCTTATAAGGAGATATTATGTGATCAAGCGATTTAATAGTTAGACGATGCGTAGAAAAAATGACAACGCCTAAGATAATTCTTAAGTAAACAAAGAATAGGAAAATACAAATCGAATAATACATATTATATCAATAAGAATATACGCCGCTGATTATAACATTTAGATAACATCGATAAAATAAGTTTTTCTTTGAATGAAATCCTTGAATATTTCTTCTTTGCGAATATCATACAGACAAATCAATATCGTGCATTATGTCGCGTCAATTTGTAGCGGACGCTACCACAAATAGCGCAATAAGAACTGCAGAAAATTTCTCTTGTTACTCTTTTATATTTAACAAAAGAAAAAATAAATATTGCAATATAGTATACATAACTCTATTAGCCTTTGTTAAAGGAATGCGTAGAAAGTTTTCTTCGTAATATTCGTATCAGGATGTAATAAAAAAGGAAGAAAAAAAAAAAGAAAAAAAAGCATTGCAAGAAAATTTTACTAGTTTGGTAAAATATTTCAAGTACATGATTATATAAAAAGAAATTCTTTTTAGAAAGAAATCTTCCATGTTGATAATATAAAAAAACATGAAAGTAACACAAGCTATAAGAAAATATCTCATTATTTTAATTAAAAAAAATCCAAATAAAACTGAAATAAATAAAATACGTACTGATATTAAGGGCATAATCTACAAATCGTAATTATAAGAATATTTTTATAAGATATGAAATGACATCGATAAAAAGTATCCTTGGAACTGCAATCTAATATATATATATACAGTACGTATATGTTAGTAGAACACAATGATGAATATTTGAGAACATGTATAAGTGGAAAGTTGTGCCTTGCAAGATTTTATATTAAAATTGATTTAACTCACCGTACAGCAACGCGTACACTCGAATCATCAGCCATTTCGATGTTATATTAAAAGCGTACAGATTTTTAAGTCTTCAAGCGATGCGTCCTTAGCGAAATCTATGAGAAAAGTAGCACTAAATTAGGCCGTATTATTTCATTCGATTCTTTTTACGTTACTTCAATGTGCTTCCTTGTCGAACGCGCACGCATTAAACGCGGCGATCGTGAAAATTCCGCATTTTTTGAGAACAACGGGCAAAATCGCGACTGCAAATTACGCTCGGACATTTCACATAACGCGAGAAAAAGTCTCTACTATGTCTATGTTGGTCCAAGGACTAGATGGATCGCCAACTCGAAGAGTAAAGTAATGAATATCTTCGGTCAAGAGAACCAAGCTCGAACAAAGATTTTAATCACATTATAATTCGGTAGATGACGCTGACTAACGTTATTATTTTTATTTTTATTTTAACAATTGATTCTTATGTTAAATTATTTCATTTATATTCCTACATTATTTATAAACTATAAATATGCTTATTATTCAAAAAAGCATCTACATCGAATACATTTTTGTTATCGACAACAGAACTAAGATACTAATGCCATCTTTTAGTTGATTCTTCTATTCAACTGATAAAAATGTTACTTTTGTCTTTTGATAAGTTTGTAAACAAGTTATATACATATACAAAAATTTGTTTTAAATTGTAGAAATTTCAAACAAGTATTTCTCCTTGTACTATTTATTTTGTTATAAATATCGACTGATTAAAACAGTATACAAGATAATCAAACAAAATTTATTTATTTACTTTATAAGAATAGATGCATCAAATTAAATGAGATTAAATCCAATGTCTGCCTCAATTTTTTGTCTTGCTGTACATTGTCAAACCATCTAGATACATGAACATATTGTGCCTTTTCCTGGTGACTTAATTCACTCTGCAACAGTAAAAGAGGATAGAAAGATTACATTGATCCGCAGACTTTACTAAGGATTCCTAAGAGGTTAGAACCAATTTTATATTTAATTATTGCGCTTTTTTTTACCATTATTTTATATAAGGTATAATAAAGTGCAATATCTGCAATAGTTCGCTTTGTACCACTTAAGTAAGTATGATCACTCAATGCTACATTTAATTCCTGTAATTAAAAGAAATGAATAATTTATTAACTTGTTATATTTCTTGATAATTACATAATCTTTTCTATATTACCTTTAAAACTCTTTTTGCATGAGCAGAAGTATCTGCATAATTAATACAAATTATTATATATTCTAACCATTGACGTGTTAAAGCCTGTGTCTCTTTATCATTGCCAAGTATATCAGGATATATCGAATTCTTTACCAAAGTTTGTATTAGAGTACTAAAATACGTAACGGGTTCGTCTGCTTGTAAATTATTAATATTTGTTATCTACAAATAAATTAAAAATTAAATATATAAATTAGAATACCTGCTGTTTTTTCTTTTTTTAAATTAGTCGTAATAAATAAAATAACCATGATTTTTACATTATTTTCACAGAAACGTAATTTGTCTGGAGAAACATTTAGATATTTTATAATTTTGTCTAGACATTCAACATTGCACACAACCATCTTATAAACAGTTATTAAGAAAACGTCGTAAACTTTTCGAAGCAATAATACAGAAGTGAATATAGGTTATGTTAGTCGCTTTGTAATGCACCGGACAACTATGCAGATGGCTATACTATAGCTATGTACATACACTTTTAATTTTTAAAAATCAAATTCAAAATGATATTCAAAATTTTATTCTCTGATATAATACTTTTACGATGATAAAATCCACAAATTCATCTTATTCTATCCGTATAATAAATATATATAAATTAATAATGATTTTATGTATATGAATTTTACGATTGTACTGAAAATAAAAAGACTTCGAAATAATATGATACAATCGGAAATTATTATAACATAAATAATGAAAAAGCATTTTAAATCGCATGCATTTTACTAGACGAAGACTGCTTCTTTAAGCCTTACGAATAAGACACATCGATGAACGACAATTCTCACCTTGAGCAACCCTATCATGTATTACGTGATTCGTAATGCCTTACAACTAACAGGAATATTACAGTTCTGCTCTAAAAGAACTTAGGAATGCATTTAGTAAACATTGTATTAAACGCCGTTTATATATATATATATATATATATATATATATATATATATATATGTATGTATATATAACAATTATCATAACTATCTGATATGGTTTTTTGCTATTCGTGATTAAACATTGAATGATAATATTTCAAAGTTTACTTTTTTCTTAATAACATATATATAAGAACATATGATGCTACAATATGTAACTCTCTAGTAAGGATAAAAAATTCGTATAAACATTATACATTTACGGTTTATAACGTTAAGTACATATTTATTTTAAACGTACAGTTTTCTATAACAACATTTGTATAAAATATAGATCATAAAATTGAGCATTTAGATCTCTAAAATAACTCAAACTAGGAGATTGGCTAATTTAGTTACACAAAGCCAGATTTTAAGATTTTTATTTTTAAAATTGAAGGATTTAAGCTAGATTCCAAGCCAAGGATTAAGCCATAAAAGTATTTGTATAATTTGTAAATTACATCAAAATACATGACAAAGTATAAAATTTTGGCAAATTATAATTAGTTTTCATCATCCCATCACATTTTTCAATATAATACTACTTTTTGATGTAGTAATTATACCTTTGTTTCATAAGTCAGTCAAATTTGATATTTTATAATATTTATGTATAATTAAATAATTGTAGAATTTTCAAATTCATATTTCTAAATATGCAATGTTTAAAGTAAAAATTAAAATTCAACATTTTCTTGTATAAAACAGTTTTCCTAACATATTTTAGAGTTATGAATTAGAAAAATTAAAAGAAAACTAATACTACGGAAAGATTAAAAGAATCACATGTTTACAAAATTTTCCTGAAGAAAATTATGCTATATTTACAGATGCTATAACTTGTGAATAAAAACAATGATGCAAAAACTAAGATACTAGTTTTTTAATTAAAAAAATATTTATGTACTTCATCCGAAATTTTTCTTGATTATGAATGTACAAAGTACATGCAGTTGCTGCTTTATGAAAAATTATTTATAAACAACAATATAATTGTCTTACTCAATTACAGTGTTTTATCAATACTAATAAATATATTAGCAATTATAACAATCAATTAATTAAATAATCAACAATAATCTATTTCTGACTTTTTAGTAATTTCTTTGTACATTCTATCAGTACTGAAATATACTCACTCAAATATATAAAGGTTGCCAACAAGATTACTATTGAAACAGAAAAATTATTAAATTAGAAATTCAATACAGTAAAGTTTATATTCATATCTTAAAACTTAGAAAGGTTTAATCTTTCTGATGAAGAGATATTTTTTCAAATTTTTCCTTGTCACATGTAACATAATATACCTAATTTATTATATAATGTTAACACAAACTTATTGCTATGTATCATTAATCGTTAATAAAATTATATTTTTATTAATAGTAAAATATAGTAAAACACATGAATAGTTCCACAACTATTAGGTTGTAAGATAAATAAGTATAAACACTGAATATAAGCGAACTTATTTATGTTACGATCTAATATATTAATATATAACAGCATTTTCAATACCCATAGTAGTCATATGCAGTTAAATGCAGGTACTTTTGTTGTGTATATATCTCTTACGAATTACATGTTCAAAATAGACGTTTTTCATAAGAAAACAGACTATGGACATTTCCTTCCTGCTGAGCAGAAGGCGTTCTTCTTTCAAATTTCAATTCACCACTATATGTCATGGATCTTAAAGTAGATATTGATTTTGCACCAATGTCTTGACATCCATGTTTTATACCGCATAGTAGATAAGGAACAAATTTAAAAACTGATCCCTTGTCCACTATTGAACCACTTACGCCTTGAGCTACTTTTAATTTGTCCATTTCATTGTGGAAATACCTATCCATAGCTGAACCCTTTGCATCAGCCCTATTCATGGCTTCTAAAGAACCCATTCCTCTGTACTTTTTTAGACGGACTCCATCACTGAAAAAATATTCACCAGGTGCCTCTGTAGTTCCAGCTAATAATGATCCCATCATAACTGTTGATGCACCTAAACTAAGACCTTTGATGATATGGCCAACAGATTGTACACCACCATCTGCTATAACGGGTATTCCAAATCTCCTTGCATACTCTGCTACTTTGTAGACAGCGGTAGCTTGTGGTCTACCTACTGCCATTACCTCTTGAGTAATACAAATAGATCCAGAACCCATACCTACACGCAATGCATCGGCTCCTGCTTCTATTAAATTTTTAGCTTGTAGAGTAGTTACTACATTGCCTGCAATAACTTGCAAGTCTGGATATTCTGATTTGATATATTTTATCATATCAATTTGGTATATTGAATTTCCTTGAGATGAATCTAATACAACTACATCTACTCCGGAAGCTGTTAAAAGCTGTAGTCTTTGCTTATCAGAATTACGTGTTCCAATTGCAGCACCTACTAATAATTGTTTATTTGCATCTTTACTAGCGCTTGGATAGCTACGATTTTTCTTTAAATCAGTTCTTGCCATTAAGGAAACAAGTTCTCCTTTTTCATTGACTATAGGAAGTTTCCCTTTTTTTGATTTTTCCAGAATTACATTAGCTTCTGGTAATGTTACACCAGCTAATGCAGTGATCAGATTATCTAATTTTGTCATTATTGATTCTAATTTCGTATATCTTTGATTAATCGAATCTTCAAGGAAATCAATGTCTCTGGAAGTAACAATACCTAAAAGTTTACCACCTACTTTTCCATTATCTGTGATAGGTATACCAGAAAACCCATGTTCACTTTTTACATTTAATACATCATTGACAGTATGCTGAGGTGAAAGTACAACTGGATCTCTAATAAAACCATGTTTATATTTTTTTACCTAAAAAATGTATAAAATTATGTACTAAAATAAATTATCTACTAAAATAGAGAATGCTTAGAAAATTTATTAGTTTCTGAAGGTAAAGAAAGTACTATGTTAAAAAGAATAGAAATAAATAATAGAAATATAAAATATCAAAAATATTCTATCACATACCTTATGGACTTCGTTGGCTTGATATTCAGGCGTGCAATTATGATGTATTATACCGATTCCACCACATAGAGCCATGGCAATTGCCATATCTGATTCCGTAACAGTGTCCATTGGAGAGGAGACCAACGGAGCTTTCAATACAATCTTCTTAGTAAGTGGTGATAATAAATCTACCTCATCTGCGGTAAAATCAATATATCCTGGCAAAATAATGAAATCATTATACGTAAGTCCATCGCCGTTGGCAAACAGTTGTGCCAGCGAAAGTCCGTCTTCCGGCAACGGTACATCTGCCGGCATCGTGTCACTAATTATATAGTCAGCCATTGTCTTAAATGTATTCTCTTGGTCTTTCAAATTTAGAAAATACTATTACTATCGTGGATTTTTTCTTCCAACGTGGATCACTATATCTCAGATAATAAACGTCGATGATCCAGCACCGAAAAATACACTCCTCGCTAACCTGGTAAAATGACCGAAAAACATGTGCGCGCGTCTCTTATATACTTGTATGTTCTCCCGCCTTCAAGATGGCGCTATAGAAGCTCCCGAAAATATACGAAGTTAACCGAAGTTTGCGGCTACTCCCTTCTACGATTATTAGAAAAGATTTCTATATAGTTACGCATATCTAGTGAAAAAAGTATTACTAACCTTTAAAGCTGAAAAAGATTTTAAAGAAAAATTAATGAAGGGACAGTTGGTAGGTTATAATAATTCTACACGAAAAACACTCTTATATCTTAATTTGAATAGTCTTGTTTTTTTTTTGTTACTATAAAAATATTAGTCTTTTATAGGTCGTGCCCTTTTTCTTTTTTAGGTTCTTTAAATCATTTATTTGGAAAATTAAAACAGGTCTAGTTTATTTACATTTATATTATAAAATGTTTATGAAGAACTAATCAAATTTTTTATTATACATATATAAAATAATCTTTATATAAAAATAACAAAATATATCAAAATACTTTTCATTTAATACACGTTTCACTTTTCATTTTGTATATAATGAAATAATCACTAGCAAGATTAAGATATGCTGTTACATTTCTTACAGGCACGCTGAAAATCACAAAAATCTACAGAAATTTTAATCACTTATCCTTAATTGTTATATATGTCATGTATTATCATAAAATTCTAACAATCATACCAAAAAGCAAAATATTTACTTTATATATTTTATAAACATTCTTCAAAATTAATGTATTTTGTTAAGTCTTACCGGCTGGAAGAAGATTCTATAAAATGTATTGAAGAAACTATTAAAAGCCTCTTTAAAGGATGAAATTACATAATTTATTATGAGTTCAATATATGTGAAGTCCTCATAGTCATCATAATCTTCATAAAAGAAATAATCATAGATCATAGGTAAAAATACAACCAAGGCATACATTATAGTACCAAAAAATACTGGAAGTAAATATAGTTTTCAAATTTTGATTAGAATTTATCTTATATAAAGTATTATATACACTTACCAATGGTTTTTAATTTTATAAATCGTTTTTCAATACATTTTTCTTTTTTATGTTTAATTTTGTGTATAAATGTAGATGATGTAATGGAATTTTCATAAATATCTGTAGCTATCTTAGAAACCATGTTTTGTACAGTTTTATTTTGAGTGCCTCCTGTTGGATCTAAAGATTGCCTAATATTTCTATTAACATACAATTGTTTTGTTTGTGTTGTATCACTTGAATGTTGTAAAGTGGAATCCCTAAATAATATTGATTTATATATGTGTATATATATATATATATATGAATATGCATAATGTAGAACTTACAGATTTTTATTAATTATACTTGACAAAGCTGAACATTGTTCTATTGTTTGCATCTCTGGATTAAATTTTACTTCATCATTATAAATATTATTATAGAATGATTTGTTTTTTCTTCTTTTAACATAAGGAGTTTCTAATGCTACTTTATGAAAATATTTTTGTTGTATATTTTCTATGTTGCCTGTTTTTTGTTTTAAATTATTATAGTATTCTAGATAACTTTTATTTAATAATTCTTGTGTTTTAAGAGATATTCTTATAGGATTGTCAATAGAAGTATTCTTATCTGATCTTTGCAAACCATTATATTTGTTTTCCTCATTTTGCTGGCAAAAGACATCACAAGACACAGTAGGATTTTCAACTAAAGATTCCATCTTAATGCAATTCGTATTTACATCTTTATTCCTTTCATCAATAGGTTTCTTTAGCATTAAGTAATGGCAATTTTTTTCTTTTGTATATTGTTCAACTTTTGGAAATCTTTGACCGTGTTTACAGTTTGTTTGCTGATAACCTGGCCATAATAAAGTACAATTAGAATTTATTATACCAGATCTAGATTTTTTTTGAAAGTACAATCTTGCTTTTTTCGAAAAGTTAGCTTTTATTCTTCTTCGCCTGGATGTAATATAAGGTTCTGATGATTGAAAGAACTTTTTAATATATATATTTTCTTTATGCAATAAATTTTGTTCAGATCTCATTTTGCGCCGTTGATTTAAAGTACATTTTTTAAAATTTGGAACTTTAGTAGATATATAAGCATTTGAATTATTAATTTTTATTGGCTGTTGATGTGATGTAATTTTCAAATGATTGTTAGAACGATTAAAATCATTATTATTATCAACAGAAATATAAATTTTATCGTTATTTGGTAAAGAAGAAGTTTCATAATAATTGTTTTCAACTATGGGCTGCTCTGAAGTTCTATCCTCTATTTTCTTATCTAAAATAAGAGCCTCTTGTCTAACTTGTGTATCTGTAGTATCAACGTTGTTAGTATTTACTATTTCATGCTTTTGCTGTAGATTGTCCAAATTTTGTTTTTCTAATGATAATGAATGAATATCTGAATTTTTATGTTTTATTTTAAATTGTGTAGTTGTACATAAGTCAGTTATTGGTAAAGTATTTGTAATACAAGGGGAGATATTGACATCCCCTGATGTACAAGTTGATATTTGTAGAGGTATATTTTGATATGTAATTATTGGTACTTGTACATTGTAACATTGTGTTGTATACTGAGGTATAGGACTAGGTAAAGAATGTACTTTCTTTTTCATAACAAGTAAAATTTGACCATCACATTCCTAAATAAATATAAATTTTGCTTGATTAAAATGTCAAATTATTGATTTATAATCTATCACTTACATTAACAAAATCTATAAAAATGTTAATAAGATACATAAATCATATAAATATTGAATATATTAATACATACATTAGAAGATTGTAATGATTGATTTTCTGATAGCACTTTTAAATCATTCTTTGTTTTAGTTTCTAATATACATTTCTCGTTATAGGTAGAGGTTGATATTTGTTCATCTTTGGATATTTCATTTTCTATAATATTTTTAGTTTTTTCTGGAACGGGATCAATATTTTCTTTGATGTCTATAGAATCTATTTTACTTGTATTATTTATATTTGTAAAATTATTTGTATTATGATCCTTTGCTAGATGAAGTTTACATTCTAATTTGTTGTTATCTTCCACATTGCTTTTATCTCTGTTTAGTTCTTGTATGAAATGACTATTATTATTTTTAATTTCTTCATTTTCTGGCTCCTTTATACTTTCTTGTGTTATCTGATAGCTATATAAAATACTTATTTTAGATGCCATGAAGTCTGTTGTAAAATCTAATGTTATAATTGCAATCAAAATTAAATATTTCTTATTAATAACTAAATAAATTGTACATATTTAAGTTTTTTCCAGAAGCAGTTTTCTTCATCATTTCACAGGGAAATTGTGATTGTTTTATGATAGAAGCACTCTGTTGTGGTTCTTTCGAAGTATTATATTGTTTAATAGATTCTGTTGGTGTAGTCTGATTTTTTACTGCAGTTACGCTATAAAATATTTTAATAAATTATTATATAAACGCAAAACATCCACTTTGCATATTGTAAAACATTATACCGCTTAAAACGAGGATCTAATGAACCAGGTTTCCTTTTTATTGTATTAAGTGTTAATTGATGTACGGAAGAATCAAAATCTTTCATTTCCATTGTTTTGAATGATCTACGATTTTAAAAGAATTTCTAACGTGTATTTTGTACTTTTAAAAATTTTATAATAATTATGAGGTTATTTTTCTAACATATCACTTACTGATGTTGTGGTGTGCGTACTGTAGTACGACTTCTCCTAGGTGTACCTGTTAATGTAATAACGCACGGAGGATGAATTATGTCATCAGCATCATCTACTAATTTACGTGGTGGAATTTTTGGCCATGATGGATCTTCAGGTACTCTAAATTTATGTCAAAACTTTGTTTACAACATATATTACGAGTTATAAATTTGTTACTTACCTCAATGATCCAACATTGTATTTTTGTGGAATTGGTAATAAATTTTCACTGTTTACTACAGTAAAGTATATTAAACAGAAATATTATTACAATATAACTTGTGACACTATTCTGTTCTAACATATTTACCTTTAATATTTAATTTAAGTGCACTTTTATCATCTAAACATGACATATTAAAATAATCATACATTTCAAAATTATTCTCTTTAATTTAAATAAACTTCTTTTTACTTCCAAAGTTAATGTAATAGTAATGCAATAAAAAATGAAAAATTATGTAACCATGTATATTGATTACATTTTTTTCTATTGATAGTCTTGCAGTCCACTTAATTTTTTTCTTTTGTTTTTTATGAAAACATTTTTAATATTTACTTATGTATCTAGGTAGAATATTTTAAATTTATAAATATGTATTATAAAAATATTTTTTATCATTTCTGTTACTTATATAAAAAATTGAACAAAAAGAAAACTTAAAAATTACAAAAATTCACTCTGGTTGTGATAATCGTAAACATAGGTATCCTTTATTCGCATAGTGGGTAATATATATACAATCAATCAGTTATTGTTTGGAAACCTTAATGCTAAAGATTAATAGTTTGAGATTCATATTTTATCTATATTTTATAGATATAGTACAATAGCAAAACTGCTTTGTTGGGAATATCTATGACTTTGATAGAAAAAATGAATACTAAAAATAATGATTTATGTGTGAGGTAATAAAGTTTGTACATGTAAACATAACAAGATTCAATGTAATCAGATGTATATACATATATAAATAGTATACTTATAACTACTTCTATATCTATTATAATTGTTTATTGCACGTAAAATTATATGATTAAATATATATTATATTACATATACATCACTTGAAATATTGTTATAAACAAGGCCATATATAATAATAGTATTTGTTATATATCATATGATCATACAATAATATTGATATTGTAGAATATGAATGACTAGATAAATAAATAATAAGACATATGAAAAGAAAGACTTAAAAAAGATTATTCTACCAGATGTTGCTATTATTTTTCATTGTATATCAATCATACAGTCCTAAGTTATAACTCCAGTTTGTCAATTCATACTTATTAAACGATCACTTCAATATTTACTGTCTACTGTTTACTGCCGTTTGCTATCCGTTATCACTCTCATTATTTGCTGTTATACCACATGACCTATACGCATGTAGTACGTATAATCCAGGTTTTTTGTTTATATATATATATATATATATTCATGTACGTTATATATGGTATTTACAAATGAGAATATATTTTCGTTTGAGCGCTCGACTACTAGATGGAGCTCAAAATCTTAATAATTGATTAAAGATATTAAGATTGCATGATTATATCTATAATCGCTAATAATTATTAAAATCTAATTTACAAGTTTTAATTTTTATACTTCGATATCATGTAGTTTTTCATATGTCCACTATTTAAAAAAATATTTAAAATAAAAATTATGTGAATCAATAACATCTGGATATTTATTTTTCAAATTTCATTTGATATTAAATTATATATATTTATTTTTAACTTTTTCTAAAAATTTTTTTCCTTTTAACTTGATCGAGAAAGTTCTTCCCAGGATAAAGTAGAAAAAAAATAATTTATTTTGTAATAGATCAGTAAATATCTTTTATATACGGATAATTTTATGATCGTATATATATCACATGATGTCATATGTAGAATATATGTATGTAGTTTATCGAATGTATAGTGTGCAGTGGGAAATTGGCGCGAAGTATTGTAGAATGCAACAGGAGGGGAAAAAGGCTCGAATGTTTGAAATAAGAGTAGGGATAAGGTTGAAACGATCAGGGGTAGAAAGAGAAGATTGATAAAGGCATGTGTATAGGGACATCACATACTACATATATATAACATACGTGTGTATACATAGATTACAAAGCAGAAGTCAGCCAATCAGAACAGCGAAGGAAAAGGAGGCTGCAGCGCTTCATATGCTATTTCTGTCACGTAGAACGCATACATTTGTTTTGTTGCGTACAAACGTAAATTGCGTACTTATATCAAGTTATATTTAATTTCTAACCAGTAATATTCCTTAAAAGTGACATATACATAAAAATATACGAATCAATTATTTTTAGAAAAGAAGTGATTATCTTTGACGGTGATCGTGATTATTTTACCACTTAGTGACAACAATGTCCGTGATTATGGATTGTTTTCAACAGTAGCGGACGTACGAAGTTTTATCTGTTTCGTTAAAGCAATTTGGTGAATACCATTTGACTCCTCCTTAATCTCCATTTTTTTGATTCAGCTTCGTGTTTGTGGGCTATACACAAAAAAAAACGCAACAGATAATTTCCCTCCGAGACAATCAATTGGCGTTTTGAACTGTCTTTTTTGTATTCTTCATATCAGTACACGGGAGCAAAAACTGAATTCGTTCTACCTACTGTTTCATCGAAAGCTCAATCCTCAATTTAAATCTATAAGGGAACCTAAGTCCACCTCTCAATCTTTCATCAGTGATTTGTGATGTACAAGTTCAGTGCCGGAGGAAAAATTATTACCTCTACAATTAATTTCGTACATTCAAAAAGGAAAGGAATTTTTATACACCTAAGAAACATGAACAGAAACTCAATAAGTCTTCGAAGTCATAGAAGTTTTTTAACATTTCGTTTATATTGAATTACTTGATTGAGTTATTGAAAAGCAAATCAAGTTTGATAGAACACGAAAGTTATTGCGCCAAGATGGTGCAGCACGAATGATCTAACATCGTGTTGTTGAGGGAAGCATGATAAATCTCTAGTACAAAATTACTGTTTTTAAATAACGCAAAGAAAACCAGTTGTCATAATGAAATTGCTAGAGAGTACACGATTTGAAGCTATAAACAGTGCCTTGTTCATTAAGACCGGAGATAGCAAGATAATTGGAAGGTATAGCAAACAAAATATGATTTAAATATACTATTATCTATAATAATTGTTTTTTACTATAGGATTGAGAGTTATTCTTGTAAGATGGCAGGAAATGATAAACAACTGTACAAACGCTTCAATGCAGAGCAAGGAGTTACACCACATGACCTTCAAGCTTTATCGCCACCACAAACATCTTTGGGAACATCACCTGCTCAAAGATATTTTAGGTATAAATGGCATAAGTACAGTCTGTTTACTTGAAAGTTTATAAATTATTAACATTGAATTTAAACTATTAATGATTTTAAATAATTGATTAGTTTATAAGTTAATATTATTTGTATATTTACATATTTAGTCGTAGTGTTTCTGGTGATGAAGATGGACCTTTATGTGATACAATAAGCAGGAAAACATTATTCTATCTAATTGCAACTTTAAACTCAGCCTTCCATCCTGATTATGATTTTTCTGATGCTAAGAGTCATGAATTTAGTAAAGAACCAAGTTTACAGTGGGTAATGAATGCAGTTGATAGTAATCTCAGTGCAACTGCTGGAGATCATTATCGTACTTTACGTTCTGCTCTCTGGGGTGCTATCGACGATGAAATATCATTGAGCGAATGTGATATTTATAGGTGAGATTAAACGAAGATGGTTTCTCCTATTCAACAAAAATGAAACATAAAACAGAGCACAAACCTACAACATTACTTCAAGTACACGTACACAAGTTAATATATGTAAAAATATTGTAGCTATAATCCAGACTTTGCATCAGATCCATTTGGAGAAGATGGATGCCTGTGGTCTTTTAATTATTTCTTTTACAATAAAAAAATGAAGCGTATAGTCTTTTTCACATGTAGGGCAATTAAGTAAGTATGAAATTTATTTTGAATATATATAGAAACATATCACATATATAATTCATATATATATTTTTCAGCCCTCTTTATGTATTAGATTCAGGCATAGGTAGTGACTTTGTGATGGACGAAGAAGATGAAGATCGTTATTAGATCTTTTATATATGATCACAGTTTACAACAGTTAAAACTTTACATTTTCTCTTGATAGATAATTATTAATTTCATGTATTTTTTGTATGTACAACTTTTTACATTCAGTTTACAACTTAAGATTGTGTGTGTATGTGTGTGTGTATATATATATATATAAAATATATAAATATATATTATATATAAATATATATATATAATTTGATTTGGCTTTACATTTCACATAATATATTTATTTTGTATTTTTCTTTAATTTGAACAAACATGTGTACGCATTGACAATGTACACACAGTCTATCATCTATTGTACGTACAATAGTTTGATTATTTTACTTTTTAGTGAAATGTGACAAATATTAATAAAGCCTAGTCTGTTTTTTAGACAAGGATCTTACTATTTTTCGTACTAAGAAATGCATCTGATTTTCTTTGAAAATTTTTATGTAACATTCTATTTTGTTATCCAATGTGATGAATTACTTTATAGCTAATTAGATCTCACAAACATAAAATGTTGTGATTAATAATTAATTCTATTATGCCAATTATGCTCTAATAATTGTAATTAAGCTTTCTGGATGTGCAATATCTCAATATAGTGCACTTTCATTTTAAAGTAAGTAGTTGTATCAGATTTTATTTAATAGAATCTACAAGATAAAAAAATAAATTTTTGTTATCATATTTAAGTGTATATACGATAAAAAATATCAAAATTTTATGCAAAGTTTAAATTAGTAGTCCACAATATCCTTCTTAATGAAAAATTTCATAATTATGCTTTATGAAGCAATGATAGTTAATTTACGGAATAATTGATGTCAAGTAACCATTTTATCATTGTCCTTTACTTACAATTACATATCAATATTACATATTCCATAATGACGTATTCAATTTGGGCATTGTTACTTTCTTAGTGTAATAATTAAATTTGATATTAGGTAGGCTGATAAATGCTGTGAAACAGGATAAAACATATCTACTCTTTTTAAGCTTATAGCTTTTAAGCTATAATAATTTCTATTATTCACTTTGCCAAATTACTTACCAATACACAAAACGTATTTTGTATTATTAACATATATATTTCATTCTAGTATGTATTGCGAAGCAATGTTTTTTTATACAGCTTAATATAATTGGTTTATAGGAAAAATCCGAAAAATTATTATATGTACAACATGTAGAAATACATAATTACTTCAATCTTTACTTTATACTGGACAATATGTTTATCTGTCTCTTTTGAAATAAATATTTCAAGAAGATATGAATGTACTATAATATTTGTTATCCAAAAGGAATATAAAATTATTATGTAGTATTATGAAGTATACATTTTAAATTATACGATTTCCAAAGGATCAGCATCAACAATAGATACATTAATATTTACAGAATTATTTAATGTATTTGATAACGTTGATGCAAAAGTTTCTAGAAAACCACGTTCAGAATTAGAATGATTTGTTAGAATAACATGAATTCCACGATGAATTGCATCAAGTACATCGTGATGTTGCATTTCTCCTGTAAGATATAAATCGGCTTGTACATTTTTTAAAACATTTATTCCTGATCCTGCACATACGGCGATAGAATTGATAAAGCCATCTGAAAAAAATAATTAATACTTATATCTTTATTATGATTTTAATTAAATTTTACAAATAACGTTATACCTGACTGTAAAGCATGAGCCAGTTTCAAAAATTTCAACTTGGTGTGCTGTTTTACTAAATGTACTGCTTCATCAATATGTATTTGATTTTTTAAAGTACATAGACGGCCCATACCATTTTCTTCATTCTCACTAGGTTGTATCGGTTTACAACTATCCATCACTGTAATTACATATTATGGATAATAGTTAATTAAGAATGTTATAATAATAAAAGTATTATAAAAGTATTATATTTCTAACCATCATTGAAAGTTGAAGCCAACCAGTCATTTACACCTCCCTTTATTGAGTCAAATGCAGTATGTGGGGAATATACAGCTATTTTATGTTCTAAACATTTTGCGATTATACGTTCCTGTAAAAAAAATATAAATTTTTAAAAATGAAATAAATTTTATTCGTCAACCGCCGTAAAAATAATTACGATATTTCTGTTACCTTCCATGTTCTTGTGGTTATAGATTTAAGTGGTAAAAATATTGGAGGATGATACGAAATTATCATATCTGTTGACAGGTCTAATGCTTCATTCATGACATTTTCTGTTAAGTCGTTTGTTAACAAAATGTTTGATACATGTTTTGGAGATGTGGGTTCAATCAGTAATCCAACATTATCCCAAGATTCAGCTAAAGATATATTTGCAAATTTTTGTAATGCATCCACAACTTCTTCCAATGGCAAACCAATTTTATTAGGTTTTATATCAGTCATAGTGGGTAACTGCTTATTATGTCGAATTAATATATAAGGATACAACTTCTGATTTGATATAAATACAGGGAGTTTCCGCAACATCTATTTTCGTATAATTGCAAACCTGAAATAAAAGCATTTTTTTTTGTCTATGTAAATATTACATTTGTAATATTAATAAATCAATATATTATATTATTTTTAAATATTATTCAAATAATAATAAAAATATAATTTTATAAGTAAAGGGTATAAAAATGAAAATGTTTATGTTAATAGTAAACAATTATATTTAAAAATATAAATTACATAGATCATAACAAATCTTATATTACTAATAATATATTGATACATTTTACTCATTATAAAACCATATTTTCACTAAACCATCATCGCTAGCTGATGCAAGTTGACCAACAATAGCAGGATTCCACTGAGCAGAATTTACATCCTGTGTATGTGCATTATTTATTGAACAAATCATTGAGAAAGTTGGTTCATGTATATCAGAATCACTTTCTTCTTTAAATATTCTGATAATATCATCTCCGCATGCAGTTACAATTAATCCAGTTATCTTACACCAATCTACATCATAAATAGTCCTTGTATGATATCCGGATAAAGTGCAAACACATTTCCAAACTGAATCATTATTTGTGGTAGAAATTCCTATTGTATTTCCAGATTTGTATTCTTGCCATATTTTTACAGTTTTATCATCACTGACTGTAACTATACGTTCACCAGTTTTATCAAAAGAAAGACTCCAAACTGTAGATGTATGAGAAGTTAATGTGTGTATGCATGTCCAGTCACTATCAATCATATCTTCTTTGTATATTTTAACCGTATTATCATAACTAGCAGATGCTAGAATGTCTTCATTAGGATGCCATCTTACCTATGATTAAATAAAAACAAATATAGAATAAATGAAGTCTTTTGTTTTCTCAAAAATTATATATATAAATTATATATATATATATATATATATATATATATATGTATGTATGTATAAGAATAAAAAAAAAAAGAAAAAAAAATGAAAGAAAAATATTAAAACTATAATACTTACCTTTTTAACATCTTGAGTATGTGCATTAATGACTGAAGCACACTCATATTCGTCATCTTTTGTTTCCCATATCCAGACAGACTTGTCACGACTACATGTTGCAAGTAAATGCCCACTGGAAGACCAACTAACACTTTTAACTTCATTTTCATGTCCTTCCAATGTTGCGTTGCATTCAAATTCTCCAGATCTTCTATCCCATATTGCTGTTGTAGCATCAAAACTAGCAGAAGCAATGTAATTACCACAGGGAGACCAAGCAATTTCTCTAATAGTTCTTGTATGACCCTCAGTTAAAATCATAGTTGTAATCCAATTCGAATTTGTTGCTTGCCATATTCTAATAGTTTTATCTTCCCCACATGATGCAAGACATATGCCTTTTGGATGCCAACAGATGCTCCAAACTCTTCCCCGGTGTCCACTTAAATTTTGTTTTAATTCTAAGCTTCCCATTGTTATCTGAAATAAGAAAACTTTCCAGTTTATAAAGTATTGCATTTCTATTATATTTTCTTACATTAATTATTAATGATACATACATTTTTTTAGATTAACTATATTAAAATATATTCGTTATTACTTTATATGAAGAATTAGACATATTTTACGAATGTATTATATAATCTTATATTAAAGTGTCAACGAGATAACAAATAAATTATTTCATATTTGACTTACTTTCTTTTAGTAGTAATCTTGAAACAATGTTGATCACAAAATCTACTAAATCATATATCACAAAAAGTTCACGTTTATGTTTATATTTTTTACACGTTCTTAAATGTAAATAAGACGTATTAATAATTATTAACACGTTAAATGCGATGAAACATTTTACATGTAATATGAGCTATATCGTCATTATATAGAATGTATGATCTTCTACAAGTCAATTAATCCAGAAGAAAAGATAAGGTAGTAAAAACATTACCTTTTCGCATGAATAGTATGGTACGTGCACATAACCATTAATTTATTTACCGATTAATTTACTATTGAATTAAATTTACGATGAGTTTAACGAATTTATAATAACATTATATTAACATTATATTTATATTAACATTAACGAAAATTATATTAACATTATAATTTTCGTAATACTTACCATAAGAGAACTCACATTGAAATATTGATTATTTTACGCATCGAATGAGAATTAAAGCTCATATTCAAATTTGAATCATTGTGATCATATACATATGTGATCACACATATAAATGTAAATGGAAATATGAAATACGCAAGCATACATAAATTATCTCAAGAAGATATTTTGAGAAATCTTAGAGTAAAGAAAAATTCAAAAAATTGAAGCAACAAATAAAAAGAGAAAAATGTTCATCACCTTTCGATTGTAGCGTATGTGACTTTAGCGACAGGTATGGACAAAATATGAACTACAAGTGTATAGAAAAAGACTATCCTTATTATTGGATCGATGTCATAAATTTATTAGGTAATAATCTAACATTTTTCGTGTGTATATTGTTCTTAAGACCCATTAGTACGAATGACCGAACAAAGATTTATCTATTTTTATGATAGAATCATTTGTCGAAAACTTATTATATATTAAAATGTTTAAATGAGTTACCGTTATTTCTCCATGTAAGCGAAACGCATTTCCTTGTCTTTGGAATAGATTAAAGAATTTGCAACATATAAGGAAGTAATTGCTATTTCACATAAACAAGCACACACCATTCAAGCGTTGTATGAAAATCAGTAGTGGGGGTAGGAACTTCTCCAAGGGCGCCACTATCTGAAATTTGTTTTCACGAAAAATCTTAGAAATAACGTTTACGCCAACAGCGAGTCCAAGCATAATTGTTGATCAATTTTGATGAACAAGATCTCATTATAAGAATGAAGATTCAAGCGAAGACATGGGTTTTTCGAATTTTTGAAGAAGCTTTTTTTTATATATATAAACTATTTTCGAAAAAATATCATTATCTGACACGATTTTTTTCAAAGAAAATAAAGCTTTTTTAAAAGTTCAAACAGGCCATGTACTCGCTTAAACTTTTATCTTTAAAATAAGATCTTATTCATCCAAATCATTCAAGAATTACGTTTGTTTCATTGTTGTCTTAAATTATTATAAAATCAAGGGCGTTGGCCAGCCTTAAGATCTATCATTTTTCGCTCAAAGCGTGTGTGACTTCAGCGACAAGTATGGACAAAGTATGAACTAAAATATAAATGAGGAACGCTGTTCACAAAGCGTCTACCATATTGATGATAAGTTTTTTTTAGTTACCATCTCTCAGGCGTTATAATAATTGGTTTCGTAAGTAGATACAAATTTAGTAGACTATTAACTATTTTCACGTATGTATATTGTTTTTTGATGCTAGCGTGCGTCATAATAATCTTTGCTGTATATGACGTCGATACATTTGTTTTATGACAAATGCATAGAGAATATTAAATATAGTTAACACGTAGTAATTAGTATATAAATTTACGGCAAAAAAACAAGATTTTGTCGAATGTTTTGTCAAAAATAATTAGTGAATACTTAACATATATACAGTGATGAGCACTTTATAAAATTTTCAAGAATATTCACATTAATTCAAATACGGTGCTACGACCAATGAGGTGATATATAAAAATCAACATTATATACTATCTTTCAAGACTTTATAATGTTTATTTTGATTTCTTATATCATTGACAGACAAATCAGTTGTATTCAGTTTTGCGCCGATTCCAAAATCAATTTTTTACGAGCATCTAAGCTTTCACTATTATAAAAATTATTGCCCGCTAATGTTAATTCTTGTTAATCTATACTACTATCTCACAATATTAATTGTGTGATTGATGAAGTTTTTTGAACTAGTTTTCAACATGAAACTAATATCGATAGAAATAAAAAATAACATCATTTCAGAATTGAAGTTTCCTTTTTTTACATGAAAAGTTACAAGAGAATGTAATGTAAGTCAAACTCTTGTTCAAAAGCTTTTTGCTTATGTATAAACTATTCTTGAAAAAATACCATTTTTTAACATGATTTTTTCCAAGCAAATAAAGCTTTTTCAAAAATACAAAAAAGCAAGGTCCTAGATTAAACCTTGGTTTTTGAAATAAGATCTTATTTATCAACATCGGTCAAGAATCACACCTATTCTTATTATTAGTGTAAACCATTATAAATCCAAAGCTAACGAACAGCTTTAATCGTTCAGTTTATTCGTATGGACAATTAATAATAATATATTATATATTACGTGTAATAGATAAATATATATTATGTGCACCAATTACGTGTCCCGCTCTTTCTCTTATTCTCTAGAGAAAGAATCTTCTTCTAGATGAAGAATCATGAATAATGAAAAGAGAACAGTTTTTTGTTTTGTGATTTTCTCATAAAAATAATTGTTCAATTCGCTCTTTCTTTTTTTTTATAGTCCTTAATTTGCTCGATTGTGATGATGTAGCACGCATACTTTCTTTCTTTTTATTTTTTCCTTCATATTTTTATATACATCATCACGCATGAACAAGGATCCATCAAGAGATTGATGTTTAGATTAATACAGAGTGAAAATAAAATGTGAGACGATGCTCGTATCTATTAAAATCCTCGGTTTTTATATTTGTTCTTTTGGAAATTCTCACGAATGAGTGAGAGATTGAAAGATCAGTGTCATACTAAGCTGCAATCTATCTGGGATGGTACCGATTTGGAAGCTTTTCCAAATTATCGAAACTCAAGTGATATAGTGTGTATCATCTCAAGTGAAATATTGTGTGTACGTGCGTGTTTGTGCTCGCGCGTGTGTGTATATATATATATATATATATATATTCATGCAATGTAAAAAATAATATCGATGGAGAGATAATTTATCTTGTATCTACAGAATTTTTAAAAATCTCATGAAGAGAAATGTACACTTAAATATGGACAACTATTGATTTTCTAGACTTCAATAAATAGAGGAGGAAGATGAAAGAACAAATTACAATCTGACTTTGAAATCGCTTGATTGCATGATTTTGTAAGATCGATTAATGAACTAGAATATTTCTTATCGTAATTTTACGTTAGAAATATAAAAATGAAAAACGCGTAACTTGAATACTTTTTGAAAGGCAAAGTTACAAGAAAAGAGATTGGTCTTTGAAAAGAAAACTTATTATATCTGAAAGTACCATACACACCTTTCTTTCCTCCAAAAAGTACATAGAATTATGAAGAGATGACGTAAGAGAAGATATAAAACATGTATGGAAATTTGTTAACATGCGATATTAAATATTGCTTATCGCTTGTTTCAACAATGAAATATGTTCTTATGGGACATAACAAAAGACATTACAAAACATGCATGAAGCTATCTGAAAGAAACAAACTATATCTGAAAAGAAACAAAAGAAAGAAAAAAATAAAAAAGAATCAACATGTAATATAAGCGTATGGCAATAAAACCAGTATGGAAAAGGAATAAAAGAAAGAAAAAAAGAAAAATAAAAAAAGAAGTGAAAGAGACAATGATCAATAATATAAGTAAAGAACATAGAAGTAAAGCAGCGAAAGAGCTGAATATCATCTATGTTACTGAAAGATACAGTTAATAGATTGTATTTTAATTTAACATCAATTAAGCTGTTGTTAAAATAACAATTAAATGCATCATATTTAAGCAAAAATGATTTTCAACGAGTAGAAGAAATAAGTAGATTCGTTAATATCAATTGTTCATAGAACGCTATTGAGATGCAAAAATAAAGATTACTGTAATAGAAAAGTGAAAGTTTAGCTATACCATTTTGTTTTTAAAAGCAATTTTTCAATAAACAAACTTTTAAACCTGTAGTTTTCACAATATTATGTATATGTACTCATATTGAAATTGACACACAAATTGTAAATCTTCAATATTATGTTTAAAACAGAAATTTTCAATACTTCTGTACGCGTGTGTGTGTGTGTATGTAGTATTATATTATGTATATTATATATATATAAAACTCCATCTATTATTTGGATGAATTATAAATACTTTAAAGCATTCGATGAGCAGAATGATTCGATAACACGTAACTTGTGGTTTATAACCACGACTGCTAGGGTAGCATATCCTTCATTAGGGCCAAGCATGTCCTGAAAATTAGGTAATTTAAGTCAACATGAAAACATATCTTCTAATTGAGGACTATTTCTTAGTATCACGAGAGAAAAAAAACAAGAACAGTAAAATACTGGTCTCATATCGGTTATTCTTGTTTTTCTTATCGAATATTTAAGATCAAAAATAATCTTTTTTCAAAGAATGAAATAGTTGATTTATTCGGTGCTTTGAATTCTCGTTTATCTGCCTATATGTCACTTCTCTCTACTCTATCCGTTATCTTTCGTTCCCAATGCTACAAAACTTTCATTTCTTTTTCATTGTTACGGGATAGATTTAACAACTAAAAGGCGAAAAATAACGTGCAGTACTGAAAGATCACAGCATTGCCCGACGGCCCTTTTTCCTGTTATTACAGGCTTACTGACGTTACAGAGCTCGTATGCACACTCTGTCCCTATTACGCTTTTATCAGATTTTGTACCAATCCCTTTTTTGAAATTGTTTTATTCTCTCTTTTAATCCCTCTTTTTTTTTCTCTTTCCTCTTTCGCATATATCCGTCCAAAAGAAACCATTTATTTTTGCCTCCAGCTACGAAATTCCATCGGTATTAATCCGGCAGTATGCAGTCAAAAAAAAAAAAGAAAAAAAAATGAAAATAAAAAAAGAAAGAATATCCAGATATTGATCGAACGTGAGAGGAATTCATGAATATTTTTTATATTGACCGTATGTCTGTGTTTTTCATATACCTTGTTTTCAACATAAAATAAATATTTTTCTCTACAGAAATATTGCTTCAGTATCAAATTGATTTTTTATATGTATCGTCCGTTTGATACGAATTGCAATGAAATTATTGTTGTTTCATATTTTGTAAATATGTTTATAATTACATTTATATAATTGATTTATTTTTGTTACAAATTTTTGAAATAAATGCATTATTAATTAGAGAAAGTATTCTTAATTAACCTTCAAAATATGATTACTTGAAAGCCGAGGAGAGATTTAAAAGATATGAGCAACGAGATATTAACCGATTATACGATATTATACATTTTTCAACAAAATAGGGGATTTAAGATAGATGGATGATTGAATAAAGAAACGAAGTGATTGATGTTGAACGCTGCGTTGTAAAAATAAAAGTGTTGAAAATTCTCATAAGTAGTGTTTTAATTTATATTACAATAATACAATATATAAGTATTCACAAATTATTTTTGATGAAACATTCGATAAAATTTTGTTTTTGCATATTTATATACTAATTATTATATTTGTCTTAACTATATTTATTATTCTCTATGTATTTATTGTAAAACAAATGCGTACCGATTGACCGCAGCAAGAATCATTACGAGACGCACTTATACGGATATACATATGAGAGATATATGTATGTGAACTTATGAAAGAATAAGTTTACAGCTTACTAATACTATCTACTTTAACCTACATGAAACCGATTGTTATATTGTTAATTGTTATATACGTGACAGAGGTATAACCAATACAAGCTTATACGATATCGATACGATATCGTATCGATTTGCATGATGCAAGCGATAGAAGCATGGAAAGGAGAACGTTCTCCATTTCCTCTTATAGCTCATATTTTGTCCATATCGTGTGTGATTTTAGCAATAGATATGGACAAAATGATGTATATGACATCAGTCAAATGAGCT
Source organism: Vespula vulgaris (assembly GCF_905475345.1). Lineage (NCBI taxonomy): Eukaryota > Metazoa > Arthropoda > Insecta > Hymenoptera > Vespidae > Vespula > Vespula vulgaris. The sequence continues at coordinate 637,754 of NC_066607.1, forward strand.
CCTTTAGCTGTTTTACACATGCATAGTTTTTAAATAATATTTTTCATAACATTTTCACAAGTTTCTTGTGTTATTTCTTAAATTAAAAAAGAAAATGTCCTTCGATTGTGGTCGACTTGTTTGGATGGATTTTTTCCTGCAAACAATTGCATGGATATATATCCTCCAAGGAAAAAAAAGGCGGATGCCGTACAATCAGAAGAGCCAATCAATATAAATATCTCGTAATTAACCGACCGTGTCGGTACTTTAATACCGTCTTGCGAGCGACACTGAATTACTAACATACAAAGGTCCGTAAGTCACCTTCATATGAATTCTTATTAAAAGAATGAAGGTACTTTTGATACAAACACATGCACACAATGTTGCACAAACGTGTTTGCAAATAATGTGTTTGCTTTATCAACAATCTTCTATTTTGAAGATGACACGTAATTGTGTTTTTTATCCATGATCGTTAAAAAGAGAGAGGAAAGGAGACGATAGCGAAATTACAATTTCTTCTGACCTCGTTCTTTATTTTTTTACTAATACTATCTTCCCGCTCTTTCGCTTACGAAAGAAACGTATAGTGTATGTGTGATATGTCTACATATATGCAGCTGTGTGTGGTAGGCATTCAACCTTCGTTTTGTGTAATATGTGATTCATTTCTTTTTTAATACGCCTGACAATATATTTCTCCTGTGAAAAGAAAGTATACGTGTAAACATAGTGATTAATATCTTAAGTTAAGAACATTTTTGTCCAAACAAATGTTATTCATATTACAATAATTAAATTAATAATATAGGCCGTTGGATTATGATAAAATATGTATTTACAGATACTTAAATAAAATAGAATATAAAATATTTATCTATCGAGTTAGAAATTTAAATGCATTGATAGAAAGCTATGTAACATATGTTAATAATTAAATTAATATGAATTAATATATATAATATATAATAATATATAATAAATAATAATATAAATTAATAATGAATTAATCATTTATAGATTTTAAGGTAAGATAAATCAATAAGATATTTTCATCAAATTAAAAATTGAAATGTATTTATAGATAAAAAGAATAAAAATGATCGAGTAGCCCGTTGTTATGAATTGATAGAGTTAAAATTTAAGAACCTTACCAGGTGTTGATCTTGTAATAAAATCTAAATAACTAGTGACTCTCAAGTTAACACCAGGAGCTTCATCGGCACATGTTCTTCCATAATTGATGACTCCAAGAAGGAAAATACGTTTGCTTTTTGGATTTTGCCATAAAATTGGACCACCACTGTCGAACTGTATGATTAAAACATTTGAAGATTATTTTTTTATTTTATAATCGATGAAGTCGATCGATCAAATTTACCTGGCAAGCATCCTTTCCCATATCGAATGTACAAAGTTGCTTAGGTGTAGCCAGAAAGTGATACTTGAGACATTTCTTTGTTGAAACTACATGCAAATCGACTTTTCTCAAAACTTGAGACTTGACACCATAAAAATTCGTACGACCCCAACCTAAGAAAATTATTTTATAAAATTTGTCATATAAAATAAAAATACAGAGTCAAAATACCAACCTACAGCTGTAACAACAGCGCCCGTAAAGTTTTGCTGCATATAATAGAACGGAAGACAAGCTGGACCAATTCTCATAGAATATTCTAATCTTTTCTGCAATTTAATAACCGCCAAATCGTTTAATTTTAGCTTATAATTTGGATGTATGATTATATCATCGATAAGGTAAAGTTGAGTTGCCTTTGTATCGTTATCTAAAGATTACATCAAGTCAAAATGACAATAATTTCAATAATTTGTTTTTAAAGAAATTTTTTATTCAAATATTTTGGTTATTTAAACAGACCTGGCCATATATTATGTTTCCCAACAATGACTCCTAAGATAGAGAAATTTTTTATATATCTTACAACACAATGAGCTGCCGTTAATACATGTTGCGTAGTTATTATAGTAGCACCACAATAAAAAAAACTTTTTTCAAAATTTACAATACCAGCCATCATAGGATATTCATTTATTCCTGTTTCAACCCCACCAACGATTCTCGACTGCAAACGATCATCGTATGAAATAATATCATTGATAAATTATTGAACAGATCATTGATATTCTTATTTTACCTCTTTTACCCACCGGATTCGTCCAACCACATCTACATTCCTCTTCGATAGTTTTGAGGTCACATTGAAATTTGCCACCATATGTATTACGTTTCGAATGGAATTCTATAGTCATTTTCGATGTTAGCGATTCCACTGGAAAAGAATTCAATCCACAGAGAACGTATTCGATGCCATCGTCGACTTCGATCTTCATAAAATCCAATGAACAATTTGAATTCTGTGGACGATGAAATTTATTTTTTATTTTGTTTGATTTTAAGATTCAAATTTTTGTATGATTTTGAAAGTCCAATAATTCATCGACTTATTTTTGTTCAACTTTTGCATTTAATCCAAACAGAACTTATTTTATTAACAAGATTATTTATCAACAAACAAGATGTTGATCGATCGATCTCAGAAATTATATACAACAAACCCATTTAATTAAAGTAATAATAATATTAATAATGAAATGAAATCTTACCGAAGGAACATTAAAAACTGTGCAATTCAATTTAATTCGAGTATTGCTCGTAACACTCCACCGGCAATTATGTTTACCCAGATAATAATTAGGATAACCAGGATTATATATATGATAATTAACTTCTGGTTCTAATTCTTGCGTGTAGTCACAATCGGGATGAACGATGTTTTTCGATTCTATGATGCTCAGTAGTACGCAAAATAATGGAATGAACTTGTCTATAAAGAACATTTTTATATAAACAAATAAAAAACAAGACATTAATTAATAAACGAAGAAAGAGAAAAAATTGAAAAAAATTTGAGGATCGAATATACCCTGCTTCATGGCAATGGTAACTTGGAAAAAAAGATATAGGACTTGGGTCTTATCAATGACAACACTGAAACGTTTATGTTCTCGTTTACGTTCCTTTTTATATTCTGAAATAAATCTTTTTATCTTTTTTTTTTATTTTTATATTTTGAAATAAACCTTACACGAATAGCGATAATTTTGCAGGTAATATTATCGTGTTTATCTTCGTTCGTGGTTACCTTCGTTCTCGTATTTACAATTCATTCTCGCGAATAAACGTAAATTTACTACACACGAGTGGTAAATATTACTACAATTATGTAAACATATATAGGATATTTTTTAGACATATATATTTGATATCCACATACGTATGCATTTTCATCGTTGCAGAAATGTTCGATAGCAACTTATTCATGTTGACTTTTTATCTTATTTTGAATTTTTATTTATATTTATTTTTTATTAACACATTATTTACATTTATAGTCAACGATTCGAAACGAAAACGAAAAAAATGGATGCATTGTTACGTTACATTTGTATTGATAAAAAGAATTGAATGACATGATCACATTTACGTAATTATAACAACCAGTAGTTATATTAACCGAATAAAAGGAGAAAAAGAAATGAAAAGAAGAAAAGAAAGATAAGAATAAAAAGAATTTCCCGTTACGGTAGTATCGATCAAAAATTATTGATAACATTGTGATGATACTTTCAATATTTGAATTAATATATGAAGTCAATAGATGAAAAATAGTAGGAGACCTAAATAGCGTATGCTCGAATTAATGTCAGGTACTATGAGAGGAGGTGTGATCATAATGATAGGTGATGGAGAAATCAATATTTCATACTTCAATTTATTTTATTTTATTTGTCACATCAATTTATTTCATTCGTCATATTTATTAGCCAAAATAATACATAAGCAGCCAAGATAAGATTATTACAATCATCTATAATATTTTAAATAACTTATTTTTGGTAAGATAAATCATATTTGAATTTTTTTTCGTATCAAGCTCAATGGTAATGCAATATTGAGTTATTATTTCTTTTACAGTGACTAGCATAATTGATAGCATAGTGATAGCATCTGATTATTGATAGAGGAAGATCGAACTATTTTCGTTAGACCTCTTCAGACGATACATAGATTATACACATATCTATAGATATACAAAGACACATACATTTATATATCCCTGCTTGCTTACATGTAATTGCATTCACCCACCGATCTACCCATATATGAATATTGTATATTCCTGACCTATCTCATTTATCTGTGAAAAAAAAAACACTCAAAAGATAATAAATTAATAATAAATCAATAATGAAATTAATAATGAATCTGTTTTTTTTTATTTTAAAGGAATTTTTTTGAATTTATTGTCAAAAAGAAAATTAAAAGATTATTTAAAACAACAAGAAGTTAAATTAAAAAAAAAGAAAAAAGTTAAAATTGAAAAAAAATTATTTTAAATTAAAATTATAAAAAAAGCAATCTAATGTTTTTTTCTAATTTTAATTAAAAAAATTTATTTTATAATTTTAATTGAAGAAGATTCTTTTTAATTTTAATTATCTATTGAATTTAATTTTGATTCATATCATGGATATCGGAGGAATCGCCAAAAAAACGAAGATATCTCATTGATAACGACAGTAATGAAAATGATAATGTAAAAGGACTACTTTAAAATTTGTCCCACGGTCAAAAATCATAAAGAATAAAGTTCTGATTTTTTGTAAAAAAATGTGATCCTGAATGTCTAAAAATTCATATAAATCAAATAACGTTACAATATATTAGCGGGTTTTAAAGTTATGCGATATCATATGGTATAGTATATATCGTGTTCGAGTGACGAATTTCCTGCTAATTAATGGCAAAGACGGAGCAGAATACAAAGGATTAATACGGAAAAATATAAAACTATCATTAATTCGCTGTTTATCATCCTTCTAGAGATAGAACGAAGAATTTGTATCATTTTACTTGGCCTATGATAAATTTATAATTATTATTTTTATAGTAATTTTTATAGTACTTTAAGTTTTAAAAGAAACTTTGAAACTTATTTTAAATTTTATTTTTAAAAGTTATTTGAATTTATTTTCTGCTAGATTTAAATTCCGAATTTGGCAGTCATGGTAATGTATAAAGACAACGAAACGAAACTTTTGGCTGATTTTGACAATTCACCGAATTTTCCTTTGTATTCCGACGAGCATTAAACGAATTTTAAGACAAATTTAAGGCAAATTTAAGACGAATTTGCTGCAAATTAACGGTCAAGACGATGTAGAGTACAAAGGATTAATACAGAAAAATATAAAATTATCATTAATTCACTATTTATCATCCTTCTAGAAAAAGAACGAAGAATTTGTATCATTTTACTTGGCCTTTGATAAATTTATAATTATTATTTTTATAGTAACTTTTATAGTACTTTAACTTTTAAAAGAAACTTTGAAACTTATATATTCAATGTTACAAAATTCAAATATGACTTATCTCACCAAGAACGTGAAGTGCAAAATAACATCAGCGATTCTCAACATTGATTCCAGAATTACAGGCATTTTTCCGGTTACTTCCGTTTGGATGATGGTTCTTTTTCCCAGATCGTCGTTATTCTTTTGGAACTCATTAGCGGTGTTCATGTTGGCGTCTTGATTTAGAATAAGCTTTTCAAACTCTCGTCAAATAGCTTGTATCTTCTTTTAAATCACTTAAATTGTGTCGATTTTGTGTTGTTTAGTTCTTCCACTACTTTCCTCACCATGACAAGCATTTTTTTTCGTGGTAATCCCATCACAAATTTATCAATAATTTTGGATCGATACTAAAGTTACGGGAAATTTTCTTTTGCTTTTATCTTTCTTTCCTTTTTTTGTATCCTTTTTATTCTTTTGATTTGCACTATCGATCGTTCTCCATATCCATATCTGCATCCTTTCAATCATTTTACTTTTTAGGAATCCAATTTTGTTTATCTTCTTCTCCGGGATTGTAATAGATAAATGTAGGCAGATTTGAGGTATATATATGCATTTATGAATATAAGGATGGGTGAGTGCAATTACATGTCAGCAAGCAGCGATATATAGTCGTAGATGGGTGTGTATAGCTACGGATGTGTATATAACCTGAGTACCGTCTGAAAAGATTAAGAAAAATTATATTCACGTACCTATGTGTAGGAAAAAATATATAAGATTATTTCTAAGCTAATTTAAACAAAATGTAATGAACTTACTGATGAGGAACTGGTGAAAATAGTTACGTTTTGCTCTATTACTAATTATATTATACAGAACTTGCTGTAAAGAAAACAATTAGCCGTTAATATTACATTACGATTGATAAATTGAAACAAAAAAAATTCAAATATGATTTATCTCACCGAGAGGAAGATGTTTGAAATGTTATAGATGAGTGCCATAGTAGCGGGTAGTTACACATTCTTCTTGATTCTCCCTCTACTGGAGTTCTTACAACTTGTCAGGGCGAGGTCTCGACTCAGAATGTCCAGCTTGTTCAATCCTTGGTTAGCTTGTATCCTCGGTTACGTGGACCCGGACATTGAGTCGAGCATGCGCGTTTACGTTCCCCTACCATTTTTTTACATCAAAAAATGCATATCATCCCCGGTGCTTTCAGCATCAGCTCAGCAACAATTTTGGATCGATACTGCTCTCCCGGGATATCCTTCTTTGTTTTTTTATTAGATTTTAAAAATCAAGTTTTGTTTATCTATTTTTCGAAGTGGGAATTTTTTTGCTATTTATTTATTTATATCTATTTATTTTCATGAAGAAAACGTTGATATTATCTAGAAAATAGAATAAAAAAGATTGTATTTAGAAGGACAGTTTATTTCATGGAAAAGCTATCTTTCTACACCATTTATAACTTATGATCTGTACTAATATCCGAAATAATAATTTGACGTAAATGTTGGGAGTAATATTTTGTGTCATATTATGTATGTGTTTTCTTGAGAAATTACGTCATTTTGAAAATACATTCTCAAATATTATATTACTAGAAATATATTTTATTATATTTTCTAGATTATATATAACAAGAAATATGCGATTTTAGTCGCTCGTATGAAAAAATTCAATTAGTGGTACATGCTTTTGTATAAGAGGAATTTAACGATGTATTTAATCGTATTATCGAATTGTCTATTACGGTTCGATGAGAAAATCCATCGATAAAATACCTTTCATACATGAAAATATTATTTTTGAAAGAGGGATTTATACTCATGCAAACACACACACAAACTCAGGAATTTAATTGGTCCATACATATGAGCAGAAGCGTACACGCAGAGGGAGAACGAGTATAATAAAATCGATATAAAGGCTAATACATATGGAAATACGTTATTACGCGCATGTTTATTTAATCCGTATTAAATTTTTTTTTACAAAAATTCCACTTTGATCTACATTTTGTATAAACGGTCGTTTGAAATCCCTTCGAGCTTCTCTGATTTTAATTGATTATATCCTCTAGCTGAAATTACTCATCTTTGGATCCTTTGAAAGAGTTATTCGGTCTCCTCATTCCACTGTTTGAATAATATTTCGAATAAACAGCGGTATATTAATGTCGTTGATTACAAAATTTATTTTCTCTCAATCTGTATCTTTTTCGACTTTTTTGACCGTGTAATATGAAATATTGATTTATTTATACAAAATAAAGTATTAAGATAAAATACGTAAAAGCGGAAAAGATATTACGAAAAAAAAGAAATATGATGGAAAATTTTTTCTGAATTCGTGATATTATACATATTAAAAATAAATATACTGCGTAATAAAGAAAAAGAAATTTAACAGGAAAAAGAGCTAATATTATGAGAAAAAGTATTTAAGCAATAATTTCTGCTATTGCGCAATATGGAAGAATATATAATCAATACGAACAAATTTTTTGGCGGCTTTTATAAATAAAGTGATAGAGTACAAAATTTGTAGTATCATTTATATGTAATAATATTTTTAAGTATGATTGAAATTTAGCAAAGAAACATTAAAAACTTCGTATATGTACTAACGAATAATTTCATAGTGTAATCACTATACATCGAAGATAGGGTTCCTTGTACAATGTCTCAACTTTATATTTATCATTTTATTAGTTATTATTATATTAGTAAAATTCTCAATATTGCAACGCTTGTGAATTTCGGATAGATCAGATAGATACGGCAGAATATCTCCAACGGTTCGATTCTTATTGCAACTATTGTTCTGCAGACCATAGATGATCGGCAGGAAAATTAGAAGTCGATGCGGTTCGTGAAATGTTCAAGCGCTTCGAATTCAGCTACGTAGAGAATTCAATTAGTAAAATGTATCAATTATATCGGCGACAATAATTCGAAAATATATAGGGATTGATGGATTCCTTTTCGTTCGGTCCTTCCGTTGTCATAAAAAAAATCCATGTAAGCCATGTTCAAAAACACATGGATACAAATTTGCGCTAGTAGTAAAACGCTGATTTCAGTGATAGAAGCGAATTGATTGGAAATTTGACTGAAGATCGTGAAGAAAATTTATCTGTTAATTTACTGTAGATGTCACAAAAAACTGTGATTCTGATGCAAAAAATGAAGGTTGCTATATGAGTCAAATTTTATAGTAAGTTTTCAACGAATGAAGAGATTCGACACGATAATTGTCCTAAAGAAACGGAATCGTCGCGTTCATGGTAGCGATTGGAAATTACAGGAACACTCCTGTATTGTTAACATAAAACATCGTTTCCCAACGATGTTAGCAAAGCAATTCGTCCGATTCAAAAAAATCAATACAAAATGCAGCAACAGTTTGAACGAAATTATTTGTCGACTGGCATCGAAAGTCAAGAAAAGTGATGCACATCGATTATCACAATTGTTGAAAAATGCTTTTAACGCAAATACTATTATTTATCAATAATGTAAATATTGAATATAGATATTGGAAGAAATAGCGCTGCATATAAAGAATCAACATCGCGCACGCATCGATTTGTTGAAATCCGAGCACGCGCGAAGGGAGAATTGCTTGTAGCCAATGACAACCCTCATTCCATGACGCTACGATTGATGGTAAGAGTACTCTAGACAGGTCCTGTAAAAACGATGGGAGATAACATTGGTCCATACATGAAACTTTAAACGTTTTCTAAAAACATTATTTTTGAAATCGATAGACGCCATATTTGGAAAATTGCTTGATAGATATTTGTAAAATTTACATAAAATTTACATAAAATTTTTTTATTTTGCATTATATTTACATAAAAGACTAGATTAAAGGAAGCTTTTCATAATATACTATTAAGGGTTTCTATTAATAATCTATTATGTACATAGTATTTCTGTATATCAAGATAATAATTTTAACTCGGAAATATTTTTAGATTATGCGAGAGATGTCAATTCCATTTTTATGTTAATTTATCATCATTATTCAATTAATTTAAATTATGTAATTATTCATTATTATTATAATTAAAAATAAAACGATGTTTGAATTTAACGTTCCAAGTTGTTTGTCATAATATTCACAATTTGTATTTATAAAATATTCATAATATTTAATATACGTTTATCAGAATTTTTTATTTTCGAAATTCCGACTTTTATCAATTAATTACTGCGTAGAGCGAATTCTCTCGTCAATAAATACCGATCGGAATTTAACTACCTTTAAGTACTATTAAGGATTTAATGAAAATGCATGTATGCAATACGTACTTCCACATATATCGTGAAGTACCTTCCTATATAAACGTTTTATTATTATGTTTCTCCACATGCGTGTGCTCTTGTGCACACATGTATGCGTAGTTGGGGATGGGTACGCGTATGTCTGTACGTCTGTAAGTTTAAATTCCTCTTCTGAATGTAATAACTTTAGGTATGAAAGGTATTTTTCCTTTGTTTTCCTCTCATCTAATTGTAGCAGACTGGATAATTCGATTAGCTCTGTAATTTAATTATCAGTTTAGGTAGCTATATCACTTAATTATTCTTTTCGATTTTTTACAGAGCGATGTATAACGTCACGGATTTAATTTCTTCATATGAACGACTAAAAAATTTGACTAAAAATTTTTGAATAGAAAATGACTTCCTATTCGAGAACTTGTAAGAATGATACATTTATACATCTAGTTATCTAATATTTCGTATTCTAGGATCTAAACTAATTAGTAGCAAAATATTATATTTTTTTAATCGTTCATTTCTTAATACGTATAACCGAGTATAGCAGTGATTTTATTACATTTTTAATAATACAATATTTGGAATTGAATAATGCAAATGATTTAATTTCTTATGAAACATATAATGTAACGCTTAAAAAATACTTCCCCGAACATTCACTTCTGTTAGTTACATAGTATAATAGTGGAGATCAATTTTACTTTTTTCTCGCTATCGTCATTCGATCAACCTACTAACATCGCAAATAATAAATGATATTGAAATAGAACTTTTCCATGAAATAACCTTTCCTTCTAAATACAATCCTTTAAATACTATTGTAAAGGTAATGTCGACGTTGCCTTCCCGAAATATAATTTAATATAAATAAATAAATAGCACAACAAATTCTCTTCTTGAAAAAAACATAAACAAAATTGAATTCTTACAAAGAGAAATGATCGAAAGTATATGAATATGGAGAATAATCGATAGGTAGAAACAAAAATATAAAAAGGTATGTAAAGAGGAAAAGAAAATAAGTATAAAAAAAATTTCGTTAGTATCCATCCCAAATTATTGATAACGTTATAATTAGATTACAAGAAACGATAGTCTCAATATTTGAAACAATATATGAAGTTAATATATGAAAAGTAGTAGGTGGAGTAAAGAACGTATGCTTGGATTAATGTTAGGTACTATGAGAGGAGGTGCGACCAGGATGATAGGTAACGGAGAACTCATGATTTTATATTTTAGTTGATTTTATTCATTGAATGGGTATACACAATCGATATTAGCGAGTGTTGGACTAACTGTTCATTCTGATTTCATTCGCAATGACAAGTTATAAGAAGTTCCAAAAAAGGTACTATTATTGTCAAGAATAGTATATACTTGGTAATATAAATCATGTTTGAATTTTTTTTGTGCCAATCTGTCAATTATCATGTAATATTATGGGCTATTATTTGTTTTGTAAGGATTTTCATAAGATCGAACTGTTTTTGTTAGTCCTTCGTGAGTTCATTAGACACAAGAATATACTTTTCTTACTAGTTTCAAATTTTATATAGATCATATACATATGCATAGATATACAAAGACACATACATGTATATACCGGTAAAAACTCATATATTATTACATTCATTACCTATATATCTATATACGCACTTGGATACCTTTCATCTACCTATATTTATTTATGAATCCATAAACGTACAAAAGAAATTAAATTATTGATAAATTAATAACACATCTATTTTCTTTTTGATTTTAAAGTTTTCTCTTTGATTTAAAAATTTTCTTGAATTTATTGTAAAAAAAAAATTAAAAAATAATTATTTTAAATTAACATTGAAAAAAAATTATTTTAGATTAAAATTTAAAAAAGGTCATTCTAATGTTTTTTTTTATTTTATTATAAATTTTATTTCCTTCTTGATCCTTTTTCATTGTTTCAAATCTAATTCTTTTTTTATTTTAACAATTACTTTTTAATATTAATTCCCTTTCTGAATTCAGTTTATTTTTTCAATTTCATTTCAACTATTTTTGCTTCTGGATATCGCCTCAGAGAAATCGCCAAAAAAACTAAGATATCTCATTGATGAAGATAGTAATGAAAATGATAATGTAAAGGTACTACCTCAAAATTTGTCTTACTGTACAAAATCATAAGGAATAAAGTTCTGATTTTTTGTAAAACAATGTGATCCTAAATGTCTACAAATTCATATAAATCAAATAACGTTACAATATATTAGCGGGCTTTAAAGTTATGCGATATCATATGGTATAGTATATACCATGTTCGAGTGACGAATTTCCTGCTAATTAACGGCAAAGACGGGGCAGAATACAAAGGATTAATACGGAAAAATATAAAACTATCATTAATTCGCTGTTTATCATCCTTCTAGAGATAGAACGAAGAATTTGTATCATTTTACTTGGCCTATGATAAATTTATAATTATTATTTTTATAGTAATTTTTATAGTACTTTAAGTTTTAAAAGAAACTTTGAAACTTATTTTAAATTTTATTTTTGAAAGTTATTTTAATTTATTTTCTGCTAGATTTAAATTCCGAACTGGCAGTCATGGTAATGTATAAAGACAACGAAACGAAACTTTTGGCTGATTTTGACAATTAACCGAATTTTCCTTTGTATTCCGACGAGCAAATATCAAAACTCTCTCTTTCTATGGGTGAATATTTCAGAATTAATAATTTTGGAAACATTTGCATTTATATAAATGATATGCGGAATTGAATAAATTAATATTTCAATACAGAAAGTTCGCTTAAGCGTTACAAAACATAAAATAGTTTTTCTTTAATTTTGATTTCTAAATCGTTGCCTTCAACTAATAATAACAGAAACGAACCTTTCATTGACTTTGACTTGCCTCCGTTACCGGATCAGTTCTCCTTGGTCTCCCGACGGGCAGACGTCGAAGCTCCCTCACTGCAGTTTAAAAAGAATAGAAAACACTACATTAACGTACATATATATAAGCTACGATATTCAACGTTATAAAATTCGAATATGATTTATCTTACCCAGAACACGAAGTGTAAACTATCACCAGCGATTCTCAACATCGACTCCAGAATTACAGGCATTTTTCCGATTACTTCCGTTTGGATGATTGTTCTATTTCTCAGAACGTCGTTATTCTTTTGGAACTAATTAGCAGTGGTCATGTTGGCGTTTTGATTTAGAATAATCTTGTCAAACTCACGTAAAATAGCTTGTATCTTCTTTTAAATCACTTAAATTGTGTCGAACATGCACTGTTTAGTTCTTCCACTATTTTCCTCACCATGACAAGCATTTCTTCAAAGTTACGGGGAATTTTCTTTTTCTTTTATCTTTCTTTTCTTCTTTTGAATCCTTTTTATCCTTTTGATTTCCACTATCGATCGTTTCCCATATCCATATCTGCATCCTTTTGATCATTTTACTTCTTAGGAATCGAATTTCGTTCATCTTTTTTCCAGGATTGTATTAGATACACATATGTAGATCGTAGATATTCAAGTGCATATATAAATGTATTGGTTTAGAAACGAAATTCTATATATAAGTAGATAGCGATATATACTTGTAGATGGGTGTGTTTAGCTACACGTATGAATATAACCAGTGTTCCGGCTGAAAAGAATAAGAAAAATTACATTCACGTACCTATGTGGAAGAAAAAATATATAAGAATTTATTTAAGCAAATTTAAACAAAATGTAATGAACTTACGAAAAACTAGCAGAAATACTTCCATTTTCCTCTATTGATAATTACATCTTACAGAACTTGCTATAAAGAAAACATTTTGGCGTTAATATTGCATTACGATTGATAAATTGAAACAAAAAAGAATTCAAATATGGTTTATCTCACCGAAAAGGAATTGTTTGAAATCGTATAAATGATTTCCATAGTTGCCACTGCTTACACATCACTACTGATCGTTTCTGTTCTGAAATTTTGATAACTTGTCACGACAAGGTCCCGATATGGAATGTCTATCTTAATCAATCCTCGCGGAGAGTTTTTACACCGATATTGACACGAGCGTGCGCTGTATGTTCTCCCACTATTTTTCACATCTTAATGAATAGACCAATCCCGGAATATCTGCACTGTATAACCAATAATTTCGGATCGATACTTCCCCCACACGGGCAATATTTTTTTTTTCTTTTTTACATTTTACGAATGCAATGTTGTTTATCCGTTTCTCCAGTATGGAATTCTTTTTTGTATTTATTTATTTATTATTTTTGTGAAGAAAACGTAGACATTATGTAGAAAATCGAATAAAAAATATTGTATTTAGAAGGAAAGTTTATTTAATGGAAACATTATCTTTTACACAATTTATAACTTATGATTTCAGCGATGTCTAACCGTTGATCATATAATATACTACGAGATACTATGATACTATATATCCAAAAATAATAATTTGAAATAAATGTTGGAGGTAGTATTTTGTAAAGGCCACATTTTATCTGCGTTTTTTGAGAAATTAAATTATTCATATTTTCCGTTCCAAACTTTATATAACGAAAAATTTAATAAAATCACTACTATATTCGGTTATACGTAATAAGAAATAGACGATTAGAGAAATATAATATTTTCCTAGGAACTAATTAATTTAGATCACATAATACGAAAAATCAAATAATCAGATTTGTTATTGCATCATTCTTTTAAGTTCTCGAATAAGGAAACTTTTTTTAAATTATTTTTAATTAAAATTTTCAGAAAAATGTAGGTGTTCACAAAAAGAAACTTCATAATAAATCGGTGTCCTTGTCGAACGTTCTGTAAAAGAGAAACTGAACGAATAATAAAATGATGCTTTTAAATATATTATCGAATTGTTTTTACAGTCTGATGAGTGAAAACAAAGCGATAAAATTCCTTTTATTCCTGAGGTGATTATTTCGCAAGAGGGATTTTACTTATACATACAAAAACACACGCCCGAGAATTTAATTGGCACATATATATGCACACAAGTGTACACGCAGAGGGTGAAAGAGAATAATGAAAGGGTTATAAAGGATGGTCCATAGAAAAGTACGTATTACACGCATGTGGATTTAATCCGTATTAAAATTACTTAACGAAAATTCCACTTAGATCCACGTTTCGTGTGGATGAACATTTTATTCCCTTTGATAACTTCGCTGATTTCGATCGATTATATCCTCTAGCTAAAGCTGCTCATCTTCTGATCCTTTGCAAGAGTTATACTACCTCTTCACTCTACCGTTCGAATATTCTTTCGAATAGACAGAGCCATATTAATCTCGTTGATCTGAAAATTCATTTTCTCTCTATTTGTATCTTTCTCGACATTTTCGCCCGTGTAATAAGAAAATGGTGATTAATTTGTGTAAAATAAAGTAATAAAGTAAATACGGCAAAGTGAAAAAGATATTATTATAAAAAAGAAGGAAAATGATGTAGAATTTTCTCTGGATCCATATTCTTTACTACTGCGTAATAAAAAAGAAGAAATGTAACAGGAAAAGGAGATTATATTACGAGAAAAGGTTTTCAAATAATAAATTTTTCTATTGAGCAATATGGAAGTCGATATTTACGATGAAATTTTTTGGCAGATTTTTAAATAAATTATAAAATACCTGATTTGTTGTAAAATTTATATTTAATAATATTTTTAAGTAGGACCGAAACGTTGCAAAGAAACATTAAATACTTCGTATATGTACAAACGTATTATTTCATAGTGTAATCACTATACATCGAAGATAGGGTTCCTTGTACAATGTCTCAACTTTATATTTATCATTTTATTAGTTATCATTATATTAGTAAAATTCTCAATATTGCAACGCTTGTGAATTTCGGATAGATCAGATAGATACGGCAGAATATCTCCAACGGTTCGATTCTTATTGCAACTATTGTTCTGCAGACCATAGATGATCGGCAGGAAAATTAGAAGTCGATGCGGTTCGTGAAATGTTCAAGCGCTTCGAATTCAGCTACGTAGAGAATTCAATTAGTAAAATGTATCAATTATATCGGCGACAATAATTCGAAAATATATAGGGATTGATGGATTCCTTTTCGTTCGGTCCTTCCGTTGTCATAAAAAAAATCCATGTAAGCCATGTTCAAAAACACATGGATACAAATTTGCGCTAGTAGTAAAACGCTGATTTCAGTGATAGAAGCGAATTGATTGGAAATTTGACTGAAGATCGTGAAGAAAATTTATCTGTTAATTTACTGTAGATGTCACAAGAAACTGTGATTCTGATGCAAAAAATGAAGGTTGCTATATGAGTCAAATTTTATAGTAAGTTTTCAACGAATGAAGAGATTCGACACGATAATTGTCCTAAAGAAACGGAATCGTCGCGTTCATGGTAGCGATTGGAAATTACGTATCTATTGTTTTGCAAATATATTATTATAAATATTCGGCATAGATAATCGGCGGGAAAATTATAAGTCGATGCAGTTCGTGAAATATTCAAGCGCTTTGAATTCAGCTATGTAGAGAATTCAATTAGTAAAATGTATCAATTATATTGGCGACGCTATTTCGACAGTATATAGGGGAATGATGGGTTTCTTTCCGTACGCTCCTTCCGCTGTCATAACAACGAGAAAGTCCATATAAGCCATGTTCCAAACCGCACGGATATAAAGCTTTGCCCTAGTAGGTATTAACGCCGATTTGTGATAGAAGCGAACTGACTGGAAATCTGATTAAAACTGAGCAGAAAATTTATCAATTAACTTATTGTAAACGCTGGAAAAATTGTGACTCTGATACAAAAATGAAGGGTGCTGTATGGGCCAAGTTTTATAATAAGTTTTCAACGGATGGAAAGATTCGACACGTTAGTTGTTTTAACGAAACGGAATCGTCGTGTTCGTGGCATCGAGCGGAAGTCGCAGGAACATTTATGTATTACCCCTCGCTTCACGATGATGTTAGTAAAGCAATTTTAAGCAATGTACGATATATAAAAATCAATACATAATGCAGTAAAAGTTTGAATGAAATTATTTGTTTACTGGCATCGAAAGTCAAAAAAGCCATGTACAATGATTATCAAAATTGTTGAAAAGTTCTTTCAACGAAGCTTTTTACTACTACGTATTTGTTGATAATATTGGTATTAAATATCGGCATTGGCCAAAATTTCGTTGCATGTACTGAGAATCAAGATCGAGCTCTCATCGATTAGTTGGAATCCGAGCCGCGCGAGGGGTGAATGGCTTGTAGCCAAGGACAACCCTCATTCCATGAAGCTACGATTGATGCTAAGAGTACTCTAAACAGGGCCTGTAAAAACGATTGGAGATAAGTTTGGCCCATATTTGAAACTATAAACGTTTTCTCAAAACATTGTTTTTTCAAGTCGATGGATACCATAGTTGGAAAATTGCTCGACGGATATTTGTAAAATTTACATAAAATATTTTTATTTTGCATTATATCTGTAGATAAAGGACTAGATTAATGGAAATATTCCATAATAGACTAATATAGCTTCCGTCTATTATGTACATAATTTTATATAATAATTTTAGTATGGAATATTTTAGTTATGTGAGAAACGTTAATTTCAGGTTTATGTTACATTATCATGATTATTGAATTAAATTAAATTATGTCATTATTATAATTAAAAATAATACAATGTTTGAATTTAATGTTCCAAGTTGTTTGTCATAATATTTTCGTTATGTACTTATAAAATATTCATAGTATTTAATAAATATTCATAATGCTCTTATAAATATTCCCAATATTTTATAATCTTCTGGGTCACGTGCATTCTCTCGTTAATAATAAGTAATAGAGATTTAATGAGACTGCAGATCATATAATACATACATACATATATATGGTCACGTACTTATGTTTAAACGTTTTATGATTGGTTCTCTACTTGCGTTTGCTCTCGTACATGCGCATACCAGGCTGTTTTTATTAGGTGAGGGGATACGAGTGCGTAACGGTGTGTGTTTGTGTGTCTGTGTGTATACCTCCCTCTTTTGAAATAACAACTTCATGTATGGAAGATATTTCTTTCCTTGTTTTCCTCTCATCAAAATGTAACAGACTGGAAAACGGATTAACAGTATAATTTAATTATCGATGTATGTTGCCGTATCACTATGTTAATCATTTAAATCTTCTACAGAATGATGGACAACGTCACTAATTTAGTTTCTTTATATGAATGCCTACATTTTTTCGATATAAACTAATCAGTTACTATGAAATTACTATATATCTCCAATGGTCCAATTAATATTACGTATAACCGAACATAGCAACGATTTTATTATATTTCTAGTAACATAATATTTGGGATTATATAATGTAAATAATGTTATTTCTCAAAAAAACGGACACGTAATGTAAATCTTACAGTATACTTTTCACGACATTAATCAATACTTCTGATAAGAGTAGAGATCATGTATATTTTTATCTACCTGTTGGTATTCAATCAACCGATCAACACCGCTAAAAGCAGTAGTTATAAATGATGTGGAAACATAGCTTCTCATGAAATAACCTTCCTTCTAAATACAATCCTTCAAGTTCTATTTTAACAGTAACGTCAATGTTGTCTTCTTGAAAAATAAGTAACTATAAATAAATCAATAAGAGTACAAATTCTCTCCTTGAAAAGAAAAATAAACAAAATTGAATTCTTACAAAGTGAAATGATCGAAAGTGTAAGGATATGGAGAATTATCGATAGGAAGAAACAAGAATATAAATAGGTATCGAAAGAAGAATAGAAAATAAGTATAAAAACAGTTTCGTTAGTATCCATCCCATATTATTGATAACGTTGTAATTAGATTAAAGAAAACAATAATCTCAATATTTGAAACAATATATGAAGTCAATATATGAAAAGTGGAGTTAAGAGCGCACGCTCGGATTAATGTTAGGTACTATGAGAGGAGGTGCGACCAGGATGATAGGTAACGGAGAACTCATGATTTTATATTTTAGTTGATTTTATTCATTGAATGGGTATACATAATCGATATTAGCGAGTGTTGGACTAACTGTTCATTCTGATTTCATTCGCAATGACAAGTTATAAGAAGTTCCATGAAAGATACTATTATTGCCAAGAATAGTATATACTTGGTAATATAAATCATGTTTGAATTTTTTTTGTGCCAATCTGTCAATTATCATGTAATATTATGGATTACTTTTGTTTTGTAGGGAGTTTCGTAAGTTGGAACTGGTTTTGTTAGTCCTTCGTAAATGCATTACACACATGAATATACTTTTCGTAATAGTTTCAAACGTTACATAGATTATAGATATATGTATAGATATACATAGACACATACATTTATATATCATGAAGTCATAGATTATTACATTCACATTCCTATATATTTATATACGCATTCGGATACCTTCCATCTACCTGTATTTATCTGCGATTCCATAAACGTTGAAAACAAATTAAATTATTGATAAATCAATAACACATTTATTTTATTTTTGATTTTAGAGGAATTTTTTTAAATTTATTGGAAAAATGGAAATTAAAAAATAATTTAATATAAAAAGAAATAAAAAATAAAAATTGGAAAAAATTATTTTAGATTAACATTGAATCAAATTATTTTCAATACAAATTTGAGAAAGAATATTGGATTGTTTTTTTTCTAATTTTAGTTAAAAATTTTATTTTTTAATTTTAATTCTTTCTTGATTTTTTTCTTATTTTTTCATTTCAAATTTCCTCTTTGATTTTAATAATTACTTTTCAATATTAATTTCTTTGTCGATTTCAGTTTATTTTTTAATTTTCATTTTCACCCTTTGCATCTGGATATCGCCTCAGGGAAATCGCCAAAAAAACAAAGATATCTCATTGATAAGGATAATAATGAAAAAGATAATGAAAAGGACCTTCTGTAAAATTTTTTCTCCGCTAAAAAATCATAAGGAATAAAGTTCTGATTTTTTGTAAAACAATGTGATCCTAAATGTCTAAAAATTCATATAAATCAAATAACATTCTAATACATTAGCGGGCATTAATATTTAAACACAGTAAGTTCGCTTAAGCGTTACAAAACAAGGATCGCGAGTTAAACGTAAAAAAGCTTTTTTTTTTTTTGAATTCTGAAGCGTTGAGATCATCTAATAATAATATAAAATAATCTTTGTTTGACGTCGTTTCTGTGTTTGTCTCCTTGGTCCTCCGACGGGAGACGTTGGAACGATCTCACTACAGTTTAAAAAGAATAGAAAACACTACATTAACGTACATATATATAAGAAAAAATATTATATAGGTTTATCTATATTACATAAAATTGTCTACAGCACGGTACATAAAGGTAAAAGTCTATGAAAGTAAATCCTACGATATTCAACGTTATAAAATTCGAATATGATTTATCTTACCCAGAACACGAAGTGCAAACTATCACCAGCGATTCTCAACATCGACTCCAGAATTACAGGCATTTTTTCGGTTACTTCCGTTTGGATGATGGTTCTTTTTTCCAGATCGTCGTTATTCTTTCGGAACTAATTAGCAGTGATCATTTTGCCGTCTTGATTTAGAATAAGCTTGTCAAACTCACGTAAAATAGCTTGTAACTTCTTTTAAATCACTTAAATTATTTTCCCACTATTTTTTTCACCATGACAATCATTTCTTCCGCGGAAATCCCATCACAAATTTATCAGTAGTTTTGAATCCATGCTAATGTTTCGGGGAATTTTCTTTTTCTTTCATCTTTCCTTTCTGCTTTTGAATCCTTTTATCTTCTTGATTTCCAACATCGATCGTTTTCCATATCCATATCTGTATCCCTCCGATCATTTTACTTTTTAGGAATCGAATGTTGTTCATCATTTTTTCCAGGATTATATTAGAGATATATATATATGTATATATATGTAAATATATAAGTGCATATATAAATGTATTGGTATAGAAACGAAATTACATATATATGTAGATAGCGATATATACTTTAAAATAGTTGAATATATTTGCGTATATGAATATAACGCGTACTCCGGCTGAAAAGATCAAGATAAATTACATTCACGTACCTATGTGGAAGAAAAATATATAACATTATCTCTAAGTTAATTTAAAAAAAATGTAATGAACTTACGAAGGACCAGCAGATACACTTCCATCTTTCTTTATTGGTAGTTACACCTCACAGAATTTGCTCTAAAGAAAATAATTTGGCGTTTATATTGCATTATGACTGGTAGATTGAAAAAAAAAAAGAAATAAAAAATGATTTATCTCACAGGAAAGAAATTATTACAAATTGTATAAATAATTTTCATAATTACGAATGAACAGATATCACTAGTGATCGTTCCTTTTCTGAAGTATTGGTAACTTACCGCGACAAGATCCCGATCCACAATGTCCATCATAATCAATTCTCGCGTACAGCTTTTACACTGATATCGACACGAGCGTGCGCTGTTTATGTTCTCCCACTATTTTTCGCATCTTAATGAATATACCAATCCCTGAAATTCTGCACAATATTAACCAATATTTCTGGATCGATACTACCCCCACACGGGAAGTATTTTTTTTCCTTTTTTACATTTTAGAAATGGAATGTTCTTTATCCGTCTCTCAAGGATGGGATACTTTTTTGTATTAACTTATTTATTATTTTATCTGTTTTTTTTATTTTTATGAAGAAAACGTGGACATTATGGAGAAAATCGAATAAAAAATATTGTATTTAAAAGGAAAGTTTATTTAATGGAAACATTATTTTGACCAAATTTTAATTAACTAAAAATATAATAAAATAACTATTATATTCGGTTATACGTAATAAGAAATAGACGATTAGAGAAATATAATATTTTCCTAGGAACTAATTAATTTAGATCACATAATACGAAAAATCAAATAATCAGATTTGTTATTGCATCATTCTTTTAAGTTCTCGAATAAGGAAACTTTTTTTAAATTATTTTTAATTAAAATTTTCAGAAAAATGTAGGTGTTCACAAAAAGAAACTTCATAATAAATCGGTGTCCTTGTCGAACGTTCTGTAAAAGAGAAACTTTATGAATAATAAAACGATGCTTCTAAATATATTATCGAATTGTTTGTTACAGGTTGATGAGAGAAAATAAAGCGATAAAATTCCTTTTATTCCTGTAGCGATTATTTCGCAAGAGGGATTTTACTTATACATACAAAAACACACGTCAGGATATTTAATTGGCACATATATATGGACACAAGTGTACACGCAGAATGAGAAAGAGAATAATGAATGGTTTATAAAGGATGATCCATAGAAAAGTATGTATTGCACGCATATAGATTTAATCTGTATTAAAATTAATTAACGAATATTCCATTTAAATCCACGTTTCGTGTGAAAGACTGTCCTAGTTCCTTCGATAACTTCTCTGATTTTAATCGGTTATATATTCTAGTTAAGGCTGCTCATCTTCGGATCCTTTGCAAGAGTTATACTACCTCTTATACCGTATAATACAAAATACTACAACTCAACCGTTCGAATATTCTTTCGAATAGACAGAGCCATATTAATCTCGTTGATCTGAAAATTCATTTTCTCTCTATTTGTATCTTTCTCGATACTTTCGCCCGTATAATAAGAAAAAATTAATTTATCTAAAATAAAGTAATAAAGTAAATACGTCAAAATGAAAAAGATATTATTAAAAAAAAAAAGAAATATGATGTAGAATTTTCTCTGGATCCATATTCTTTACTACTGCGAAATAAAAAAGAAGAAATGTAACAGGAAAAGGAGATTATATTACGAGAAAAAGTTTTCAAATAATAAATTTTTCTAGTGAGCAATATGGAAAGTCGTTATTTACAATGAAATTTTTTGGAAAATTTTACGATGAGATTTTTAAATAAATTATAAAATACCTGATTTGTTGTAAAATTTATATTTAATAATATTTTTAAGTAGGATCGAAATGTTGCAAAGAAACATTAAATACTTCGTATATGTACAAACGTATTATTTCATAGTGATTAATGTTAATAATTACAATAATAGTTATAATTGTAATTAATATTACTATAATTATTAATTGTAATAATGTAATTATATCATAAAAATTATATTTCTGTTAATCTTGGACCGATAAGGTAAATACGGCAGTATATCTTCGAAGGTTTAATTCTTATCGCAACTATTGTTTTGCAAATATATTATTATAGATA
The DNA here is from genome assembly GCF_905475345.1 of Vespula vulgaris. Lineage (NCBI taxonomy): Eukaryota > Metazoa > Arthropoda > Insecta > Hymenoptera > Vespidae > Vespula > Vespula vulgaris. Next base: position 660,688 of record NC_066607.1, read on the forward strand.
TTCAGCATAGATGATCGGCTGGAAAATTAGATGTCGATTGGGTTCGTGAAATGTTCAAGCCCTTTGATTTCAGTAATCTTCAGCAAGGTTAATATCGAGCGTTACTGTAGGGGAATAACACTACTACACTGCGTGCACTATTGTACGTAAGACGTAACGTGAGTAAAGTGATAATATTGGCCAAGAAGTTGCAGGATCGACGAACGGTTTTAATATCACAGAAAACACAAAACGGAGGAAACAAAGACACGATTTCTTGCAAAGTGTCTCAATTATTTTTAATCATTACAATAGTAAAATTTTCAATATTTTAGTAAAAGGCAATTATTGAAAGACATGTAAATCTTAGACAGATGAGATTGATAAGACAGAATATCTCAATTGGTTTGATTCTCATCGAAACTTTTGTTTTGCCAATCAAACAGAATCGGCGGGAACAATAGAAGTCGAAGCGGTGCGTGAAATATTCAAACGCTTTGAATTCAGCTATGTAGAGAATTCAATTAGTAAAATGTATCAATAATATTGGCGACGCTAAATCGAAAATATATAGGAGAATGATGGATTTCTTTCCGTACGCTCCTTCCGTTTTCATAAAAGAACTAGTTTTGAATGTCAAAGGAAGCCATGTACAACGATTATCAAAATTGTTGAAAAGTTCTTTCAACGAAGCTTTTTACTACTACGTACTTGTTGATAATATTGGTATTAAATATCGGCATTGGCCAAAATTTCGTTGCATGTACTGAGAATCAAGATCGAGCTCTCATCGATTAGTTGGAATGCGAGCCGCGCGAGGGGTGAATGGCTTGTAGCCAAGGACAACCCTCATTCCATGAAGCTACGATTGATGCTAAGGGTACTCTAAACAGGGGCAGTAAAAACGATTGGAGATAAATTTGGCCCATATTTGAAACTATAAACGTTTTCTCAAAACTTTGTTTTTGAAGTCGATGGATGCCATAGTTGGAAAATTGCTCGATGGATATTTGTAAAATTTACATAAAATTTTTTTATTTTGCATTATATCTGTAGATAAAAGACTAGATTAATGGACGTATTCTATAATAGACTAATACAGCTTCCGTCTATTATGTAGATAATTTTATATAATAATTTTAGTACGGAATATTTTAAAGTTATGTGAGAAACGTTAATTTCAGGTTTATGTTACATTATCATGATTATTGAATTAAATTAAATTATGTCATTATTATAACATTATTCGTCATTATTATAATTAAAAATAAAGTAATGTTTGAATTTAATGTTCCAAGTTGTTTGTCATAATATTTTCGTTATGTACTTATAAAATATTCATAGTATTTAATAAATATTCATAATGCTCTTATAAATATTCCCAATATTTAATAATTTTCTGGGTTGCGTGCATTCCCTTGTTAATAATAGCTAATAGAAATTTAATGAGACTGCATATCATATAATGTATACATATATATATATCGTTACGTACTTATGTTTAAACGTTTTATGATTGGTTCATTACTTGCGTTTGGTCTCGTGCATGCGCATACCAGGCTGTTTTTATTAGGTGAGGGGATACGAGTGCGCGCGTACCCTTGTGTGTGTATGTGTCTATGTGTATAATCCCTCTTCAGAAGTACACAACTTCATGTATGGAAGGTATTTCTTTCCTTGTTTTCCTCTCATCAAACTGTAACAGACTGGAAATACGGTTATCAGTATAATTCAATTATCAGTTTATGTAGCCGCATCACTGAGTTAATTACTTAAATCTTCTACAGAGTGATGGACAACGTCACTAATTTATTTTTTTTATATGAATGTCTATATTTGTTTGAAAATTTTGTTTAACAATTTTTGATAAAGTATTTATTTATTCAAAATCTTGAAAGCAAATGATTCCATAATTCTTATAGTTATCTAATATTTCATATTTTATAATTTAAACTAATTAGTTCCTGCGAAATTATTATATTTCTCCAAAGGTCCAATTTATATTACGTATAACCGAACATAGGAATGATTTTATCATATTTCTAATAACATAATATTTAGGATTGTATAACGTGAATAATGTTATTTCTCAAAAAACGGACATATAATGGAAATCTTACAGTATACTTTTCCCGACATTAATTAATACTTCTGATAAAAGTGGAGATCATGTATATTTTTTTCTAGCTGTTCTATTTTAACGGTAACTTGAAGAATAAGTAACTATAAAAAAATCAATAAGAGTACAAATTCTGTCCTTGAAAAAAAAAAAATAAACAAAATTGTATTCTTACCAAGTGAAATGATCGAAAGTATACGCATATGGAGAATGATCGATAAGGAGGAACAAAAATATAAAAAGGTATGCAAAGAAGAAAGGAAAATAAGTATAAAAAAATTTCGTTATTAACGTTCCCAAATTATTGATAACATTGTAATTAGATTAAAGAAAACAATAATCTCAATATTTGAAACAATATATGAAGTCAATATATGAAAATTAGTAAGTGAAGTAAAGAGCGTATGCTCGGATTAATGTTAGGTACAATGAGAGGAGTTGCAACCAGGAAGATAGGTAATGTAGAACTCGTGATTTTATATTTTAAATTATTTTATTCATTGAGTGGGTATACACAGTCCATATTTGCGAGTGTTGGACATACTATTCATTCTGATTTCATTCGCATTGACAAGTTATAAGAAGTTCCAAAAAAGGTACTACTATTGTCAAGAATAGTATATACTTGGTAACATACATCATATTTGAATTTTTTTGTATCAGACTGTCAATGATCATGCAATATTATAAGTTATTGTTTGGTTTGTAGGGAGTCTCGTAAGATCGAACTATTTTCAGTAGTCCTTCCTAAGTTCATTACGTACATGAATATACTTTTCTGATTAGTTTCAAACATAGATTATATACATATGCATAGATATACATAGACACATACATGTATATATCACTACGTACCCATATATAATTAGATTCACATACCTATATATTCATATACGCACTCCGATAACTTTCATCTACCCATATTTATCTATGAATCCATAAACGTACAAAAGAAATTAAATTATTGATAAATTAATAACACATCTATTTTCTTTTTGATTTTAAAGTTTTCTCTTTGATTTAAAAATTTTCTTGAATTTATTGTAAAAAAAAAATTAAAAAATAATTATTTTAAATTAACATTGAAAAAAAATTATTTTAGATTAAAATTTAAAAAAGGTCATTCTAATATTTTTTTTTTATTTTATTATAAATCTTATTTCCTTCTTGATCCTTTTTCATTGTTTCAAATCTAATTCTTTTTTTATTTTAACAATTACTTTTTAATATTAATTCCCTTTCTGAATTCAGTTTATTTTTTCAATTTCATTTCAACTATTTTTGCTTCTGGATATCGCCTCAGAGAAATCGCCAAAAAAACTAAGATATCTCATTGATGAAGATAGTAATGAAAATGATAATGTAAAGGTACTACCTCAAAATTTGTCTTACTGTACAAAATCATAAGGAATAAAGTTCTGATTTTTTGTAAAACAATGTGATCCTAAATGTCTACAAATTCATATAAATCAAATAACGTTACAATATATTAGCGGGCTTTAAAGTTATGCGATATCATATGGTATAGTATATACCATGTTCGAGTGACGAATTTCCTGCTAATTAACGGCAAAGACGGGGCAGAATACAAAGGATTAATACGGAAAAATATAAAACTATCATTAATTCGCTGTTTATCATCCTTCTAGAGATAGAACGAAGAATTTGTATCATTTTACTTGGCCTATGATAAATTTATAATTATTATTTTTATAGTAATTTTTATAGTACTTTAAGTTTTAAAAGAAACTTTGAAACTTATTTTAAATTTTATTTTTGAAAGTTATTTTAATTTATTTTCTGCTAGATTTAAATTCCGAACTGGCAGTCATGGTAATGTATAAAGACAACGAAACGAAACTTTTGGCTGATTTTGACAATTAACCGAATTTTCCTTTGTATTCCGACGAGCAAATATCAAAACTCTCTCTTTCTATAGGTGAATATTTCAGAATTAATAATTTTGGAAACATTTGCATTTATATAAATGATATGCGGAATTGAATAAATTAATATTTCAATACAGAAAGTTCGCTTAAGCGTTACAAAACATAAAATAGTTTTTCTTTAATTTTGAATTCTAAATCGTTGCCTTCAACTAATAATAACAGAAACGAACCTTTCATTGACTTTGACTTGCCTCCGTTACCGGATCAGTTCTCCTTGGTCTCCCGACGGGCAGACGTCGAAGCACCCTCACTGCAGTTTAAAAAGAATAGAAAACACTACATTAACGTACATATATATAAGAAAAAATATTATATAAGTTTACCTATATTATATAAAATTGTCTACAGCATGATACATAAAGGTAAAAGTCTATAAAAGTAAATCCTACGATATTCAACGTTATAAAATTCAAATATGATTTATCTTACCCAGAACACGAAGTGCAACATAACACCAGCGATTCTCAACATCGATTCCAGAATTGTAGGCATTTTTCCGATTACTTCCGTTTGGATGATTGTTCTATTTCCCAGAATGTCGTTATTCTTTTGGAACTAATTAGCGGTGCTCATGTTGGCGTCTTGATTTAGAATAAGCTTGTCAATCTCTCGTCAAATAGCTTGTATCTTCTTTTAAATCACTTAAATTATTCTCCCACTATTTTCCTCACCATGACAAGCATTTCTTCCGCGGTAATCCAATCATAAATTTATCAATAGTTTTGAATCCATTCTAAAGTTTCGGGGAATTTTTTTTTTCTTTCATCTTTCTTTTCTGCTTTTGAATCCTTTTTATATTTTTTGATTTCCAATATCGATCATTCTCCATATCCATATGTGTATCCTTTCGATCATTTTACTATTTAGGTATCGAATTTTGTTCATCTTTTTTTACAGGATTATATTAGATACATATACGTAGATCTTAGATATTTTAGCGCGTATACAAATGTATTGGTAGATAAACATAATGATATATAAGAACGTAGCAATATATACTTATAAGTGTGTGTGTATAGCTACACATATGAATATATGTTTCGTGCTCCGGCTGAAAAGAGTAAGAAAAATTACTTTCACGTACCTATGTGGAAGAAAAAATATATAAGATTATATCTAAGCAAATTTAAACGAAATTTAATGAACTTACGGAAAGCTAGCAGAAATACTTCCATCTTCTTCTATTGATAATTACACCTTACAGAACTTGCTCTAAAGAAAACAGTTTGGCGTTAATATTGCATTACGTTTGATGGATTGAAACAAGAAGAATTCAAATATGACTTTTCTCACCGGATGGATATTGTTTGAACGATTGTATAAATGATTTCCATAGTTGCGACTGGTTATATATCACCCTTGACCGTTTCTCTTCCGAAATTTTGGTAACTTGCCTCGACAAGGTCCCGATTCGGAATGTCCAGCTTAATCAATTCTGGCGGACGGCTTTTACAGTGATATTCATATGAGCGTGCGCTGTTTATGTTCTCCCACTATTTTTCGCATCTTAATGAATACACCAATCCCGGAAATTCTGTTAAAATTACTTATAATTCTGGATCAATACTATCCCTACACGGGAAATATTTTTTTTCTTTTTTACATTTTACGAATAGAATGTTGTTTATCCGTTTCTCCAGGATGGGATTCTTTTTTGTATTTATTTATTTATTTATTATTTATTTTTTATTTTTATGAAGAAAACGTGGACATTTTGTAGAAAATCGAATAAAAAATATTGTATTTAGAAGAAAAGTTTATTTCATGGAAAAGCTATCTTTTACACTATTTATAACTTATGGTTTTAGCGATATCTAACCGTTGATCATATAATATACTATGAGATACTATGATATTAGAGAAAAGTGTAATACATCTCTAATATCCAAAAATAATAATTTGAAATAAATGTTGGAGATAGTATACTATATTCGGTTATGCGTAGTAAAAAATATACGATTAGAGAAATATAGTATTTTCTTAGGAATTAATTAGTTTAGATCACACAATTCAAAATATCAGATAATCAGATTTGTTATTGCATTATTCTTTTAACTTCTGGAATAAGTGAATTTCTGGTAACATATTTTTAATTAAAATTTTCAGAAAAATGTAGACGTTTACATAAAGAAACTTCATAAAAAATCAGTGACGTCGTGAAACGTTCTGCAAAAGACAATCTTAGAGAATAATAAAACGATGCTTCTAAATGTATTATCGCATTGTTTATTACAGCTTGATGAGAGGAAATAAAGCGGTAAAATACCTTTAATTCCTGACGTGATTATTTCGCAAGAGGGATTTTACTTTTACATACAAAAACACACGCGCGAGAATTTCATTGGCTCATATATATACGCACAAGTGTACACGCAGAGCAAGAAAGAGAATAAGAAAGGATTATAAAGGATGATCCATAGAAACGTACGTAAAACACGTATGTAGATTTATTCTGTATTAAAATTATTTAACGAAAATACCAAAGATCTACGTTTCGTGTAGATGCCCGTTTTAGTCCCTTTGATGACTACTCTGATTTCAATCGATTATATCCTCTAGCTAAAGCTGCTCATGTCCGAATCCTTTGTTAGATTATCCTCCTCACTGTACCGATCGAATATTCCTTCCAATAGACAGAGCCATATTAATTTCGTTGATCTAAAAATTCATTTTCTCTCAATCTGTATCTTTCTCGTCTCTCTTGACCGTGTAATAAGAAAATAGTGATTCAAAGTGAGTCAAAGTGAAAAAGATATTATTATAAAAAAGAAGGAAAATGATGTAGAATTTTTTCTTGATCCATATTTTTTACTACTGCGTAATGAAAAGAAGAAATGTAACCGGAAAAGGAGATAATATTACGAGAATAAGTTTTCAAGTAATAAATTTTGCTATTGAGCAATATGGAAGTAGATATTTACGGTCAAATTTTTTGGCAAATTTGTAATTAATTTATGAATTAACTTCTTTGTTGTAAAATTTATATTTAATATTATTTTTAAGTAGGACCGAAACGTTGCAAAGAAACATTAAATACTTCGTATATGTACAAACGTATTATTTCATAGTGATTAATGTTAATAATTACAATAATAGTTATAATTGTAATTAATATTACTATAATTATTAATTGTAATGATGTAATTATATCATAATAATTACAGTTCTGCTAACCTTGTACCGATAAGGTAGATACGACAGTATATCTTCGAAGGTTTAATTCTTATCGCAACTATTGTTTTGTAAATATATTATTATATTTATTCGGCATAGATGATCGGGTGGAAAATTAGATGTCGATTGGGTTCGTGAAATGTTCAAGCCCTTTGATTTCCGGAATCTTCAGCAACGTTAATATCGAGCGTTAGTGTAGAGAAGTAACTGTACGCAAGACATAACATAAGTAAAGTGGTAATAATGGCCAAGAAGTTGCAGGATCTACGAAAAGGTTTATTATCACAGAAAACACAAAACGGAGGAAACAAAGACTCGATTTCTTGCAAAGTGTCTCAATTATTTTTAATCATTACAATAGTAAAATTTTCAATATTTTAGTAAAAGGCAATTATTGAAAGACATGTAAATCTTAGACAGATGAGATTGATAAGACAGAATATCTCAATTTGTTTGATTCTCATCGAAATTTGTTTTGCCAATCAAACAGGATCGGCGGGAAAAATAGAAGTCGACGCGTTGCGTGAAATATTCAAACGCTTTGAATTCAGCTATGTAGAGAATTCAATTAGTAAAATGTATCAATTATATTGGCGACGATAAATCAAAATATATAGGAGTATGATGGGTTTCTTTTCGTACGCTCCTTCCGTTTTCATAAAAAGAACTAGTATCGAATGTCAAAGAAAGCCATGTACAACGATTATCAAAATTCTTGAAAAGTTCTTTCAACGAAGCTTTTTACTACTACGTACTTGTTGATAATATTGGTATTAAATATCGGCATTGGCCAAAATTTCGTTGCATGTACTGAGCATCAGGATCGAGCTTTCATCGATTAGTTGGAATCCGAGCCGCGCGGAGGGTGAATGGCTTGTAGCCATGGACAACCCCCATTCCATGAAGCTACGATTGATGCTAAGAGTACTCTAAACAGGCCCTGTAAAAACGATTGGAGATAAGTTTGGCACATATTTGAAACTATAAACGTTTTCTCAAAACATTGTTTTTAAAGTCGATGGATGTCATATTTAGAAAATTGTTCGATGGATATTTATAAAATTTACATAAAATTTTTTTATTTTGCATTATATCTGTAGATAAAAGACTAGATTAATGGAAGTATTCCATAACAGACTAATATAGCTTCCATTTATAGTCTATTATGTACATAATTTTATATAATAATTTTAGTACGGAATATTTTAAAATTATGTGAAAACGTCAATTCCAGGTTTATATTGCATTATCATCATTATTCAATCAATTTAAATTATGTCATTATTGTGACATTATTCGTCATTATTATAATTATAAATAGAATAATGTTTGAGTTTAATGTTTCGAGTTGTTTGTCATAATAATTACGTTTTGTACTAATAAAATATTCATAATATTCTTATAAATATTCATAATATTTATTAATTTCCTGAGTTGCGTGTATTCCTTTGTTAATAATTTCCAATAGAAATTTATTGAAAATGAATATCATGAATAATACATACATCCATATATATTGACACGTACTTCGTATTGAACGTTTTATGATTGGTCTTCTACTTGTTTGCTCTCGTGCATGCGCATACGAGGCTGTTTTTATTAGGTGAGGGGTTACGAGTGAGAGCGCACCTTTGTGTGTGTTTGTGTCTGTGTGTGTAAATCCCTCATTAAATATAACAACGTCATGTATGGAAGGTGCTTCTTTCCCTATTTTTCTCTCATCAAACTGTAGCATACAGGAAATACGATAATGAGTGTAATTTAATTATCAGTTTATGTAGCCATATCACTAAGTTAATCATTTATATCTTCTACAGAGTGATGGACAACGTCACTAATTTAGTTTTTCACATGAATGTCTACATTTTTTTTTAAATTTTTGGTTTAAAATTTTTGATCAAGGATTTACTTATCCAAAATCTTGAAAGCAAATGATGCAATAATTCTTATAGTTATCTAATATTTCATATTTTATGATCTAAACTACTCAGTTCCTATGAGATTACTACATTTCTCCAAAGGTCCAATTTATATTCCGTATAACCGAACATAGTAATGATTTTATCATATTTCTAGTAACATAATATTTGGGATTGTATAGTGTGAATAATGTTATATCTCAAAAAATGGACATATAATGTAAATCTTACAGTATACTTTTCCCGACCTTAATTACTATTTCTGATAAAAGTAGAGATCATGTATATTTTTTTCTAGCTGTTTCTATTCGATCAATCGATCAATATCGCTCAAAGCAGTAGTTAAAAATGATGTGGAAACATTGTTTCTCATGAAATAACCTTTCCTTCTAAAAGCAATCCTTCAAATCCTATTTTAACGGTAACGTCAAAGTTGTCTTCTTGTCAAAGAATAAGTAACTATATATAAATAAATAAGAGTACGAATTCTCTCCTTGAAAAAATAAATAAACAAAATTGAATTCTTACAAAGTGAAATGATCGAAAGTGTAAGGATACGGAGAATTATCGATAGGAAGAAACAAGAATATAAATAGGTATCGAAAGAAGAATAGAAAATAAGTATAAAAATAGTTTCGTTAGTATCCATATTATTGATAACGTTGTAATTAGATTAAAGAAAACAATAATCTCAATATTTGAAGCAATATATGAAGTCAATATATGAAAAGTAGTAGGTGGAGTTAAGAGCGCACGCTCGGATTAATGAGCGGTACTATGAGAGGAGGTGCGACCAGGATGATAGGTAACGGAGAACTCATGATTTTATATTTTAATTGATTTTATTCATTGAATGGGTATACAGAATCGATATTAGCGAGTGTTGGACTAACTGTTCATTCTGATTTCATTCGCAATGACAAGTTATAAGAAGTTCCAAAAAAGGTACTATTATTGCCAAGAATAGTATATACTTGGTAACATAAATCATGTTTGAATTTTTTGTGTGTCAATCTATCAATTATCATGTAATATTATTGGTTACTTTTGTTTTGTAGGGAGTTTCGTAAGATAGAACTGTTTTCGTTAGTCCTTCGTAAATGCATTACACACATGAATATATATTTCTGAATAGCTTCAAACGTTACATAGATTATATACATATGCATAGATATACACAGACACATACATGTATATATCACTACGTACCCATATATAATTATATTTACATACCTTTACATTCATATAGGCACTGGTATATCTTTCATCTACTTATATTTATCTATGAATCCATAAACGTTCAATAGAAATTAAATTAATGATAAATGAATAATACTTATTTTTTCTTTTTGATTTTAAAGAAATTTTTTTGAATTTATTGTCAAAAAGAAAATTAAAGCATAATTTAAAATAAAAAGAAATAAAAAATTAAAATTGAAAAAAAATTAATTTAAATTAACATTGAATAAAATTATTTTAAATTAAAGTTTAAGAATGATCATTGGAATGTTTTTTTTTTATTTTAATTAAAAATTTTATTTTTTAATTTTAATTCTTTCTTGATTTTTTTCTTATTTTTTCATTTCAAATTTCCTCTTTGATTTTAATAATTACTTTTCAATATTAATTTCTTTGTTGGATTCTGTTTATTTTTTAATTTTCATTTTCACCGTTTGCTTCTGGATATCGCCTCAGGGAAATCAAAGCCAAAAAAACAAAGATATCTCATTGATAAGGGTAGCAATGAAAATGATAATGTAAAGGCACGACCTTAAAATTTGTCCTACTGTCTTAAATCATAAGGAATAAAGTTCTGATTTTTTGTAAAACAATGTGATCCTAAATGTCTAAAAATTCATATAAATCAAATAACATTCTAATATATTAGCGGGCGTTAAAGTTATGCGGTATCATATGGTACAGTATATAGCATGTTCGAGTGACGAATTTGCTGCTAATTAACGACCCAGACAGTGAAAAGTACAAAGGATAAATTCGGAAAAATATGAAACTATTATTAATTCGATTTTTAACATCCATCTAGAGATAGAACGAAGAATTTGTATTATTTTATTTGGCCTATGATCAATTTATAATCATTATTTTTATAGTAATTTTTATATAGTACTTTAACTTTTAAAAGGAACTTTGAAAGTTATTTTAAAACTTTGAAAGTTATTTTAATTTATTTTCTGCTAGATTTAAATTCCGAACTGGCAGCTATTGTATAAGTAACGAAGTAATGTATAAGGCAACGAAAACAAACTTTTGGCAGATTTCGACAATTACCCGAATATTCCTTTGTACTTCGACAAGTAAATATCAAAACTCTCTCATTCTAATGGTGAATAGATGAGAGTTAATAATTTCGGAACCATTTGCATTTATATAAATGATATGCGGAATTGAATATACTAATATTTAAACACAGTAAGTTCGCTTAAGCGTTACAAAACATAAAATAGTTTTTCTTTAATTTTGAATTCTAAATCGTTGCCTTCAACTAATAATAACAGAAACAAACCTTGCATTGACTTTGTCTTGCCTCCGTTACCGGATCCGTCCTTCTTGATCCACCGACGGGCAGACATCGCAGCTCCCTCGCTGCAGTTTAAAAAGAATAGAAAACACTACATTAACGTACATATATATAAGAAAAAATATTATATAAGTTTACCTATATTATATAAAATTGTCTACAGCATGATACATAAAGGTAAAAGTCTATAAAAGTAAATCCTACGATATTCAACGTTATAAAATTCGAATATGATTTATCTTACCCAGAACACGAAGTGCAAACTATCACCAGCGATTCTCAACATCGACTCCAGAATTACAGGCATTTTTTCGGTTACTTCCGTTTGGATGATGGTTCTTTTTCCCAGATCGTTGTTATTCTTTCGGAACTAATTAGCGGTGGTCATGTTGGCGTCTTGATTTAGAATAAGCTTGTCAATCTCTCGTCAAATAGCTTGTATCTTCTTTTAAATCACTTAAATTATTCTCCCTCTATTTTCCTCACCATGACAAGCATTTCTTCCGCGGTAATCCAATCATAAATTTATCAATAGTTTTGAATCCATTCTAAAGTTTCGGGGAATTTTTTTTTTCTTTCATCTTTCTTTTCTGCTTTTGAATCCTTTTTATATTTTTTGATTTCCAATATCGATCATTCTCCATATCCATATGTGTATCCTTTCGATCATTTTACTATTTAGGTATCGAATTTTGTTCATCTTTTTTTCCAGGATTATATTAGATACATATATGTAGATCTTAGATATTTGAGCGCGTATACAAATGTATTGGTAGATAAACATAATTATATATAAGTACGTAGCAATATATACTTATAAGTGTGTGTGTATAGCTACACATATGAATATATGTTTCGTGCTCCGGCTGAAAAGAGTAAGAAAAATTACTTTCACGTACCTATGTGGAAGAAAAAATATATAAGATTATATCTAAGCAAATTTAAACGAAATTTAATGAACTTACGGAAAGCTAGCAGAAATACTTCCATCTTCTTCTATTGATAATTACACTTTATAGAATTTGCTCTAAAGAAAATAATTTCCCGTTAATATTGCATTACGATTGATAGATTTAAACAAAAAGAATTCAAATATAATTTATCTCACCGGAAATTGTTTGAAATGGTATAAATGATATCCATATTTGCGAATGGATATATATCACTCTCGATCGTCTCTCTTTAGAAAGATTGGTAACTTGCCACGACAAGGTCCCGAATCACAATGTTCAGCTTAATCAATTCTCGCCGACAGCATTTACAGTGATATTGATACGAGCGTGCGCTGTTTATGTTCTCCCACTATTTTTCGCATCTTAATGAATACACCAATCCCGGAAATTCTATTAAAATTACCTATAATTTTGGATCAATACTACCCCTACACGGGAAATATTTTTTTTTCTTTTTTACATTTTACGAATGGAATGTTGTTTATCCGTTTCTCCAGGATGGGATTCTTTTTTGTATTTATTTATTTATTTATTATTTATTTTTTATTTTTATGAAGAAAACGTGGACATTTTGTAGAAAATCGAATAAAATATATTGTATTTAGAAGAAAAGTTTATTTCATGGAAAAGCTATCTTTTACACTATTTATAACTTATGGTTTTAGCGATATCTAACCGTTGATCATATAATATACTATGAGATACTATGATATTAGAGAAAAGTGTAATACATCTCTAATATCCAAAAATAATAATTTGAAATAAATGTTGGAGATAGTATACTATATTCGGTTATGCGTAGTAAAAAATATACGATTAGAGAAATATAGTATTTTCCTAGGAACTAATTAGTTTAGATCACACAATTCGAAATATCAGATAATCAGATTTGTTATTGCATTATTCTTTTAACTTCTGGAATAAGTGAATTTCTGGTAACATATTTTTAATTAAAATTTTCAGAAAAATGTAGACGTTTACATAAAGAAACTTCATAAAAAATCAGTGACGTCGTGAAACGTTCTGCAAAAGACAATCTTAGAGAATAATAAAACGATGCTTCTAAATGTATTATCGCATTGTTTATTACAGCTTGATGAGAGGAAATAAAGCGGTAAAATACCTTTAATTCCTGACGTGATTATTTCGCAAGAGGGATTTTACTTTTACATACAAAAACACACGCGCGAGAATTTCATTGGCTCATATATATACGCACAAGTGTACACGCAGAGCGAGAAAGAGGATAAGAAAGGATTATAAAGGATGATCCATAGAAACGTACGTAAAACACGTATGTAGATTTATTCTGTATTAAAATTATTTAACGAAAATATCAAAGATCTGCGTTTCGTGTGGATGACCGTTTTAGTCCCTTTGATAACTGATGTGATATCCTCTAGCTAAAGCTGCTCATCTTCGAATCCTTTGTTAGAGTTATTTTATCTCCTCACTCTACCGATCGTATATTCTTTCCAATAGACAGAGCCATATAAATCTCGTGGATCTAAAAATTCATTCTCTCTCAATCTGTATTTTTTTCCTCTCTCTCGACCGTGTAATAAGAAAATAGTGATTAATCTGTGTAAAATAAAGTATTAAAATAAAATACGTCAAAGTGAAAAAGATTTTATTATATAAAAAAAGAAATATGATGTAGAATTTCCGTTGGATACAAATTTTTTGTACTGCGTAATAAAAAAAAAAAAATGTAACAGGAAAAGGAGATAATATTTCGAGAAAAAGTTTTCAAGTAATAAATTTTGCTATTGATCAACACGGAAGGAGATATTTACGATCAAATTTTTTGGCAAATTTTATAAACAAAATATTAAAGTACATAATTTGTAGTATCATTTATATTTAGTAATATTTTTAAACATGATGGAAACTTTGCAAAAAAACGTTAAAAAATTCGTGTATGTACAAACCAATAATTTCATAGTGATTAATGTTAATAATTACAATAATAGTTATAATTGTAATTAATATTACTATAATTATTAATTGTGATAATGTAATTATATCATAAAAATTATAGTTCTGTTAATCTTGAACCGATAAGGTAGATACGGCAGTATATCTTGAAAGGTTTAATTCTCATCGCAACTATTGTTTTGTAAATATATTATTATATCTATTCGGCATAGATGATCGGCTGGAAAATTAGAAGTCGATGCAGTTCATGAAATGTTCAAGCCCTCTGATTTCAGGAATCTTCAACAACGTTAATATCGAGCGTTAGTGTAGAGAAGTAACTGTACGCAAGACACAACATAAGTAAAGTGGTAATAATGGCCAAGAAGTTGCAGGATCTACGAAAAGGTTTATTATCACAGAAAACACAAAACGGAGGAAACAAAGACTCGATTTCTTGCAAAGTGTCTCAATTATTATAAATCATTGCTAAAGTAATGTTTTTAACATTTTAGTAAAATGCAATTATTAAAATGCATGTAAATCTTGGACAGATGAGATTGATAAAACAGAATATCTCAATTTGTTTGATTCTCATCGAATTTGTTTTGCTAATCAAACAGGATCGGCGGGAAAATAGAAGTCGATGCGGTGCGTGAAATTTTCAAGCGCTTTGAATTCAGCTATGTGGAGAATTCAATGAGTAAAATGTATCAATTATATTGGCAACGCTAATTCGAAAATATATAGGGGAATGATGAATTCCTTTCCGTACGCTCCTTCCGTTGTCATGACAAGGAAAAAGTCCATATAGGCCATTTTCAAAACCGCATAGATTCAAAGCTTTGCGTTAGTAGATAGTAACGCTGATTTGTGATAGAAGCGAATTGACTCGAAATCTAATTAAAAACTGAGAAGAAAATTTTTCTGTTATCTTATTGAAAATGTCAGAAAAACGGTGAATCTGATACAAAAATGGAGGGTGCTGTATGGGCCAAGTTTTATAATAAGTTTTCAACGGATGGAAAGGGACGACACGATAATTCTTTTAACGAAACGGAGTCGTCGTGTTCGTGGCAGCGAGCGGAAGTCGCAGGAACATTCCTATATTATTAACATAAAACACCGCTTCACGACGTTAGTAAAGCAATTTTCAGCAATGTTCGATATATTAAAATTAATACATAATGCAACGAAATTTGAATGGTATTATTTGTCGACTGGCATCGGAAGTCAAAAAAGCCATGTATAACGATTTTCAAAATTGTTGAAAAGTTTTTTCAAGGAAGCTTTTTACTACTACGTATTTGTTGATGATGATCTTATTGAATATCGGCATTGGCCGAAATTGCGCAGCTTCTACTGAGAATCAAGATCGAGCACGCGTCGATTTGTTTGAATCCGAGTCGCGCGAAGGGTGAATGGCTTGTAGCCAAGGACAACCCTCATTCCATGAAGCTACGATTGATGCTAAGAGTACTCTAAACAGGGGCAGTAAAAACGATTGGAGATAAGTTTGGCCCATATTTGAAACTATAAACGTTTTCTCAAAACATTGTTTTTTCAAGTCGATGGATGCCATAGTTGGAAAATTGCTCGATGGATATTTGTAAAATTTACATAAAATTTTTTTATTTTGCATTATATCTGTAGATAAAAGACTAGATTAATGGAAGTATTCTATAATAGACTAATACAGCTTCCGTCTATTATGTACATAATTTTATATAATAATTTTAGTACGGAATATTTTAAAGTTATGTGAGAAACGTTAATTTGAGGTTTATGTTACATTATCATCATTATTCAATTAATTTAAATTATGTTATTATTATAACATTATTCGTCATTATTATAATTAGAAATAGAATAATGTTTGAATTTAATGTTCCAAGTTGTTTGTCATAATATTTACGTTTTGTACTTATAAAATATTTATAATAATTAATAAATATTCATAATATTCTTATAAATATTCCCAATATTTGTTAATTTGCTGGGTAGCGTGCATTCCCTTGTTAATAATAACTAATAGAAATTTATTGAAAATGCATATCATGAAGAATACATACATACATATATATCGTCACGTACTTCGTATTAAAGGTTTTATGATTGGTTCTCTACTTGCGTTTGCTTCCGTGCATGCGCATACGAAGCTGCATTTATTAGGCGAGGGGATACGCGTGCAGGCGTAATCGCGTGTGGGACTGTGTGTATAAATCCCTCTGTAGGAATAACAACTTCATGTATGGAACGTATTTCTTCCCTTGTTTTCCTCTCATCAAACTCTAGCAGACTGGAAATACGATAATCGGTATAATTTAATTATCGGTTTATGTAGCCGTATCACTAAGTTAATCATTTAAATCTTCTATAGAGTGGTGGACAACGTCTCTAATTTAGTTTCTTTATATGAATGCCTACATTTTTTCGGTATAAACTAATCAGTTCCTATGAAATTACTATGTTTCTCCAATGATCCCATTTATATTACGTATAACCGAACATAGCAATGATTTTATCATATTTCTAGTAACATAATATTTGGGATTGTATAGTGTAAATAATGTTATTTCTCAAGAAACGGACATATAATGTAAATCTTACAGTATACTTTTTCTAACATTAATTAATTCTTCTGATGAAAGTCGAGGGCATGTATATTTTTTTCTAGCTGTTGGTATTCGATCAACCGATCTACATCGCTCAAAGCAGTAGTTATAAATAATGTGGAAATATAGCTTCTCATAAAATAACCTTTCCTTCTAAATACAATCGTTTAAATTCTATTTTAATCGTAACGTGAATGTTGTCTTCTTGAAAAATAATTAGTTGTTAATTAATAAATAACAGAACAAATTCTCTCCTTGAAGAAAAAATAAACAAAATTGAATTTTTACGAAGAGAAATGATCGAAAGTGTAAGGATACGGAGAATTATCGATAGGAAGAAATAAAAATATAAATAGGTATCGATAGAAGAATAGAAAATAAGTATAAAAACAGTTTCGTTAGTATCCATCCCATATTATTGATAACGTTGTAATTAGATAAAGGAAACAATATTTGAAACGATATTTGAAGTCAATATATGAAAAGTAGTAGGTGGACTAAAGAGCGCATGCTCGGATTAATATTAGGTACTGTGAGAGGAGGTGTGACCATGATGATAGGTAATGGAGTACTCAAGATTTTGTAGTTTATTTTATTTTATTTATTGATTGGGTTTACATAGTTGTTATTGAACAAGCTGATCAGTCTGAATCGAGTTCTCGCAATGACAAGTTACAAGACATTCTAAAAGAGGTACGATCAGAAGTTGTATATAATCCATCTGCGGATTGCAATATTTAAATCATCTGTATCATTTGAAGCAATTTGTTTTCGGTAAGAGAAGTCATATTGGAATTTTTCTTTTATCAGTGTATTAGTTATAATTTAATTTTGAGAGCCAATTGTTTTTTTGTAATCAATAAGATCTAATTATTAATCGAGAAAGATGGAACTATTTTCCCTAGTCTTTCGTGAGATGATGACATGGAATATTGTAATTTTTTTTTTTCTTTCCGGACGGTATATGGATTATATACATATGCATAGATATACACAGACACATATATCTATATACCACTACACACTTACATATAATTATACCTCATATCTATATATTTATATATGCATTTGTATATCTATATTTTTCCTATATTTATCTGAATCTATAAACGTTCAAAAGAAATTAAATTAATGATAAGTTAATAATACATCACACATATTTTTTGATTTTAACGGAATTTTTTTTAATTTATTGTCAAAACAAAAATTAAAAAATTATTTAAAATAAAAAGAAATTAAAAGTAAAAAGAAGGAAAAAAATTGAAGTAGAGAAAAAATTATTTTAAATAAAAAGAAGAAAATAATTATTTTAAATTAAAATTAAAAAAAAAAACATTCTAATGTTTTTTTCTGATCTTAATTAAAAAAATTTACTTTTTTATTTTTAATTAAATAAGATTTTTTTAATTTTATTTTTTTTTAATTTTGTAATTCTACTTTCCTTTTTGATTTTTATAATTATTTTTCTATTTCAATTTCTTTTTTGATTTTAATTTATATTTTAAATTTCTTTTTGATCCTTTGTACCTGAATGTTCCCTCAGAGGGATTGTCAGAATGATGATGATATCTTTTTGATAATGACGGCAATGGAAATGATAGTGTAAAAGGACTGCTTCCAAATTTGTCATATTATAGAAAGTTATAAGGAATAAATTTCTCATTTTTTGTAAAAAAATATGATCCCGAGTGTCAAAAAATTCATATAAATCAAATATCTTTATAATATGTAAGCTGGTTCCAGAGTTATGCGATATAATATGGTATAGTATATACTATGTTTGCGTGACGAATTTGGAAATGTCCAAGAGGGTGCAGAGTACAAACGATTAATGCGGAAAAATATAAAACTATCATTCATTCACTATTTATCATCTTTCCAGAGAAAGAACGAAAAATTTGTATCATTTTACTTGGCGTTCGATAAATTTATAATTATTATTTTTATAGTAACTTTTATAGTATTTCCACTTTTGCCATATTAGAAATAATAAATAGATAATTTATTTGTATGTTCATAATCAATTTTCCTTTGTACTCTGACAAGTAAACATCAAAACTTTCTCTTTCTGATCGTGAATACTTGAGAATTGATAATTTCGGAAATATTTTCGTTTTATATATAATACGCGGAAATGGATAAACTAATATTTAAACAACAGTAAGTTCGCTTAAACGTTAGAAAACGGGAAATGCGCGTTAAACATAAAATAGTTTTTCTTTAATCTTGAATTTTGAATCGTTGTCTTCATGTAATAAGAACAAAAACAAACCTTTGGTTGACTTTGACGGTTACCGGATCACTTCTCCTTGGTCCTCCGAGGAGTAGACATCGAAGTTCTCTCACTACATCTGAAAAAATGAACAAAAAAAAAAAAAACGTTATAATATAAAAAAATATAATATATATATAAGAAAAAATATCATATAAGTAAAACATTATATTACTTCTTGACTATTTTATAATTATTCTAATTAAACGATTTATATGTTCACATTTAAAAAAACCATTAAAAAATTTTGATACCTTTGGTATTTTATTTTTAATAAAAATTTGTATTAGAAATACTTTCGTTTTCGGAAAAAGTTAAAAATATATAATTTATTTTTAGTATACTTTGTAAGAATTCCAATTATTTATCTAAAAATTTGAATCACATTCAGAATTTTATTTTCATCAGAACAAATGACCGAATCTCCTTGAAACTTTTTGAAATGAACTTTCGTATCGTGCAAACGGAGAATAGAATAATTCAGAAACAAAAACTAAAAGTTTGAGAACCAAAAGATACAGATTCAATTAGAATGAAAAACCATTTCTCAAAAAAAAATCGTTTCTCTGTTCATTTCTCTGTATTCTTGATTTTGTTAAATCGAATCAAACGAACAAATCAATTAGTATGTTGAATTCGTCCCGTAATAGCAAACAGCTAAAATCACATGGTTATACAAACTCTAATTACATTTTCTCTTCTATATAATATTATACAATAATGTGTCAAAGATAAATTTAAATTGTGAAAAAATAGAAAAAATACATAAGATATAGTGTAAAATAATAATAAAAAACTATGCAATTTTCTATAATATATTATAAAAGAGTATATCAACGGATATGAAATTATATGGATATAAAATTATATAAAATAATGTATAATATTTCTCTAATATAACTCATAGATACATATAAAGAACAATGCAGTTGTCAATAGCATGATATCCTACGATATAAAATTCAAATATGATTTAACTTACCAAGAATATGAAGTGCAGGATATCAGTAGCGATTCTCAACGTCGATTCCGGGCATTTCTTAGGTAGTACCATTTGCACGCTTTTCTCTTTCCTAGATCGTCCTTATCCTTTTGGAATTTTTTAGCACTGGTCATGTTGGTGTCTTGATCCAAAATAAGTTTGTCAAACTCTCATCAAATAGCTTGAATCTTCTTTTAAATTACTGAGATTGAGTCGAGCACACACTGTTTAGTTTCGCCACTATTTTTCTTATCTTGACGAGTATGTCTTCTCCGGTAATCCCATCGCAAAATTATCAATAATTTTGGATCGATACTAAAGTTACGGGAAATTTTTTTTGTTTTTATCTTTCTTTTCTGCTTTTGAATCCTTTTTATCCTTTTGATTTCCACTATCGATCTTTTTCCATATTCATCTTTCGTTCATTTTACTTTTTATGAATCGAATTTTGTTTATCTTTTTTTCCGGGATTGTATTAGATTGCAGATATATAAATGCACATATAGACATACTAATATGTAAGTATAATTAGATATAAATATGTAGCGATATATAGTTATAGATGGGTGTGTATATCTACACATATGAGTATAATCCGCCTACCGTCTGAAAAGATTAAGAAAAATTACATTCAAGTACCTATGCGTAAGAAAAAATATATAAGATTATCTCTAAGCTAATTTAAAGAAAATTTAAGAAACTTACGAAAAACTAGCGAAGATAGTTCCATCTTTCTGTATTAATAATTACATCTTACAGAATTTGCTGTAAAGAAAATAATTAGACATTAATATTGCATTACAATTGATAGATTGAAAGAAAAAAGAATTCAAATATGATTTATCTTACCGGATGGAAATTGTTTGAGATGAATGGATGGTTATATATTACTCTTGATCGTACCTCTTGAGAAAGTCTTATAACTTGTCATAACGGGTACTCGATTCAAAGTGACCAGCTTGTTCAATGCTTGCAGAGAGCTTGGACCCTCCCTTAAATAGTCCCGAACACAGAGTGGAGTGTGCGCCGTTTAGGTTCCCCCACTATTTTTTTTACATCGAAAAAAGCATATCATCCCCGGTGCTCTCAGCACAAGCTTACCAATAATTTTGGATCGATACTGAAGTCCCGGGAAATCTTTCTTTATCTTTTTCTTATATTTTAGAAATCAAGTTTTGTTTATCTATTTTTCGAGGAGGGAATTTCTTTGCTATTTATTTATTTATATTTATTTATTTTTATGAGAAAAATGTTGGCATTACCTAGAAAATAAAATAAAAATGAATATATTTAGAAGGAAAGTTTATTTCATGGAAAATCTATCTCTTTCTACACCATTTATAACTTATGCTTGGAACGACGTTGATCGGTTGATCATATAACGATAACTAGAAA